>NW_026871156.1:0-631392 GCF_028564815.1 Eubalaena glacialis
CAGTTTTTTTTCTTTTAATTCGTATCTAGTCTCACAGCACTGTAGGCCGAAAATATACCTTATACTATTTCAGTTTTCTTAAATTTTCTAAGTCTTTATTTGTGACCCTATATATGATATATACTGGAGAATGTTCCATGAGCACTTGAGAAGAAAGTGTTTTCTGTTGTTTTGCAATAGAATATTACATACATATGAATGAAGTCCCTCTTGTTCAATGTGTCATTTAAAGCTTATGTTTCCTGATCTATTTTCATTCTGGATGATCTGTGCATTGGTGAAAGTGGGGTGTTAATGTCCCCTACTATTATTGTGTTACTGTCAAGTTCCCCTTTTATGGCTGTTAGGGTATACCTTATGTATTGAAGTGCTCCTATGTTGGCTTCATAAGTATTTGCATTTGCGATATCCTCTCCTTGGTTGGATCCCTTGATCAGTATGCAGTGTCCTTTTTCGTTTCTTGTACTAGTCTTTATCTTAAAGTCTATTTCGTGTGCTATGACAATTGCTACTCCAGTTTTCCGTTGCTTTCCATTTGCATGGAAGGTCTCTTGCCATCCTCTCACTTTCAGTATGTGTGTGTCCCCAGGTCTAAAGTGGGTCTCTTCTAGACTGCATATATAATGGTCTTGTTTTTGTATTCCTTCAGCCAGGCTATCTGTATTGGTTGGAGCATTTAATCCATTCACATGTAAGGTAATTATCAATATGTATGTTCCTGTTACCGTTTTGTTAGTTGTTTTTGGTTGGTTATTGGAGGTCTTTTCCTTCCTCTGTGTTTCCTGCCTAGAGAAGTTCCTTTATCATTTGTTATAAAGCTGGTGTGTGGTGCTGAATTCTCTTACCTTTTGTTTGTCTGTAAAGTTTTTAGTTTCTCCGTCCAATCTCAATGAGATTCTTGCTGAGTAGAGTAACATTGGTTGTAGCTTTTTTCCCTCTCATCTCTTTAAATTCGTATACTGCCACCCTTTTCTCTCTTGCAGAATTTCTGCTGAAATGTCAGCTGTTAACTTAAGGGGATTCCCTTGTATGGTACATGGTGCTTTTCCCCTTGCTGCTTTTAATGTTTTCTATGTATTTAATTTTTAATAGTTAGATTAATACGTTTCTTGGCCTTTTTCTCCTTGGATTTATCCTGTATGGGACTCTCTGTTCTTCCTGGACTTGATTAACTCTCTCCTTTCCCATAGTAGGGAAGTTTTCAACTCTAATCTCTTCAAATATTTTCTCAGTCCTTTTCTTTTTCTCTTCCTCTTCGGTGGCTCCTATAATTCGAATTTGGGTGCGTTTAATGTTGTCCCAGGGATCTCTGAGACTGTCCTCTGAGATTCTTGTTTCTTTATTCTGCTCTGCAGTAGTTATTTGAACTATTTTATCTTCCAGGTCCCTTAACCGTTCTTCTATCTCACTTATTCTGCTAGTGATCCATGCTAGAGAAGTTTTAATTTCATTTATTTTGGTCTTCATCATTGTTTGTTTGCTCTTTACTTCTTCTGGTCCCTTGTGAAACGTTTATTGTATTTTCTCTCTCCTATTTCCAAGATGTTGCATCGTCTTTCCTATCATTATTATGAATTCTTTTTCAGGTAGACTGCCTATTTCCTCTTCCTTTGTTAGGTCTGGTGCGTCTTGACCTTGCTCCTTCATCTGCTGTGTGTTTTTCGGTCTCCTCATTTTGCTTAACTTACTGTGCTTGGGGTCTGCTTTTCACAGGCTGCATGCTCGTAGTTATTGTTGTTTTTGGTGTCTGTCCCCAGATTCTAAGGATTTTTCAGTGGGTTGTGTTGGCTTCTGGGTGGAGGGGAGTTGGGCCAGTGTTCTGGTGGATGAGGCTGGACCTTGTCTTTCTGGTGGGCACGTCCACATCTGGTGGTGTGTATTTTGGTGTCTGTGTCCTTATTATGATTTAAGGCATCCTCTCTGATAATGGATGGGGCTGTGCTTCTGTCTTGCTCATCATTTGGCATACGGTGTCCAACACTGTAGCTTGCTGGTCACTGAGTGAAGATGGGTCTCGGCTTTGAGATGGAAATCTCTGGAAGATTTTCTCCATTTGATATTACGTGGAGCTGTCAGGTCTCCTGTGGACCAGTGTCCTGAAGTTGGCTCTCCCACCTCAGATGCACAGCACTGACTCCTGGCTGGAGCACTAAGAGACTTTCATCCTCACGGCTCAGAATAAGTGGGAGAGGAAAGAGAAAGAAACAAAGAAAGGGGAAAAAATAAAACCAATTAAGGTAAAATAAAATAGAATGAAGTTATTAAAATAAGAAATATTTATTAAGAAAACAATTTAGAAAGTAAAAGAAACAAAACAAACGGAGAGAACCCCAGCACAAATGGTTAAAGCTAAGCTATACAGACAAAATCACAAACAGAAGCATACACCTCCACACTCACAAAAAGAGAAAAAGTGGAAAAAATAATATATCTTTGCTCCCAAAGTCCACCTCCTCAATTTTGGGCTGATTCATTGTGTATCAGGTGTTCCACAGGTGCGGGGTGCTTCACGTTCAATGTGGAGATTTAATCCAGTCTTCCTGAGGCTTCTGGGAGAGATTTCCCTTTCTCTTCTTTGTTTGCACAGCTCTCCTGTTCGAGTTGCTTTTGCTGTATCCCATAATTTTGGGTGGTCGTATTTTCAGTGTCACTTTTTCCCAGGTAGTTGCGATTCCATGTTTGTTTTCTGCAGTGAATTCTTGGTTATGTAAGAGCATTTTGTTTCGCTTCCATGGGTTAGTATTATTTACAGTTTTTTTTCTTTTAATTCATATCTAGTCTCATAGCACTGTAGACGGAAAATATACCTTATACTATTTCAGTTTTCTTAAAATTTCTGAGGCTTTATTTGTGACCCTATATATGATATATACTGCAGAATGTTCCATGAGCACTTGAGAAGAAAGTGTTTTCTGTTGTTTTGCAATAAAATATTACATACATATGAATGAAGTCCCTCTTGTTCAATGTGTCATTTAAAGCTTATGTTTCCTGATCTATTTTCATTCTGGATGATCTGTGCATTGGTGAATGTGGGGTGTTAATGTCCCCTACAATTATAGTGTTACTGTCAAGTTCCCCTTTTATGGCTGTTAGGGTATACCTTATGTATTGAAGTGCTCCTATGTTGGGTTCATAAGTATTTGCATTTGCGATATCTTCTCCTTGGCTGGATCCCTTGATCAGTATGTAGTGTCCTTTTTTGTTTCTTGTACTAATCTTTATCTTAAAGTCTATTTCATCTGATATGACAATTGCTACTCCAGGTTTATTTGATTTCCATTTGCATGGAATGTCTCTTGCCATCCCCTCACTTTCAGTGTGTGGGTGTCCCCAGGTCTAAAGTGGGTCTCTTCTAGACTGCATATAAAATGGTCTTGTGTTTGTATCCCTTCAGCCAGTCTATCTGTTTCAGTTGGAGCATTTAATCCATTTACCTGTAAGGTAATTATCCATATGTATGTTCCTGTTACAGTTTTGTTAGTTGTTTTTGGTTTGTTATTGGAGGTCTTTTCCTTCCTCTGTGTTTCCTGCCTAGAGAAGTTTCTTTATCATTTGTTATAAAATTGGTGTGTGGTGCTGAATTCTCTTACCTTTTGTTTGGCTGTAAAGATTTTAGTTTCTCTGTCCAATCTCAATGAGATTCTTGCTGAGTAGGGTGCAGCTTTTTTTCCTCTCATCTCTTTAAATAAGTATACTGCCACTCCCTTCTCTCTTGCAGAATTTCTGCTGAAAGGTCAGCTGTTAACTTAAGGGGATTCCCTTGTATGGTACATGGTGCTTTTCCCTTGCTGCTTTTAATATGTTTTCTATGTATTTAATTCTTAATAGTTAGATTAATACATTTCTTGGCCTTTTTCGCCTTGGATTTATCCTGTATGGGACTCTCTGTGCTTCCTGGACTTGTTTAACTCTTTCCTTTCCCATATTAGGGAAGTTTTCAACTCTAAACTCTTCAAATATTTTCTCAGTCCTTTTCTTTTTCTCTTCCACTTCGGGGACCCCTATAATTCGAATTTTGGTGCGTTTAATGTTGTCCCAGGGATCTCTGAGACTGTCCTCTCAGATTCCTGTTTCTTTATTCTGCTCTGCAGTAGTTATTTGAACTATTTTATCTTCCAGGTCACTTAACCGTTCTCCTGCCTCAGTTATTCTGCTAGTGATCCATGCCAGAGAAGTTTTAATTTCATTTATTTTGGTCTTCATCATTGTTTGTTTGCTCTTTAGTTCTTCTCGTCCCTTGTGAAAGGTTTATTGTATTTTCTCTCTCCTATTTCCAAGATTTTGGATCGTCTTTCCTATCATTATTCTGAATTCTTTTTCAGGTAGACTACCTATTTCCTCTTCATTTGTTAGGTCTTGTGACTTTTGAGCTTGCTTCTTCATCTGCTGGGTGTTTTTCGGTCTCCTCATTTTGCGTAACGTACTGTGCTTGGGGTCTCCTTTTCACAGGCTGCATGCTCGTAGTTATTGTTGTTTTTGGTGTCAGTCCCCAGAGACCAAGTTTCGTCAGTGTGTTGTGTAGCTTCTTGGTGGAGGCGAGTTGGGCCTGTGTTCTGGTGGATGAGGCTGGATCTTGTCTTTCTGGTGGGCACTTCCACATTTGGTGGTGTGTATTTTGGTGTCTGTGTCCTTATTATGATTTAAGGCATCCTCTCTGATAATGGATGGAGGCTCTGTTTCTGTCTTGCTCATCGTTTTGGCATACGATGTCCAGCACTGTAGCTTGCTGGTCACTGAGTGAAGGTGGGTCTCGACGTTGAGATGGAAATCTCTGGAAGATTTACTCCATTTGATATTATGTGGAGCTGTCAGGTCTCCTGTGGACCAGTGTCCTGAAGTTGGCTCTCCCACTTCAGATGCACAGCACTGAATCCTGGCTGGAGCACGAAGAGACTTCTTTCCTCACGGCTCAGATAAGTGGGAGAGGAAAGAGAAAGAAACAGAGAAAGGGGATAAAATAAAAACAAATTAAGGTAAAATAAAATAAAATGAAGTTATTAAAATAAGACATATTTATTAAGAAAAACATTTAGAAAGTAAAAGAAACAAAAGAAACGGAGAGAACTCCAGCACAAATGGTTATAGCTAAGCTATACAGACAAAATCACAAACAGAAGCATACACCGCTACACTCACAGAAAGAGAAAACGTGGAAAAAATACTGTATCTTTGCTCCCAAAACCCACCTCCTCAATTTTGGGCTGATTCATTGTGTATCAGGTGTTCCACAGAGGCGGAGTGCTTCACGTTGAATGTGGAGATTTAATCCACTCTTCCGGAGGCTGCTGGGAGAGATTTCCCTTTCTCTTCTTTGTTCGCACAGCTCTCCTGTTCGAGTTGATTTTGCTGTATCCCATAGTTTTGGGTGGACGTATTTTCATTGTCCCTTTTTCCCAGGTAGTTGTGATTCCACCTTTGTTTTCTGCAGTGAAATCTTGGTTATGTAACTGCATTTTGTTTAGCTTCCATGTGTTTGTATTATTTACAGTTTTTTTTCTTTTAATTCGTATCTAGTCTCACAGCACTGTAGGCCGAAAATATACCTTATACTATTTCAGTTTTCTTAAATTTTCTAAGTCTTTATTTGTGACCCTATATATGATATATACTGGAGAATGTTCCATGAGCACTTGAGAAGAAAGTGTTTTCTGTTGTTTTGCAATAGAATATTACATACATATGAATGAAGTCCCTCTTGTTCAATGTGTCATTTAAAGCTTATGTTTCCTGATCTATTTTCATTCTGGATGATCTGTGCATTGGTGAAAGTGGGGTGTTAATGTCCCCTACTATTATTGTGTTACTGTCAAGTTCCCCTTTTATGGCTGTTAGGGTATACCTTATGTATTGAAGTGCTCCTATGTTGGCTTCATAAGTATTGCATTTGCGATATCCTCTCCTTGGTTGGATCCCTTGATCAGTATGCAGTGTCCTTTTTCGTTTCTTGTACTAGTCTTTATCTTAAAGTCTATTTCGTGTGCTATGACAATTGCTACTCCAGTTTTCCGTTGCTTTCCATTTGCATGGAAGGTCTCTTGCCATCCTCTCACTTTCAGTATGTGTGTGTCCCCAGGTCTAAAGTGGGTCTCTTCTAGACTGCATATATAATGGTCTTGTTTTTGTATTCCTTCAGCCAGCCTATCTGTATTGGTTGGAGCATTTAATCCATTCACATGTAAGGTAATTATCAATATGTATGTTCCTGTTACCGTTTTGTTAGTTGTTTTTGGTTGGTTATTGGAGGTCTTTTCCTTCCTCTGTGTTTCCTGCCTAGAGAAGTTCCTTTATCATTTGTTATAAAGCTGGTGTGTGGTGCTGAATTCTCTTACCTTTTGTTTGTCTGTAAAGTTTTTAGTTTCTCCGTCCAATCTCAATGAGATTCTTGCTGAGTAGAGTAACATTGGTTGTAGCTTTTTTCCCTCTCATCTCTTTAAATTCGTATACTGCCACCCTTTTCTCTCTTGCAGAATTTCTGCTGAAATGTCAGCTGTTAACTTAAGGGGATTCCCTTGTATGGTACATGGTGCTTTTCCCTTGCTGCTTTTAATGTTTTCTATGTATTTAATTTTTAATAGTTAGATTAATACGTTTCTTGGCCTTTTTCTCCTTGGATTTATCCTGTATGGGACTCTCTGTTCTTCCTGGACTTGATTAACTCTCTCCTTTCCCATAGTAGGGAAGTTTTCAACTCTAATCTCTTCAAATATTTTCTCAGTCCTTTTCTTTTTCTCTTCCTCTTCGGTGGCTCCTATAATTCGAATTTGGGTGCGTTTAATGTTGTCCCAGGGATCTCTGAGACTGTCCTCTGAGATTCTTGTTTCTTTATTCTGCTCTGCAGTAGTTATTTGAACTATTTTATCTTCCAGGTCCCTTAACCGTTCTTCTATCTCACTTATTCTGCTAGTGATCCATGCTAGAGAAGTTTTAATTTCATTTATTTTGGTCTTCATCATTGTTTGTTTGCTCTTTACTTCTTCTGGTCCCTTGTGAAACGTTTATTGTATTTTCTCTCTCCTATTTCCAAGATGTTGCATCGTCTTTCCTATCATTATTATGAATTCTTTTTCAGGTAGACTGCCTATTTCCTCTTCCTTTGTTAGGTCTGGTGCGTCTTGACCTTGCTCCTTCATCTGCTGTGTGTTTTTCGGTCTCCTCATTTTGCTTAACTTACTGTGCTTGGGGTCTGCTTTTCACAGGCTGCATGCTCGTAGTTATTGTTGTTTTTGGTGTCTGTCCCCAGATTCTAAGGATTTTTCAGTGGGTTGTGTTGGCTTCTGGGTGGAGGGGAGTTGGGCCAGTGTTCTGGTGGATGAGGCTGGACCTTGTCTTTCTGGTGGGCACGTCCACATCTGGTGGTGTGTATTTTGGTGTCTGTGTCCTTATTATGATTTAAGGCATCCTCTCTGATAATGGATGGGGCTGTGCTTCTGTCTTGCTCATCATTTGGCATACGGTGTCCAACACTGTAGCTTGCTGGTCACTGAGTGAAGATGGGTCTCGGCTTTGAGATGGAAATCTCTGGAAGATTTTCTCCATTTGATATTACGTGGAGCTGTCAGGTCTCCTGTGGACCAGTGTCCTGAAGTTGGCTCTCCCACCTCAGATGCACAGCACTGACTCCTGGCTGGAGCACTAAGAGACTTTCATCCTCACGGCTCAGAATAAGTGGGAGAGGAAAGAGAAAGAAACAAAGAAAGGGGAAAAAATAAAACCAATTAAGGTAAAATAAAATAGAATGAAGTTATTAAAATAAGAAATATTTATTAAGAAAACAATTTAGAAAGTAAAAGAAACAAAACAAACGGAGAGAACCCCAGCACAAATGGTTAAAGCTAAGCTATACAGACAAAATCACAAACAGAAGCATACACCTCCACACTCACAAAAAGAGAAAAAGTGGAAAAAATAATATATCTTTGCTCCCAAAGTCCACCTCCTCAATTTTGGGCTGATTCATTGTGTATCAGGTGTTCCACAGGTGCGGGGTGCTTCACGTTCAATGTGGAGATTTAATCCAGTCTTCCTGAGGCTTCTGGGAGAGATTTCCCTTTCTCTTCTTTGTTTGCACAGCTCTCCTGTTCGAGTTGCTTTTGCTGTATCCCATAATTTTGGGTGGTCGTATTTTCAGTGTCACTTTTTCCCAGGTAGTTGCGATTCCATGTTTGTTTTCTGCAGTGAATTCTTGGTTATGTAAGAGCATTTTGTTTCGCTTCCATGGGTTAGTATTATTTACAGTTTTTTTTCTTTTAATTCATATCTAGTCTCATAGCACTGTAGACGGAAAATATACCTTATACTATTTCAGTTTTCTTAAAATTTCTGAGGCTTTATTTGTGACCCTATATATGATATATACTGCAGAATGTTCCATGAGCACTTGAGAAGAAAGTGTTTTCTGTTGTTTTGCAATAAAATATTACATACATATGAATGAAGTCCCTCTTGTTCAATGTGTCATTTAAAGCTTATGTTTCCTGATCTATTTTCATTCTGGATGATCTGTGCATTGGTGAATGTGGGGTGTTAATGTCCCCTACAATTATAGTGTTACTGTCAAGTTCCCCTTTTATGGCTGTTAGGGTATACCTTATGTATTGAAGTGCTCCTATGTTGGGTTCATAAGTATTTGCATTTGCGATATCTTCTCCTTGGCTGGATCCCTTGATCAGTATGTAGTGTCCTTTTTTGTTTCTTGTACTAATCTTTATCTTAAAGTCTATTTCATCTGATATGACAATTGCTACTCCAGGTTTATTTGATTTCCATTTGCATGGAATGTCTCTTGCCATCCCCTCACTTTCAGTGTGTGGGTGTCCCCAGGTCTAAAGTGGGTCTCTTCTAGACTGCATATAAAATGGTCTTGTGTTTGTATCCCTTCAGCCAGTCTATCTGTTTCAGTTGGAGCATTTAATCCATTTACCTGTAAGGTAATTATCCATATGTATGTTCCTGTTACAGTTTTGTTAGTTGTTTTTGGTTTGTTATTGGAGGTCTTTTCCTTCCTCTGTGTTTCCTGCCTAGAGAAGTTTCTTTATCATTTGTTATAAAATTGGTGTGTGGTGCTGAATTCTCTTACCTTTTGTTTGGCTGTAAAGATTTTAGTTTCTCTGTCCAATCTCAATGAGATTCTTGCTGAGTAGGGTGCAGCTTTTTTTCCTCTCATCTCTTTAAATAAGTATACTGCCACTCCCTTCTCTCTTGCAGAATTTCTGCTGAAAGGTCAGCTGTTAACTTAAGGGGATTCCCTTGTATGGTACATGGTGCTTTTCCCTTGCTGCTTTTAATATGTTTTCTATGTATTTAATTCTTAATAGTTAGATTAATACATTTCTTGGCCTTTTTCGCCTTGGATTTATCCTGTATGGGACTCTCTGTGCTTCCTGGACTTGTTTAACTCTTTCCTTTCCCATATTAGGGAAGTTTTCAACTCTAAACTCTTCAAATATTTTCTCAGTCCTTTTCTTTTTCTCTTCCACTTCGGGGACCCCTATAATTCGAATTTTGGTGCGTTTAATGTTGTCCCAGGGATCTCTGAGACTGTCCTCTCAGATTCCTGTTTCTTTATTCTGCTCTGCAGTAGTTATTTGAACTATTTTATCTTCCAGGTCACTTAACCGTTCTCCTGCCTCAGTTATTCTGCTAGTGATCCATGCCAGAGAAGTTTTAATTTCATTTATTTTGGTCTTCATCATTGTTTGTTTGCTCTTTAGTTCTTCTCGTCCCTTGTGAAAGGTTTATTGTATTTTCTCTATCCTATTTCCAAGATTTTGGATCGTCTTTCCTATCATTATTCTGAATTCTTTTTCAGGTAGACTACCTATTTCCTCTTCATTTGTTAGGTCTTGTGACTTTTGAGCTTGCTTCTTCATCTGCTGGGTGTTTTTCGGTCTCCTCATTTTGCGTAACGTACTGTGCTTGGGGTCTCCTTTTCACAGGCTGCATGCTCGTAGTTATTGTTGTTTTTGGTGTCAGTCCCCAGAGACCAAGTTTCGTTCAGTGTGTTGTGTAGGCTTCTTGGTGGAGGCGAGTTGGGCCTGTGTTCTGGTGGATGAGGCTGGATCTTGTCTTTCTGGTGGGCACTTCCACATTTGGTGGTGTGTATTTTGGTGTCTGTGTCCTTATTATGATTTAAGGCATCCTCTCTGATAATGGATGGGGCTCTGTTTCTGTCTTGCTCATCGTTTGGCATACGATGTCCAGCACTGTAGCTTGCTGGTCACTGAGTGAAGGTGGGTCTCGACGTTGAGATGGAAATCTCTGGAAGATTTACTCCATTTGATATTATGTGGAGCTGTCAGGTCTCCTGTGGACCAGTGTCCTGAAGTTGGCTCTCCCACTTCAGATGCACAGCACTGAATCCTGGCTGGAGCACGAAGAGACTTCTTTCCTCACGGCTCAGAATAAGTGGGAGAGGAAAGAGAAAGAAACAGAGAAAGGGGATAAAATAAAACAAATTAAGGTAAAATAAAATAAAATGAAGTTATTAAAATAAGACATATTTATTAAGAAAAACATTTAGAAAGTAAAAGAAACAAAAGAAACGGAGAGAACTCCAGCACAAATGGTTATAGCTAAGCTATACAGACAAAATCACAAACAGAAGCATACACCGCTACACTCACAGAAAGAGAAAACGTGGAAAAAATACTGTATCTTTGCTCCCAAAACCCACCTCCTCAATTTTGGGCTGATTCATTGTGTATCAGGTGTTCCACAGAGGCGGAGTGCTTCACGTTGAATGTGGAGATTTAATCCACTCTTCCGGAGGCTGCTGGGAGAGATTTCCCTTTCTCTTCTTTGTTCGCACAGCTCTCCTGTTCGAGTTGATTTTGCTGTATCCCATAGTTTTGGGTGGTCGTATTTTCATTGTCCCTTTTTCCCAGGTAGTTGTGATTCCACCTTTGTTTTCTGCAGTGAAATCTTGGTTATGTAACTGCATTTTGTTTAGCTTCCATGTGTTTGTATTATTTACAGTTTTTTTTCTTTTAATTCGTATCTAGTCTCACAGCACTGTAGGCCGAAAATATACCTTATACTATTTCAGTTTTCTTAAATTTTCTAAGTCTTTATTTGTGACCCTATATATGATATATACTGGAGAATGTTCCATGAGCACTTGAGAAGAAAGTGTTTTCTGTTGTTTTGCAATAGAATATTACATACATATGAATGAAGTCCCTCTTGTTCAATGTGTCATTTAAAGCTTATGTTTCCTGATCTATTTTCATTCTGGATGATCTGTGCATTGGTGAAAGTGGGGTGTTAATGTCCCCTACTATTATTGTGTTACTGTCAAGTTCCCCTTTTATGGCTGTTAGGGTATACCTTATGTATTGAAGTGCTCCTATGTTGGCTTCATAAGTATTTGCATTTGCGATATCCTCTCCTTGGTTGGATCCCTTGATCAGTATGTAGTGTCCTTTTTCGTTTCTTGTACTAGTCTTTATCTTAAAGTCTATTTCGTGTGCTATGACAATTGCTACTCCAGTTTTCCGTTGCTTTCCATTTGCATGGAAGGTCTCTTGCCATCCTCTCACTTTCAGTATGTGTGTGTCCCCAGGTCTAAAGTGGGTCTCTTCTAGACTGCATATATAATGGTCTTGTTTTTGTATTCCTTCAGCCAGCCTATCTGTATTGGTTGGAGCATTTAATCCATTTACATGTAAGGTAATTATCCATATGTATGTTCCTGTTACCGTTTTGTTAGTTGTTTTTGGTTGGTTATTGGAGGTCTTTTCCTTCCTCTGTGTTTCCTGCCTAGAGAAGTTCCTTTATCATTTGTTATAAAGCTGGTGTGTGGTGCTGAATTCTCTTACCTTTTGTTTGTCTGTAAAGTTTTTAGTTTCTCCGTCCAATCTCAATGAGATTCTTGCTGAGTAGAGTAACATTGGTTGTAGCTTTTTTCCCTCTCATCTCTTTAAATTCGTATACTGCCACCCTTTTCTCTCTTGCAGAATTTCTGCTGAAATGTCAGCTGTTAACTTAAGGGGATTCCCTTGTATGGTACATGGTGCTTTTCCCTTGCTGCTTTTAATGTTTTCTATGTATTTAATTTTTAATAGTTAGATTAATACGTTTCTTGGCCTTTTTCTCCTTGGATTTATCCTGTATGGGACTCTCTGTTCTTCCTGGACTTGATTAACTCTCTCCTTTCCCATAGTAGGGAAGTTTTCAACTCTAATCTCTTCAAATATTTTCTCAGTCCTTTTCTTTTTCTCTTCCTCTTCGGTGGCTCCTATAATTCGAATTTGGGTGCGTTTAATGTTGTCCCAGGGATCTCTGAGACTGTCCTCTGAGATTCTTGTTTCTTTATTCTGCTCTGCAGTAGTTATTTGAACTATTTTATCTTCCAGGTCCCTTAACCGTTCTTCTATCTCACTTATTCTGCTAGTGATCCATGCTAGAGAAGTTTTAATTTCATTTATTTTGGTCTTCATCATTGTTTGTTTGCTCTTTACTTCTTCTGGTCCCTTGTGAAACGTTTATTGTATTTTCTCTCTCCTATTTCCAATATGTTGCATCGTCTTTCCTATCATTATTATGAATTCTTTTTCAGGTAGACTGCCTATTTCCTCTTCCTTTGTTAGGTCTGGTGCGTCTTGACCTTGCTCCTTCATCTGCTGTGTGTTTTTCGGTCTCCTCATTTTGCTTAACTTACTGTGCTTGGGGTCTGCTTTTCACAGGCTGCATGCTCGTAGTTATTGTTGTTTTTGGTGTCTGTCCCCAGATTCTAAGGATTTTTCAGTGGGTTGTGTTGGCTTCTGGGTGGAGGGGAGTTGGGCCAGTGTTCTGGTGGATGAGGCTGGACCTTGTCTTTCTGGTGGGCACGTCCACATCTGGTGGTGTGTATTTTGGTGTCTGTGTCCTTATTATGATTTAAGGCATCCTCTCTGATAATGGATGGGGCTGTGCTTCTGTCTTGCTCATCATTTGGCATACGGTGTCCAACACTGTAGCTTGCTGGTCACTGAGTGAAGATGGGTCTCGGCTTTGAGATGGAAATCTCTGGAAGATTTTCTCCATTTGATATTACGTGGAGCTGTCAGGTCTCCTGTGGACCAGTGTCCTGAAGTTGGCTCTCCCACCTCAGATGCACAGCACTGACTCCTGGCTGGAGCACTAAGAGACTTTCATCCTCACGGCTCAGAATAAGTGGGAGAGGAAAGAGAAAGAAACAAAGAAAGGGGAAAAAATAAAACCAATTAAGGTAAAATAAAGTAGAATGAAGTTATTAAAATAAGAAATATTTATTAAGAAAACAATTTAGAAAGTAAAAGAAACAAAACAAACGGAGAGAACCCCAGCACAAATGGTTAAAGCTAAGCTATACAGACAAAATCACAAACAGAAGCATACACCTCCACACTCACAAAAAGAGAAAAAGTGGAAAAAATAATATATCTTTGCTCCCAAAGTCCACCTCCTCAATTTTGGGCTGATTCATTGTGTATCAGGTGTTCCACAGGTGCGGGGTGCTTCACGTTCAATGTGGAGATTTAATCCAGTCTTCCTGAGGCTTCTGGGAGAGATTTCCCTTTCTCTTCTTTGTTTGCACAGCTCTCCTGTTCGAGTTGCTTTTGCTGTATCCCATAATTTTGGGTGGTCGTATTTTCAGTGTCACTTTTTCCCAGGTAGTTGCGATTCCATGTTTGTTTTCTGCAGTGAATTCTTGGTTATGTAAGAGCATTTTGTTTCGCTTCCATGGGTTAGTATTATTTACAGTTTTTTTTCTTTTAATTCATATCTAGTCTCATAGCACTGTAGACGGAAAATATACCTTATACTATTTCAGTTTTCTTAAAATTTCTGAGGCTTTATTTGTGACCCTATATATGATATATACTGCAGAATGTTCCATGAGCACTTGAGAAGAAAGTGTTTTCTGTTGTTTTGCAATAAAATATTACATACATATGAATGAAGTCCCTCTTGTTCAATGTGTCATTTAAAGCTTATGTTTCCTGATCTATTTTCATTCTGGATGATCTGTGCATTGGTGAATGTGGGGTGTTAATGTCCCCTACAATTATAGTGTTACTGTCAAGTTCCCCTTTTATGGCTGTTAGGGTATACCTTATGTATTGAAGTGCTCCTATGTTGGGTTCATAAGTATTTGCATTTGCGATATCTTCTCCTTGGCTGGATCCCTTGATCAGTATGTAGTGTCCTTTTTTGTTTCTTGTACTAATCTTTATCTTAAAGTCTATTTCATCTGATATGACAATTGCTACTCCAGGTTTATTTGATTTCCATTTGCATGGAATGTCTCTTGCCATCCCCTCACTTTCAGTGTGTGGGTGTCCCCAGGTCTAAAGTGGGTCTCTTCTAGACTGCATATAAAATGGTCTTGTGTTTGTATCCCTTCAGCCAGTCTATCTGTTTCAGTTGGAGCATTTAATCCATTTACCTGTAAGGTAATTATCCATATGTATGTTCCTGTTACAGTTTTGTTAGTTGTTTTTGGTTTGTTATTGGAGGTCTTTTCCTTCCTCTGTGTTTCCTGCCTAGAGAAGTTTCTTTATCATTTGTTATAAAATTGGTGTGTGGTGCTGAATTCTCTTACCTTTTGTTTGGCTGTAAAGATTTTAGTTTCTCTGTCCAATCTCAATGAGATTCTTGCTGAGTAGGGTGCAGCTTTTTTTCCTCTCATCTCTTTAAATAAGTATACTGCCACTCCCTTCTCTCTTGCAGAATTTCTGCTGAAAGGTCAGCTGTTAACTTAAGGGGATTCCCTTGTATGGTACATGGTGCTTTTCCCTTGCTGCTTTTAATATGTTTTCTATGTATTTAATTCTTAATAGTTAGATTAATACATTTCTTGGCCTTTTTCGCCTTGGATTTATCCTGTATGGGACTCTCTGTGCTTCCTGGACTTGTTTAACTCTTTCCTTTCCCATATTAGGGAAGTTTTCAACTCTAAACTCTTCAAATATTTTCTCAGTCCTTTTCTTTCTCTCTTCCACTTCGGGGACCCCTATAATTCGAATTTTGGTGCGTTTAATGTTGTCCCAGGGATCTCTGAGACTGTCCTCTCAGATTCCTGTTTCTTTATTCTGCTCTGCAGTAGTTATTTGAACTATTTTATCTTCCAGGTCACTTAACCGTTCTCCTGCCTCAGTTATTCTGCTAGTGATCCATGCCAGAGAAGTTTTAATTTCATTTATTTTGGTCTTCATCATTGTTTGTTTGCTCTTTAGTTCTTCTCGTCCCTTGTGAAAGGTTTATTGTATTTTCTCTATCCTATTTCCAAGATTTTGGATCGTCTTTCCTATCATTATTCTGAATTCTTTTTCAGGTAGACTACCTATTTCCTCTTCATTTGTTAGGTCTTGTGACTTTTGAGCTTGCTTCTTCATCTGCTGGGTGTTTTTCGGTCTCCTCATTTTGCGTAACGTACTGTGCTTGGGGTCTCCTTTTCACAGGCTGCATGCTCGTAGTTATTGTTGTTTTTGGTGTCAGTCCCCAGAGACCAAGTTTCGTTCAGTGTGTTGTGTAGGCTTCTTGGTGGAGGCGAGTTGGGCCTGTGTTCTGGTGGATGAGGCTGGATCTTGTCTTTCTGGTGGGCACTTCCACATTTGGTGGTGTGTATTTTGGTGTCTGTGTCCTTATTATGATTTAAGGCATCCTCTCTGATAATGGATGGGGCTCTGTTTCTGTCTTGCTCATCGTTTGGCATACGATGTCCAGCACTGTAGCTTGCTGGTCACTGAGTGAAGGTGGGTCTCGACGTTGAGATGGAAATCTCTGGAAGATTTACTCCATTTGATATTATGTGGAGCTGTCAGGTCTCCTGTGGACCAGTGTCCTGAAGTTGGCTCTCCCACTTCAGATGCACAGCACTGAATCCTGGCTGGAGCACGAAGAGACTTCTTTCCTCACGGCTCAGAATAAGTGGGAGAGGAAAGAGAAAGAAACAGAGAAAGGGGATAAAATAAAACAAATTAAGGTAAAATAAAATAAAATGAAGTTATTAAAATAAGACATATTTATTAAGAAAAACATTTAGAAAGTAAAAGAAACAAAAGAAACGGAGAGAACTCCAGCACAAATGGTTATAGCTAAGCTATACAGACAAAATCACAAACAGAAGCATACACCGCTACACTCACAGAAAGAGAAAACGTGGAAAAAATACTGTATCTTTGCTCCCAAAACCCACCTCCTCAATTTTGGGCTGATTCATTGTGTATCAGGTGTTCCACAGAGGCGGAGTGCTTCACGTTGAATGTGGAGATTTAATCCACTCTTCCGGAGGCTGCTGGGAGAGATTTCCCTTTCTCTTCTTTGTTCGCACAGCTCTCCTGTTCGAGTTGATTTTGCTGTATCCCATAGTTTTGGGTGGTCGTATTTTCATTGTCCCTTTTTCCCAGGTAGTTGTGATTCCACCTTTGTTTTCTGCAGTGAAATCTTGGTTATGTAACTGCATTTTGTTTAGCTTCCATGTGTTTGTATTATTTACAGTTTTTTTTCTTTTAATTCGTATCTAGTCTCACAGCACTGTAGGCCGAAAATATACCTTATACTATTTCAGTTTTCTTAAATTTTCTAAGTCTTTATTTGTGACCCTATATATGATATATACTGGAGAATGTTCCATGAGCACTTGAGAAGAAAGTGTTTTCTGTTGTTTTGCAATAGAATATTACATACATATGAATGAAGTCCCTCTTGTTCAATGTGTCATTTAAAGCTTATGTTTCCTGATCTATTTTCATTCTGGATGATCTGTGCATTGGTGAAAGTGGGGTGTTAATGTCCCCTACTATTATTGTGTTACTGTCAAGTTCCCCTTTTATGGCTGTTAGGGTATACCTTATGTATTGAAGTGCTCCTATGTTGGCTTCATAAGTATTTGCATTTGCGATATCCTCTCCTTGGTTGGATCCCTTGATCAGTATGCAGTGTCCTTTTTCGTTTCTTGTACTAGTCTTTATCTTAAAGTCTATTTCGTGTGCTATGACAATTGCTACTCCAGTTTTCCGTTGCTTTCCATTTGCATGGAAGGTCTCTTGCCATCCTCTCACTTTCAGTATGTGTGTGTCCCCAGGTCTAAAGTGGGTCTCTTCTAGACTGCATATATAATGGTCTTGTTTTTGTATTCCTTCAGCCAGCCTATCTGTATTGGTTGGAGCATTTAATCCATTTACATGTAAGGTAATTATCCATATGTATGTTCCTGTTACCGTTTTGTTAGTTGTTTTTGGTTGGTTATTGGAGGTCTTTTCCTTCCTCTGTGTTTCCTGCCTAGAGAAGTTCCTTTATCATTTGTTATAAAGCTGGTGTGTGGTGCTGAATTCTCTTACCTTTTGTTTGTCTGTAAAGTTTTTAGTTTCTCCGTCCAATCTCAATGAGATTCTTGCTGAGTAGAGTAACATTGGTTGTAGCTTTTTTCCCTCTCATCTCTTTAAATTCGTATACTGCCACCCTTTTCTCTCTTGCAGAATTTCTGCTGAAATGTCAGCTGTTAACTTAAGGGGATTCCCTTGTATGGTACATGGTGCTTTTCCCTTGCTGCTTTTAATGTTTTCTATGTATTTAATTTTTAATAGTTAGATTAATACGTTTCTTGGCCTTTTTCTCCTTGGATTTATCCTGTATGGGACTCTCTGTTCTTCCTGGACTTGATTAACTCTCTCCTTTCCCATAGTAGGGAAGTTTTCAACTCTAATCTCTTCAAATATTTTCTCAGTCCTTTTCTTTTTCTCTTCCTCTTCGGTGGCTCCTATAATTCGAATTTGGGTGCGTTTAATGTTGTCCCAGGGATCTCTGAGACTGTCCTCTGAGATTCTTGTTTCTTTATTCTGCTCTGCAGTAGTTATTTGAACTATTTTATCTTCCAGGTCCCTTAACCGTTCTTCTATCTCACTTATTCTGCTAGTGATCCATGCTAGAGAAGTTTTAATTTCATTTATTTTGGTCTTCATCATTGTTTGTTTGCTCTTTACTTCTTCTGGTCCCTTGTGAAACGTTTATTGTATTTTCTCTCTCCTATTTCCAAGATGTTGCATCGTCTTTCCTATCATTATTATGAATTCTTTTTCAGGTAGACTGCCTATTTCCTCTTCCTTTGTTAGGTCTGGTGCGTCTTGACCTTGCTCCTTCATCTGCTGTGTGTTTTTCGGTCTCCTCAGTTTGCTTAACTTACTGTGCTTGGGGTCTGCTTTTCACAGGCTGCATGCTCGTAGTTATTGTTGTTTTTGGTGTCTGTCCCCAGATTCTAAGGATTTTTCAGTGGGTTGTGTTGGCTTCTGGGTGGAGGGGAGTTGGGCCAGTGTTCTGGTGGATGAGGCTGGACCTTGTCTTTCTGGTGGGCACGTCCACATCTGGTGGTGTGTATTTTGGTGTCTGTGTCCTTATTATGATTTAAGGCATCCTCTCTGATAATGGATGGGGCTGTGCTTCTGTCTTGCTCATCATTTGGCATACGGTGTCCAACACTGTAGCTTGCTGGTCACTGAGTGAAGATGGGTCTCGGCTTTGAGATGGAAATCTCTGGAAGATTTTCTCCATTTGATATTACGTGGAGCTGTCAGGTCTCCTGTGGACCAGTGTCCTGAAGTTGGCTCTCCCACCTCAGATGCACAGCACTGACTCCTGGCTGGAGCACTAAGAGACTTTCATCCTCACGGCTCAGAATAAGTGGGAGAGGAAAGAGAAAGAAACAAAGAAAGGGGAAAAAATAAAACCAATTAAGGTAAAATAAAATAGAATGAAGTTATTAAAATAAGAAATATTTATTAAGAAAACAATTTAGAAAGTAAAAGAAACAAAACAAACGGAGAGAACCCCAGCACAAATGGTTAAAGCTAAGCTATACAGACAAAATCACAAACAGAAGCATACACCTCCACACTCACAAAAAGAGAAAAAGTGGAAAAAATAATATATCTTTGCTCCCAAAGTCCACCTCCTCAATTTTGGGCTGATTCATTGTGTATCAGGTGTTCCACAGGTGCGGGGTGCTTCACGTTCAATGTGGAGATTTAATCCAGTCTTCCTGAGGCTTCTGGGAGAGATTTCCCTTTCTCTTCTTTGTTTGCACAGCTCTCCTGTTCGAGTTGCTTTTGCTGTATCCCATAATTTTGGGTGGTCGTATTTTCAGTGTCACTTTTTCCCAGGTAGTTGCGATTCCATGTTTGTTTTCTGCAGTGAATTCTTGGTTATGTAAGAGCATTTTGTTTCGCTTCCATGTGTTAGTATTATTTACAGTTTTTTTTTCTTTTAATTCATATCTAGTCTCATAGCACTGTAGACGGAAAATATACCTTATACTCTTTCAGTTTTCTTAAATTTTCTGAGGCTTTATTTGTGACCCTATATATGATATATACTGGAGAATGTGCCATGAGCACTTGAGAAGAAAGTGTTTTCTGTTGTTTTGCAATAGAATATTACATACATATGAATGAAGTCCCTCTTGTTCAATGTGTCATTTAAAGCTTATGTTTCCTGATCTATTTTCATTCTGGATGATCTGTGCATTGGTGAAAGTGGGGTGTTAATGTCCCCTACAATTATAGTGTTACTGTCAAGTTCCCCTTTTATGGCTGTTAGGGTATACGTTATGTATTGAAGTGCTCCTATGTTGGCTTCATAAGTATTTGCATTTGCGATATCTTCTCCTTGGCTGGATCCCTTGATCAGTATGTAGTGTCCTTTTTTGTTTCTTGTACTAATCTTTATCTTAAAGTCTATTTCATCTGATATGACAATTGCTACTCCAGCTTTATTTGATTTCCATTTGCGTGGAATGTCTCTTGCCATCCCCTCACTTTCAGTGTGTGGGTGTCCCCAGGTCTAAAGTGGGTCTCTTCTAGACTGCATATATAATGGTCTTGTTTTTGTATCCCTTCAGCCAGTCTATCTGTTTCAGTTGGAGCATTTAATCCATTTACCTGTAAGGTAATTATCCATATGTATGTTCCTGTTACCGTTTTGTTAGTTGTTTTTGGTTTGTTATTGGAGGTCTTTTCCTTCCTCTGTGTTTCCTGCCTAGAGAAGTTTCTTTATCATTTGTTATAAAACTGGTGTGTGGTGCTGAATTCTCTTACCTTTTGTTTGGCTGTAAAGATTTTAGTTTCTCTGTCCAATCTCAATGAGATTCTTGCTGAGTAGAGTACCTTAGGCTGCAGCTTTTTTTCCTCTCATCTCTTTAAATACGTATACTGCCACTCCCTTCTCTCTTGCAGAATTTCTGCTGAAAGGTCAGCTGTTAACTTAAGGGGATTCCCTTGTATGGTACATGGTGCTTTTCCCTTGCTGCTTTTAATATGTTTTCTATGTATTTAATTCTTAATAGTTAGATTAATACGTTTCTTGGCCTTTTTCGCCCTGGATTTATCCTGTATGGGACTCTCTGTGCTTCCTGGACTTGATTAACTCTTTCCTTTCCCATATTAGGGAAGTTTTCAACTCTAAACTCTTTAAATATTTTCTCAGTCCTTTTCTTTTTCTCTTCCTCTTCGGTGGCTCCTATAATTCGAATTTGGGTGCGTTTAATGTTGTCCCAGGGATCTCTGAGACTGTCCTCTCAGATTCCTGTTTCTTTATGCTGCTCTGCAGTAGTTATTTGAACTATTTTATCTTCCAGGTCACTTAACCGTTCTTCTGCCTCAGTTATTCTGCTAGTGATCCATGCCAGAGAATTCTTAATTTCATTTATTTTGGTCTTCATCATTGTTTGTTTGCTCTTTAGTTCTTCTCGTCCCTTGTGAAAGGTTTATTGTATTTTCTCTATCTTATTTCCAAGATTTTGGATCGTCTTTCCTATCATTATTCTGAATTCTTTTTCAGGTAGACTACCTATTTCCTCTTCATTTGTTAGGTCTTGTGACTTTTGAGCTTGCTTCTTCATCTGCTGTGTGTTTTTCGGTCTCCTCATTTTGCGTAACGTACTGTGCTTGGGGTCTCCTTTTCACAGGCTGCATGCTCGTAGTTATTGTTGTTTTTGGTGTCAGTCCCCAGAGGCCAAGTTTCGTTCAGTGTGTTGTGTAGGCTTCTTGGTGGAGGCGAGTTGGGCCTGTGTTCTGGTGGATGAGGCTGGATCTTGTCTTTCTGGTGGGCACTTCCACATTTGGTGGTGTGTATTTTGGTGTCTGTGTCCTTATTATGATTTAAGGCATCCTCTCTGATAATGGATGGGGCTCTGTTTCTGTCTTGCTCATCGTTTGGCATACGATGTCCAGCACTGTAGCTTGCTGGTCACTGAGTGAAGGTGGGTCTCGACGTTGAGATGGAAATCTCTGGAAGATTTACTCCATTTGATATTATGTGGAGCTGTCAGGTCTCCTGTGGACCAGTGTCCTGAAGTTGGCTCTCCCACTTCAGATGCACAGCACTGAATCCTGGCTGGAGCACGAAGAGACTTCTTTCCTCACGGCTCAGAATAAGTGGGAGAGGAAAGAGAAAGAAACAGAGAAAGGGGATAAAATAAAACAAATTAAGGTAAAATAAAATAAAATGAAGTTATTAAAATAAGACATATTTATTAAGAAAAACATTTAGAAAGTAAAAGAAACAAAAGAAACGGAGAGAACTCCAGCACAAATGGTTATAGCTAAGCTATACAGACAAAATCACAAACAGAAGCATACACCGCTACACTCACAGAAAGAGAAAACGTGGAAAAAATACTGTATCTTTGCTCCCAAAACCCACCTCCTCAATTTTGGGCTGATTCATTGTGTATCAGGTGTTCCACAGAGGCGGAGTGCTTCACGTTGAATGTGGAGATTTAATCCACTCTTCCGGAGGCTGCTGGGAGAGATTTCCCTTTCTCTTCCTTGTTCGCACAGCTCTCCTGTTCGAGTTGATTTTGCTGTATCCCATAGTTTTGGGTGGTCGTATTTTCATTGTCCCTTTTTCCCAGGTAGTTGTGATTCCACCTTTGTTTTCTGCAGTGAAATCTTGGTTATGTAACTGCATTTTGTTTAGCTTCCATGTGTTTGTATTATTTACAGTTTTTTTTCTTTTAATTCGTATCTAGTCTCACAGCACTGTAGGCCGAAAATATACCTTATACTATTTCAGTTTTCTTAAATTTTCTAAGTCTTTATTTGTGACCCTATATATGATATATACTGGAGAATGTTCCATGAGCACTTGAGAAGAAAGTGTTTTCTGTTGTTTTGCAATAGAATATTACATACATATGAATGAAGTCCCTCTTGTTCAATGTGTCATTTAAAGCTTATGTTTCCTGATCTATTTTCATTCTGGATGATCTGTGCATTGGTGAAAGTGGGGTGTTAATGTCCCCTACTATTATTGTGTTACTGTCAAGTTCCCCTTTTATGGCTGTTAGGGTATACCTTATGTATTGAAGTGCTCCTATGTTGGGTTCATAAGTATTTGCATTTGCGATATCCTCTCCTTGGTTGGATCCCTTGATTAGTATGCAGTGTCCTTTTTCGTTTCTTGTACTAGTCTTTATCTTAAAGTCTATTTCGTGTGCTATGACAATTGCTACTCCAGTTTTCCGTTGCTTTCCATTTGCATGGAAGGTCTCTTGCCATCCTCTCACTTTCAGTATGTGTGTGTCCCCAGGTCTAAAGTGGGTCTCTTCTAGACTGCATATATAATGGTCTTGTTTTTGTATTCCTTCAGCCAGCCTATCTGTATTGGTTGGAGCATTTAATCCATTTACATGTAATGTAATTATCCATATGTATGTTCCTGTTACCGTTTTGTTAGTTGTTTTTGGTTGGTTATTGGAGGTCTTTTCCTTCCTCTGTGTTTCCTGCCTAGAGAAGTTCCTTTATCATTTGTTATAAAGCTGATGTGTGGTGCTGAATTCTCTTACCTTTTATTTGTCTGTAAAGTTTTTAGTTTCTCCGTCCAATCTCAATGAGATTCTTGCTGAGTAGAGTAACATTGGTTGTAGCTTTTTTCCCTCTCATCTCTTTAAATTCGTATACTGCCACCCTTTTCTCTCTTGCAGAATTTCTGCTGAAATGTCAGCTGTTAACTTAAGGGGATTCCCTTGTATGGTACATGGTGCTTTTCCCTTGCTGCTTTTAATGTTTTCTATGTATTTAATTTTTAATAGTTAGATTAATACGTTTCTTGGCCTTTTTCTCCTTGGATTTATTCTGTATGGGACTCTCTGTTCTTCCTGGACTTGATTAACTCTCTCCTTTCCCATAGTAGGGAAGTTTTCAACTCTAATCTCTTCAAATATTTTCTCAGTCCTTTTCTTTTTCTCTTCCTCTTCGGTGGCTCTTTTAATTCGAATTTGGGTGCGTTTAATGTTGTCCCAGGGATCTCTGAGACTGTCCTCTGAGATTCTTGTTTCTTTATTCTGCTCTGCAGTAGTTATTTGAACTATTTTATCTTCCAGGTCCCTTAACCGTTCTTCTATCTCACTTATTCTGCTAGTGATCCATGCTAGAGAAGTTTTAATTTCATTTATTTTGGTCTTCATCATTGTTTGTTTGCTCTTTACTTCTTCTGGTCCCTTGTGAAACGTTTATTGTATTTTCTCTCTCCTATTTCCAAGATGTTGCATCGTCTTTCCTATCATTATTATGAATTCTTTTTCAGGTAGACTGCCTATTTCCTCTTCCTTTGTTAGGTCTGGTGCGTCTTGACCTTGCTCCTTCATCTGCTGTGTGTTTTTCGGTCTCCTCAGTTTGCTTAACTTACTGTGCTTGGGGTCTGCTTTTCACAGGCTGCATGCTCGTAGTTATTGTTGTTTTTGGTGTCAGTCCCCAGATTCTAAGGATTTTTCAGTGGGTTGTGTTGGCTTCTGGGTGGAGGGGAGTTGGGCCAGTGTTCTGGTGGATGAGGCTGGACCTTGTCTTTCTGGTGGGCACGTCCACATCTGGTGGTGTGTATTTTGGTGTCTGTGTCCTTATTATGATTTAAGGCATCCTCTCTGATAATGGATGGGGCTCTGTTTCTGTCTTGCTCATCGTTTGGCATACGATGTCCAGCACTGTAGCTTGCTGGTCACTGAGTGAAGGTGGGTCTCGACGTTGAGATGGAAATCTCTGGAAGATTTACTCCATTTGATATTATGTGGAGCTGTCAGGTCTCCTGTGGACCAGTGTCCTGAAGTTGGCTCTCCCACTTCAGATGCACAGCACTGAATCCTGGCTGGAGCACGAAGAGACTTCTTTCCTCACGGCTCAGAATAAGTGGGAGAGGAAAGAGAAAGAAACAGAGAAAGGGGATAAAATAAAACAAATTACGGTAAAATAAAATAAAATGAAGTTATTAAAATAAGACATATTTATTAAGAAAAACATTTAGAAAGTAAAAGAAACAAAAGAAACGGAGAGAACTCCAGCACAAATGGTTATAGCTAAGCTATACAGACAAAATCACAAACAGAAGCATACACCGCTACACTCACAGAAAGAGAAAACGTGGAAAAAATACTGTATCTTTGCTCCCAAAACCCACCTCCTCAATTTTGGGCTGATTCATTGTGTATCAGGTGTTCCAACAGAGGCGGAGTGCTTCACGTTGAATGTGGAGATTTAATCCACTCTTCCGGAGGCTGCTGGGAGAGATTTCCCTTTCTCTTCTTTGTTCGCACAGCTCTCCTGTTCGAGTTGATTTTGCTGTATCCCATAGTTTTGGGTGGTCGTATTTTCATTGTCCCTTTTTCCCAGGTAGTTGTGATTCCACCTTTGTTTTCTGCAGTGAAATCTTGGTTATGTAACTGCATTTTGTTTAGCTTCCATGTGTTTGTATTATTTACAGTTTTTTTTCTTTTAATTCGTATCTAGTCTCACAGCACTGTAGGCCGAAAGTATACCTTATACTATTTCAGTTTTCTTAAATTTTCTAAGTCTTTATTTGTGACCCTATATATGATATATACTGGAGAATGTTCCATGAGCACTTGAGAAGAAAGTGTTTTCTGTTGTTTTGCAATAGAATATTACATACATATGAATGAAGTCCCTCTTGTTCAATGTGTCATTTAAAGCTTATGTTTCCTGATCTATTTTCATTCTGGATGATCTGTGCATTGGTGAAAGTGGGGTGTTAATGTCCCCTACTATTATTGTGTTACTGTCAAGTTCCCCTTTTATGGCTGTTAGGGTATACCTTATGTATTGAAGTGCTCCTATGTTGGCTTCATAAGTATTTGCATTTGCGATATCCTCTCCTTGGTTGGATCCCTTGATCAGTATGTAGTGTCCTTTTTCATTTCTTGTACTAGTCTTTATCTTAAAGTCTATTTCGTGTGCTATGACAATTGCTACTCCAGTTTTCCGTTGCTTTCCATTTGCATGGAAGGTCTCTTGCCATCCTCTCACTTTCAGTATGTGTGTGTCCCCAGGTCTAAAGTGGGTCTCCTCTAGACTGCATATATAATGGTCTTGTTTTTGTATTCCTTCAGCCAGCCTATCTGTATTGGTTGGAGCATTTAATCCATTTACATGTAAGGTAATTATCAATATGTATGTTCCTGTTACCGTTTTGTTAGTTGTTTTTGGTTGGTTATTGGAGGTCTTTTCCTTCCTCTGTGTTTCCTGCCTAGAGAAGTTCCTTTATCATTTGTTATAAAGCTGGTGTGTGGTGCTGAATTCTCTTACCTTTTGTTTGTAAAGTTTTTAGTTTCTCCGTCCAATCTCAATGAGATTCTTGCTGAGTAGAGTAACATTGGTTGTAGCTTTTTTCCCTCTCATCTCTTTAAATTCGTATACTGCCACCCTTTTCTCTCTTGCAGAATTTCTGCTGAAATGTCAGCTGTTAACTTAAGGGGATTCCCTTGCATGGTACATGGTGCTTTTCCCTTGCTGCTTTTAATGTTTTCTATGTATTTAATTTTTAATAGTTAGATTAATACGTTTCTTGGCCTTTTTCTCCTTGGATTTATCCTGTATGGGACTCTCTGTTCTTCCTGGACTTGATTAACTCTCTCCTTTCCCATAGTAGGGAAGTTTTCAACTCTAATCTCTTCAAATATTTTCTCAGTCCTTTTCTTTTTCTCTTCCTCTTCGGTGGCTCCTATAATTCGAATTTGGGTGCGTTTAATGTTGTCCCAGGGATCTCTGAGACTGTCCTCTGAGATTCTTGTTTCTTTATTCTGCTCTGCAGTAGTTATTTGAACTATTTTATCTTCCAGGTCCCTTAACCGTTCTTCTATCTCACTTATTCTGCTAGTGATCCATGCTAGAGAAGTTTTAATTTCATTTATTTTGGTCTTCATCATTGTTTGTTTGCTCTTTACTTCTTCTGGTCCCTTGTGAAACGTTTATTGTATTTTCTCTCTCCTATTTCCAAGATGTTGCATCGTCTTTCCTATCATTATTATGAATTCTTTTTCAGGTAGACTGCCTATTTCCTCTTCCTTTGTTAGGTCTGGTGCGTCTTGACCTTGCTCCTTCATCTGCTGTGTGTTTTTCGGTCTCCTCAGTTTGCTTAACTTACTGTGCTTGGGGTCTGCTTTTCACAGGCTGCATGCTCGTAGTTATTGTTGTTTTTGGTGTCTGTCCCCAGATTCTAAGGATTTTTCAGTGGGTTGTGTTGGCTTCTGGGTGGAGGGGAGTTGGGCCAGTGTTCTGGTGGATGAGGCTGGACCTTGTCTTTCTGGTGGGCACGTCCACATCTGGTGGTGTGTATTTTGGTGTCTGTGTCCTTATTATGATTTAAGGCATCCTCTCTGATAATGGATGGGGCTGTGCTTCTGTCTTGCTCATCATTTGGCATACGGTGTCCAACACTGTAGCTTGCTGGTCACTGAGTGAAGATGGGTCTCGGCTTTGAGATGGAAATCTCTGGAAGATTTTCTCCTTTTGATATTACGTGGAGCTGTCAGGTCTCCTGTGGACCAGTGTCCTGAAGTTGGCTCTCCCACCTCAGATGCACAGCACTGACTCCTGGCTGGAGCACTAAGAGACTTTCATCCTCACGGCTCAGAATAAGTGGGAGAGGAAAGAGAAAGAAACAAAGAAAGGGGAAAAAATAAAACCAATTAAGGTAAAATAAAATAGAATGAAGTTATTAAAATAAGAAATATTTATTAAGAAAACAATTTAGAAAGTAAAAGAAACAAAACAAACGGAGAGAACCCCAGCACAAATGGTTAAAGCTAAGCTATACAGACAAAATCACAAACAGAAGCATACACCTCCACACTCACAAAAAGAGAAAAAGTGGAAAAAATAATATATCTTTGCTCCCAAAGTCCACCTCCTCAATTTTGGGCTGATTCATTGTGTATCAGGTGTTCCACAGGTGCGGGGTGCTTCACGTTCAATGTGGAGATTTAATCCAGTCTTCCTGAGGCTTCTGGGAGAGATTTCCCTTTCTCTTCTTTGTTTGCACAGCTCTCCTGTTCGAGTTGCTTTTGCTGTATCCCATAATTTTGGGTGGTCGTATTTTCAGTGTCACTTTTTCCCAGGTAGTTGCGATTCCATGTTTGTTTTCTGCAGTGAATTCTTGGTTATGTAAGAGCATTTTGTTTCGCTTCCATGGGTTAGTATTATTTACAGTTTTTTTTTCTTTTAATTCATATCTAGTCTCATAGCACTGTAGACGGAAAATATACCTTATACTCTTTCAGTTTTCTTAAATTTTCTGAGGCTTTATTTGTGACCCTATATATGATATATACTGGAGAATGTTCCATGAGCACTTGAGAAGAAAGTGTTTTCTGTTGTTTTGCAATAGAATATTACATACATATGAATGAAGTCCCTCTTGTTCAATGTGTCATTTAAAGCTTATGTTTCCTGATCTATTTTCATTCTGGATGATCTGTGCATTGGTGAAAGTGGGGTGTTAATGTCCCCTACAATTATAGTGTTACTGTCAAGTTCCCCTTTTATGGCTGTTAGGGTATACCTTATGTATTGAAGTGCTCCTATGTTGGCTTCATAAGTATTTGCATTTGCGATATCTTCTCCTTGGCTGGATCCCTTGATCAGTATGTAGTGTCCTTTTTTGTTTCTTGTACTAATCTTTATCTTAAAGTCTATTTCATCTGATATGACAATTGCTACTCCAGCTTTATTTGATTTCCATTTGCGTGGAATGTCTCTTGCCATCCCCTCACTTTCAGTGTGTGGGTGTCCCCAGGTCTAAAGTGGGTCTCTTCTAGACTGCATATATAATGGTCTTGTTTTTGTATCCCTTCAGCCAGTCTATCTGTTTCAGTTGGAGCATTTAATCCATTTACCTGTAAGGTAATTATCCATATGTATGTTCCTGTTACCGTTTTGTTAGTTGTTTTTGGTTTGTTATTGGAGGTCTTTTCCTTCCTCTGTGTTTCCTGCCTAGAGAAGTTTCTTTATCATTTGTTATAAAACTGGTGTGTGGTGCTGAATTCTCTTACCTTTTGTTTGGCTGTAAAGATTTTAGTTTCTCTGTCCAATCTCAATGAGATTCTTGCTGAGTAGAGTACCTTAGGCTGCAGCTTTTTTTCCTCTCATCTCTTTAAATACGTATACTGCCACTCCCTTCTCTCTTGCAGAATTTCTGCTGAAAGGTCAGCTGTTAACTTAAGGGGATTCCCTTGTATGGTACATGGTGCTTTTCCCTTGCTGCTTTTAATATGTTTTCTATATATTTAATTCTTAATAGTTAGATTAATACGTTTCTTGGCCTTTTTCGCCCTGGATTTATCCTGTATGGGACTCTCTGTGCTTCCTGGACTTGATTAACTCTTTCCGTGCCCATATTAGGGAAGTTTTCAACTCTAAACTCTGCAAATGTTTTCTCAGTCCTTTTCTTTTTCTCTTCCACTTCGGGGACCCCTATAATTCGAATTTTGGTGCGTTTAATGTTGTCCCAGGGATCTCTGAGACTGTCCTCTCAGATTCCTGTTTCTTTATGCTGCTCTGCAGTAGTTATTTGAACTATTTTATCTTCCAGGTCACTTAACCGTTCTTCTGCCTCAGTTATTCTGCTAGTGATCCATGCCAGAGAATTCTTAATTTCATTTATTTTGGTCTTCATCATTGTTTGTTTGCTCTTTAGTTCTTCTCGTCCCTTGTGAAAGGTTTATTGTATTTTCTCTATCCTATTTCCAAGATTTTGGATCGTCTTTCCTATCATTATTCTGAATTCTTTTTCAGGTAGACTACCTATTTCCTCTTCATTTGTTAGGTCTTGTGACTTTTGAGCTTGCTTCTTCATCTGCTGTGTGTTTTTCGGTCTCCTCATTTTGCGTAACGTACTGTGCTTGGGGTCTCCTTTTCACAGGCTGCATGCTCGTAGTTATTGTTGTTTTTGGTGTCAGTCCCCAGAGGCCAAGTTTCGTTCAGTGTGTTGTGTAGGCTTCTTGGTGGAGGCGAGTTGGGCCTGTGTTCTGGTGGATGAGGCTGGATCTTGTCTTTCTGGTGGGCACTTCCACATTTGGTGGTGTGTATTTTGGTGTCTGTGTCCTTATTATGATTTAAGGCATCCTCTCTGATAATGGATGGGGCTCTGTTTCTGTCTTGCTCATCGTTTGGCATACGATGTCCAGCACTGTAGCTTGCTGGTCACTGAGTGAAGGTGGGTCTCGACGTTGAGATGGAAATCTCTGGAAGATTTACTCCATTTGATATTATGTGGAGCTGTCAGGTCTCCTGTGGACCAGTGTCCTGAAGTTGGCTCTCCCACTTCAGATGTACAGCACTGAATCCTGGCTGGAGCACGAAGAGACTTCTTTCCTCACGGCTCAGAATAAGTGGGAGAGGAAAGAGAAAGAAACAGAGAAAGGGGATAAAATAAAACAAATTAAGGTAAAATAAAATAAAATGAAGTTATTAAAATAAGACATATTTATTAAGAAAAACATTTAGAAAGTAAAAGAAACAAAAGAAACGGAGAGAACTCCAGCACAAATGGTTATAGCTAAGCTATACAGACAAAATCACAAACAGAAGCATACACCGCTACACTCACAGAAAGAGAAAACGTGGAAAAAATACTGTATCTTTGCTCCCAAAACCCACCTCCTCAATTTTGGGCTGATTCATTGTGTATCAGGTGTTCCACAGAGGCGGAGTGCTTCACGTTGAATGTGGAGATTTAATCCACTCTTCCGGAGGCTGCTGGGAGAGATTTCCCTTTCTCTTCTTTGTTCGCACAGCTCTCCTGTTCGAGTTGATTTTGCTGTATCCCATAGTTTTGGGTGGTCGTATTTTCATTGTCCCTTTTTCCCAGGTAGTTGTGATTCCACCTTTGTTTTCTGCAGTGAAATCTTGGTTATGTAACTGCATTTTGTTTAGCTTCCATGTGTTTGTATTATTTACAGTTTTTTTTCTTTTAATTCGTATCTAGTCTCACAGCACTGTAGGCCGAAAATATACCTTATACTATTTCAGTTTTCTTAAATTTTCTAAGTCTTTATTTGTGACCCTATATATGATATATACTGGAGAATGTTCCATGAGCACTTGAGAAGAAAGTGTTTTCTGTTGTTTTGCAATAGAATATTACATACATATGAATGAAGTCCCTCTTGTTCAATGTGTCATTTAAAGCTTATGTTTCCTGATCTATTTTCATTCTGGATGATCTGTGCATTGGTGAAAGTGGGGTGTTAATGTCCCCTACTATTATTGTGTTACTGTCAAGTTCCCCTTTTATGGCTGTTAGGGTATACCTTATGTATTGAAGTGCTCCTATGTTGGCTTCATAAGTATTTGCATTTGCGATATCCTCTCCTTGGTTGGATCCCTTGATCAGTATGCAGTGTCCTTTTTCGTTTCTTGTACTAGTCTTTATCTTAAAGTCTATTTCGTGTGCTATGACAATTGCTACTCCAGTTTTACGTTGCTTTCCATTTGCATGGAAGGTCTCTTGCCATCCTCTCACTTTCAGTATGTGTGTGTCCCCAGGTGTAAAGTGGGTCTCTTCTAGACTGCATATATAATGGTCTTGTTTTTGTATTCCTTCAGCCAGCCTATCTGTATTGGTTGGAGCATTTAATCCATTTACATGTAAGGTAATTATCCATATGTATGTTCCTGTTACCGTTTTGTTAGTTGTTTTTGGTTGGTTATTGGAGGTCTTTTCCTTCCTCTGTGTTTCCTGCCTAGAGAAGTTCCTTTATCATTTGTTATAAAGCTGGTGTGTGGTGCTGAATTCTCTTACCTTTTGTTTGTCTGTAAAGTTTTTAGTTTCTCCGTCCAATCTCAATGAGATTCTTGCTGAGTAGAGTAACATTGGTTGTAGCTTTTTTCCCTCTCATCTTTTAAATTCGTATACTGCCACCCTTTTCTCTCTTGCAGAATTTCTGCTGAAATGTCAGCTGTTAACTTAAGGGGATTCCCTTGCATGGTACATGGTGCTTTTCCCTTGCTGCTTTTAATGTTTTCTATGTATTTAATTTTTAATAGTTAGATTAATACGTTTCTTGGCCTTTTTCTCCTTGGATTTATCCTGTATGGGACTCTCTGTTCTTCCTGGACTTGATTAACTCTCTCCTTTCCCATAGTAGGGAAGTTTTCAACTCTAATCTCTTCAAATATTTTCTCAGTCCTTTTCTTTTTCTCTTCCTCTTCGGTGGCTCCTATAATTCGAATTTGGGTGCGTTTAATGTTGTCCCAGGGATCTCTGAGACTGTCCTCTGAGATTCTTGTTTCTTTATTCTGCTCTGCAGTAGTTATTTGAACTATTTTATCTTCCAGGTCCCTTAACCGTTCTTCTATCTCACTTATTCTGCTAGTGATCCATGCTAGAGAAGTTTTAATTTCATTTATTTTGGTCTTCATCATTGTTTGTTTGCTCTTTACTTCTTCTGGTCCCTTGTGAAACGTTTATTGTATTTTCTCTCTCCTATTTCCAAGATGTTGCATCGTCTTTCCTATCATTATTATGAATTCTTTTTCAGGTAGACTGCCTATTTCCTCTTCCTTTGTTAGGTCTGGTGCGTCTTGACCTTGCTCCTTCATCTGCTGTGTGTTTTTCGGTCTCCTCAGTTTGCTTAACTTACTGTGCTTGGGGTCTGCTTTTCACAGGCTGCATGCTCGTAGTTATTGTTGTTTTTGGTGTCTGTCCCCAGATTCTAAGGATTTTTCAGTGGGTTGTGTTGGCTTCTGGGTGGAGGGGAGTTGGGCCAGTGTTCTGGTGGATGAGGCTGGACCTTGTCTTTCTGGTGGGCACGTCCACATCTGGTGGTGTGTATTTTGGTGTCTGTGTCCTTATTATGATTTAAGGCATCCTCTCTGATAATGGATGGGGCTGTGCTTCTGTCTTGCTCATCATTTGGCATACGGTGTCCAACACTGTAGCTTGCTGGTCACTGAGTGAAGATGGGTCTCGGCTTTGAGATGGAAATCTCTGGAAGATTTTCTCCTTTTGATATTACGTGGAGCTGTCAGGTCTCCTGTGGACCAGTGTCCTGAAGTTGGCTCTCCCACCTCAGATGCACAGCACTGACTCCTGGCTGGAGCACTAAGAGACTTTCATCCTCACGGCTCAGAATAAGTGGGAGAGGAAAGAGAAAGAAACAAAGAAAGGGGAAAAAATAAAACCAATTAAGGTAAAATAAAATAGAATGAAGTTATTAAAATAAGAAATATTTATTAAGAAAACAATTTAGAAAGTAAAAGAAACAAAACAAACGGAGAGAACCCCAGCACAAATGGTTAAAGCTAAGCTATACAGACAAAATCACAAACAGAAGCATACACCTCCACACTCACAAAAAGAGAAAAAGTGGAAAAAATAATATATCTTTGCTCCCAAAGTCCACCTCCTCAATTTTGGGCTGATTCATTGTGTATCAGGTGTTCCACAGGTGCGGGGTGCTTCACGTTCAATGTGGAGATTTAATCCAGTCTTCCTGAGGCTTCTGGGAGAGATTTCCCTTTCTCTTCTTTGTTTGCACAGCTCTCCTGTTCGAGTTGCTTTTGCTGTATCCCATAATTTTGGGTGGTCGTATTTTCAGTGTCACTTTTTCCCAGGTAGTTGCGATTCCATGTTTGTTTTCTGCAGTGAATTCTTGGTTATGTAAGAGCATTTTGTTTCGCTTCCATGGGTTAGTATTATTTACAGTTTTTTTTTCTTTTAATTCATATCTAGTCTCATAGCACTGTAGACGGAAAATATACCTTATACTCTTTCAGTTTTCTTAAATTTTCTGAGGCTTTATTTGTGACCCTATATATGATATATACTGGAGAATGTTCCATGAGCACTTGAGAAGAAAGTGTTTTCTGTTGTTTTGCAATAGAATATTACATACATATGAATGAAGTCCCTCTTGTTCAATGTGTCATTTAAAGCTTATGTTTCCTGATCTATTTTCATTCTGGATGATCTGTGCATTGGTGAAAGTGGGGTGTTAATGTCCCCTACAATTATAGTGTTACTGTCAAGTTCCCCTTTTATGGCTGTTAGGGTATACCTTATGTATTGAAGTGCTCCTATGTTGGCTTCATAAGTATTTGCATTTGCGATATCTTCTCCTTGGCTGGATCCCTTGATCAGTATGTAGTGTCCTTTTTTGTTTCTTGTACTAATCTTTATCTTAAAGTCTATTTCATCTGATATGACAATTGCTACTCCAGCTTTATTTGATTTCCATTTGCGTGGAATGTCTCTTGCCATCCCCTCACTTTCAGTGTGTGGGTGTCCCCAGGTCTAAAGTGGGTCTCTTCTAGACTGCATATATAATGGTCTTGTTTTTGTATCCCTTCAGCCAGTCTATCTGTTTCAGTTGGAGCATTTAATCCATTTACCTGTAAGGTAATTATCCATATGTATGTTCCTGTTACCGTTTTGTTAGTTGTTTTTGGTTTGTTATTGGAGGTCTTTTCCTTCCTCTGTGTTTCCTGCCTAGAGAAGTTTCTTTATCATTTGTTATAAAACTGGTGTGTGGTGCTGAATTCTCTTACCTTTTGTTTGGCTGTAAAGATTTTAGTTTCTCTGTCCAATCTCAATGAGATTCTTGCTGAGTAGAGTACCTTAGGCTGCAGCTTTTTTTCCTCTCATCTCTTTAAATACGTATACTGCCACTCCCTTCTCTCTTGCAGAATTTCTGCTGAAAGGTCAGCTGTTAACTTAAGGGGATTCCCTTGTATGGTACATGGTGCTTTTCCCTTGCTGCTTTTAATATGTTTTCTATGTATTTAATTCTTAATAGTTAGATTAATACGTTTCTTGGCCTTTTTCGCCCTGGATTTATCCTGTATGGGACTCTCTGTGCTTCCTGGACTTGATTAACTCTTTCCGTGCCCATATTAGGGAAGTTTTCAACTCTAAACTCTGCAAATGTTTTCTCAGTCCTTTTCTTTTTCTCTTCCACTTCGGGGACCCCTATAATTCGAATTTTGGTGCGTTTAATGTTGTCCCAGGGATCTCTGAGACTGTCCTCTCAGATTCCTGTTTCTTTATGCTGCTCTGCAGTAGTTATTTGAACTATTTTATCTTCCAGGTCACTTAACCGTTCTTCTGCCTCAGTTATTCTGCTAGTGATCCATGCCAGAGAATTCTTAATTTCATTTATTTTGGTCTTCATCATTGTTTGTTTGCTCTTTAGTTCTTCTCGTCCCTTGTGAAAGGTTTATTGTATTTTCTCTATCCTATTTCCAAGATTTTGGATCGTCTTTCCTATCATTATTCTGAATTCTTTTTCAGGTAGACTACCTATTTCCTCTTCATTTGTTAGGTCTTGTGACTTTTGAGCTTGCTTCTTCATCTGCTGTGTGTTTTTCGGTCTCCTCATTTTGCGTAACGTACTGTGCTTGGGGTCTCCTTTTCACAGGCTGCATGCTCGTAGTTATTGTTGTTTTTGGTGTCAGTCCCCAGAGGCCAAGTTTCGTTCAGTGTGTTGTGTAGGCTTCTTGGTGGAGGCGAGTTGGGCCTGTGTTCTGGTGGATGAGGCTGGATCTTGTCTTTCTGGTGGGCACTTCCACATTTGGTGGTGTGTATTTTGGTGTCTGTGTCCTTATTATGATTTAAGGCATCCTCTCTGATAATGGATGGGGCTCTGTTTCTGTCTTGCTCATCGTTTGGCATACGATGTCCAGCACTGTAGCTTGCTGGTCACTGAGTGAAGGTGGGTCTCGACGTTGAGAAGGAAATCTCTGGAAGATTTACTCCATTTGATATTATGTGGAGCTGTCAGGTCTCCTGTGGACCAGTGTCCTGAAGTTGGCTCTCCCACTTCAGATGCACAGCACTGAATCCTGGCTGGAGCACGAAGAGACTTCTTTCCTCACGGCTCAGAATAAGTGGGAGAGGAAAGAGAAAGAAACAGAGAAAGGGGATAAAATAAAACAAATTAAGGTAAAATAAAATAAAATGAAGTTATTAAAATAAGACATATTTATTAAGAAAAACATTTAGAAAGTAAAAGAAACAAAAGAAACGGAGAGAACTCCAGCACAAATGGTTATAGCTAAGCTATACAGACAAAATCACAAACAGAAGCATACACCGCTACACTCACAGAAAGAGAAAACGTGGAAAAAATACTGTATCTTTGCTCCCAAAACCCACCTCCTCAATTTTGGGCTGATTCATTGTGTATCAGGTGTTCCACAGAGGCGGAGTGCTTCACGTTGAATGTGGAGATTTAATCCACTCTTCCGGAGGCTGCTGGGAGAGATTTCCCTTTCTCTTCTTTGTTCGCACAGCTCTCCTGTTCGAGTTGATTTTGCTGTATCCCATAGTTTTGGGTGGTCGTATTTTCATTGTCCCTTTTTCCCAGGTAGTTGTGATTCCACCTTTGTTTTCTGCAGTGAAATCTTGGTTATGTAACTGCATTTTGTTTAGCTTCCATGTGTTTGTATTATTTACAGTTTTTTTTCTTTTAATTCGTATCTAGTCTCACAGCACTGTAGGCCGAAAATATACCTTATACTATTTCAGTTTTCTTAAATTTTCTAAGTCTTTATTTGTGACCCTATATATGATATATACTGGAGAATGTTCCATGAGCACTTGAGAAGAAAGTGTTTTCTGTTGTTTTGCAATAGAATATTACATACATATGAATGAAGTCCCTCTTGTTCAATGTGTCATTTAAAGCTTATGTTTCCTGATCTATTTTCATTCTGGATGATCTGTGCATTGGTGAAAGTGGGGTGTTAATGTCCCCTACTATTATTGTGTTACTGTCAAGTTCCCCTTTTATGGCTGTTAGGGTATACCTTATGTATTGAAGTGCTCCTATGTTGGCTTCATAAGTATTTGCATTTGCGATATCCTCTCCTTGGTTGGATCCCTTGATCAGTATGCAGTGTCCTTTTTCGTTTCTTGTACTAGTCTTTATCTTAAAGTCTATTTCGTGTGCTATGACAATTGCTACTCCAGTTTTACGTTGCTTTCCATTTGCATGGAAGGTCTCTTGCCATCCTCTCACTTTCAGTATGTGTGTGTCCCCAGGTGTAAAGTGGGTCTCTTCTAGACTGCATATATAATGGTCTTGTTTTTGTATTCCTTCAGCCAGCCTATCTGTATTGGTTGGAGCATTTAATCCATTTACATGTAAGGTAATTATCCATATGTATGTTCCTGTTACCGTTTTGTTAGTTGTTTTTGGTTGGTTATTGGAGGTCTTTTCCTTCCTCTGTGTTTCCTGCCTAGAGAAGTTCCTTTATCATTTGTTATAAAGCTGGTGTGTGGTGCTGAATTCTCTTACCTTTTGTTTGTCTGTAAAGTTTTTAGTTTCTCCGTCCAATCTCAATGAGATTCTTGCTGAGTAGAGTAACATTGGTTGTAGCTTTTTTCCCTCTCATCTTTTAAATTCGTATACTGCCACCCTTTTCTCTCTTGCAGAATTTCTGCTGAAATGTCAGCTGTTAACTTAAGGGGATTCCCTTGTATGGTACATGGTGCTTTTCCCTTGCTGCTTTTAATGTTTTCTATGTATTTAATTTTTAATAGTTAGATTAATACGTTTCTTGGCCTTTTTCTCCTTGGATTTATCCTGTATGGGACTCTCTGTTCTTCCTGGACTTGATTAACTCTCTCCTTTCCCATAGTAGGGAAGTTTTCAACTCTAATCTCTTCAAATATTTTCTCAGTCCTTTTCTTTTTCTCTTCCTCTTCGGTGGCTCCTATAATTCGAATTTGGGTGCGTTTAATGTTGTCCCAGGGATCTCTGAGACTGTCCTCTGAGATTCTTGTTTCTTTATTCTGCTCTGCAGTAGTTATTTGAACTATTTTATCTTCCAGGTCCCTTAACCGTTCTTCTATCTCACTTATTCTGCTAGTGATCCATGCTAGAGAAGTTTTAATTTCATTTATTTTGGTCTTCATCATTGTTTGTTTGCTCTTTACTTCTTCTGGTCCCTTGTGAAACGTTTATTGTATTTTCTCTCTCCTATTTCCAAGATGTTGCATCGTCTTTCCTATCATTATTATGAATTCTTTTTCAGGTAGACTGCCTATTTCCTCTTCCTTTGTTAGGTCTGGTGCGTCTTGACCTTGCTCCTTCATCTGCTGTGTGTTTTTCGGTCTCCTCATTTTGCTTAACTTACTGTGCTTGGGGTCTGCTTTTCACAGGCTGCATGCTCGTAGTTATTGTTGTTTTTGGTGTCTGTCCCCAGATTCTAAGGATTTTTCAGTGGGTTGTGTTGGCTTCTGGGTGGAGGGGAGTTGGGCCAGTGTTCTGGTGGATGAGGCTGGACCTTGTCTTTCTGGTGGGCACGTCCACATCTGGTGGTGTGTATTTTGGTGTCTGTGTCCTTATTATGATTTAAGGCATCCTCTCTGATAATGGATGGGGCTGTGCTTCTGTCTTGCTCATCATTTGGCATACGGTGTCCAACACTGTAGCTTGCTGGTCACTGAGTGAAGATGGGTCTCGGCTTTGAGATGGAAATCTCTGGAAGATTTTCTCCATTTGATATTACGTGGAGCTGTCAGGTCTCCTGTGGACCAGTGTCCTGAAGTTGGCTCTCCCACCTCAGATGCACAGCACTGACTCCTGGCTGGAGCACTAAGAGACTTTCATCCTCACGGCTCAGAATAAGTGGGAGAGGAAAGAGAAAGAAACAAAGAAAGGGGAAAAAATAAAACCAATTAAGGTAAAATAAAATAGAATGAAGTTATTAAAATAAGAAATATTTATTAAGAAAACAATTTAGAAAGTAAAAGAAACAAAACAAACGGAGAGAACCCCAGCACAAATGGTTAAAGCTAAGCTATACAGACAAAATCACAAACAGAAGCATACACCTCCACACTCACAAAAAGAGAAAAAGTGGAAAAAATAATATATCTTTGCTCCCAAAGTCCACCTCCTCAATTTTGGGCTGATTCATTGTGTATCAGGTGTTCCACAGGTGCGGGGTGCTTCACGTTCAATGTGGAGATTTAATCCAGTCTTCCTGAGGCTTCTGGGAGAGATTTCCCTTTCTCTTCTTTGTTTGCACAGCTCTCCTGTTCGAGTTGCTTTTGCTGTATCCCATAATTTTGGGTGGTCGTATTTTCAGTGTCACTTTTTCCCAGGTAGTTGCGATTCCATGTTTGTTTTCTGCAGTGAATTCTTGGTTATGTAAGAGCATTTTGTTTCACTTCCATGGGTTAGTATTATTTACAGTTTTTTTTTCTTTTAATTCATATCTAGTCTCATAGCACTGTAGACGGAAAATATACCTTATACTCTTTCAGTTTTCTTAAATTTTCTGAGGCTTTATTTGTGACCCTATATATGATATATACTGGAGAATGTGCCATGAGCACTTGAGAAGAAAGTGTTTTCTGTTGTTTTGCAATAGAATATTACATACATATGAATGAAGTCCCTCTTGTTCAATGTGTCATTTAAAGCTTATGTTTCCTGATCTATTTTCATTCTGGATGATCTGTGCATTGGTGAAAGTGGGGTGTTAATGTCCCCTACAATTATAGTGTTACTGTCAAGTTCCCCTTTTATGGCTGTTAGGGTATACCTTATGTATTGAAGTGCTCCTATGTTGGCTTCATAAGTATTTGCATTTGCGATATCTTCTCCTTGGCTGGATCCCTTGATCAGTATGTAGTGTCCTTTTTTGTTTCTTGTACTAATCTTTATCTTAAAGTCTATTTCATCTGATATGACAATTGCTACTCCAGCTTTATTTGATTTCCATTTGCGTGGAATGTCTCTTGCCATCCCCTCACTTTCACTGTGTGGGTGTCCCCAGGTCTAAAGTGGGTCTTTTCTAGACTGCATATATAATGGTCTTGTTTTTGTATCCCTTCAGCCAGTCTATCTGTTTCAGTTGGAGCATTTAATCCATTTACCTGTAAGGTAATTATCCATATGTATGTTCCTGTTACCGTTTTGTTAGTTGTTTTTGGTTTGTTATTGGAGGTCTTTTCCTTCCTCTGTGTTTCCTGCCTAGAGAAGTTTCTTTATCATTTGTTATAAAACTGGTGTGTGGTGCTGAATTCTCTTACCTTTTGTTTGGCTGTAAAGATTTTAGTTTCTCTGTCCAATCTCAATGAGATTCTTGCTGAGTAGAGTACCTTAGGCTGCAGCTTTTTTTCCTCTCATCTCTTTAAATACGTATACTGCCACTCCCTTCTCTCTTGCAGAATTTCTGCTGAAAGGTCAGCTGTTAACTTAAGGGGATTCCCTTGTATGGTACATGGTGCTTTTCCCTTGCTGCTTTTAATATGTTTTCTATGTATTTAATTCTTAATAGTTAGATTAATACGTTTCTTGGCCTTTTTCGCCCTGGATTTATCCTGTATGGGACTCTCTGTGCTTCCTGGACTTGATTAACTCTTTCCGTGCCCATATTAGGGAAGTTTTCAACTCTAAACTCTGCAAATATTTTCTCAGTCCTTTTCTTTTTCTCTTCCACTTCGGGGACCCCTATAATTCGAATTTTGGTGCGTTTAATGTTGTCCCAGGGATCTCTGAGACTGTCCTCTCAGATTCCTGTTTCTTTATGCTGCTCTGCAGTAGTTATTTGAACTATTTTATCTTCCAGGTCACTTAACCGTTCTTCTGCCTCAGTTATTCTGCTAGTGATCCATGCCAGAGAATTCTTAATTTCATTTATTTTGGTCTTCATCATTGTTTGTTTGCTCTTTAGTTCTTCTCGTCCCTTGTGAAAGGTTTATTGTATTTTCTCTATCCTATTTCCAAGATTTTGGATCGTCTTTCCTATCATTATTCTGAATTCTTTTTCAGGTAGACTACCTATTTCCTCTTCATTTGTTAGGTCTTGTGACTTTTGAGCTTGCTTCTTCATCTGCTGTGTGTTTTTCGGTCTCCTCATTTTGCGTAACGTACTGTGCTTGGGGTCTCCTTTTCACAGGCTGCATGCTCGTAGTTATTGTTGTTTTTGGTGTCAGTCCCCAGAGGCCAAGTTTCGTTCAGTGTGTTGTGTAGGCTTCTTGGTGGAGGCGAGTTGGGCCTGTGTTCTGGTGGATGAGGCTGGATCTTGTCTTTCTGGTGGGCACTTCCACATTTGGTGGTGTGTATTTTGGTGTCTGTGTCCTTATTATGATTTAAGGCATCCTCTCTGATAATGGATGGGGCTCTGTTTCTGTCTTGCTCATCGTTTGGCATACGATGTCCAGCACTGTAGCTTGCTGGTCACTGAGTGAAGGTGGGTCTCGACGTTGAGATGGAAATCTCTGGAAGATTTACTCCATTTGATATTATGTGGAGCTGTCAGGTCTCCTGTGGACCAGTGTCCTGAAGTTGGCTCTCCCACTTCAGATGCACAGCACTGAATCCTGGCTGGAGCACGAAGAGACTTCTTTCCTCACGGCTCAGAATAAGTGGGAGAGGAAAGAGAAAGAAACAGAGAAAGGGGATAAAATAAAACAAATTAAGGTAAAATAAAATAAAATGAAGTTATTAAAATAAGACATATTTATTAAGAAAAACATTTAGAAAGTAAAAGAAACAAAAGAAACGGAGAGAACTCCAGCACAAATGGTTATAGCTAAGCTATACAGACAAAATCACAAACAGAAGCATACACCGCTACACTCACAGAAAGAGAAAACGTGGAAAAAATACTGTATCTTTGCTCCCAAAACCCACCTCCTCAATTTTGGGCTGATTCATTGTATATCAGGTGTTCCACAGAGGCGGAGTGCTTCACGTTGAATGTGGAGATTTAATCCACTCTTCCGGAGGCTGCTGGGAGAGATTTCCCTTTCTCTTCTTTGTTCGCACAGCTCTCCTGTTCGAGTTGATTTTGCTGTATCCCATAGTTTTGGGTGGTCGTATTTTCATTGTCCCTTTTTCCCAGGTAGTTGTGATTCCACCTTTGTTTTCTGCAGTGAAATCTTGGTTATGTAACTGCATTTTGTTTAGCTTCCATGTGTTTGTATTATTTACAGTTTTTTTTCTTTTAATTCGTATCTAGTCTCACAGCACTGTAGGCCGAAAATATACCTTATACTATTTCAGTTTTCTTAAATTTTCTAAGTCTTTATTTGTGACCCTATATATGATATATGCTGGAGAATGTTCCATGAGCACTTGAGAAGAAAGTGTTTTCTGTTGTTTTGCAATAGAATATTACATACATATGAATGAAGTCCCTCTTGTTCAATGTGTCATTTAAAGCTTATGTTTCCTGATCTATTTTCATTCTGGATGATCTGTGCATTGGTGAAAGTGGGGTGTTAATGTCCCCTACTATTATAGTGTTACTGTCAAGTTCCCCTTTTATGGCTGTTAGGGTATACCTTATGTATTGAAGTGCTCCTATGTTGGGTTCATAAGGATTTGCATTTGCGATATCCTCTCCTTGGTTGGATCCCTTGATCAGTATGTAGTGTCCTTTTTCGTTTCTTGTACTAGTCTTTATCTTAAAGTCTATTTCGTGTGCTATGACAATTGCTACTCCAGTTTTCCGTTGCTTTCCATTTGCATGGAAGGTCTCTTGCCATCCTCTCACTTTCAGTATGTGTGTGTCCCCAGGTCTAAAGTGGGTCTCTTCTAGACTGCATATATAATGGTCTTGTTTTTGTATTCCTTCAGCCAGCCTATCTGTATTGGTTGGAGCATTTAATCCATTTACATGTAAGGTAATTATCCATATGTATGTTCCTGTTGCCGTTTTGTTAGTTGTTTTTGGTTGGTTATTGGAGGTCTTTTCCTTCCTCTGTGTTTCCTGCCTAGAGAAGTTCCTTTATCATTTGTTATAAAGCTGGTGTGTGGTGCTGAATTCTCTTACCTTTTGTTTGTCTGTAAAGTTTTTAGTTTCTCCGTCCAATCTCAATGAGATTCTTGCTGAGTAGAGTAACATTGGTTGTAGCTTTTTTCCCTCTCATCTCTTTAAATTCGTATACTGCCACCCTTTTCTCTCTTGCAGAATTTCTGCTGAAATGTCAGCTGTTAACTTAAGGGGATTCCCTTGTATGGTACATGGTGCTTTTCCCTTGCTGCTTTTAATGTTTTCTATGTATTTAATTTTTAATAGTTAGATTAATACGTTTCTTGGCCTTTTTCTCCTTGGATTTATCCTGTATGGGACTCTCTGTTCTTCCTGGACTTGATTAACTCTCTCCTTTCCCATAGTAGGGAAGTTTTCAACTCTAATCTCTTCAAATATTTTCTCAGTCCTTTTCTTTTTCTCTTCCTCTTCGGTGACTCCTATAATTCGAATTTGGGTGCGTTTAATGTTGTCCCAGGGATCTCTGAGACTGTCCTCTGAGATTCTTTTTCTTTATTCTGCTCTGCAGTAGTTATTTGAACTATTTTATCTTCCAGGTCCCTTAACCGTTCTTCTATCTCACTTATTCTGCTAGTGATCCATGCTAGAGAAGTTTTAATTTCATTTATTTTGGTCTTCATCATTGTTTGTTTGCTCTTTACTTCTTCTGGTCCCTTGTGAAACGTTTATTGTATTTTCTCTCTCCTATTTCCAAGATGTTGCATCGTCTTTCCTATCATTATTATGAATTCTTTTTCAGGTAGACTGCCTATTTCCTCTTCCTTTGTTAGGTCTGGTGCGTCTTGACCTTGCTCCTTCATCTGCTGTGTGTTTTTCGGTCTCCTCAGTTTGCTTAACTTACTGTGCTTGGGGTCTGCTTTTCACAGGCTGCATGCTCGTAGTTATTGTTGTTTTTGGTGTCTGTCCCCAGATTCTAAGGATTTTTCAGTGGGTTGTGTTGGCTTCTGGGTGGAGGGGAGTTGGGCCAGTGTTCTGGTGGATGAGGCTGGACCTTGTCTTTCTGGTGGGCACGTCCACATCTGGTGGTGTGTATTTTGGTGTCTGTGTCCTTATTATGATTTAAGGCATCCTCTCTGATAATGGATGGGGCTGTGCTTCTGTCTTGCTCATCATTTGGCATACGGTGTCCAACACTGTAGCTTGCTGGTCACTGAGTGAAGATGGGTCTCGGCTTTGAGATGGAAATCTCTGGAAGATTTTCTCCTTTTGATATTACGTGGAGCTGTCAGGTCTCCTGTGGACCAGTGTCCTGAAGTTGGCTCTCCCACCTCAGATGCACAGCACTGACTCCTGGCTGGAGCACTAAGAGACTTTCATCCTCACGGCTCAGAATAAGTGGGAGAGGAAAGAGAAAGAAACAAAGAAAGGGGAAAAAATAAAACCAATTAAGGTAAAATAAAATAGAATGAAGTTATTAAAATAAGAAATATTTATTAAGAAAACAATTTAGAAAGTAAAAGAAACAAAACAAACGGAGAGAACCCCAGCACAAATGGTTAAAGCTAAGCTATACAGACAAAATCACAAAGAGAAGCATACACCTCCACACTCACAAAAAGAGAAAAAGTGGAAAAAATAATATATCTTTGCTCCCAAAGTCCACCTCCTCAATTTTGGGCTGATTCATTGTGTATCAGGTGTTCCACAGGTGCGGGGTGCTTCACGTTCAATGTGGAGATTTAATCCAGTCTTCCTGAGGCTTCTGGGAGAGATTTCCCTTTCTCTTCTTTGTTTGCACAGCTCTCCTGTTCGAGTTGCTTTTGCTGTATCCCATAATTTTGGGTGGTCGTATTTTCAGTGTCACTTTTTCCCAGGTAGTTGCGATTCCATGTTTGTTTTCTGCAGTGAATTCTTGGTTATGTAAGAGCATTTTGTTTCGCTTCCATGGGTTAGTATTATTTACAGTTTTTTTTCTTCTAATTCATATCTAGTCTCATAGCACTGTAGACGGAAAATATACCTTATAATATTTCAGTTTTCTTAAATTTTCTGAGGCTTTATTTGTGACCCTATATATGATATATACTGGAGAATGTGCCATGAGCACTTGAGAAGAAAGTGTTTTCTGTTGTTTTGCAATAGAATATTACATACATATGAATGAAGTCCCTCTTGTTCAATGTGTCATTTAAAGCTTATGTTTCCTGATCTATTTTCATTCTGGATGATCTGTGCATTGGTGAAAGTGGGGTGTTAATGTCCCCTACAATTATAGTGTTACTGTCAAGTTCCCCTTTTATGGCTGTTAGGGTATACCTTATGTATTGAAGTGCTCCTATGTTGGGTTCATAAGTATTTGCATTTGCGATATCTTCTCCTTGGCTGGATCCGTTGATCAGTATGTAGTGTCCTTTTTTGTTTCTTGTACTAATCTTTATCTTAAAGTCTATTTCATCTGATATGACAATTGCTACTCCAGCTTTATTTGATTTCCATTTGCGTGGAATGTCTCTTGCCATCCCCTCACTTTCAGTGTGTGGGTGTCCCCAGGTCTAAAGTGGGTCTCTTCTAGACTGCATATATAATGGTCTTGTTTTTGTATCCCTTCAGCCAGTCTATCTGTTTCAGTTGGAGCATTTAATCCATTTACCTGTAAGGTAATTATCCATATGTATGTTCCTGTTACCGTTTTGTTAGTTGTTTTTGGTTTGTTATTGGAGGTCTTTTCCTTCCTCTGTGTTTCCTGCCCAGAGAAGTTTCTTTATCATTTGTTATAAAACTGGTGTGTGGTCCTGAATTCTCTTACCTTTTGTTTGGCTGTAAAGATTTTAGTTTCTCTGTCCAATCTCAATGAGATTCTTGCTGAGTAGAGTACCTTAGGCTGCAGGTTTTTTTCCTCTCATCTCTTTAAATACGTATACTGCCACTCCCTTCTCTCTTGCAGAATTTCTGCTGAAAGGTCAGCTGTTAACATTAGGGGATTCCGTTGTATGGTACATGGTGCTTTTCCCTTGCTGCTTTTAATATGTTTTCTATGTATTTAATTCTTAATAGTTAGATTAATACGTTTCTTGGCCTTTTTCGCCTTGGATTTATCCTGTATGGGACTCTCTGTGCTTCCTGGACTTGATTAACTCTTTCCGTGCCCATATTAGGGAAGTTTTCAACTCTAAACTCTTCAAATATTTTCTCAGTCCTTTTCTTTTTCTCTTCCACTTCGGGGACCCCTATAATTCGAATTTGGGTGCGTTTAATGTTGTCCCAGGGATCTCTGAGACTGTCCTCTCAGATTCCTGTTTCTTTATTCTGCTCTGCAGTAGTTATTTGAACTATTTTATCTTCCAGGTCACTTAACCGTTCTTCTGCCTCAGTTATTCTGCTAGTGATCCATGCCAGAGAATTCTTAATTTCATTTATTTTGGTCTTCATCATTGTTTGTTTGCTCTTTAGTTCTTCTCGTCCCTTGTGAAAGGTTTATTGTATTTTCTCTATCCTATTTCCAAGATTTTGGATCGTCTTTCCTATCATTATTCTGAATTCTTTTTCAGGTAGACTACCTATTTCCTCTTCATTTGTTAGGTCTTGTGACTTTTGAGCTTGCTTCTTCATCTGCTGTGTGTTTTTCGGTCTCCTCATTTTGCGTAACGTACTGTGCTTGGGGTCTCCTTTTCACAGGCTGCATGCTCGTAGTTATTGTTGTTTTTGGTGTCAGTCCCCAGAGGCCAAGTTTCGTTCAGTGTGTTGTGTAGGCTTCTTGGTGGAGGCGAGTTGGGCCTGTGTTCTGGTGGATGAGGCTGGATCTTGTCTTTCTGGTGGGCACTTCCACATTTGGTGGTGTGTATTTTGGTGTCTGTGTCCTTATTATGATTTAAGGCATCCTCTCTGATAATGGATGGGGCTCTGTTTCTGTCTTGCTCATCGTTTGGCATACGATGTCCAGCACTGTAGCTTGCTGGTCACTGAGTGAAGGTGGGTCTCGACGTTGAGATGGAAATCTCTGGAAGATTTACTCCATTTGATATTATGTGGAGCTGTCAGGTCTCCTGTGGACCAGTGTCCTGAAGTTGGCTCTCCCACTTCAGATGCACAGCACTGAATCCTGGCTGGAGCACGAAGAGACTTCTTTCCTCACGGCTCAGAATAAGTGGGAGAGGAAAGAGAAAGAAACAGAGAAAGGGGATAAAATAAAACAAATTAAGGTAAAATAAAATAAAATGAAGTTATTAAAATAAGACATATTTATTAAGAAAAACATTTAGAAAGTAAAAGAAACAAAAGAAACGGAGAGAACTCCAGCACAAATGGTTATAGCTAAGCTATACAGACAAAATCACAAACAGAAGCATACACCGCTACACTCACAGAAAGAGAAAACGTGGAAAAAATACTGTATCTTTGCTCCCAAAACCCACCTCCTCAATTGTGGGCTGATTCATTGTGTATCAGGTGTTCCACAGAGGCGGAGTGCTTCACGTTGAATGTGGAGATTTAATCCACTCTTCCGGAGGCTGCTGGGAGAGATTTCCCTTTCTCTTCTTTGTTCGCACAGCTCTCCTGTTCGAGTTGATTTTGCTGTATCCCATAGTTTTGGGTGGTCGTATTTTCATTGTCCCTTTTTCCCAGGTAGTTGTGATTCCACCTTTGTTTTCTGCAGTGAAATCTTGGTTATGTAACTGCATTTTGTTTAGCTTCCATGTGTTTGTATTATTTACAGTTTTTTTTCTTTTAATTCGTATCTAGTCTCACAGCACTGTAGGCCGAAAATATACCTTATACTATTTCAGTTTTCTTAAATTTTCTAAGTCTTTATTTGTGACCCTATATATGATATATACTGGAGAATGTTCCATGAGCACTTGAGAAGAAAGTGTTTTCTGTTGTTTTGCAATAGAATATTACATACATATGAATGAAGTCCCTCTTGTTCAATGTGTCATTTAAAGCTTATGTTTCCTGATCTATTTTCATTCTGGATGATCTGTGCATTGGTGAAAGTGGGGTGTTAATGTCCCCTACTATTATTGTGTTACTGTCAAGTTCCCCTTTTATGGCTGTTAGGGTATACCTTATGTATTGAAGTGCTCCTATGTTGGCTTCATAAGTATTTGCATTTGCGATATCCTCTCCTTGGTTGGATCCCTTGATCAGTATGTAGTGTCCTTTTTCGTTTCTTGTACTAGTCTTTATCTTAAAGTCTATTTCGTGTGCTATGACAATTGCTACTCCAGTTTTCCGTTGCTTTCCATTTGCATGGAAGGTCTCTTGCCATCCTCTCACTTTCAGTATGTGTGTGTCCCCAGGTCTAAAGTGGGTCTCTTCTAGACTGCATATATAATGGTCTTGTTTTTGTATTCCTTCAGCCAGCCTATCTGTATTGGTTGGAGCATTTAATCCATTTACATGTAAGGTAATTATCCATATGTATGTTCCTGTTACCGTTTTGTTAGTTGTTTTTGGTTGGTTATTGGAGGTCTTTTCCTTCCTCTGTGTTTCCTGCCTAGAGAAGTTCCTTTATCATTTGTTATAAAGCTGGTGTGTGGTGCTGAATTCTCTTACCTTTTGTTTGTCTGTAAAGTTTTTAGTTTCTCCGTCCAATCTCAATGAGATTCTTGCTGAGTAGAGTAACATTGGTTGTAGCTTTTTTCCCTCTCATCTCTTTAAATTCGTATACTGCCACCCTTTTCTCTCTTGCAGAATTTCTGCTGAAATGTCAGCTGTTAACTTAAGGGGATTCCCTTGCATGGTACATGGTGCTTTTCCCTTGCTGCTTTTAATGTTTTCTATGTATTTAATTTTTAATAGTTAGATTAATACGTTTCTTGGCCTTTTTCTCCTTGGATTTATCCTGTATGGGACTCTCTGTTCTTCCTGGACTTGATTAACTCTCTCCTTTCCCATAGTAGGGAAGTTTTCAACTCTAATCTCTTCAAATATTTTCTCAGTCCTTTTCTTTTTCTCTTCCTCTTCGGTGACTCCTATAATTCGAATTTGGGTGCGTTTAATGTTGTCCCAGGTATCTCTGAGACTGTCCTCTGAGATTCTTGTTTCTTTATTCTTCTCTGCAGTAGTTATTTGAACTATTTTATCTTCCAGGTCCCTTAACCGTTCTTCTATCTCACTTATTCTGCTAGTGATCCATGCTAGAGAAGTTTTAATTTCATTTATTTTGGTCTTCATCATTGTTTGTTTGCTCTTTACTTCTTCTGGTCCCTTGTGAAACGTTTATTGTATTTTCTCTCTCCTATTTCCAAGATGTTGCATCGTCTTTCCTATCATTATTATGAATTCTTTTTCAGGTAGACTGCCTATTTCCTCTTCCTTTGTTAGGTCTGGTGCGTCTTGACCTTGCTCCTTCATCTGCTGTGTGTTTTTCGGTCTCCTCAGTTTGCTTAACTTACTGTGCTTGGGGTCTGCTTTTCACAGGCTGCATGCTCGTAGTTATTGTTGTTTTTGGTGTCTGTCCCCAGATTCTAAGGATTTTTCAGTGGGTTGTGTTGGCTTCTGGGTGGAGGGGAGTTGGGCCAGTGTTCTGGTGGATGAGGCTGGACCTTGTCTTTCTGGTGGGCACGTCCACATCTGGTGGTGTGTATTTTGGTGTCTGTGTCCTTATTATGATTTAAGGCATCCTCTCTGATAATGGATGGGGCTGTGCTTCTGTCTTGCTCATCATTTGGCATACGGTGTCCAACACTGTAGCTTGCTGGTCACTGAGTGAAGATGGGTCTCGGCTTTGAGATGGAAATCTCTGGAAGATTTTCTCCATTTGATATTACGTGGAGCTGTCAGGTCTCCTGTGGACCAGTGTCCTGAAGTTGGCTCTCCCACCTCAGATGCACAGCACTGACTCCTGGCTGGAGCACTAAGAGACTTTCATCCTCACGGCTCAGAATAAGTGGGAGAGGAAAGAGAAAGAAACAAAGAAAGGGGAAAAAATAAAACCAATTAAGGTAAAATAAAATAGAATGAAGTTATTAAAATAAGAAATATTTGTTAAGAAAACAATTTAGAAAGTAAAAGAAACAAAACAAACGGAGAGAACCCCAGCACAAATGGTTAAAGCTAAGCTATACAGACAAAATCACAAAGAGAAGCATACACCTCCACACTCACAAAAAGAGAAAAAGTGGAAAAAATAATATATCTTTGCTCCCAAAGTCCACCTCCTCAATTTTGGGCTGATTCATTGTGTATCAGGTGTTCCACAGGTGCGGGGTGCTTCACGTTCAATGTGGAGATTTAATCCAGTCTTCCTGAGGCTTCTGGGAGAGATTTCCCTTTCTCTTCTTTGTTTGCACAGCTCTCCTGTTCGAGTTGCTTTTGCTGTATCCCATAATTTTGGGTGGTCGTATTTTCAGTGTCACTTTTTCCCAGGTAGTTGCGATTCCACCTTTGTTTTCTGCAGTGAAATCTTGGTTATGTAACTGCATTTTGTTTAGCTTCCATGTGTTTGTATTATTTACAGTTTTTTTTCTTTTAATTCGTATCTAGTCTCACAGCACTGTGGGCCGAAAATATACCTTATACTATTTCAGTTTTCTTAAATTTTCTAAGTCTTTATTTGTGACCCTATATATGATATATACTGGAGAATGTTCCATGAGCACTTGAGAAGAAAGTGTTTTCTGTTGTTTTGCAATAGAATATTACATACATATGAATGAAGTCCCTCTTGTTCAATGTGTCATTTAAAGCTTATGTTTCCTGATCTATTTTCATTCTGGATGATCTGTGCATTGGTGAAAGTGGGGTGTTAATGTCCCCTACTATTATTGTGTTACTGTCAAGTTCCCCTTTTATGGCTGTTAGGGTATACCTTATATTTTGAAGTACTCCTATGTTGGGTTCATAAGTATTTGCATTTGCGATATCCTCTCCTTGGTTGGATCCCTTGATCAGTATGCAGTGTCCTTTTTCGTTTCTTGTACTAGTCTTTATCTTAAAGTCTATTTCGTGTGCTATGACAATCGCTACTCCAGTTTTCTGTTGCTTTCCATTTGCATGGAAGGTCTCTTGCCATCCTCTCACTTTCAGTATGTGTGTGTCCCCAGGTCTAAAGTGGGTCTCTTCTAGACTGCATATATAATGGTCTTGTTTTTGTATCCCTTCAGCCAGTCTATCTGTTTCAGTTGGAGCATTTAATCCATTTACCTGTAAGGTAATTATCCATATGTATGTTCCTGTTACCGTTTTCTTAGTTGTTTTTGGTTTGTTATTGGAGGTCTTTTCCTTCCTCTGTGTTTCCTGCCTAGAGAAGTTCCTTTATCATTTGTTATAAAGCTGGTGTGTGGTGCTGAATTCTCTTACCTTTTGTTTGTCTGTAAAGTTTTTAGTTTCTCCGTCCAATCTCAATGAGATTCTTGCTGAGTAGAGTAACATTGGTTGTAGCTTTTTTCCCTCTCATCTCTTTAAATTCGTATACTGCCACCCTTTTCTCTCTTGCAGAATTTCTGCTGAAATGTCAGCTGTTAACTTAAGGGGATTCCCTTGCATGGTACATGGTGCTTTTCCCTTGCTGCTTTTAATGTTTTCTATGTATTTAATTTTTAATAGTTAGATTAATACGTTTCTTGGCCTTTTTCTCCTTGGATTTATCCTGTATGGGACTCTCTGTTCTTCCTGGACTTGATTAACTCTCTCCTTTCCCATAGTAGGGAAGTTTTCAACTCTAATCTCTTCAAATATTTTCTCAGTCCTTTTCTTTTTCTCTTCCTCTTCGGTGACTCCTATAATTCGAATTTGGGTGCGTTTAATGTTGTCCCAGGGATCTCTGAGACTGTCCTCTGAGATTCTTGTTTCTTTATTCTGCTCTGCAGTAGTTATTTGAACTATTTTATCTTCCAGGTCCCTTAACCGTTCTTCTATCTCACTTATTCTGCTAGTGATCCATGCTAGAGAAGTTTTAATTTCATTTATTTTGGTCTTCATCATTGTTTGTTTGCTCTTTACTTCTTCTGGTCCCTTGTGAAACGTTTATTGTATTTTCTCTCTCCTATTTCCAAGATGTTGCATCGTCTTTCCTATCATTATTATGAATTCTTTTTCAGGTAGACTGCCTATTTCCTCTTCCTTTGTTAGGTCTGGTGCGTCTTGACCTTGCTCCTTCATCTGCTGTGTGTTTTTCGGTCTCCTCAGTTTGCTTAACTTACTGTGCTTGGGGTCTGCTTTTCACAGGCTGCATGCTCGTAGTTATTGTTGTTTTTGGTGTCTGTCCCCAGATTCTAAGGATTTTTCAGTGGGTTGTGTTGGCTTCTGGGTGGAGGGGAGTTGGGCCAGTGTTCTGGTGGATGAGGCTGGACCTTGTCTTTCTGGTGGGCACGTCCACATCTGGTGGTGTGTATTTTGGTGTCTGTGTCCTTATTATGATTTAAGGCATCCTCTCTGATAATGGATGGGGCTGTGCTTCTGTCTTGCTCATCATTTGGCATACGGTGTCCAACACTGTAGCTTGCTGGTCACTGAGTGAAGATGGGTCTCGGCTTTGAGATGGAAATCTCTGGAAGATTTTCTCCATTTGATATTACGTGGAGCTGTCAGGTCTCCTGTGGACCAGTGTCCTGAAGTTGGCTCTCCCACCTCAGATGCACAGCACTGACTCCTGGCTGGAGCACTAAGAGACTTTCATCCTCACGGCTCAGAATAAGTGGGAGAGGAAAGAGAAAGAAACAAAGAAAGGGGAAAAAATAAAACCAATTAAGGTAAAATAAAATAGAATGAAGTTATTAAAATAAGAAATATTTGTTAAGAAAACAATTTAGAAAGTAAAAGAAACAAAACAAACGGAGAGAACCCCAGCACAAATGGTTAAAGCTAAGCTATACAGACAAAATCACAAAGAGAAGCATACACCTCCACACTCACAAAAAGAGAAAAAGTGGAAAAAATAATATATCTTTGCTCCCAAAGTCCACCTCCTCAATTTTGGGCTGATTCATTGTGTATCAGGTGTTCCACAGGTGCGGGGTGCTTCACGTTCAATGTGGAGATTTAATCCAGTCTTCCTGAGGCTTCTGGGAGAGATTTCCCTTTCTCTTCTTTGTTTGCACAGCTCTCCTGTTCGAGTTGCTTTTGCTGTATCCCATAATTTTGGGTGGTCGTATTTTCATTGTCCCTTTTTCCCAGGTAGTTGTGATTCCACCTTTGTTTTCTGCAGTGAAATCTTGGTTATGTAACTGCATTTTGTTTAGCTTCCATGTGTTTGTATTATTTACAGTTTTTTTTCTTTTAATTCGTATCTAGTCTCACAGCACTGTGTGCCGAAAATATACCTTATACTATTTCAGTTTTCTTAAATTTTCTAAGTCTTTATTTGTGACCCTATATATGATATATACTGGAGAATGTTCCATGAGCACTTGAGAAGAAAGTGTTTTCTGTTGTTTTGCAATAGAATATTACATACATATGAATGAAGTCCCTCTTGTTCAATGTGTCATTTAAAGCTTATGTTTCCTGATCTATTTTCATTCTGGATGATCTGTGCATTGGTGAAAGTGGGGTGTTAATGTCCCCTACTATTATTGTGTTACTGTCAAGTTCCCCTTTTATGGCTGTTAGGGTATACCTTATATTTTGAAGTGCTCCTATGTTGGGTTCATAAGTATTTGCATTTGCGATATCCTCTCCTTGGTTGGATCCCTTGATCAGTATGCAGTGTCCTTTTTCGTTTCTTGTACTAGTCTTTATCTTAAAGTCTATTTCGTGTGCTATGACAATCGCTACTCCAGTTTTCTGTTGCTTTCCATTTGCATGGAAGGTCTCTTGCCATCCTCTCACTTTCAGTATGTGTGTGTCCCCAGGTCTAAAGTGGGTCTCTTCTAGACTGCATATATAATGGTCTTGTTTTTGTATTCCTTCAGCCAGCCTATCTGTATTGGTTGGAGCATTTAATCCATTTACATGTAAGGTAATTATCAATATGTATGTTCCTGTTACCGTTTTGTTAGTTGTTTTTGGTTGGTTATTGGAGGTCTTTTCCTTCCTCTGTGTTTCCTGCCTAGAGAAGTTCCTTTATCATTTGTTATAAAGCTGGTGTGTGGTGCTGAATTCTCTTACCTTTTGTTTGTCTGTAAAGTTTTTAGTTTCTCCGTCCAATCTCAATGAGATTCTTGCTGAGTAGAGTAACATTGGTTGTAGCTTTTTTCCCTCTCATCTCTTTAAATTCGTATACTGCCACCCTTTTCTCTCTTGCAGAATTTCTGCTGAAATGTCAGCTGTTAACTTAAGGGGATTCCCTTGCATGGTACATGGTGCTTTTCCCTTGCTGCTTTTAATGTTTTCTATGTATTTAATTTTTAATAGTTAGATTAATACGTTTCTTGGCCTTTTTCTCCTTGGATTTATCCTGTATGGGACTCTCTGTTCTTCCTGGACTTGATTAACTCTCTCCTTTCCCATAGTAGGGAAGTTTTCAACTCTAATCTCTTCAAATATTTTCTCAGTCCTTTTCTTTTTCTCTTCCTCTTCGGTGACTCCTATAATTCGAATTTGGGTGCGTTTAATGTTGTCCCAGGGATCTCTGAGACTGTCCTCTGAGATTCTTGTTTCTTTATTCTGCTCTGCAGTAGTTATTTGAACTATTTTATCTTCCAGGTCCCTTAACCGTTCTTCTATCTCACTTATTCTGCTAGTGATCCATGCTAGAGAAGTTTTAATTTCATTTATTTTGGTCTTCATCATTGTTTGTTTGCTCTTTACTTCTTCTGGTCCCTTGTGAAACGTTTATTGTATTTTCTCTCTCCTATTTCCAAGATGTTGCATCGTCTTTCCTATCATTATTATGAATTCTTTTTCAGGTAGACTGCCTATTTCCTCTTCCTTTGTTAGGTCTGGTGCGTCTTGACCTTGCTCCTTCATCTGCTGTGTGTTTTTCGGTCTCCTCAGTTTGCTTAACTTACTGTGCTTGGGGTCTGCTTTTCACAGGCTGCATGCTCGTAGTTATTGTTGTTTTTGGTGTCTGTCCCCAGATTCTAAGGATTTTTCAGTGGGTTGTGTTGGCTTCTGGGTGGAGGGGAGTTGGGCCAGTGTTCTGGTGGATGAGGCTGGACCTTGTCTTTCTGGTGGGCACGTCCACATCTGGTGGTGTGTATTTTGGTGTCTGTGTCCTTATTATGATTTAAGGCATCCTCTCTGATAATGGATGGGGCTGTGCTTCTGTCTTGCTCATCATTTGGCATACGGTGTCCAACACTGTAGCTTGCTGGTCACTGAGTGAAGATGGGTCTCGGCTTTGAGATGGAAATCTCTGGAAGATTTTCTCCATTTGATATTACGTGGAGCTGTCAGGTCTCCTGTGGACCAGTGTCCTGAAGTTGGCTCTCCCACCTCAGATGCACAGCACTGACTCCTGGCTGGAGCACTAAGAGACTTTCATCCTCACGGCTCAGAATAAGTGGGAGAGGAAAGAGAAAGAAACAAAGAAAGGGGAAAAAATAAAACCAATTAAGGTAAAATAAAATAGAATGAAGTTATTAAAATAAGAAATATTTGTTAAGAAAACAATTTAGAAAGTAAAAGAAACAAAACAAACGGAGAGAACCCCAGCACAAATGGTTAAAGCTAAGCTATACAGACAAAATCACAAAGAGAAGCATACACCTCCACACTCACAAAAAGAGAAAAAGTGGAAAAAATAATATATCTTTGCTCCCAAAGTCCACCTCCTCAATTTTGGGCTGATTCATTGTGTATCAGGTGTTCCACAGGTGCGGGGTGCTTCACGTTCAATGTGGAGATTTAATCCAGTCTTCCTCAGGCTTCTGGGAGAGATTTCCCTTTCTCTTCTTTGTTTGCACAGCTCTCCTGTTCGAGTTGCTTTTGCTGTATCCCATAATTTTGGGTGGTCGTATTTTCAGTGTCACTTTTTCCCAGGTAGTTGCGATTCCATGTTTGTTTTCTGCAGTGAATTCTTGGTTATGTAAGAGCATTTTGTTTCGCTTCCATGGGTTAGTATTATTTACAGTTTTTTTTCTTCTAATTCATATCTAGTCTCATAGCACTGTAGACGGAAAATATACCTTATACTATTTCAGTTTTCTTAAATTTTCTGAGGCTTTATTTGTGACCCTATATATGATATATACTGGAGAATGTTCCATGAGCACTTGAGAAGAAAGTGTTTTCTGTTGTTTTGCAATAGAATATTACATACATATGAATGAAGTCCCTCTTGTTCAATGTGTCATTTAAAGCTTATGTTTCCTGATCTATTTTCATTCTGGATGATCTGTGCATTGGTGAAAGTGGGGTGTTAATGTCCCCTACTATTATTGTGTTACTGTCAAGTTCCCCTTTTATGGCTGTTAGGGTATACCTTATGTATTGAAGTGCTCCTATGTTGGCTTCATAAGTATTTGCATTTGCGATATCCTCTCCTTGGTTGGATCCCTTGATCAGTATGTAGTGTCCTTTTTCGTTTCTTGTACTAGTCTTTATCTTAAAGTCTATTTCGTGTGCTATGACAATTGCTACTCCAGTTTTCCGTTGCTTTCCATTTGCATGGAAGGTCTCTTGCCATCCTCTCACTTTCAGTATGTGTGTGTCCCCAGGTCTAAAGTGGGTCTCTTCTAGACTGCATATATAATGGTCTTGTTTTTGTATTCCTTCAGCCAGCCTATTTGTATTGGTTGGAGCATTTAATCCATTTACATGTAAGGTAATTATCAATATGTATGTTCCTGTTACCGTTTTGTTAGTTGTTTTTGGTTGGTTATTGGAGGTCTTTTCCTTCCTCTGTTTTTCCTGCCTAGAGAAGTTCCTTTATCATTTGTTATAAAGCTGGTGTGTGGTGCTGAATTCTCTTACCTTTTGTTTGTCTGTAAAGTTTTTAGTTTCTCCGTCCAATCTCAATGAGATTCTTGCTGAGTAGAGTAACATTGGTTGTAGCTTTTTTCCCTCTCATCTCTTTAAATTCGTATACTGCCACCCTTTTCTCTCTTGCAGAATTTCTGCTGAAATGTCAGCTGTTAACTTAAGGGGATTCCCTTGCATGGTACATGGTGCTTTTCCCTTGCTGCTTTTAATGTTTTCTATGTATTTAATTTTTAATAGTTAGATTAATACGTTTCTTGGCCTTTTTCTCCTTGGATTTATCCTGTATGGGACTCTCTGTTCTTCCTGGACTTGATTAACTCTCTCCTTTCCCATAGTAGGGAAGTTTTCAACTCTAATCTCTTCAAATATTTTCTCAGTCCTTTTCTTTTTCTCTTCCTCTTCGGTGGCTCCTATAATTCGAATTTGGGTGCGTTTAATGTTGTCCCAGGGATCTCTGAGACTGTCCTCTGAGATTCTTGTTTCTTTATTCTGCTCTGCAGTAGTTATTTGAACTATTTTATCTTCCAGGTCCCTTAACCGTTCTTCTATCTCACTTATTCTGCTAGTGATCCATGCTAGAGAAGTTTTAATTTCATTTATTTTGGTCTTCATCATTGTTTGTTTGCTCTTTACTTCTTCTGGTCCCTTGTGAAACGTTTATTGTATTTTCTCTCTCCTATTTCCAAGATGTTGCATCGTCTTTCCTATCATTATTATGAATTCTTTTTCAGGTAGACTGCCTATTTCCTCTTCCTTTGTTAGGTCTGGTGCGTCTTGACCTTGCTCCTTCATCTGCTGTGTGTTTTTCGGTCTCCTCAGTTTGCTTAACTTACTGTGCTTGGGGTCTGCTTTTCACAGGCTGCATGCTCGTAGTTATTGTTGTTTTTGGTGTCTGTCCCCAGATTCTAAGGATTTTTCAGTGGGTTGTGTTGGCTTCTGGGTGGAGGGGAGTTGGGCCAGTGTTCTGGTGGATGAGGCTGGACCTTGTCTTTCTGGTGGGCACGTCCACATCTGGTGGTGTGTATTTTGGTGTCTGTGTCCTTATTATGATTTAAGGCATCCTCTCTGATAATGGATGGGGCTGTGCTTCTGTCTTGCTCATCATTTGGCATACGGTGTCCAACACTGTAGCTTGCTGGTCACTGAGTGAAGATGGGTCTTGGCTTTGAGATGGAAATCTCTGGAAGATTTTCTCCTTTTGATATTACGTGGAGCTGTCAGGTCTCCTGTGGACCAGTGTCCTGAAGTTGGCTCTCCCACCTCAGATGCACAGCACTGACTCCTGGCTGGAGCACTAAGAGACTTTCATCCTCACGGCTCAGAATAAGTGGGAGAGGAAAGAGAAAGAAACAAAGAAAGGGGAAAAAATAAAACCAATTAAGGTAAAATAAAATAGAATGAAGTTATTAAAATAAGAAATATTTATTAAGAAAACAATTTAGAAAGTAAAAGAAACAAAACAAACGGAGAGAACCCCAGCACAAATGGTTAAAGCTAAGCTATACAGACAAAATCACAAAGAGAAGCATACACCTCCACACTCACAAAAAGAGAAAAAGTGGAAAAAATAATATATCTTTGCTCCCAAAGTCCACCTCCTCAATTTTGGGCTGATTCATTGTGTATCAGGTGTTCCACAGGTGCGGGGTGCTTCACGTTCAATGTGGAGATTTAATCCAGTCTTCCTCAGGCTTCTGGGAGAGATTTCCCTTTCTCTTCTTTGTTTGCACAGCTCTCCTGTTCGAGTTGCTTTTGCTGTATCCCATAATTTTGGGTGGTCGTATTTTCAGTGTCACTTTTTCCCAGGTAGTTGCGATTCCATGTTTGTTTTCTGCAGTGAATTCTTGGTTATGTAAGAGCATTTTGTTTCGCTTCCATGGGTTAGTATTATTTACAGTTTTTTTTCTTCTAATTCATATCTAGTCTCATAGCACTGTAGACGGAAAATATACCTTATACTATTTCAGTTTTCTTAAATTTTCTGAGGCTTTATTTGTGACCCTATATATGATATATACTGGAGAATGTGCCATGAGCACTTGAGAAGAAAGTGTTTTCTGTTGTTTTGCAATAGAATATTACATACATATGAATGAAGTCCCTCTTGTTCAATGTGTCATTTAAAGCTTATGTTTCCTGATCTATTTTCATTCTGGATGATCTGTGCATTGGTGAAAGTGGGGTGTTAATGTCCCCTACAATTATAGTGTTACTGTCAAGTTCCCCTTTTATGGCTGTTAGGGTATACCTTATGTATTGAAGTGCTCCTATGTTGGGTTCATAAGTATTTGCATTTGCGATATCTTCTCCTTGGCTGGATCCCTTGATCAGTATGTAGTGTCCTTTTTTGTTTCTTGTACTAATCTTTATCTTAAAGTCTATTTCATCTGATATGACAATTGCTACTCCAGCTTTATTTGATTTCCATTTGCGTGGAATGTCTCTTGCCATCCCCTCACTTTCAGTGTGTGGGTGTCCCCAGGTCTAAAGTGGGTCTCTTCTAGACTGCATATATAATGGTCTTGTTTTTGTATCCCTTCAGCCAGTCTATCTGTTTCAGTGGGAGCATTTAATCCATTTACCTGTAAGGTAATTATCCATATGTATGTTCCTGTTACCGTTTTGTTAGTTGTTTTTGGTTTGTTATTGGAGGTCTTTTCCTTCCTCTGTGTTTCCTGCCTAGAGAAGTTTCTTTATCATTTGTTATAAAGCTGGTGTGTGGTGCTGAATTCTCTTACCTTTTGTTTGTCTGTAAAGTTTTTAGTTTCTCCGTCCAATCTCAATGAGATTCTTGCTGAGTAGAGTAACATTGGTTGTAGCTTTTTTCCCTCTCATCTCTTTAAATTCGTATACTGCCACCCTTTTCTCTCTTGCAGAATTTCTGCTGAAATGTCAGCTGTTAACTTAAGGGGATTCCCTTGCATGGTACATGGTGCTTTTCCCTTGCTGCTTTTAATGTTTTCTATGTATTTAATTTTTAATAGTTAGATTAATACGTTTCTTGGCCTTTTTCTCCTTGGATTTATCCTGTATGGGACTCTCTGTTCTTCCTGGACTTGATTAACTCTCTCCTTTCCCATAGTAGGGAAGTTTTCAACTCTAATCTCTTCAAATATTTTCTCAGTCCTTTTCTTTTTCTCTTCCTCTTCGGTGACTCCTATAATTCGAATTTGGGTGCGTTTAATGTTGTCCCAGGGATCTCTGAGACTGTCCTCTGAGATTCTTGTTTCTTTATTCTGCTCTGCAGTAGTTATTTGAACTATTTTATCTTCCAGGTCCCTTAACCGTTCTTCTATCTCACTTATTCTGCTAGTGATCCATGCTAGAGAAGTTTTAATTTCATTTATTTTGGTCTTCATCATTGTTTGTTTGCTCTTTACTTCTTCTGGTCCCTTGTGAAACGTTTATTGTATTTTCTCTCTCCTATTTCCAAGATGTTGCATCGTCTTTCCTATCATTATTATGAATTCTTTTTCAGGTAGACTGCCTATTTCCTCTTCCTTTGTTAGGTCTGGTGCGTCTTGACCTTGCTCCTTCATCTGCTGTGTGTTTTTCGGTCTCCTCAGTTTGCTTAACTTACTGTGCTTGGGGTCTGCTTTTCACAGGCTGCATGCTCGTAGTTATTGTTGTTTTTGGTGTCTGTCCCCAGATTCTAAGGATTTTTCAGTGGGTTGTGTTGGCTTCTGGGTGGAGGGGAGTTGGGCCAGTGTTCTGGTGGATGAGGCTGGACCTTGTCTTTCTGGTGGGCACGTCCACATCTGGTGGTGTGTATTTTGGTGTCTGTGTCCTTATTATGATTTAAGGCATCCTCTCTGATAATGGATGGGGCTGTGCTTCTGTCTTGCTCATCATTTGGCATACGGTGTCCAACACTGTAGCTTGCTGGTCACTGAGTGAAGATGGGTCTCGGCTTTGAGATGGAAATCTCTGGAAGATTTTCTCCATTTGATATTACGTGGAGCTGTCAGGTCTCCTGTGGACCAGTGTCCTGAAGTTGGCTCTCCCACCTCGGATGCACAGCACTGACTCCTGGCTGGAGCACTAAGAGACTTTCATCCTCACGGCTCAGAATAAGTGGGAGAGGAAAGAGAAAGAAACAAAGAAAGGGGAAAAAATAAAACCAATTAAGGTAAAATAAAATAGAATGAAGTTATTAAAATAAGAAATATTTGTTAAGAAAACAATTTAGAAAGTAAAAGAAACAAAACAAACGGAGAGAACCCCAGCACAAATGGTTAAAGCTAAGCTATACAGACAAAATCACAAAGAGAAGCATACACCTCCACACTCACAAAAAGAGAAAAAGTGGAAAAAATAATATATCTTTGCTCCCAAAGTCCACCTCCTCAATTTTGGGCTGATTCATTGTGTATCAGGTGTTCCACAGGTGCGGGGTGCTTCACGTTCAATGTGGAGATTTAATCCAGTCTTCCTGAGGCTTCTGGGAGAGATTTCCCTTTCTCTTCTTTGTTTGCACAGCTCTCCTGTTCGAGTTGCTTTTGCTGTATCCCATAATTTTGGGTGGTCGTATTTTCAGTGTCACTTTTTCCCAGGTAGTTGCGATTCCATGTTTGTTTTCTGCAGTGAATTCTTGGTTATGTAAGAGCATTTTGTTTCGCTTCCATGGGTTAATATTATTTACAGTTTTTTTTCTTTTAATTCATATCTAGTCTCATAGCACTGTAGACGGAAAATATACCTTATACTATTTCAGTTTTCTTAAATTTTCTGAGGCTTTATTTGTGACCCTATATATGATATATACTGGAGAATGTGCCATGAGCACTTGAGAAGAAAGTGTTTTCTGTTGTTTTGCAATAGAATATTACATACATATGAATGAAGTCCCTCTTGTTCAATGTGTCATTTAAAGCTTATGTTTCCTGATCTATTTTCATTCTGGATGATCTGTGCATTGGTGAAAGTGGGGTGTTAATGTCCCCTACAATTATAGTGTTACTGTCAAGTTCCCCTTTTATGGCTGTTAGGGTATACCTTATGTATTGAAGTGCTCCTATGTTGGGTTCATAAGTATTTGCATTTGCGATATCTTCTCCTTGGCTGGATCCCTTGATCAGTATGTAGTGTCCTTTTTTGTTTCTTGTACTAATCTTTATCTTAAAGTCTATTTCATCTGATATGACAATTGCTACTCCAGCTTTATTTGATTTCCATTTGCGTGGAATGTCTCTTGCCATCCCCTCACTTTCAGTGTGTGGGTGTCCCCAGGTCTAAAGTGGGTCTCTTCTAGACTGCATATATAATGGTCTTGTTTTTGTATCCCTTCAGCCAGTCTATCTGTTTCAGTTGGAGCATTTAATCCATTTACCTGTAAGGTAATTATCAATATGTATGTTCCTGTTACCGTTTTCTTAGTTGTTTTTGGTTTGTTATTGGAGGTCTTTTCCTTCCTTTGTGTTTCCTGCCTAGAGAAGTTTCTTTATCATTTGTTATAAAGCTGGTGTGTGGTGCTGAATTCTCTTACCTTTTGTTTGTCTGTAAAGTTTTTAGTTTCTCCGTCCAATCTCAATGAGATTCTTGCTGAGTAGAGTAACATTGGTTGTAGCTTTTTTCCCTCTCATCTCTTTAAATTCGTATACTGCCACCCTTTTCTCTCTTACAGAATTTCTGCTGAAATGTCAGCTGTTAACTTAAGGGGATTCCCTTGCATGGTACATGGCGCTTTTCCCTTGCTGCTTTTAATGTTTTCTATGTATTTAATTTTTAATAGTTAGATTAATACGTTTCTTGGCCTTTTTCTCCTTGGATTTATCCTGTATGGGACTCTCTGTTCTTCCTGGACTTGATTAACTCTCTCCTTTCCCATAGTAGGGAAGTTTTCAACTCTAATCTCTTCAAATATTTTCTCAGTCCTTTTCTTTTTCTCTTCCTCTTCGGTGACTCCTATAATTCGAATTTGGGTGCGTTTAATGTTGTCCCAGGGATCTCTGAGACTGTCCTCTGAGATTCTTGTTTCTTTATTCTGCTCTGCAGTAGTTATTTGAACTATTTTATCTTCCAGGTCCCTTAACCGTTCTTCTATCTCACTTATTCTGCTAGTGATCCATGCTAGAGAAGTTTTAATTTCATTTATTTTGGTCTTCATCATTGTTTGTTTGCTCTTTACTTCTTCTGGTCCCTTGTGAAACGTTTATTGTATTTTCTCTCTCCTATTTCCAAGATGTTGCATCGTCTTTCCTATCATTATTATGAATTCTTTTTCAGGTAGACTGCCTATTTCCTCTTCCTTTGTTAGGTCTGGTGCGTCTTGACCTTGCTCCTTCATCTGCTGTGTGTTTTTCGGTCTCCTCAGTTTGCTTAACTTACTGTGCTTGGGGTCTGCTTTTCACAGGCTGCATGCTCGTAGTTATTGTTGTTTTTGGTGTCTGTCCCCAGATTCTAAGGATTTTTCAGTGGGTTGTGTTGGCTTCTGGGTGGAGGGGAGTTGGGCCAGTGTTCTGGTGGATGAGGCTGGACCTTGTCTTTCTGGTGGGCACGTCCACATCTGGTGGTGTGTATTTTGGTGTCTGTGTCCTTATTATGATTTAAGGCATCCTCTCTGATAATGGATGGGGCTGTGCTTCTGTCTTGCTCATCATTTGGCATACGGTGTCCAACACTGTAGCTTGCTGGTCACTGAGTGAAGATGGGTCTCGGCTTTGAGATGGAAATCTCTGGAAGATTTTCTCCTTTTGATATTACGTGGAGCTGTCAGGTCTCCTGTGGACCAGTGTCCTGAAGTTGGCTCTCCCACCTCAGATGCACAGCACTGACTCCTGGCTGGAGCACTAAGAGACTTTCATCCTCACGGCTCAGAATAAGTGGGAGAGGAAAGAGAAAGAAACAAAGAAAGGGGAAAAAATAAAACCAATTAAGGTAAAATAAAATAGAATGAAGTTATTAAAATAAGAAATATTTGTTAAGAAAACAATTTAGAAAGTAAAAGAAACAAAACAAACGGAGAGAACCCCAGCACAAATGGTTAAAGCTAAGCTATACAGACAAAATCACAAAGAGAAGCATACACCTCCACACTCACAAAAAGAGAAAAAGTGGAAAAAATAATATATCTTTGCTCCCAAAGTCCACCTCCTCAATTTTGGGCTGATTCATTGTGTATCAGGTGTTCCACAGGTGCGGGGTGCTTCACGTTCAATGTGGAGATTTAATCCAGTCTTCCTGAGGCTTCTGGGAGAGATTTCCCTTTCTCTTCTTTGTTTGCACAGCTCTCCTGTTCGAGTTGCTTTTGCTGTATCCCATAATTTTGGGTGGTCGTATTTTCAGTGTCACTTTTTCCCAGGTAGTTGCGATTCCATGTTTGTTTTCTGCAGTGAATTCTTGGTTATGTAAGAGCATTTTGTTTCGCTTCCATGGGTTAGTATTATTTACAGTTTTTTTTCTTTTAATTCGTATCTAGTCTCATAGCACTGTAGACGGAAAATATACCTTATACTATTTCAGTTTTCTTAAATTTTCTGAGGCTTTATTTGTGACCCTATATATGATATATACTGGAGAATGTTCCATGAGCACTTGAGAAGAAAGTGTTTTCTGTTGTTTTGCAATAGAATATTACATACATATGAATGAAGTCCCTCTTGTTCAATGTGTCATTTAAAGCTTATGTTTCCTGATCTATTTTCATTCTGGATGATCTGTGCATTGGTGAAAGTGGGGTGTTAATGTCCCCTACAATTATAGTGTTACTGTCAAGTTCCCCTTTTATGGCTGTTAGGGTATACCTTATGTATTGAAGTGCTCCTATGTTGGGTTCATAAGTATTTGCATTTGCGATATCTTCTCCTTGGCTGGATCCCTTGATCAGTATGTAGTGTCCTTTTTTGTTTCTTGTACTAATCTTTATCTTAAAGTCTATTTCATCTGATATGACAATTGCTACTCCAGCTTTATTTGATTTCCATTTGCGTGGAATGTCTCTTGCCATCCCCTCACTTTCAGTGTGTGGGTGTCCCCAGGTCTAAAGTGGGTCTCTTCTAGACTGCATATATAATGGTCTTGTTTTTGTATCCCTTCAGCCAGTCTATCTGTTTCAGTTGGAGCATTTAATCCATTTACCTGTAAGGTAATTATCAATATGTATGTTCCTGTTACCGTTTTCTTAGTTGTTTTTGGTTTGTTATTGGAGGTCTTTTCCTTCCTTTGTGTTTCCTGCCTAGAGAAGTTTCTTTATCATTTGTTATAAAGCTGGTGTGTGGTGCTGAATTCTCTTACCTTTTGTTTGTCTGTAAAGTTTTTAGTTTCTCCGTCCAATCTCAATGAGATTCTTGCTGAGTAGAGTAACATTGGTTGTAGCTTTTTTCCCTCTCATCTCTTTAAATTCGTATACTGCCACCCTTTTCTCTCTTACAGAATTTCTGCTGAAATGTCAGCTGTTAACTTAAGGGGATTCCCTTGCATGGTACATGGTGCTTTTCCCTTGCTGCTTTTAATGTTTTCTATGTATTTAATTTTTAATAGTTAGATTAATACGTTTCTTGGCCTTTTTCTCCTTGGATTTATCCTGTATGGGACTCTCTGTTCTTCCTGGACTTGATTAACTCTCTCCTTTCCCATAGTAGGGAAGTTTTCAACTCTAATCTCTTCAAATATTTTCTCAGTCCTTTTCTTTTTCTCTTCCTCTTCGGTGACTCCTATAATTCGAATTTGGGTGTGTTTAATGTTGTCCCAGGGATCTCTGAGACTGTCCTCTGAGATTCTTGTTTCTTTATTCTGCTCTGCAGTAGTTATTTGAACTATTTTATCTTCCAGGTCCCTTAACCGTTCTTCTATCTCACTTATTCTGCTAGTGATCCATGCTAGAGAAGTTTTAATTTCATTTATTTTGGTCTTCATCATTGTTTGTTTGCTCTTTACTTCTTCTGGTCCCTTGTGAAACGTTTATTGTATTTTCTCTCTCCTATTTCCAAGATGTTGCATCGTCTTTCCTATCATTATTATGAATTCTTTTTCAGGTAGACTGCCTATTTCCTCTTCCTTTGTTAGGTCTGGTGCGTCTTGACCTTGCTCCTTCATCTGCTGTGTGTTTTTCGGTCTCCTCAGTTTGCTTAACTTACTGTGCTTGGGGTCTGCTTTTCACAGGCTGCATGCTCGTAGTTATTGTTGTTTTTGGTGTCTGTCCCCAGATTCTAAGGATTTTTCAGTGGGTTGTGTTGGCTTCTGGGTGGAGGGGAGTTGGGCCAGTGTTCTGGTGGATGAGGCTGGACCTTGTCTTTCTGGTGGGCACGTCCACATCTGGTGGTGTGTATTTTGGTGTCTGTGTCCTTATTATGATTTAAGGCATCCTCTCTGATAATGGATGGGGCTGTGCTTCTGTCTTGCTCATCATTTGGCATACGGTGTCCAACACTGTAGCTTGCTGGTCACTGAGTGAAGATGGGTCTCGGCTTTGAGATGGAAATCTCTGGAAGATTTTCTCCATTTGATATTACGTGGAGCTGTCAGGTCTCCTGTGGACCAGTGTCCTGAAGTTGGCTCTCCCACCTCAGATGCACAGCACTGACTCCTGGCTGGAGCACTAAGAGACTTTCATCCTCACGGCTCAGAATAAGTGGGAGAGGAAAGAGAAAGAAACAAAGAAAGGGGAAAAAATAAAACCAATTAAGGTAAAATAAAATAGAATGAAGTTATTAAAATAAGAAATATTTGTTAAGAAAACAATTTAGAAAGTAAAAGAAACAAAACAAACGGAGAGAACCCCAGCACAAATGGTTAAAGCTAAGCTATACAGACAAAATCACAAAGAGAAGCATACACCTCCACACTCACAAAAAGAGAAAAAGTGGAAAAAATAATATATCTTTGCTCCCAAAGTCCACCTCCTCAATTTTGGGCTGATTCATTGTGTATCAGGTGTTCCACAGGTGCGGGGTGCTTCACGTTCAATGTGGAGATTTAATCCAGTCTTCCTGAGGCTTCTGGGAGAGATTTCCCTTTCTCTTCTTTGTTTGTACAGCTCTCCTGTTCGAGTTGCTTTTGCTGTATCCCATAATTTTGGGTGGTCGTATTTTCATTGTCCCTTTTTCCCAGGTAGTTGTGATTCCACCTTTGTTTTCTGCAGTGAAATCTTGGTTATGTAACTGCATTTTGTTTAGCTTCCATGTGTTTGTATTATTTACAGTTTTTTTTCTTTTAATTCGTATCTAGTCTCACAGCACTGTAGGCCGAAAATATACCTTATACTATTTCAGTTTTCTTAAATTTTCTAAGTCTTTATTTGTGACCCTATATATGATATATACTGGAGAATGTTCCATGAGCACTTGAGAAGAAAGTGTTTTCTGTTGTTTTGCAATAGAATATTACATACATATGAATGAAGTCCCTCTTGTTCAATGTGTCATTTAAAGCTTATGTTTCCTGATCTATTTTCATTCTGGATGATCTGTGCATTGGTGAAAGTGGGGTGTTAATGTCCCCTACTATTATTGTGTTACTGTCAAGTTCCCCTTTTATGGCTGTTAGGGTATACCTTATATTTTGAAGTACTCCTATGTTGGGTTCATAAGTATTTGCATTTGCGATATCCTCTCCTTGGTTGGATCCCTTGATCAGTATGCAGTGTCCTTTTTCGTTTCTTGTACTAGTCTTTATCTTAAAGTCTATTTCGTGTGCTATGACAATCGCTACTCCAGTTTTCTGTTGCTTTCCATTTGCATGGAAGGTCTCTTGCCATCCTCTCACTTTCAGTATGTGTGTGTCCCCAGGTCTAAAGTGGGTCTCTTCTAGACTGCATATATAATGGTCTTGTTTTTGTATTCCTTCAGCCAGCCTATCTGTATTGGTTGGAGCATTTAATCCATTTACATGTAAGGTAATTATCAATATGTATGTTCCTGTTACCGTTTTGTTACTTGTTTTTGGTTGGTTATTGGAGGTCTTTTCCTTCCTCTGTGTTTCCTGCCTAGAGAAGTTCCTTTATCATTTGTTATAAAGCTGGTGTGTGGTGCTGAATTCTCTTACCTTTTGTTTGTCTGTAAAGTTTTTAGTTTCTCCGTCCAATCTCAATGAGATTCTTGCTGAGTAGAGTAACATTGGTTGTAGCTTTTTTCCCTCTCATCTCTTTAAATTCGTATACTGCCACCCTTTTCTCTCTTGCAGAATTTCTGCTGAAATGTCAGCTGTTAACTTAAGGGGATTCCCTTGCATGGTACATGGTGCTTTTCCCTTGCTGCTTTTAATGTTTTCTATGTATTTAATTTTTAATAGTTAGATTAATACGTTTCTTGGCCTTTTTCTCCTTGGATTTATCCTGTATGGGACTCTCTGTTCTTCCTGGACTTGATTAACTCTCTCCTTTCCCATAGTAGGGAAGTTTTCAACTCTAATCTCTTCAAATATTTTCTCAGTCCTTTTCTTTTTCTCTTCCTCTTCGGTGGCTCCTATAATTCGAATTTGGGTGCGTTTAATGTTGTCCCAGGGATCTCTGAGACTGTCCTCTGAGATTCTTGTTTCTTTATTCTGCTCTGCAGTAGTTATTTGAACTATTTTATCTTCCAGGTCCCTTAACCGTTCTTCTATCTCACTTATTCTGCTAGTGATCCATGCTAGAGAAGTTTTAATTTCATTTATTTTGGTCTTCATCATTGTTTGTTTGCTCTTTACTTCTTCTGGTCCCTTGTGAAACGTTTATTGTATTTTCTCTCTCCTATTTCCAAGATGTTGCATCGTCTTTCCTATCATTATTATGAATTCTTTTTCAGGTAGACTGCCTATTTCCTCTTCCTTTGTTAGGTCTGGTGCGTCTTGACCTTGCTCCTTCATCTGCTGTGTGTTTTTCGGTCTCCTCAGTTTGCTTAACTTACTGTGCTTGGGGTCTGCTTTTCACAGGCTGCATGCTCGTAGTTATTGTTGTTTTTGGTGTCTGTCCCCAGATTCTAAGGATTTTTCAGTGGGTTGTGTTGGCTTCTGGGTGGAGGGGAGTTGGGCCAGTGTTCTGGTGGATGAGGCTGGACCTTGTCTTTCTGGTGGGCACGTCCACATCTGGTGGTGTGTATTTTGGTGTCTGTGTCCTTATTATGATTTAAGGCATCCTCTCTGATAATGGATGGGGCTGTGCTTCTGTCTTGCTCATCATTTGGCATACGGTGTCCAACACTGTAGCTTGCTGGTCACTGAGTGAAGATGGGTCTCGGCTTTGAGATGGAAATCTCTGGAAGATTTTCTCCATTTGATATTACGTGGAGCTGTCAGGTCTCCTGTGGACCAGTGTCCTGAAGTTGGCTCTCCCACCTCAGATGCACAGCACTGACTCCTGGCTGGAGCAGTAAGAGACTTTCATCCTCACGGCTCAGAATAAGTGGGAGAGGAAAGAGAAAGAAACAAAGAAAGGGGAAAAAATAAAACCAATTAAGGTAAAATAAAATAGAATGAAGTTATTAAAATAAGAAATATTTGTTAAGAAAACAATTTAGAAAGTAAAAGAAACAAAACAAACGGAGAGAACCCCAGCACAAATGGTTAAAGCTAAGCTATACAGACAAAATCACAAAGAGAAGCATACACCTCCACACTCACAAAAAGAGAAAAAGTGGAAAAAATAATATATCTTTGCTCCCAAAGTCCACCTCCTCAATTTTGGGCTGATTCATTGTGTATCAGGTGTTCCACAGGTGCGGGGTGCTTCACGTTCAATGTGGAGATTTAATCCAGTCTTCCTGAGGCTTCTGGGAGAGATTTCCCTTTCTCTTCTTTGTTTGCACAGCTCTCCTGTTTGAGTTGCTTTTGCTGTATCCCATAATTTTGGGTGGTCGTATTTTCAGTGTCACTTTTTCCCAGGTAGTTGCGATTCCATGTTTGTTTTCTGCAGTGAATTCTTGGTTATGTAAGAGCATTTTGTTTCGCTTCCATGGGTTAGTATTATTTACAGTTTTTTTTCTTCTAATTCATATCTAGTCTCATAGCACTGTAGACGGAAAATATACCTTATACTATTTCAGTTTTCTTAAATTTTCTGAGGCTTTATTTGTGACCCTATATATGATATATACTGGAGAATGTGCCATGAGCACTTGAGAAGAAAGTGTTTTCTGTTGTTTTGCAATAGAATATTACATACATATGAATGAAGTCCCTCTTGTTCAATGTGTCATTTAAAGCTTATGTTTCCTGATCTATTTTCATTCTGGATGATCTGTGCATTGGTGAAAGTGGGGTGTTAATGTCCCCTACTATTATTGTGTTACTGTCAAGTTCCCCTTTTATGGCTGTTAGGGTATACCTTATGTATTGAAGTGCTCCTATGTTGGCTTCATAAGTATTTGCATTTGCGATATCCTCTCCTTGGTTGGATCCCTTGATCAGTATGTAGTGTCCTTTTTCGTTTCTTGTACTAGTCTTTATCTTAAAGTCTATTTCGTGTGCTATGACAATTGCTACTCCAGTTTTCCGTTGCTTTCCATTTGCATGGAAGGTCTCTTGCCATCCTCTCACTTTCAGTATGTGTGTGTCCCCAGGTCTAAAGTGGGTCTCTTCTAGACTGCATATATAATGGTCTTGTTTTTGTATTCCTTCAGCCAGCCTATTTGTATTGGTTGGAGCATTTAATCCATTTACATGTAAGGTAATTATCAATATGTATGTTCCTGTTACCGTTTTGTTAGTTGTTTTTGGTTGGTTATTGGAGGTCTTTTCCTTCCTCTGTTTTTCCTGCCTAGAGAAGTTCCTTTATCATTTGTTATAAAGCTGGTGTGTGGTGCTGAATTCTCTTACCTTTTGTTTGTCTGTAAAGTTTTTAGTTTCTCCGTCCAATCTCAATGAGATTCTTGCTGAGTAGAGTAACATTGGTTGTAGCTTTTTTCCCTCTCATCTCTTTAAATTCGTATACTGCCACCCTTTTCTCTCTTGCAGAATTTCTGCTGAAATGTCAGCTGTTAACTTAAGGGGATTCCCTTGCATGGTACATGGTGCTTTTCCCTTGCTGCTTTTAATGTTTTCTATGTATTTAATTTTTAATAGTTAGATTAATACGTTTCTTGGCCTTTTTCTCCTTGGATTTATCCTGTATGGGACTCTCTGTTCTTCCTGGACTTGATTAACTCTCTCCTTTCCCATAGTAGGGAAGTTTTCAACTCTAATCTCTTCAAATATTTTCTCAGTCCTTTTCTTTTTCTCTTCCTCTTCGGTGACTCCTATAATTCGAATTTGGGTGCGTTTAATGTTGTCCCAGGGATCTCTGAGACTGTCCTCTGAGATTCTTGTTTCTTTATTCTGCTCTGCAGTAGTTATTTGAACTATTTTATCTTCCAGGTCCCTTAACCGTTCTTCTATCTCACTTATTCTGCTAGTGATCCATGCTAGAGAAGTTTTAATTTCATTTATTTTGGTCTTCATCATTGTTTGTTTGCTCTTTACTTCTTCTGGTCCCTTGTGAAACGTTTATTGTATTTTCTCTCTCCTATTTCCAAGATGTTGCATCGTCTTTCCTATCATTATTATGAATTCTTTTTCAGGTAGACTGCCTATTTCCTCTTCCTTTGTTAGGTCTGGTGCGTCTTGACCTTGCTCCTTCATCTGCTGTGTGTTTTTCGGTCTCCTCAGTTTGCTTAACTTACTGTGCTTGGGGTCTGCTTTTCACAGGCTGCATGCTCGTAGTTATTGTTGTTTTTGGTGTCTGTCCCCAGATTCTAAGGATTTTTCAGTGGGTTGTGTTGGCTTCTGGGTGGAGGGGAGTTGGGCCAGTGTTCTGGTGGATGAGGCTGGACCTTGTCTTTCTGGTGGGCACGTCCACATCTGGTGGTGTGTATTTTGGTGTCTGTGTCCTTATTATGATTTAAGGCATCCTCTCTGATAATGGATGGGGCTGTGCTTCTGTCTTGCTCATCATTTGGCATACGGTGTCCAACACTGTAGCTTGCTGGTCACTGAGTGAAGATGGGTCTCGGCTTTGAGATGGAAATCTCTGGAAGATTTTCTCCTTTTGATATTACGTGGAGCTGTCAGGTCTCCTGTGGACCAGTGTCCTGAAGTTGGCTCTCCCACCTCAGATGCACAGCACTGACTCCTGGCTGGAGCACTAAGAGACTTTCATCCTCACGGCTCAGAATAAGTGGGAGAGGAAAGAGAAAGAAACAAAGAAAGGGGAAAAAATAAAACCAATTAAGGTAAAATAAAATAGAATGAAGTTATTAAAATAAGAAATATTTGTTAAGAAAACAATTTAGAAAGTAAAAGAAACAAAACAAACGGAGAGAACCCCAGCACAAATGGTTAAAGCTAAGCTATACAGACAAAATCACAAAGAGAAGCATACACCTCCACACTCACAAAAAGAGAAAAAGTGGAAAAAATAATATATCTTTGCTCCCAAAGTCCACCTCCTCAATTTTGGGCTGATTCATTGTGTATCAGGTGTTCCACAGGTGCGGGGTGCTTCACGTTCAATGTGGAGATTTAATCCAGTCTTCCTGAGGCTTCTGGGAGAGATTTCCCTTTCTCTTCTTTGTTTGCACAGCTCTCCTGTTCGAGTTGCTTTTGCTGTATCCCATAATTTTGGGTGGTCGTATTTTCAGTGTCACTTTTTCCCAGGTAGTTGCGATTCCATGTTTGTTTTCTGCAGTGAATTCTTGGTTATGTAAGAGCATTTTGTTTCGCTTCCATGGGTTAGTATTATTTACAGTTTTTTTTCTTCTAATTCATATCTAGTCTCATAGCACTGTAGACGGAAAATATACCTTATACTATTTCAGTTTTCTTAAATTTTCTGAGGCTTTATTTGTGACCCTATATATGATATATACTGGAGAATGTGCCATGAGCACTTGAGAAGAAAGTGTTTTCTGTTGTTTTGCAATAGAATATTACATACATATGAATGAAGTCCCTCTTGTTCAATGTGTCATTTAAAGCTTATGTTTCCTGATCTATTTTCATTCTGGATGATCTGTGCATTGGTGAAAGTGGGGTGTTAATGTCCCCTACTATTATTGTGTTACTGTCAAGTTCCCCTTTTATGGCTGTTAGGGTATACCTTATGTATTGAAGTGCTCCTATGTTGGCTTCATAAGTATTTGCATTTGCGATATCCTCTCCTTGGTTGGATCCCTTGATCAGTATGTAGTGTCCTTTTTCGTTTCTTGTACTAGTCTTTATCTTAAAGTCTATTTCGTGTGCTATGACAATTGCTACTCCAGTTTTCCGTTGCTTTCCATTTGCATGGAAGGTCTCTTGCCATCCTCTCACTTTCAGTATGTGTGTGTCCCCAGGTCTAAAGTGGGTCTCTTCTAGACTGCATATATAATGGTCTTGTTTTTGTATTCCTTCAGCCAGCCTATTTGTATTGGTTGGAGCATTTAATCCATTTACATGTAAGGTAATTATCAATATGTATGTTCCTGTTACCGTTTTGTTAGTTGTTTTTGGTTGGTTATTGGAGGTCTTTTCCTTCCTCTGTTTTTCCTGCCTAGAGAAGTTCCTTTATCATTTGTTATAAAGCTGGTGTGTGGTGCTGAATTCTCTTACCTTTTGTTTGTCTGTAAAGTTTTTAGTTTCTCCGTCCAATCTCAATGAGATTCTTGCTGAGTAGAGTAACATTGGTTGTAGCTTTTTTCCCTCTCATCTCTTTAAATTCGTATACTGCCACCCTTTTCTCTCTTGCAGAATTTCTGCTGAAATGTCAGCTGTTAACTTAAGGGGATTCCCTTGCATGGTACATGGTGCTTTTCCCTTGCTGCTTTTAATGTTTTCTATGTATTTAATTTTTAATAGTTAGATTAATACGTTTCTTGGCCTTTTTCTCCTTGGATTTATCCTGTATGGGACTCTCTGTTCTTCCTGGACTTGATTAACTCTCTCCTTTCCCATAGTAGGGAAGTTTTCAACTCTAATCTCTTCAAATATTTTCTCAGTCCTTTTCTTTTTCTCTTCCTCTTCGGTGACTCCTATAATTCGAATTTGGGTGCGTTTAATGTTGTCCCAGGGATCTCTGAGACTGTCCTCTGAGATTCTTGTTTCTTTATTCTGCTCTGCAGTAGTTATTTGAACTATTTTATCTTCCAGGTCCCTTAACCGTTCTTCTATCTCACTTATTCTGCTAGTGATCCATGCTAGAGAAGTTTTAATTTCATTTATTTTGGTCTTCATCATTGTTTGTTTGCTCTTTACTTCTTCTGGTCCCTTGTGAAACGTTTATTGTATTTTCTCTCTCCTATTTCCAAGATGTTGCATCGTCTTTCCTATCATTATTATGAATTCTTTTTCAGGTAGACTGCCTATTTCCTCTTCCTTTGTTAGGTCTGGTGCGTCTTGACCTTGCTCCTTCATCTGCTGTGTGTTTTTCGGTCTCCTCAGTTTGCTTAACTTACTGTGCTTGGGGTCTGCTTTTCACAGGCTGCATGCTCGTAGTTATTGTTGTTTTTGGTGTCTGTCCCCAGATTCTAAGGATTTTTCAGTGGGTTGTGTTGGCTTCTGGGTGGAGGGGAGTTGGGCCAGTGTTCTGGTGGATGAGGCTGGACCTTGTCTTTCTGGTGGGCACGTCCACATCTGGTGGTGTGTATTTTGGTGTCTGTGTCCTTATTATGATTTAAGGCATCCTCTCTGATAATGGATGGGGCTGTGCTTCTGTCTTGCTCATCATTTGGCATACGGTGTCCAACACTGTAGCTTGCTGGTCACTGAGTGAAGATGGGTCTCGGCTTTGAGATGGAAATCTCTGGAAGATTTTCTCCATTTGATATTACGTGGAGCTGTCAGGTCTCCTGTGGACCAGTGTCCTGAAGTTGGCTCTCCCACCTCAGATGCACAGCACTGACTCCTGGCTGGAGCACTAAGAGACTTTCATCCTCACGGCTCAGAATAAGTGGGAGAGGAAAGAGAAAGAAACAAAGAAAGGGGAAAAAATAAAACCAATTAAGGTAAAATAAAATAGAATGAAGTTATTAAAATAAGAAATATTTATTAAGAAAACAATTTAGAAAGTAAAAGAAACAAAACAAACGGAGAGAACCCCAGCACAAATGGTTAAAGCTAAGCTATACAGACAAAATCACAAAGAGAAGCATACACCTCCACACTCACAAAAAGAGAAAAAGTGGAAAAAATAATATATCTTTGCTCCCAAAGTCCACCTCCTCAATTTTGGGCTGATTCATTGTGTATCAGGTGTTCCACAGGTGCGGGGTGCTTCACGTTCAATGTGGAGATTTAATCCAGTCTTCCTGAGGCTTCTGGGAGAGATTTCCCTTTCTCTTCTTTGTTTGCACAGCTCTCCTGTTCGAGTTGCTTTTGCTGTATCCCATAATTTTGGGTGGTCGTATTTTCAGTGTCACTTTTTCCCAGGTAGTTGCGATTCCATGTTTGTTTTCTGCAGTGAATTCTTGGTTATGTAAGAGCATTTTGTTTCGCTTCCATGGGTTAGTATTATTTACAGTTTTTTTTCTTCTAATTCATATCTAGTCTCATAGCACTGTAGACGGAAAATATACCTTATACTATTTCAGTTTTCTTAAATTTTCTGAGGCTTTATTTGTGACCCTATATATGATATATACTGGAGAATGTGCCATGAGCACTTGAGAAGAAAGTGTTTTCTGTTGTTTTGCAATAGAATATTACATACATATGAATGAAGTCCCTCTTGTTCAATGTGTCATTTAAAGCTTATGTTTCCTGATCTATTTTCATTCTGGATGATCTGTGCATTGGTGAAAGTGGGGTGTTAATGTCCCCTACAATTATAGTGTTACTGTCAAGTTCCCCTTTTATGGCTGTTAGGGTATACCTTATGTATTGAAGTGCTCCTATGTTGGGTTCATAAGTATTTGCATTTGCGATATCTTCTCCTTGGCTGGATCCCTTGATCAGTATGTAGTGTCCTTTTTTGTTTCTTGTACTAATCTTTATCTTAAAGTCTATTTCATCTGATATGACAATTGCTACTCCAGCTTTATTTGATTTCCATTTGCGTGGAATGTCTCTTGCCATCCCCTCACTTTCAGTGTGTGGGTGTCCCCAGGTCTAAAGTGGGTCTCTTCTAGACTGCATATATAATGGTCTTGTTTTTGTATCCCTTCAGCCAGTCTATCTGTTTCAGTTGGAGCATTTAATCCATTTACCTGTAAGGTAATTATCCATATGTATGTTCCTGTTACCGTTTTCTTAGTTGTTTTTGGTTTGTTATTGGAGGTCTTTTCCTTCCTCTGTGTTTCCTGCCCAGAGAAGTTTCTTTATCATTTGTTATAAAACTGGTGTGTGGTGCTGAATTCTCTTACCTTTTGTTTGGCTGTAAAGATTTTAGTTTCTCTGTCCAATCTCAATGAGATTCTTGCTGAGTAGAGTACCTTAGGCTGCAGCTTTTTTTCCTCTCATCTCTTTAAATACGTATACTGCCACTCCCTTCTCTCTTGCAGAATTTCTGCTGAAAGGTCAGCTGTTAACATTAGGGGATTCCCTTGTATGGTACATGGTGCTTTTCCCTTGCTGCTTTTAATATGTTTTCTATGTATTTAATTCTTAATAGTTAGATTAATACGTTTCTTGGCCTTTTTCGCCTTGGATTTATCCTGTATGGGACTCTCTGTGCTTCCTGGACTTGATTAACTCTTTCCGTGCCCATATTAGGGAAGTTTTCAACTCTAAACTCTTCAAATATTTTCTCAGTCCTTTTCTTTTTCTCTTCCACTTCGGGGACCCCTATAATTCGAATTTTGGTGCGTTTAATGTTGTCCCAGGGATCTCTGAGACTGTCCTCTCAGATTCCTGTTTCTTTATTCTGCTCTGCAGTAGTTATTTGAACTATTTTATCTTCCAGGTCACTTAACCGTTCTTCTGCCTCAGTTATTTTGCTAGTGATCCATGCCAGAGAATTCTTAATTTCATTTATTTTGGTCTTCATCATTGTTTGTTTGCTCTTTAGTTCTTCTCGTCCCTTGTGAAAGGTTTATTGTATTTTCTCTATCCTATTTCCAAGATTTTGGATCGTCTTTCCTATCATTATTCTGAATTCTTTTTCAGGTAGACTACCTATTTCCTCTTCATTTGTTAGGTCTTGTGACTTTTGAGCTTGCTTCTTCATCTGCTGTGTGTTTTTCGGTCTCCTCATTTTGCGTAACGTACTGTGCTTGGGGTCTCCTTTTCACAGGCTGCATGCTCGTAGTTATTGTTGTTTTTGGTGTCAGTCCCCAGAGGCCAAGTTTCGTTCAGTGTGTTGTGTAGGCTTCTTGGTGGAGGCGAGTTGGGCCTGTGTTCTGGTGGATGAGGCTGGATCTTGTCTTTCTGGTGGGCACTTCCACATTTGGTGGTGTGTATTTTGGTGTCTGTGTCCTTATTATGATTTAAGGCATCCTCTCTGATAATGGATGGGGCTCTGTTTCTGTCTTGCTCATCGTTTGGCATACGATGTCCAGCACTGTAGCTTGCTGGTCACTGAGTGAAGGTGGGTCTCGACGTTGAGATGGAAATCTCTGGAAGATTTACTCCATTTGATATTATGTGGAGCTGTCAGGTCTCCTGTGGACCAGTGTCCTGAAGTTGGCTCTCCCACTTCAGATGCACAGCACTGAATCCTGGCTGGAGCACGAAGAGACTTCTTTCCTCACGGCTCAGAATAAGTGGGAGAGGAAAGAGAAAGAAACAGAGAAAGGGGATAAAATAAAACAAATTAAGGTAAAATAAAATAAAATGAAGTTATTAAAATAAGACATATTTATTAAGAAAAACATTTAGAAAGTAAAAGAAACAAAAGAAACGGAGAGAACTCCAGCACAAATGGTTATAGCTAAGCTATACAGACAAAATCACAAACAGAAGCATACACCGCTACACTCACAGAAAGAGAAAACGTGGAAAAAATACTGTATCTTTGCTCCCAAAACCCACCTCCTCAATTTTGGGCTGATTCATTGTGTATCAGGTGTTCCACAGAGGCGGAGTGCTTCACGTTGAATGTGGAGATTTAATCCACTCTTCCGGAGGCTGCTGGGAGAGATTTCCCTTTCTCTTCTTTGTTCGCACAGCTCTCCTGTTCGAGTTGATTTTGCTGTATCCCATAGTTTTGGGTGGTCGTATTTTCATTGTCCCTTTTTCCCAGGTAGTTGTGATTCCACCTTTGTTTTCTGCAGTGAAATCTTGGTTATGTAACTGCATTTTGTTTAGCTTCCATGTGTTTGTATTATTTACAGTTTTTTTTCTTTTAATTCGTATCTAGTCTCACAGCACTGTAGGCCGAAAATATACCTTATACTATTTCAGTTTTCTTAAATTTTCTAAGTCTTTATTTGTGACCCTATATATGATATATACTGGAGAATGTTCCATGAGCACTTGAGAAGAAAGTGTTTTCTGTTGTTTTGCAATAGAATATTACATACATATGAATGAAGTCCCTCTTGTTCAATGTGTCATTTAAAGTTTATGTTTCCTGATCTATTTTCATTCTGGATGATCTGTGCATTGGTGAAAGTGGGGTGTTAAGGTCCCCTACTATTATAGTGTTACTGTCAAGTTCCCCTTTTATGGCTCTTAGGGTATACCTTATGTATTGAAGTGCTCCTATGTTGGCTTCATAAGTATTTGCATTTGCGATATCCTCTCCTTGGTTGGATCCCTTGATCAGTATGTAGTGTCCTTTTTCGTTTCTTGTACTAGTCTTTATCTTAAAGTCTATTTCGTGTGCTATGACAATTGCTACTCCAGTTTTCCGTTGCTTTCCATTTGCATGGAAGGTCTCTTGCCATCCTCTCACTTTCAGTATGTGTGTGTCCCCAGGTCTAAAGTGGGTCTCTTCTAGACTGCATATATAATGGTCTTGTTTTTGTATTCCTTCAGCCAGCCTATCTGTATTGGTTGGAGCATTTAATCCATTTACATATAAGGTAATTATCCATATGTATGTTCCTGTTACCGTTTTGTTAGTTGTTTTTGGTTGGTTATTGGAGGTCTTTTCCTTCCTCTGTGTTTCCTGCCTAGAGAAGTTCCTTTATCATTTGTTATAAAGCTGGTGTGTGGTGCTGAATTCTCTTACCTTTTGTTTGTCTGTAAAGTTTTTAGTTTCTCCGTCCAATCTCAATGAGATTCTTGCTGAGTAGAGTAAGATTGGTTGTAGCTTTTTTCCCTCTCATCTCTTTAAATTCGTATACTGCCACCCTTTTCTCTCTTGCAGAATTTCTGCTGAAATGTCAGCTGTTAACTTAAGGGGATTCCCTTGTATGGTACATGGTGCTTTTCCCTTGCTGCTTTTAATATTTTCTATGTATTTAATTTTTAATAGTTAGATTAATACGTTTCTTGGCCTTTTTCTCCTTGGATTTATCCTGTATGGGACTCTCTGTTTTTCCTGGACTTGATTAACTCTCTCCTTTCCCATAGTAGGGAAGTTTTCAACTCTAATCTCTTCAAATATTTTCTCAGTCCTTTTCTTTTTCTCTTCCTCTTCGGTGACTCCTATAATTCGAATTTGGGTGCGTTTAATGTTGTCCCAGGGATCTCTGAGACTGTCCTCTGAGATTCTTGTTTCTTTATTCTGCTCTGCAGTAGTTATTTGAACTATTTTATCTTCCAGGTCCCTTAACCGTTCTTCTATCTCACTTATTCTGCTAGTGATCCATGCTAGAGAAGTTTTAATTTCATTTATTTTGGTCTTCATCATTGTTTGTTTGCTCTTTACTTCTTCTGGTCCCTTGTGAAACGTTTATTGTATTTTCTCTCTCCTATTTCCAAGATGTTGCATCGTCTTTCCTATCATTATTATGAATTCTTTTTCAGGTAGACTGCCTATTTCCTCTTCCTTTGTTAGGTCTGGTGCGTCTTGACCTTGCTACTTCATCTGCTGTGTGTTTTTCGGTCTCCTCAGTTTGCTTAACTTACTGTGCTTGGGGTCTGCTTTTCACAGGCTGCATGCTCGTAGTTATTGTTGTTTTTGGTGTCTGTCCCCAGATTCTAAGGATTTTTCAGTGGGTTGTGTTGGCTTCTGGGTGGAGGGGAGTTGGGCCAGTGTTCTGGTGGATGAGGCTGGACCTTGTCTTTCTGGTGGGCACGTCCACATCTGGTGGTGTGTATTTTGGTGTCTGTGTCCTTATTATGATTTAAGGCATCCTCTCTGATAATGGATGGGGCTGTGCTTCTGTCTTGCTCATCATTTGGCATACGGTGTCCAACACTGTAGCTTGCTGGTCACTGAGTGAAGATGGGTCTCGGCTTTGAGATGGAAATCTCTGGAAGATTTTCTCCTTTTGATATTACGTGGAGCTGTCAGGTCTCCTGTGGACCAGTGTCCTGAAGTTGGCTCTCCCACCTCAGATGCACAGCACTGACTCCTGGCTGGAGCACTAAGAGACTTTCATCCTCACGGCTCAGAATAAGTGGGAGAGGAAAGAGAAAGAAACAAAGAAAGGGGAAAAAATAAAACCAATTAAGGTAAAATAAAATAGAATGAAGTTATTAAAATAAGAAATATTTATTAAGAAAACAATTTAGAAAGTAAAAGAAACAAAACAAACGGAGAGAACCCCAGCACAAATGGTTAAAGCTAAGCTATACAGACAAAATCACAAAGAGAAGCATACACCTCCACACTCACAAAAAGAGAAAAAGTGGAAAAAATAATATATCTTTGCTCCCAAAGTCCACCTCCTCAATTTTGGGCTGATTCATTGTGTATCAGGTGTTCCACAGGTGCGGGGTGCTTCACGTTCAATGTGGAGATTTAATCCAGTCTTCCTGAGGCTTCTGGGAGAGATTTCCCTTTCTCTTCTTTGTTTGCACAGCTCTCCTGTTCGAGTTGCTTTTGCTGTATCCCATAATTTTGGGTGGTCGTATTTTCAGTGTCACTTTTTCCCAGGTAGTTGCGATTCCATGTTTGTTTTCTGCAGTGAATTCTTGGTTATGTAAGAGCATTTTGTTTCGCTTCCATGGGTTAGTATTATTTACAGTTTTTTTTCTTCTAATTCATATCTAGTCTCATAGCACTGTAGACGGAAAATATACCTTATACTATTTCAGTTTTCTTAAATTTTCTGAGGCTTTATTTGTGACCCTATATATGATATATACTGGAGAATGTTCCATGAGCACTTGAGAAGAAAGTGTTTTCTGTTGTTTTGCAATAGAATATTACATACATATGAATGAAGTCCCTCTTGTTCAATGTGTCATTTAAAGCTTATGTTTCCTGATCTATTTTCATTCTGGATGATCTGTGCATTGGTGAAAGTGGGGTGTTAATGTCCCCTACTATTATTGTGTTACTGTCAAGTTCCCCTTTTATGGCTGTTAGGGTATACCTTATGTATTGAAGTGCTCCTATGTTGGCTTCATAAGTATTTGCATTTGCGATATCCTCTCCTTGGTTGGATCCCTTGATCAGTATGTAGTGTCCTTTTTCGTTTCTTGTACTAGTCTTTATCTTAAAGTCTATTTCGTGTGCTATGACAATTGCTACTCCAGTTTTCCGTTGCTTTCCATTTGCATGGAAGGTCTCTTGCCATCCTCTCACTTTCAGTATGTGTGTGTCCCCAGGTCTAAAGTGGGTCTCTTCTAGACTGCATATATAATGGTCTTGTTTTTGTATTCCTTCAGCCAGCCTATTTGTATTGGTTGGAGCATTTAATCCATTTACATGTAAGGTAATTATCAATATGTATGTTCCTGTTACCGTTTTGTTAGTTGTTTTTGGTTGGTTATTGGAGGTCTTTTCCTTCCTCTGTTTTTCCTGCCTAGAGAAGTTCCTTTATCATTTGTTATAAAGCTGGTGTGTGGTGCTGAATTCTCTTACCTTTTGTTTGTCTGTAAAGTTTTTAGTTTCTCCGTCCAATCTCAATGAGATTCTTGCTGAGTAGAGTAACATTGGTTGTAGCTTTTTTCCCTCTCATCTCTTTAAATTCGTATACTGCCACCCTTTTCTCTCTTGCAGAATTTCTGCTGAAATGTCAGCTGTTAACTTAAGGGGATTCCCTTGCATGGTACATGGTGCTTTTCCCTTGCTGCTTTTAATGTTTTCTATGTATTTAATTTTTAATAGTTAGATTAATACGTTTCTTGGCCTTTTTCTCCTTGGATTTATCCTGTATGGGACTCTCTGTTCTTCCTGGACTTGATTAACTCTCTCCTTTCCCATAGTAGGGAAGTTTTCAACTCTAATCTCTTCAAATATTTTCTCAGTCCTTTTCTTTTTCTCTTCCTCTTCGGTGACTCCTATAATTCGAATTTGGGTGCGTTTAATGTTGTCCCAGGGATCTCTGAGACTGTCCTCTGAGATTCTTGTTTCTTTATTCTGCTCTGCAGTAGTTATTTGAACTATTTTATCTTCCAGGTCCCTTAACCGTTCTTCTATCTCACTTATTCTGCTAGTGATCCATGCTAGAGAAGTTTTAATTTCATTTATTTTGGTCTTCATCATTGTTTGTTTGCTCTTTACTTCTTCTGGTCCCTTGTGAAACGTTTATTGTATTTTCTCTCTCCTATTTCCAAGATGTTGCATCGTCTTTCCTATCATTATTATAAATTCTTTTTCAGGTAGACTGCCTATTTCCTCTTCCTTTGTTAGGTCTGGTGCGTCTTGACCTTGCTCCTTCATCTGCTGTGTGTTTTTCGGTCTCCTCAGTTTGCTTAACTTACTGTGCTTGGGGTCTGCTTTTCACAGGCTGCATGCTCGTAGTTATTGTTGTTTTTGGTGTCTGTCCCCAGATTCTAAGGATTTTTCAGTGGGTTGTGTTGGCTTCTGGGTGGAGGGGAGTTGGGCCAGTGTTCTGGTGGATGAGGCTGGACCTTGTCTTTCTGGTGGGCACGTCCACATCTGGTGGTGTGTATTTTGGTGTCTGTGTCCTTATTATGATTTAAGGCATCCTCTCTGATAATGGATGGGGCTGTGCTTCTGTCTTGCTCATCATTTGGCATACGGTGTCCAACACTGTAGCTTGCTGGTCACTGAGTGAAGATGGGTCTCGGCTTTGAGATGGAAATCTCTGGAAGATTTTCTCCATTTGATATTACGTGGAGCTGTCAGGTCTCCTGTGGACCAGTGTCCTGAAGTTGGCTCTCCCACCTCAGATGCACAGCACTGACTCCTGGCTGGAGCACTAAGAGACTTTCATCCTCACGGCTCAGAATAAGTGGGAGAGGAAAGAGAAAGAAACAAAGAAAGGGGAAAAAATAAAACCAATTAAGGTAAAATAAAATAGAATGAAGTTATTAAAATAAGAAATATTTATTAAGAAAACAATTAAGAAAGTAAAAGAAACAAAACAAACGGAGAGAACCCCAGCACAAATGGTTAAAGCTAAGCTATACAGACAAAATCACAAAGAGAAGCATACACCTCCACACTCACAAAAAGAGAAAAAGTGGAAAAAATAATATATCTTTGCTCCCAAAGTCCACCTCCTCAATTTTGGGCTGATTCATTGTGTATCAGGTGTTCCACAGGTGCGGGGTGCTTCACGTTCAATGTGGAGATTTAATCCAGTCTTCCTGAGGCTTCTGGGAGAGATTTCCCTTTCTCTTCTTTGTTTGCACAGCTCTCCTGTTCGAGTTGCTTTTGCTGTATCCCATAATTTTGGGTGGTCGTATTTTCAGTGTCACTTTTTCCCAGGTAGTTGCGATTCCATGTTTGTTTTCTGCAGTGAATTCTTGGTTATGTAAGAGCATTTTGTTTTGCTTCCATGGGTTAGTATTATTTACAGTTTTTTTTCTTTTAATTCATATCTAGTCTCATAGCACTGTAGACGGAAAATATACCTTATACTATTTCAGTTTTCTTAAATTTTCTGAGGCTTTATTTGTGACCCTATATATGATATATACTGGAGAATGTGCCATGAGCACTTGAGAAGAAAGTGTTTTCTGTTGTTTTGCAATAGAATATTACATACATATGAATGAAGTCCCTCTTGTTCAATGTGTCATTTAAAGCTTATGTTTCCTGATCTATTTTCATTCTGGATGATCTGTGCATTGGTGAAAGTGGGGTGTTAATGTCCCCTACAATTATAGTGTTACTGTCAAGTTCCCCTTTTATGGCTGTTAGGGTATACCTTATGTATTGAAGTGCTCCTATGTTGGCTTCATAAGTATTTGCATTTGCGATATCTTCTCCTTGGCTGGATCCCTTGATCAGTATGTAGTGTCCTTTTTCGTTTCTTGTACTAGTCTTTATCTTAAAGTCTATTTCGTGTGCTATGACAATTGCTACTCCAGTTTTCCGTTGCTTTCCATTTGCATGGAAGGTCTCTTGCCATCCTCTCACTTTCAGTATGTGTGTGTCCCCAGGTCTAAAGTGGGTCTCTTCTAGACTGCATATATAATGGTCTTGTTTTTGTATTCCTTCAGCCAGCCTATTTGTATTGGTTGGAGCATTTAATCCATTTACATGTAAGGTAATTATCAATATGTATGTTCCTGTTACCGTTTTGTTAGTTGTTTTTGGTTGGTTATTGGAGGTCTTTTCCTTCCTCTGTGTTTCCTGCCTAGAGAAGTTCCTTTATCATTTGTTATAAAGCTGGTGTGTGGTGCTGAATTCTCTTACCTTTTGTTTGTCTGTAAAGTTTTTAGTTTCTCCGTCCAATCTCAATGAGATTCTTGCTGAGTAGAGTAACATTGGTTGTAGCTTTTTTCCCTCTCATCTCTTTAAATTCGTATACTGCCACCCTTTTCTCTCTTGCAGAATTTCTGCTGAAATGTCAGCTGTTAACTTAAGGGGATTCCCTTGCATGGTACATGGTGCTTTTCCCTTGCTGCTTTTAATGTTTTCTATGTATTTAATTTTTAATAGTTAGATTAATACGTTTCTTGGCCTTTTTCTCCTTGGATTTATCCTGTATGGGACTCTCTGTTCTTCCTGGACTTGATTAACTCTCTCCTTTCCCATAGTAGGGAAGTTTTCAACTCTAATCTCTTCAAATATTTTCTCAGTCCTTTTCTTTTTCTCTTCCTCTTCGGTGACTCCTATAATTCGAATTTGGGTGCGTTTAATGTTGTCCCAGGGATCTCTGAGACTGTCCTCTGAGATTCTTGTTTCTTTATTCTGCTCTGCAGTAGTTATTTGAACTATTTTATCTTCCAGGTCCCTTAACCGTTCTTCTATCTCACTTATTCTGCTAGTGATCCATGCTAGAGAAGTTTTAATTTCATTTATTTTGGTCTTCATCATTGTTTGTTTGCTCTTTACTTCTTCTGGTCCCTTGTGAAACGTTTATTGTATTTTCTCTCTCCTATTTCCAAGATGTTGCATCGTCTTTCCTATCATTATTATGAATTCTTTTTCAGGTAGACTGCCTATTTCCTCTTCCTTTGTTAGGTCTGGTGCGTCTTGACCTTGCTCCTTCATCTGCTGTGTGTTTTTCGGTCTCCTCAGTTTGCTTAACTTACTGTGCTTGGGGTCTGCTTTTCACAGGCTGCATGCTCGTAGTTATTGTTGTTTTTGGTGTCTGTCCCCAGATTCTAAGGATTTTTCAGTGGGTTGTGTTGGCTTCTGGGTGGAGGGGAGTTGGGCCAGTGTTCTGGTGGATGAGGCTGGACCTTGTCTTTCTGGTGGGCACGTCCACATCTGGTGGTGTGTATTTTGGTGTCTGTGTCCTTATTATGATTTAAGGCATCCTCTCTGATAATGGATGGGGCTGTGCTTCTGTCTTGCTCATCATTTGGCATACGGTGTCCAACACTGTAGCTTGCTGGTCACTAAGTGAAGATGGGTCTCGGCTTTGAGATGGAAATCTCTGGAAGATTTTCTCCATTTGATATTACGTGGAGCTGTCAGGTCTCCTGTGGACCAGTGTCCTGAAGTTGGCTCTCCCACCTCAGATGCACAGCACTGACTCCTGGCTGGAGCACTAAGAGACTTTCATCCTCACGGCTCAGAATAAGTGGGAGAGGAAAGAGAAAGAAACAAAGAAAGGGGAAAAAATAAAACCAATTAAGGTAAAATAAAATAGAATGAAGTTATTAAAATAAGAAATATTTATTAAGAAAACAATTAAGAAAGTAAAAGAAACAAAACAAACGGAGAGAACCCCAGCACAAATGGTTAAAGCTAAGCTATACAGACAAAATCACAAAGAGAAGCATACACCTCCACACTCACAAAAAGAGAAAAAGTGGAAAAAATAATATATCTTTGCTCCCAAAGTCCACCTCCTCAATTTTGGGCTGATTCATTGTGTATCAGGTGTTCCACAGGTGCGGGGTGCTTCACGTTCAATGTGGAGATTTAATCCAGTCTTCCTGAGGCTTCTGGGAGAGATTTCCCTTTCTCTTCTTTGTTTGCACAGCTCTCCTGTTCGAGTTGCTTTTGCTGTATCCCATAATTTTGGGTGGTCGTATTTTCAGTGTCACTTTTTCCCAGGTAGTTGCGATTCCATGTTTGTTTTCTGCAGTGAATTCTTGGTTATGTAAGAGCATTTTGTTTCGCTTCCATGGGTTAGTATTATTTACAGTTTTTTTTCTTTTAATTCATATCTAGTCTCATAGCACTGTAGACGGAAAATATACCTTATACTATTTCAGTTTTCTTAAATTTTCTGAGGCTTTATTTGTGACCCTATATATGATATATACTGGAGAATGTTCCATGAGCACTTGAGAAGAAAGTGTTTTCTGTTGTTTTGCAATAGAATATTACATACATATGAATGAAGTCCCTCTTGTTCAATGTGTCATTTAAAGCTTATGTTTCCTGATCTATTTTCATTCTGGATGATCTGTGCATTGGTGAAAGTGGGGTGTTAATGTCCCCTACAATTATAGTGTTACTGTCAAGTTCCCCTTTTATGGCTGTTAGGGTATACCTTATGTATTGAAGTGCTCCTATGTTGGGTTCATAAGTATTTGCATTTGCGATATCTTCTCCTTGGCTGGATCCCTTGATCAGTATGTAGTGTCCTTTTTCGTTTCTTGTACTAGTCTTTATCTTAAAGTCTATTTCGTGTGCTATGACAATTGCTACTCCAGTTTTCCGTTGCTTTCCATTTGCATGGAAGGTCTCTTGCCATCCTCTCACTTTCAGTATGTGTGTGTCCCCAGGTCTAAAGTGGGTCTCTTCTAGACTGCATATATAATGGTCTTGTTTTTGTATTCCTTCAGCCAGCCTATTTGTATTGGTTGGAGCATTTAATCCATTTACATGTAAGGTAATTATCAATATGTATGTTCCTGTTACCGTTTTGTTAGTTGTTTTTGGTTGGTTATTGAAGGTCTTTTCCTTCCTCTGTTTTTCCTGCCTAGAGAAGTTCCTTTATCATTTGTTATAAAGCTGGTGTGTGGTGCTGAATTCTCTTACCTTTTGTTTGTCTGTAAAGTTTTTAGTTTCTCCGTCCAATCTCAATGAGATTCTTGCTGAGTAGAGTAACATTGGTTGTAGCTTTTTTCCCTCTCATCTCTTTAAATTCGTATACTGCCACCCTTTTCTCTCTTGCAGAATTTCTGCTGAAATGTCAGCTGTTAACTTAAGGGGATTCCCTTGCATGGTACATGGTGCTTTTCCCTTGCTGCTTTTAATGTTTTCTATGTATTTAATTTTTAATAGGTAGATTAATACGTTTCTTGGCCTTTTTCTCCTTGGATTTATCCTGTATGGGACTCTCTGTTCTTCCTGGACTTGATTAACTCTCTCCTTTCCCATAGTAGGGAAGTTTTCAACTCTAATCTCTTCAAATATTTTCTCAGTCCTTTTCTTTTTCTCTTCCTCTTCGGTGACTCCTATAATTCGAATTTGGGTGCGTTTAATGTTGTCCCAGGGATCTCTGAGACTGTCCTCTGAGATTCTTGTTTCTTTATTCTGCTCTGCAGTAGTTATTTGAACTATTTTATCTTCCAGGTCCCTTAACCGTTCTTCTATCTCACTTATTCTGCTAGTGATCCATGCTAGAGAAGTTTTAATTTCATTTATTTTGGTCTTCATCATTGTTTGTTTGCTCTTTACTTCTTCTGGTCCCTTGTGAAACGTTTATTGTATTTTCTCTCTCCTATTTCCAAGATGTTGCATCGTCTTTCCTATCATTATTATGAATTCTTTTTCAGGTAGACTGCCTATTTCCTCTTCCTTTGTTAGGTCTGGTGCGTCTTGACCTTGCTCCTTCATCTGCTGTGTGTTTTTCGGTCTCCTCAGTTTGCTTAACTTACTGTGCTTGGGGTCTGCTTTTCACAGGCTGCATGCTCGTAGTTATTGTTGTTTTTGGTGTCTGTCCCCAGATTCTAAGGATTTTTCAGTGGGTTGTGTTGGCTTCTGGGTGGAGGGGAGTTGGGCCAGTGTTCTGGTGGATGAGGCTGGACCTTGTCTTTCTGGTGGGCACGTCCACATCTGGTGGTGTGTATTTTGGTGTCTGTGTCCTTATTATGATTTAAGGCATCCTCTCTGATAATGGATGGGGCTGTGCTTCTGTCTTGCTCATCATTTGGCATACGGTGTCCAACACTGTAGCTTGCTGGTCACTAAGTGAAGATGGGTCTCGGCTTTGAGATGGAAATCTCTGGAAGATTTTCTCCATTTGATATTACGTGGAGCTGTCAGGTCTCCTGTGGACCAGTGTCCTGAAGTTGGCTCTCCCACCTCAGATGCACAGCACTGACTCCTGGCTGGAGCACTAAGAGACTTTCATCCTCACGGCTCAGAATAAGTGGGAGAGGAAAGAGAAAGAAACAAAGAAAGGGGAAAAAATAAAACCAATTAAGGTAAAATAAAATAGAATGAAGTTATTAAAATAAGAAATATTTATTAAGAAAACAATTAAGAAAGTAAAAGAAACAAAACAAACGGAGAGAACCCCAGCACAAATGGTTAAAGCTAAGCTATACAGACAAAATCACAAAGAGAAGCATACACCTCCACACTCACAAAAAGAGAAAAAGTGGAAAAAATAATATATCTTTGCTCCCAAAGTCCACCTCCTCAATTTTGGGCTGATTCATTGTGTATCAGGTGTTCCACAGGTGCGGGGTGCTTCACGTTCAATGTGGAGATTTAATCCAGTCTTCCTGAGGCTTCTGGGAGAGATTTCCCTTTCTCTTCTTTGTTTGCACAGCTCTCCTGTTCGAGTTGCTTTTGCTGTATCCCACAATTTTGGGTGGTCGTATTTTCAGTGTCACTTTTTCCCAGGTAGTTGCGATTCCATGTTTGTTTTCTGCAGTGAATTCTTGGTTATGTAAGAGCATTTTGTTTCGCTTCCATGGGTTAGTATTATTTACAGTTTTTTTTCTTTTAATTCATATTTAGTCTCATAGCACTGTAGACGGAAAATATACCTTATACTATTTCAGTTTTCTTAAATTTTCTGAGGCTTTATTTGTGACCCTATATATGATATATACTGGAGAATGTTCCATGAGCACTTGAGAAGAAAGTGTTTTCTGTTGTTTTGCAATAGAATATTACATACATATGAATGAAGTCCCTCTTGTTCAATGTGTCATTTAAAGCTTATGTTTCCTGATCTATTTTCATTCTGGATGATCTGTGCATTGGTGAAAGTGGGGTGTTAATGTCCCCTACAATTATAGTGTTACTGTCAAGTTCCCCTTTTATGGCTGTTAGGGTATACCTTATGTATTGAAGTGCTCCTATGTTGGGTTCATAAGTATTTGCATTTGCGATATCTTCTCCTTGGCTGGATCCCTTGATCAGTATGTAGTGTCCTTTTTTGTTTCTTGTACTAATCTTTATCTTAAAGTCTATTTCATCTGATATGACAATTGCTACTCCAGCTTTATTTGATTTCCATTTGCGTGGAATGTCTCTTGCCATCCCCTCACTTTCAGTGTGTGGGTGTCCCCAGGTCTAAAGTGGGTCTCTTCTAGACTGCATATATAATGGTCTTGTTTTTGTATCCCTTCAGCCAGTCTATCTGTTTCAGTTGGAGCATTTAATCCATTTACCTGTAAGGTAATTATCCATATGTATGTTCCTGTTACCGTTTTCTTAGTTGTTTTTGGTTTGTTATTGGAGGTCTTTTCCTTCCTCTGTGTTTCCTGCCCAGAGAAGTTTCTTTATCATTTGTTATAAAACTGGTGTGTGGTGCTGAATTCTCTTACCTTTTGTTTGGCTGTAAAGATTTTAGTTTCTCTGTCCAATCTCAATGAGATTCTTGCTGAGTAGAGTACCTTAGGCTGCAGCTTTTTTTCCTCTCATCTCTTTAAATACGTATACTGCCACTCCCTTCTCTCTTGCAGAATTTCTGCTGAAAGGTCAGCTGTTAACTTAAGGGGATTCCCTTGTATGGTACATGGTGCTTTTCCCTTGCTGCTTTTAATATGTTTTCTATGTATTTAATTCTTAATAGTTAGATTAATACGTTTCTTGGCCTTTTTCGCCCTGGATTTATCCTGTATGGGACTCTCTGTGCTTCCTGGACTTGATTAACTCTTTCCGTGCCCATATTAGGGAAGTTTTCAACTCTAAACTCTTCAAATATTTTCTCAGTCCTTTTCTTTTTCTCTTCCACTTCGGGGACCCCTATAATTCGAATTTTGGTGCGTTTAATGTTGTCCCAGGGATCTCTGAGACTGTCCTCTCAGATTCCTGTTTCTTTATTCTGCTCTGCAGTAGTTATTTGAACTATTTTATCTTCCAGGTCACTTAACCGTTCTTCTGCCTCAGTTATTCTGCTAGTGATCCATGCCAGAGAATTCTTAATTTCATTTATTTTGGTCTTCATCATTGTTTGTTTGCTCTTTAGTTCTTCTCGTCCCTTGTGAAAGGTTTATTGTATTTTCTCTATCCTATTTCCAAGATTTTGGATCGTCTTTCCTATCATTATTCTGAATTCTTTTTCAGGTAGACTACCTATTTCCTCTTCATTTGTTAGGTCTTGTGACTTTTGACCTTGCTTCTTCATCTGCTGTGTGTTTTTCGGTCTCCTCATTTTGCGTAACGTACTGTGCTTGGGGTCTCCTTTTCACAGGCTGCATGCTCGTAGTTATTGTTGTTTTTGGTGTCAGTCCCCAGAGGCCAAGTTTCGTTCAGTGTGTTGTGTAGGCTTCTTGGTGGAGGCGAGTTGGGCCTGTGTTCTGGTGGATGAGGCTGGATCTTGTCTTTCTGGTGGGCACTTCCACATTTGGTGGTGTGTATTTTGGTGTCTGTGTCCTTATTATGATTTAAGGCATCCTCTCTGATAATGGATGGGGCTCTGTTTCTGTCTTGCTCATCGTCTGGCATACGATGTCCAGAACTGTAGCTTGCTGGTCACTGAGTGAAGGTGGGTCTCGACGTTGAGATGGAAATCTCTGGAAGATTTACTCCATTTGATATTATGTGGAGCTGTCAGGTCTCCTGTGGACCAGTGTCCTGAAGTTGGCTCTCCCACTTCAGATGCACAGCACTGAATCCTGGCTGGAGCACGAAGAGACTTCTTTCCTCACGGCTCAGAATAAGTGGGAGAGGAAACAGAAAGAAACAGAGAAAGGGGATAAAATAAAACAAATTAAGGTAAAATAAAATAAAATGAAGTTATTAAAATAAGACATATTTATTAAGAAAAACATTTAGAAAGTAAAAGAAACAAAAGAAACGGAGAGAACTCCAGCACAAATGGTTATAGCTAAGCTATACAGACAAAATCACAAACAGAAGCATACACCGCTACACTCACAGAAAGAGAAAACGTGGAAAAAATACTGTATCTTTGCTCCCAAAACCCACCTCCTCAATTGTGGGCTGATTCATTGTGTATCAGGTGTTCCACAGAGGCGGAGTGCTTCACGTTGAATGTGGAGATTTAATCCACTCTTCCGGAGGCTGCTGGGAGAGATTTCCCTTTCTCTTCTTTGTTCGCACAGCTCTCCTGTTCGAGTTGATTTTGCTGTATCCCATAGTTTTGGGTGGTCGTATTTTCATTGTCCCTTTTTCCCAGGTAGTTGTGATTCCACCTTTGTTTTCTGCAGTGAAATCTTGGTTATGTAACTGCATTTTGTTTAGCTTCCATGTGTTTGTATTATTTACAGTTTTTTTTCTTTTAATTCGTATCTAGTCTCACAGCACTGTAGGCCGAAAATATACCTTATACTATTTCAGTTTTCTTAAATTTTCTAAGTCTTTATTTGTGACCCTATATATGATATATACTGGAGAATGTTCCATGAGCACTTGAGAAGAAAGTGTTTTCTGTTGTTTTGCAATAGAATATTACATACATATGAATGAAGTCCCTCTTGTTCAATGTGTCATTTAAAGCTTATGTTTCCTGATCTATTTTCATTCTGGATGATCTGTGCATTGGTGAAAGTGGGGTGTTAATGTCCCCTACTATTATTGTGTTACTGTCAAGTTCCCCTTTTATGGCTGTTAGGGTATACCTTATATTTTGAAGTACTCCTATGTTGGGTTCATAAGTATTTGCATTTGCGATATCCTCTCCTTGGTTGGATCCCTTGATCAGTATGCAGTGTCCTTTTTCGTTTCTTGTACTAGTCTTTATCTTAAAGTCTATTTCGTGTGCTATGACAATCGCTACTCCAGTTTTCTGTTGCTTTCCATTTGCATGGAAGGTCTCTTGCCATCCTCTCACTTTCAGTATGTGTGTGTCCCCAGGTCTAAAGTGGGTCTCTTCTAGACTGCATATATAATGGTCTTGTTTTTGTATTCCTTCAGCCAGCCTATCTGTATTGGTTGGAGCATTTAATCCATTTACATGTAAGGTAATTATCAATATGTATGTCCCTGTTACCGTTTTGTTAGTTGTTTTTGGTTGGTTATTGGAGGTCTTTTCCTTCCTCTGTGTTTCCTGCCTAGAGAAGTTCCTTTATCATTTGTTATAAAGCTGGTGTGTGGTGCTGAATTCTCTTACCTTTTGTTTGTCTGTAAAGTTTTTAGTTTCTCCGTCCAATCTCAATGAGATTCTTGCTGAGTAGAGTAACATTGGTTGTAGCTTTTTTCCCTCTCATCTCTTTAAATTCGTATACTGCCACCCTTTTCTCTCTTGCAGAATTTCTGCTGAAATGTCAGCTGTTAACTTAAGGGGATTCCCTTGTATGGTACATGGTGCTTTTCCCTTGCTGCTTTTAATGTTTTCTATGTATTTAATTTTTAATAGTTTGATTAATACGTTTCTTGGCCTTTTTCTCCCTGGATTTATCCTGTATGGGACTCTCTGTTCTTCCTGGACTTGATTAACTCTCTCCTTTCCCATAGTAGGGAAGTTTTCAACTGTAATCTCTTCAAATATTTTCTCAGTCCTTTTCTTTTTCTCTTCCTCTTCGGTGACTCCTATAATTCGAATTTGGGTGCGTTTAATGTTGTCCCAGGGATCTCTGAGACTGTCCTCTGAGATTCTTGTTTCTTTATTCTGCTCTGCAGTAGTTATTTGAACTATTTTATCTTCCAGGTCCCTTAACCGTTCTTCTATCTCACTTATTCTGCTAGTGATCCATGCTAGAGAAGTTTTAATTTCATTTATTTTGGTCTTCATCATTGTTTGTTTGCTCTTTACTTCTTCTGGTCCCTTGTGAAACGTTTATTGTATTTTCTCTCTCCTATTTCCAAGATGTTGCATCGTCTTTCCTATCATTATTATGAATTCTTTTTCAGGTAGACTGCCTATTTCCTCTTCCTTTGTTAGGTCTGGTGCGTCTTGACCTTGCTCCTTCATCTGCTGTGTGTTTTTCGGTCTCCTCAGTTTGCTTAACTTACTGTGCTTGGGGTCTGCTTTTCACAGGCTGCATGCTCGTAGTTATTGTTGTTTTTGGTGTCTGTCCCCAGATTCTAAGGATTTTTCAGTGGGTTGTGTTGGCTTCTGGGTGGAGGGGAGTTGGGCCAGTGTTCTGGTGGATGAGGCTGGACCTTGTCTTTCTGGTGGGCACGTCCACATCTGGTGGTGTGTATTTTGGTGTCTGTGTCCTTATTATGATTTAAGGCATCCTCTCTGATAATGGATGGGGCTGTGCTTCTGTCTTGCTCATCATTTGGCATACGGTGTCCAACACTGTAGCTTGCTGGTCACTGAGTGAAGATGGGTCTCGGCTTTGAGATGGAAATCTCTGGAAGATTTTCTCCATTTGATATTACGTGGAGCTGTCAGGTCTCCTGTGGACCAGTGTCCTGAAGTTGGCTCTCCCACCTCAGATGCACAGCACTGACTCCTGGCTGGAGCACTAAGAGACTTTCATCCTCACGGCTCAGAATAAGTGGGAGAGGAAAGAGAAAGAAACAAAGAAAGGGGAAAAAATAAAACCAATTAAGGTAAAATAAAATAGAATGAAGTTATTAAAATAAGAAATATTTATTAAGAAAACAATTTAGAAAGTAAAAGAAACAAAACAAACGGAGAGAACCCCAGCACAAATGGTTAAAGCTAAGCTATACAGACAAAATCACAAAGAGAAGCATACACCTCCACACTCACAAAAAGAGAAAAAGTGGAAAAAATAATATATCTTTGCTCCCAAAGTCCACCTCCTCAATTTTGGGCTGATTCATTGTGTATCAGGTGTTCCACAGGTGCGGGGTGCTTCACGTTCAATGTGGAGATTTAATCCAGTCTTCCTGAGGCTTCTGGGAGAGATTTCCCTTTCTCTTCTTTGTTTGCACAGCTCTCCTGTTCGAGTTGCTTTTGCTGTATCCCATAATTTTGGGTGGTCGTATTTTCAGTGTCACTTTTTCCCAGGTAGTTGCGATTCCATGTTTGTTTTCTGCAGTGAATTCTTGGTTATGTAAGAGCATTTTGTTTCGCTTCCATGGGTTAGTATTATTTACAGTTTTTTTTCTTCTAATTCATATCTAGTCTCATAGCACTGTAGACGGAAAATATACCTTATACTATTTCAGTTTTCTTAAATTTTCTGAGGCTTTATTTGTGACCCTATATATGATATATACTGGAGAATGTTCCATGAGCACTTGAGAAGAAAGTGTTTTCTGTTGTTTTGCAATAGAATATTACATACATATGAATGAAGTCCCTCTTGTTCAATGTGTCATTTAAAGCTTATGTTTCCTGATCTATTTTCATTCTGGATGATCTGTGCATTGGTGAAAGTGGGGTGTTAATATCCCCTACTATTATTGTGTTACTGTCAAGTTCCCCTTTTATGGCTGTTAGGGTATACCTTATGTATTGAAGTGCTCCTATGTTGGCTTCATAAGTATTTGCATTTGCGATATCCTCTCCTTGGTTGGATCCCTTGATCAGTATGTAGTGTCCCTTTTCGTTTCTTGTACTAGTCTTTATCTTAAAGTCTATTTCGTGTGCTATGACAATTGCTACTCCAGTTTTCCGTTGCTTTCCATTTGCATGGAAGGTCTCTTGCCATCCTCTCACTTTCAGTATGTGTGTGTCCCCAGGTCTAAAGTGGGTCTCTTCTAGACTGCATATATAATGGTCTTGTTTTTGTATTCCTTCAGCCAGCCTATTTGTATTGGTTGGAGCATTTAATCCATTTACATGTAAGGTAATTATCAATATGTATGTTCCTGTTACCGTTTTGTTAGTTGTTTTTGGTTGGTTATTGGAGGTCTTTTCCTTCCTCTGTGTTTCCTGCCTAGAGAAGTTCCTTTATCATTTGTTATAAAGCTGGTGTGTGGTGCTGAATTCTCTTACCTTTTGTTTGTCTGTAAAGTTTTTAGTTTCTCCGTCCAATCTCAATGAGATTCTTGCTGAGTAGAGTAACATTGGTTGTAGCTTTTTTCCCTCTCATCTCTTTAAATTCGTATACTGCCACCCTTTTCTCTCTTGCAGAATTTCTGCTGAAATGTCAGCTGTTAACTTAAGGGGATTCCCTTGCATGGTACATGGTGCTTTTCCCTTGCTGCTTTTAATGTTTTCTATGTATTTAATTTTTAATAGTTAGATTAATACGTTTCTTGGCCTTTTTCTCCTTGGATTTATCCTGTATGGGACTCTCTGTTCTTCCTGGACTTGATTAACTCTCTCCTTTCCCATAGTAGGGAAGTTTTCAACTCTAATCTCTTCAAATATTTTCTCAGTCCTTTTCTTTTTCTCTTCCTCTTCGGTGACTCCTATAATTCGAATTTGGGTGCGTTTAATGTTGTCCCAGGGATCTCTGAGACTGTCCTCTGAGATTCTTGTTTCTTTATTCTGCTCTGCAGTAGTTATTTGAACTATTTTATCTTCCAGGTCCCTTAACCGTTCTTCTATCTCACTTATTCTGCTAGTGATCCATGCTAGAGAAGTTTTAATTTCATTTATTTTGGTCTTCATCATTGTTTGTTTGCTCTTTACTTCTTCTGGTCCCTTGTGAAACGTTTATTGTATTTTCTCTCTCCTATTTCCAAGATGTTGCATCGTCTTTCCTATCATTATTATGAATTCTTTTTCAGGTAGACTGCCTATTTCCTCTTCCTTTGTTAGGTCTGGTGCGTCTTGACCTTGCTCCTTCATCTGCTGTGTGTTTTTCGGTCTCCTCAGTTTGCTTAACTTACTGTGCTTGGGGTCTGCTTTTCACAGGCTGCATGCTCGTAGTTATTGTTGTTTTTGGTGTCTGTCCCCAGATTCTAAGGATTTTTCAGTGGGTTGTGTTGGCTTCTGGGTGGAGGGGAGTTGGGCCAGTGTTCTGGTGGATGAGGCTGGACCTTGTCTTTCTGGTGGGCACGTCCACATCTGGTGGTGTGTATTTTGGTGTCTGTGTCCTTATTATGATTTAAGGCATCCTCTCTGATAATGGATGGGGCTGTGCTTCTGTCTTGCTCATCATTTGGCATACGGTGTCCAACACTGTAGCTTGCTGGTCACTGAGTGAAGATGGGTCTCGGCTTTGAGATGGAAATCTCTGGAAGATTTTCTCCATTTGATATTACGTGGAGCTGTCAGGTCTCCTGTGGACCAGTGTCCTGAAGTTGGCTCTCCCACCTCAGATGCACAGCACTGACTCCTGGCTGGAGCACTAAGAGACTTTCATCCTCACGGCTCAGAATAAGTGGGAGAGGAAAGAGAAAGAAACAAAGAAAGGGGAAAAAGTAAAACCAATTAAGGTAAAATAAAATAGAATGAAGTTATTAAAATAAGAAATATTTATTAAGAAAACAATTAAGAAAGTAAAAGAAACAAAACAAACGGAGAGAACCCCAGCACAAATGGTTAAAGCTAAGCTATACAGACAAAATCACAAAGAGAAGCATACACCTCCACACTCACAAAAAGAGAAAAAGTGGAAAAAATAATATATCTTTGCTCCCAAAGTCCACCTCCTCAATTTTGGGCTGATTCATTGTGTATCAGGTGTTCCACAGGTGCGGGGTGCTTCACGTTCAATGTGGAGATTTAATCCAGTCTTCCTGAGGCTTCTGGGAGAGATTTCCCTTTCTCTTCTTTGTTTGCACAGCTCTCCTGTTCGAGTTGCTTTTGCTGTATCCCATAATTTTGGGTGGTCGTATTTTCAGTGTCACTTTTTCCCAGGTAGTTGCGATTCCATGTTTGTTTTCTGCAGTGAATTCTTGGTTATGTAAGAGCATTTTGTTTCGCTTCCATGGGTTAGTATTATTTACAGTTTTTTTTCTTTTAATTCATATCTAGTCTCATAGCACTGTAGACGGAAAATATACCTTATACTATTTCAGTTTTCTTAAATTTTCTGAGGCTTTATTTGTGACCCTATATATGATATATACTGGAGAATGTTCCATGAGCACTTGAGAAGAAAGTGTTTTCTGTTGTTTTGCAATAGAATATTACATACATATGAATGAAGTCCCACTTGTTCAATGTGTCATTTAAAGCTTATGTTTCCTGATCTATTTTCATTCTGGATGATCTGTGCATTGGTGAAAGTGTGGTGTTAATGTCCCCTACAATTATAGTGTTACTGTCAAGTTCCCCTTTTATGGCTGTTAGGGTATACCTTATGTATTGAAGTGCTCCTATGTTGGGTTCATAAATATTTGCATTTGCGATATCTTCTCCTTGGCTGGATCCCTTGATCAGTAAGTAGTGTCCTTTTTTGTTTCTTGTACTAATCTTTATCTTAAAGTCTATTTCATCTGATATGACAATTGCTACTCCAGCTTTATTTGATTTCCATTTGCGTGGAATGTCTCTTGCCATCCCCTCACTTTCATTGTGTGGGTGTCCCCAGGTCTAAAGTGGGTCTCTTCTAGACTGCATATATAATGGTCTTGTTTTTGTATCCCTTCAGCCAGTCTATCTGTTTCAGTTGGAGCATTTAATCCATTTACCTGTAAGGTAATTATCCATATGTATGTTCCTGTTACCGTTTTCTTAGTTGTTTTTGGTTTGTTATTGGAGGTCTTTTCCTTCCTCTGTGTTTCCTGCCCAGAGAAGTTTCTTTATCATTTGTTATAAAACTGGTGTGTGGTGCTGAATTCTCTTACCTTTTGTTTGGCTGTAAAGATTTTAGTTTCTCTGTCCAATCTCAATGAGAATCTTGCTGAGTAGAGTACCTTAGGCTGCAGCTTTTTTTCCTCTCATCTCTTTAAATACGTATACTGCCACTCCCTTCTCTCTTGCAGAATTTCTGCTGAAAGGTCAGCTGTTAACTTAAGGGGATTCCCTTGTATGGTACATGGTGCTTTTCCCTTGCTGCTTTTAATATGTTTTCTATGTATTTAATTCTTAATAGTTAGATTAATACGTTTCTTGGCCTTTTTCGCCCTGGATTTATCCTGTATGGGACTCTCTGTGCTTCCTGGACTTGATTAACTCTTTCCGTGCCCATATTAGGGAAGTTTTCAACTCTAAACCCTTCAAATATTTTCTCAGTCCTTTTCTTTTTCTCTTCCACTTCGGGGACCCCTATAATTCGAATTTTGGTGCGTTTAATGTTGTCCCAGGGATCTCTGAGACTGTCCTCTCAGATTCCTGTTTCTTTATTCTGCTCTGCAGTAGTTATTTGAACTATTTTATCTTCCAGGTCACTTAACCGTTCTTCTGCCTCAGTTATTCTGCTAGTGATCCATGCCAGAGAATTCTTAATTTCATTTATTTTGGTCTTCATCATTGTTTGTTTGCTCTTTAGTTCTTCTCGTCCCTTGTGAAAGGTTTATTGTATTTTCTCTATCCTATTTCCAAGATTTTGGATCGTCTTTCCTATCATTATTCTGAATTCTTTTTCAGGTAGACTACCTATTTCCTCTTCATTTGTTAGGTCTTGTGACTTTTGAGCTTGCTTCTTCATCTGCTGTGTGTTTTTCGGTCTCCTCATTTTGCGTAACGTACTGTGCTTGGGGTCTCCTTTTCACAGGCTGCATGCTCGTAGTTATTGTTGTTTTTGGTGTCAGTCCCCAGAGGCCAAGTTTCGTTCAGTGTGTTGTGTAGGCTTCTTGGTGGAGGCGAGTTGGGCCTTTGTTCTGGTGGATGAGGCTGGATCTTGTCTTTCTGGTGGGCACTTCCACATTTGGTGGTGTGTATTTTGGTGTCTGTGTCCTTATTATGATTTAAGGCATCCTCTCTGATAATGGATGGGGCTCTGTTTCTGTCTTGCTCATCGTTTGGCATACGATGTCCAGCACTGTAGCTTGCTGGTCACTGAGTGAAGGTGGGTCTCGACGTTGAGATGGAAATCTCTGGAAGATTTACTCCATTTGATATTATGTGGAGCTGTCAGGTCTCCTGTGGACCAGTGTCCTGAAGTTGGCTCTCCCACCTCAGATGCACAGCACTGAATCCTGGCTGGAGCACGAAGAGACTTCTTTCCTCACGGCTCAGAATAAGTGGGAGAGGAAAGAGAAAGAAACAGAGAAAGGGGATAAAATAAAACATATTAAGGTAAAATAAAATAAAATGAAGTTATTAAAATAAGACATATTTATTAAGAAAAACATTTAGAAAGTAAAAGAAACAAAAGAAACGGAGAGAACTCCAGCACAAATGGTTATAGCTAAGCTATACAGACAAAATCACAAACAGAAGCATACACCGCTACACTCACAGAAAGAGAAAACGTGGAAAAAATACTGTATCTTTGCTCCCAAAACCCACCTCCTCAATTGTGGGCTGATTCATTGTGTATCAGGTGTTCCACAGAGGCGGAGTGCTTCACGTTGAATGTGGAGATTTAATCCACTCTTCCGGAGGCTGCTGGGAGAGATTTCCCTTTCTCTTCTTTGTTCGCACAGCTCTCCTGTTCGAGTTGATTTTGCTGTATCCCATAGTTTTGGGTGGTCGTATTTTCATTGTCCCTTTTTCCCAGGTAATTGTGATTCCACCTTTGTTTTCTGCAGTGAAATCTTGGTTATGTAACTGCATTTTGTTTAGCTTCCATGTGTTTGTATTATTTACAGTTTTTTTTCTTTTAATTCGTATCTAGTCTCACAGCACTGTAGGCCGAAAATATACCTTATACTATTTCAGTTTTCTTAAATTTTCTAAGTCTTTATTTGTGACCCTATATATGATATATACTGGAGAATGTTCCATGAGCACTTGAGAAGAAAGTGTTTTCTGTTGTTTTGCAATAGAATATTACATACATATGAATGAAGTCCCTCTTGTTCAATGTGTCATTTAAAGCTTATGTTTCCTGATCTATTTTCATTCTGGATGATCTGTGCATTGGTGAAAGTGGGGTGTTAATGTCCCCTACTATTATTGTGTTACTGTCAAGTTCCCCTTTTATGGCTGTTAGGGTATACCTTATATTTTGAAGTACTCCTATGTTGGGTTCATAAGTATTTGCATTTGCGATATCCTCTCCTTGGTTGGATCCCTTGATCAGTATGCAGTGTCCTTTTTCGTTTCTTGTACTAGTCTTTTTCTTAAAGTCTATTTCGTGTGCTATGACAATCGCTACTCCAGTTTTCTGTTGCTTTCCATTTGCATGGAAGGTCTCTTGCCATCCTCTCACTTTCAGTATGTGTGTGTCCCCAGGTCTAAAGTGGGTCTCTTCTAGACTGCATATATAATGGTCTTGTTTTTGTATTCCTTCAGCCAGCCTATCTGTATTGGTTGGAGCATTTAATCCATTTACATGTAAGGTAATTATCAATATGTATGTCCCTGTTACCGTTTTGTTAGTTGTTTTTGGTTGGTTATTGGAGGTCTTTTCCTTCCTCTGTGTTTCCTGCCTAGAGAAGTTCCTTTATCATTTGTTATAAAGCTGGTGTGTGGTGCTGAATTCTCTTACCTTTTGTTTGTCTGTAAAGTTTTTAGTTTCGCCGTCCAATCTCAATGAGATTCTTGCTGAGTAGAGTAACATTGGTTGTAGCTTTTTTCCCTCTCATCTCTTTAAATTCGTATACTGCCACCCCTTTCTCTCTTGCAGAATTTCTGCTGAAATGTCAGCTGTTAACTTAAGGGGATTCCCTTGTATGGTACATGGTGCTTTTCCCTTGCTGCTTTTAATGTTTTCTATGTATTTAATTTTTAATAGTTAGATTAATACGTTTCTTGGCCTTTTTCTCCTTGGATTTATCCTGTATGGGACTCTCTGTTCTTCCTGGACTTGATTAACTCTCTCCTTTCCCATAGTAGGGAAGTTTTCAACTCTAATCTCTTCAAATATTTTCTCAGTCCTTTTCTTTTTCTCTTCCTTTTCGGTGACTCCTATAATTCGAATTTGGGTGCGTTTAATGTTGTCCCAGGGATCTCTGAGGCTCTCCTCTGAGATTCTTGTTTCTTTATTCTGCTCTGCAGTAGTTATTTGAACTATTTTATCTTCCGGGTCCCTTAACCGTTCTTCTATCTCACTTATTCTGCTAGTGATCCATGCTAGAGAAGTTTTAATTTCATTTATTTTGGTCTTCATCATTGTTTGTTTGCTCTTTACTTCTTCTGGTCCCTTGTGAAACGTTTACTGTATTTTCTCTCTCCTATTTCCAAGATGTTGCATCGTCTTTCCTATCATTATTATGAATTCTTTTTCAGGTAGACTGCCTATTTCCTCTTCCTTTGTTAGGTCTGGTGCGTCTTGACCTTGCTCCTTCATCTGCTGTGTGTTTTTCGGTCTCCTCATTTTGCTTAACTTACTGTGCTTGGGGTCTGCTTTTCACAGGCTGCATGCTCGTAGTTATTGTTGTTTTTGGTGTCTGTCCCCAGATTCTAAGGATTTTTCAGTGGGTTGTGTTGGCTTCTGGGTGGAGGGGAGTTGGGCCAGTGTTCTGGTGGATGAGGCTGGACCTTGTCTTTCTGGTGGGCACGTCCACATCTGGTGGTGTGTATTTTGGTGTCTGTGTCCTTATTATGATTTAAGGCATCCTCTCTGATAATGGATGGGGCTGTGCTTCTGTCTTGCTCATCATTTGGCATACGGTGTCCAACACTGTAGCTTGCTGGTCACTGAGTGAAGATGGGTCTCGGCTTTGAGATGGAAATCTCTGGAAGATTTTCTCCATTTGATATTACGTGGAGCTGTCAGGTCTCCTGTGGACCAGTGTCCTGAAGTTGGCTCTCCCACCTCAGATGCACAGCACTGACTCCTGGCTGGAGCACTAAGAGACTTTCATCCTCACGGCTCAGAATAAGTGGGAGAGGAAAGAGAAAGAAACAAAGAAAGGGGAAAAAATAAAACCAATTAAGGTAAAATAAAATAGAATGAAGTTATTAAAATAAGAAATATTTATTAAGAAAACAATTTAGAAAGTAAAAGAAACAAAACAAACGGAGAGAACCCCAGCACAAATGGTTAAAGCTAAGCTATACAGACAAAATCACAAAGAGAAGCATACACCTCCACACTCACAAAAAGAGAAAAAGTGGAAAAAATAATATATCTTTGCTCCCAAAGTCCACCTCCTCAATTTTGGGCTGATTCATTGTGTATCAGGTGTTCCACAGGTGCGGGGTGCTTCACGTTCAATGTGGAGATTTAATCCAGTCTTCCTGAGGCTTCTGGGAGAGATTTCCCTTTCTCTTCTTTGTTTGCACAGCTCTCCTGTTCGAGTTGCTTTTGCTGTATCCCATAATTTTGGGTGGTCGTATTTTCAGTGTCACTTTTTCACAGGTAGTTGCGATTCCATGTTTGTTTTCTGCAGTGAATTCTTGGTTATGTAAGAGCATTTTGTTTCGCTTCCATGGGTTAGTATTATTTACAGTTTTTTTTCTTCTAATTCATATCTAGTCTCATAGCACTGTAGACGGAAAATATACCTTATACTATTTCAGTTTTCTTAAATTTTCTGAGGCTTTATTTGTGACCCTATATATGATATATACTGGAGAATGTTCCATGAGCACTTGAGAAGAAAGTGTTTTCTGTTGTTTTGCAATAGAATATTACATACATATGAATGAAGTCCCTCTTGTTCAATGTGTCATTTAAAGCTTATGTTTCCTGATCTATTTTCATTCTGGATGATCTGTGCATTGGTGAAAGTGGGGTGTTAATATCCCCTACTATTATTGTGTTACTGTCAAGTTCCCCTTTTATGGCTGTTAGGGTATACGTTATGTATTGAAGTGCTCCTATGTTGGGTTCATAAGTATTTGCATTTGCGATATCTTCTCCTTGGCTGGATCCCTTGATCAGTATGTAGTGTCCTTTTTTGTTTCTTGTACTAATCTTTATCTTAAAGTCTATTTCATCTGATATGACAATTGCTACTCCAGCTTTATTTGATTTCCATTTGCGTGGAACGTCTCTTGCCATCCCCTCACTTTCAGTGTGTGGGTGTCCCCAGGTCTAAAGTGGGTCTCTTCTAGACTGCATATATAATGGTCTTGTTTTTGTATCCCTTCAGCCAGTCTATCTGTTTCAGTTGGAGCATTTAATCCATTTACCTGTAAGGTAATTATCCATATGTATGTTCCTGTTACCGTTTTCTTAGTTGTTTTTGGTTTGTTATTGGAGGTCTTTTCCTTCCTCTGTGTTTCCTGCCCAGAGAAGTTTCTTTATCATTTGTTATAAAACTGGTGTGTGGTGCTGAATTCTCTTACCTTTTGTTTGGCTGTAAAGATTTTAGTTTCTCTGTCCAATCTCAATGAGATTCTTGCTGAGTAGAGTACCTTAGGCTGCAGCTTTTTTTCCTCTCATCTCTTTAAATACGTATACTGCCACTCCCTTCTCTCTTGCAGAATTTCTGCTGAAAGGTCAGCTGTTAACTTAAGGGGATTCCCTTGTATGGTACATGGTGCTTTTCCCTTGCTGCTTTTAATATGTTTTCTATGTATTTAATTCTTAATAGTTAGATTAATACGTTTCTTGGCCTTTTTCGCCCTGGATTTATCCTGTATGGGACTCTCTGTGCTTCCTGGACTTGATTAACTCTTTCCGTGCCCATATTAGGGAAGTTTTCAACTCTAAACTCTTCAAATATTTTCTCAGTCCTTTTCTTTTTCTCTTCCACTTCGGGGACCCCTATAATTCGAATTTTGGTGCGTTTAATGTTGTCCCAGGGATCTCTGAGACTGTCCTCTCAGATTCCTGTTTCTTTATTCTGCTCTGCAGTAGTTATTTGAACTATTTTATCTTCCAGGTCACTTAACCGTTCTTCTGCCTCAGTTATTCTGCTAGTGATCCATGCCAGAGAATTCTTAATTTCATTTATTTTGGTCTTCATCATTGTTTGTTTGCTCTTTAGTTCTTCTCGTCCCTTGTGAAAGGTTTATTGTATTTTCTCTATCCTATTTCCAAGATTTTGGATCGTCTTTCCTATCATTATTCTGAATTCTTTTTCAGGTAGACTACCTATTTCCTCTTCATTTGTTAGGTCTTGTGACTTTTGACCTTGCTTCTTCATCTGCTGTGTGTTTTTCGGTCTCCTCATTTTGCGTAACGTACTGTGCTTGGGGTCTCCTTTTCACAGGCTGCATGCTCGTAGTTATTGTTGTTTTTGGTGTCAGTCCCCAGAGGCCAAGTTTCGTTCAGTGTGTTGTGTAGGCTTCTTGGTGGAGGCGAGTTGGGCCTGTGTTCTGGTGGATGAGGCTGGATCTTGTCTTTCTGGTGGGCACTTCCACATTTGGTGGTGTGTATTTTGGTGTCTGTGTCCTTATTATGATTTAAGGCATCCTCTCTGATAATGGATGGGGCTCTGTTTCTGTCTTGCTCATCGTCTGGCATACGATGTCCAGAACTGTAGCTTGCTGGTCACTGAGTGAAGGTGGGTCTCGACGTTGAGATGGAAATCTCTGGAAGATTTACTCCATTTGATATTATGTGGAGCTGTCAGGTCTCCTGTGGACCAGTGTCCTGAAGTTGGCTCTCCCACTTCAGATGCACAGCACTGAATCCTGGCTGGAGCACGAAGAGACTTCTTTCCTCACGGCTCAGAATAAGTGGGAGAGGAAACAGAAAGAAACAGAGAAAGGGGATAAAATAAAACAAATTAAGGTAAAATAAAATAAAATGAAGTTATTAAAATAAGACATATTTATTAAGAAAAACATTTAGAAAGTAAAAGAAACAAAAGAAACGGAGAGAACTCCAGCACAAATGGTTATAGCTAAGCTATACAGACAAAATCACAAACAGAAGCATACACCGCTACACTCACAGAAAGAGAAAACGTGGAAAAAATACTGTATCTTTGCTCCCAAAACCCACCTCCTCAATTGTGGGCTGATTCATTGTGTATCAGGTGTTCCACAGAGGCGGAGTGCTTCACGTTGAATGTGGAGATTTAATCCACTCTTCCGGAGGCTGCTGGGAGAGATTTCCCTTTCTCTTCTTTGTTCGCACAGCTCTCCTGTTCGAGTTGATTTTGCTGTATCCCATAGTTTTGGGTGGTCGTATTTTCATTGTCCCTTTTTCCCAGGTAGTTGTGATTCCACCTTTGTTTTCTGCAGTGAAATCTTGGTTATGTAACTGCATTTTGTTTAGCTTCCATGTGTTTGTATTATTTACAGTTTTTTTTCTTTTAATTCGTATCTAGTCTCACAGCACTGTAGGCCGAAAATATACCTTATACTATTTCAGTTTTCTTAAATTTTCTAAGTCTTTATTTGTGACCCTATATATGATATATACTGGAGAATGTTCCATGAGCACTTGAGAAGAAAGTGTTTTCTGTTGTTTTGCAATAGAATATTACATACATATGAATGAAGTCCCTCTTGTTCAATGTGTCATTTAAAGCTTATGTTTCCTGATCTATTTTCATTCTGGATGATCTGTGCATTGGTGAAAGTGGGGTGTTAATGTCCCCTACTATTATTGTGTTACTGTCAAGTTCCCCTTTTATGGCTGTTAGGGTATACCTTATATTTTGAAGTACTCCTATGTTGGGTTCATAAGTATTTGCATTTGCGATATCCTCTCCTTGGTTGGATCCCTTGATCAGTATGCAGTGTCCTTTTTCGTTTCTTGTACTAGTCTTTATCTTAAAGTCTATTTCGTGTGCTATGACAATCGCTACTCCAGTTTTCTGTTGCTTTCCATTTGCATGGAAGGTCTCTTGCCATCCTCTCACTTTCAGTATGTGTGTGTCCCCAGGTCTAAAGTGGGTCTCTTCTAGACTGCATATATAATGGTCTTGTTTTTGTATTCCTTCAGCCAGCCTATCTGTATTGGTTGGAGCATTTAATCCATTTACATGTAAGGTAATTATCAATATGTATGTCCCTGTTACCGTTTTGTTAGTTGTTTTTGGTTGGTTATTGGAGGTCTTTTCCTTCCTCTGTGTTTCCTGCCTAGAGAAGTTCCTTTATCATTTGTTATAAAGCTGGTGTGTGGTGCTGAATTCTCTTACCTTTTGTTTGTCTGTAAAGTTTTTAGTTTCTCCGTCCAATCTCAATGAGATTCTTGCTGAGTAGAGTAACATTGGTTGTAGCTTTTTTCCCTCTCATCTCTTTAAATTCGTATACTGCCACCCTTTTCTCTCTTGCAGAATTTCTGCTGAAATGTCAGCTGTTAACTTAAGGGGATTCCCTTGTATGGTACATGGTGCTTTTCCCTTGCTGCTTTTAATGTTTTCTATGTATTTAATTTTTAATAGTTTGATTAATACGTTTCTTGGCCTTTTTCTCCCTGGATTTATCCTGTATGGGACTCTCTGTTCTTCCTGGACTTGATTAACTCTCTCCTTTCCCATAGTAGGGAAGTTTTCAACTGTAATCTCTTCAAATATTTTCTCAGTCCTTTTCTTTTTCTCTTCCTCTTCGGTGACTCCTATAATTCGAATTTGGGTGCGTTTAATGTTGTCCCAGGGATCTCTGAGACTGTCCTCTGAGATTCTTGTTTCTTTATTCTGCTCTGCAGTAGTTATTTGAACTATTTTATCTTCCAGGTCCCTTAACCGTTCTTCTATCTCACTTATTCTGCTAGTGATCCATGCTAGAGAAGTTTTAATTTCATTTATTTTGGTCTTCATCATTGTTTGTTTGCTCTTTACTTCTTCTGGTCCCTTGTGAAACGTTTATTGTATTTTCTCTCTCCTATTTCCAAGATGTTGCATCGTCTTTCCTATCATTATTATGAATTCTTTTTCAGGTAGACTGCCTATTTCCTCTTCCTTTGTTAGGTCTGGTGCGTCTTGACCTTGCTCCTTCATCTGCTGTGTGTTTTTCGGTCTCCTCAGTTTGCTTAACTTACTGTGCTTGGGGTCTGCTTTTCACAGGCTGCATGCTCGTAGTTATTGTTGTTTTTGGTGTCTGTCCCCAGATTCTAAGGATTTTTCAGTGGGTTGTGTTGGCTTCTGGGTGGAGGGGAGTTGGGCCAGTGTTCTGGTGGATGAGGCTGGACCTTGTCTTTCTGGTGGGCACGTCCACATCTGGTGGTGTGTATTTTGGTGTCTGTGTCCTTATTATGATTTAAGGCATCCTCTCTGATAATGGATGGGGCTGTGCTTCTGTCTTGCTCATCATTTGGCATACGGTGTCCAACACTGTAGCTTGCTGGTCACTGAGTGAAGATGGGTCTCGGCTTTGAGATGGAAATCTCTGGAAGATTTTCTCCATTTGATATTACGTGGAGCTGTCAGGTCTCCTGTGGACCAGTGTCCTGAAGTTGGCTCTCCCACCTCAGATGCACAGCACTGACTCCTGGCTGGAGCACTAAGAGACTTTCATCCTCACGGCTCAGAATAAGTGGGAGAGGAAAGAGAAAGAAACAAAGAAAGGGGAAAAAGTAAAACCAATTAAGGTAAAATAAAATAGAATGAAGTTATTAAAATAAGAAATATTTATTAAGAAAACAATTAAGAAAGTAAAAGAAACAAAACAAACGGAGAGAACCCCAGCACAAATGGTTAAAGCTAAGCTATACAGACAAAATCACAAAGAGAAGCATACACCTCCACACTCACAAAAAGAGAAAAAGTGGAAAAAATAATATATCTTTGCTCCCAAAGTCCACCTCCTCAATTTTGGGCTGATTCATTGTGTATCAGGTGTTCCACAGGTGCGGGGTGCTTCACGTTCAATGTGGAGATTTAATCCAGTCTTCCTGAGGCTTCTGGGAGAGATTTCCCTTTCTCTTCTTTGTTTGCACAGCTCTCCTGTTCGAGTTGCTTTTGCTGTATCCCATAATTTTGGGTGGTCGTATTTTCAGTGTCACTTTTTCCCAGGTAGTTGCGATTCCATGTTTGTTTTCTGCAGTGAATTCTTGGTTATGTAAGAGCATTTTGTTTCGCTTCCATGGGTTAGTATTATTTACAGTTTTTTTTCTTTTAATTCATATCTAGTCTCATAGCACTGTAGACGGAAAATATACCTTATACTATTTCAGTTTTCTTAAATTTTCTGAGGCTTTATTTGTGACCCTATATATGATATATACTGGAGAATGTTCCATGAGCACTTGAGAAGAAAGTGTTTTCTGTTGTTTTGCAATAGAATATTACATACATATGAATGAAGTCCCACTTGTTCAATGTGTCATTTAAAGCTTATGTTTCCTGATCTATTTTCATTCTGGATGATCTGTGCATTGGTGAAAGTGTGGTGTTAATGTCCCCTACAATTATAGTGTTACTGTCAAGTTCCCCTTTTATGGCTGTTAGGGTATACCTTATGTATTGAAGTGCTCCTATGTTGGGTTCATAAATATTTGCATTTGCGATATCTTCTCCTTGGCTGGATCCCTTGATCAGTAAGTAGTGTCCTTTTTTGTTTCTTGTACTAATCTTTATCTTAAAGTCTATTTCATCTGATATGACAATTGCTACTCCAGCTTTATTTGATTTCCATTTGCGTGGAATGTCTCTTGCCATCCCCTCACTTTCATTGTGTGGGTGTCCCCAGGTCTAAAGTGGGTCTCTTCTAGACTGCATATATAATGGTCTTGTTTTTGTATCCCTTCAGCCAGTCTATCTGTTTCAGTTGGAGCATTTAATCCATTTACCTGTAAGGTAATTATCCATATGTATGTTCCTGTTACCGTTTTCTTAGTTGTTTTTGGTTTGTTATTGGAGGTCTTTTCCTTCCTCTGTGTTTCCTGCCCAGAGAAGTTTCTTTATCATTTGTTATAAAACTGGTGTGTGGTGCTGAATTCTCTTACCTTTTGTTTGGCTGTAAAGATTTTAGTTTCTCTGTCCAATCTCAATGAGATTCTTGCTGAGTAGAGTACCTTAGGCTGCAGCTTTTTTTCCTCTCATCTCTTTAAATACGTATACTGCCACTCCCTTCTCTCTTGCAGAATTTCTGCTGAAAGGTCAGCTGTTAACTTAAGGGGATTCCCTTGTATGGTACATGGTGCTTTTCCCTTGCTGCTTTTAATATGTTTTCTATGTATTTAATTCTTAATAGTTAGATTAATACGTTTCTTGGCCTTTTTCGCCCTGGATTTATCCTGTATGGGACTCTCTGTGCTTCCTGGACTTGATTAACTCTTTCCGTGCCCATATTAGGGAAGTTTTCAACTCTAAACTCTTCAAATATTTTCTCAGTCCTTTTCTTTTTCTCTTCCACTTCGGGGACCCCTATAATTCGAATTTTGGTGCGTTTAATGTTGTCCCAGGGATCTCTGAGACTGTCCTCTCAGATTCCTGTTTCTTTATTCTGCTCTGCAGTAGTTATTTGAACTATTTTATCTTCCAGGTCACTTAACCGTTCTTCTGCCTCAGTTATTCTGCTAGTGATCCATGCCAGAGAATTCTTAATTTCATTTATTTTGGTCTTCATCATTGTTTGTTTGCTCTTTAGTTCTTCTCGTCCCTTGTGAAAGGTTTATTGTATTTTCTCTATCCTATTTCCAAGATTTTGGATCGTCTTTCCTATCATTATTCTGAATTCTTTTTCAGGTAGACTACCTATTTCCTCTTCATTTGTTAGGTCTTGTGACTTTTGAGCTTGCTTCTTCATCTGCTGTGTGTTTTTCGGTCTCCTCATTTTGCGTAACGTACTGTGCTTGGGGTCTCCTTTTCACAGGCTGCATGCTCGTAGTTATTGTTGTTTTTGGTGTCAGTCCCCAGAGGCCAAGTTTCGTTCAGTGTGTTGTGTAGGCTTCTTGGTGGAGGCGAGTTGGGCCTTTGTTCTGGTGGATGAGGCTGGATCTTGTCTTTCTGGTGGGCACTTCCACATTTGGTGGTGTGTATTTTGGTGTCTGTGTCCTTATTATGATTTAAGGCATCCTCTCTGATAATGGATGGGGCTCTGTTTCTGTCTTGCTCATCGTTTGGCATACGATGTCCAGCACTGTAGCTTGCTGGTCACTGAGTGAAGGTGGGTCTCGACGTTGAGATGGAAATCTCTGGAAGATTTACTCCATTTGATATTATGTGGAGCTGTCAGGTCTCCTGTGGACCAGTGTCCTGAAGTTGGCTCTCCCACCTCAGATGCACAGCACTGAATCCTGGCTGGAGCACGAAGAGACTTCTTTCCTCACGGCTCAGAATAAGTGGGAGAGGAAAGAGAAAGAAACAGAGAAAGGGGATAAAATAAAACATATTAAGGTAAAATAAAATAAAATGAAGTTATTAAAATAAGACATATTTATTAAGAAAAACATTTAGAAAGTAAAAGAAACAAAAGAAACGGAGAGAACTCCAGCACAAATGGTTATAGCTAAGCTATACAGACAAAATCACAAACAGAAGCATACACCGCTACACTCACAGAAAGAGAAAACGTGGAAAAAATACTGTATCTTTGCTCCCAAAACCCACCTCCTCAATTGTGGGCTGATTCATTGTGTATCAGGTGTTCCACAGAGGCGGAGTGCTTCACGTTGAATGTGGAGATTTAATCCACTCTTCCGGAGGCTGCTGGGAGAGATTTCCCTTTCTCTTCTTTGTTCGCACAGCTCTCCTGTTCGAGTTGATTTTGCTGTATCCCATAGTTTTGGGTGGTCGTATTTTCATTGTCCCTTTTTCCCAGGTAATTGTGATTCCACCTTTGTTTTCTGCAGTGAAATCTTGGTTATGTAACTGCATTTTGTTTAGCTTCCATGTGTTTGTATTATTTACAGTTTTTTTTCTTTTAATTCGTATCTAGTCTCACAGCACTGTAGGCCGAAAATATACCTTATACTATTTCAGTTTTCTTAAATTTTCTAAGTCTTTATTTGTGACCCTATATATGATATATACTGGAGAATGTTCCATGAGCACTTGAGAAGAAAGTGTTTTCTGTTGTTTTGCAATAGAATATTACATACATATGAATGAAGTCCCTCTTGTTCAATGTGTCATTTAAAGCTTATGTTTCCTGATCTATTTTCATTCTGGATGATCTGTGCATTGGTGAAAGTGGGGTGTTAATGTCCCCTACTATTATTGTGTTACTGTCAAGTTCCCCTTTTATGGCTGTTAGGGTATACCTTATATTTTGAAGTACTCCTATGTTGGGTTCATAAGTATTTGCATTTGCGATATCCTCTCCTTGGTTGGATCCCTTGATCAGTATGCAGTGTCCTTTTTCGTTTCTTGTACTAGTCTTTATCTTAAAGTCTATTTCGTGTGCTATGACAATCGCTACTCCAGTTTTCTGTTGCTTTCCATTTGCATGGAAGGTCTCTTGCCATCCTCTCACTTTCAGTATGTGTGTGTCCCCAGGTCTAAAGTGGGTCTCTTCTAGACTGCATATATAATGGTCTTGTTTTTGTATTCCTTCAGCCAGCCTATCTGTATTGGTTGGAGCATTTAATCCATTTACATGTAAGGTAATTATCAATATGTATGTCCCTGTTACCGTTTTGTTAGTTGTTTTTGGTTGGTTATTGGAGGTCTTTTCCTTCCTCTGTGTTTCCTGCCTAGAGAAGTTCCTTTATCATTTGTTATAAAGCTGGTGTGTGGTGCTGAATTCTCTTACCTTTTGTTTGTCTGTAAAGTTTTTAGTTTCGCCGTCCAATCTCAATGAGATTCTTGCTGAGTAGAGTAACATTGGTTGTAGCTTTTTTCCCTCTCATCTCTTTAAATTCGTATACTGCCACCCTTTTCTCTCTTGCAGAATTTCTGCTGAAATGTCAGCTGTTAACTTAAGGGGATTCCCTTGTATGGTACATGGTGCTTTTCCCTTGCTGCTTTTAATGTTTTCTATGTATTTAATTTTTAATAGTTAGATTAATACGTTTCTTGGCCTTTTTCTCCTTGGATTTATCCTGTATGGGACTCTCTGTTCTTCCTGGACTTGATTAACTCTCTCCTTTCCCATAGTAGGGAAGTTTTCAACTGTAATCTCTTCAAATATTTTCTCAGTCCTTTTCTTTTTCTCTTCCTCTTCGGTGACTCCTATAATTCGAATTTGGGTGCGTTTAATGTTGTCTCAGGGATCTCTGAGACTGTCCTCTGAGATTCTTGTTTCTTTATTCTGCTCTGCAGTAGTTATTTGAACTATTTTATCTTCCAGGTCCCTTAACCGTTCTTCTATCTCACTTATTCTGCTAGTGATCCATGCTAGAGAAGTTTTAATTTCATTTATTTTGGTCTTCATCATTGTTTGTTTGCTCTTTACTTCTTCTGGTCCCTTGTGAAACGTTTATTGTATTTTCTCTCTCCTATTTCCAAGATGTTGCATCGTCTTTCCTATCATTATTATGAATTCTTTTTCAGGTAGACTGCCTATTTCCTCTTCCTTTGTTAGGTCTGGTGCGTCTTGACCTTGCTCCTTCATCTGCTGTGTGTTTTTCGGTCTCCTCAGTTTGCTTAACTTACTGTGCTTGGGGTCTGCTTTTCACAGGCTGCATGCTCGTAGTTATTGTTGTTTTTGGTGTCTGTCCCCAGATTCTAAGGATTTTTCAGTGGGTTGTGTTGGCTTCTGGGTGGAGGGGAGTTGGGCCAGTGTTCTGGTGGATGAGGCTGGACCTTGTCTTTCTGGTGGACACGTCCACATCTGGTGGTGTGTATTTTGGTGTCTGTGTCCTTATTATGATTTAAGGCATCCTCTCTGATAATGGATGGGGCTGTGCTTCTGTCTTGCTCATCATTTGGCATACGGTGTCCAACACTGTAGCTTGCTGGTCACTGAGTGAAGATGGGTCTCGGCTTTGAGATGGAAATCTCTGGAAGATTTTCTCCATTTGATATTACGTGGAGCTGTCAGGTCTCCTGTGGACCAGTGTCCTGAAGTTGGCTCTCCCACCTCAGATGCACAGCACTGACTCCTGGCTGGAGCACTAAGAGACTTTCATCCTCACGGCTCAGAATAAGTGGGAGAGGAAAGAGAAAGAAACAAAGAAAGGGGAAAAAATAAAACCAATTAAGGTAAAATAAAATAGAATGAAGTTATTAAAATAAGAAATATTTATTAAGAAAACAATTTAGAAAGTAAAAGAAACAAAACAAACGGAGAGAACCCCAGCACAAATGGTTAAAGCTAAGCTATACAGACAAAATCACAAAGAGAAGCATACACCTCCACACTCACAAAAAGAGAAAAAGTGGAAAAAATAATATATCTTTGCTCCCAAAGTCCACCTCCTCAATTTTGGGCTGATTCATTGTGTATCAGGTGTTCCACAGGTGCGGGGTGCTTCACGTTCAATGTGGAGATTTAATCCAGTCTTCCTGAGGCTTCTGGGAGAGATTTCCCTTTCTCTTCTTTGTTTGCACAGCTCTCCTGTTCGAGTTGCTTTTGCTGTATCCCATAATTTTGGGTGGTCGTATTTTCAGTGTCACTTTTTCCCAGGTAGTTGCGATTCCATGTTTGTTTTCTGCAGTGAATTCTTGGTTATGTAAGAGCATTTTGTTTCGCTTCCATGGGTTAGTATTATTTACAGTTTTTTTTCTTCTAATTCATATCTAGTCTCATAGCACTGTAGACGGAAAATATACCTTATACTATTTCAGTTTTCTTAAATTTTCTGAGGCTTTATTTGTGACCCTATATATGATATATACTGGAGAATGTTCCATGAGCACTTGAGAAGAAAGTGTTTTCTGTTGTTTTGCAATAGAATATTACATACATATGAATGAAGTCCCTCTTGTTCAATGTGTCATTTAAAGCTTATGTTTCCTGATCTATTTTCATTCTGGATGATCTGTGCATTGGTGAAAGTGGGGTGTTAATGTCCCCTACTATTATTGTGTTACTGTCAAGTTCCCCTTTTATGGCTGTTAGGGTATACCTTATGTATTGAAGTGCTCCTATGTTGGCTTCATAAGTATTTGCATTTGCGATATCCTCTCCTTGGTTGGATCCCTTGATCAGTATGTAGTGTCCTTTTTCGTTTCTTGTACTAGTCTTTATCTTAAAGTCTATTTCGTGTGCTATGACAATTGCTACTCCAGTTTTCCGTTGCTTTCCATTTGCATGGAAGGTCTCTTGCCATCCTCTCACTTTCAGTATGTGTGTGTCCCCAGGTCTAAAGTGGGTCTCTTCTAGACTGCATATATAATGGTCTTGTTTTTGTATTCCTTCAGCCAGCCTATTTGTATTGGTTGGAGCATTTAATCCATTTACATGTAAGGTAATTATCAATATGTATGTTCCTGTTACCGTTTTGTTAGTTGTTTTTGGTTGGTTATTGGAGGTCTTTTCCTTCCTCTGTGTTTCCTGCCTAGAGAAGTTCCTTTATCATTTGTTATAAAGCTGGTGTGTGGTGCTGAATTCTCTTACCTTTTGTTTGTCTGTAAAGTTTTTAGTTTCTCCGTCCAATCTCAATGAGATTCTTGCTGAGTAGAGTAACATTGGTTGTAGCTTTTTTCCCTCTCATCTCTTTAAATTCGTATACTGCCACCCTTTTCTCTCTTGCAGAATTTCTGCTGAAATGTCAGCTGTTAACTTAAGGGGATTCCCTTGCATGGTACATGGTGCTTTTCCCTTGCTGCTTTTAATGTTTTCTATGTATTTAATTTTTAATAGTTAGATTAATACGTTTCTTGGCCTTTTTCTCCTTGGATTTATCCTGTATGGGACTCTCTGTTCTTCCTGGACTTGATTAACTCTCTCCTTTCCCATAGTAGGGAAGTTTTCAACTCTAATCTCTTCAAATATTTTCTCAGTCCTTTTCTTTTTCTCTTCCTCTTCGGTGACTCCTATAATTCGAATTTGGGTGCGTTTAATGTTGTCTCAGGGATCTCTGAGACTGTCCTCTGAGATTCTTGTTTCTTTATTCTGCTCTGCAGTAGTTATTTGAACTATTTTATCTTCCAGGTCCCTTAACCGTTCTTCTATCTCACTTATTCTGCTAGTGATCCATGCTAGAGAAGTTTTAATTTCATTTATTTTGGTCTTCATCATTGTTTGTTTGCTCTTTACTTCTTCTGGTCCCTTGTGAAACGTTTATTGTATTTTCTCTCTCCTATTTCCAAGATGTTGCATCGTCTTTCCTATCATTATTATGAATTCTTTTTCAGGTAGACTGCCTATTTCCTCTTCCTTTGTTAGGTCTGGTGCGTCTTGACCTTGCTCCTTCATCTGCTGTGTGTTTTTCGGTCTCCTCAGTTTGCTTAACTTACTGTGCTTGGGGTCTGCTTTTCACAGGCTGCATGCTCGTAGTTATTGTTGTTTTTGGTGTCTGTCCCCAGATTCTAAGGATTTTTCAGTGGGTTGTGTTGGCTTCTGGGTGGAGGGGAGTTGGGCCAGTGTTCTGGTGGATGAGGCTGGACCTTGTCTTTCTGGTGGGCACGTCCACATCTGGTGGTGTGTATTTTGGTGTCTGTGTCCTTATTATGATTTAAGGCATCCTCTCTGATAATGGATGGGGCTGTGCTTCTGTCTTGCTCATCATTTGGCATACGGTGTCCAACACTGTAGCTTGCTGGTCACTGAGTGAAGATGGGTCTCGGCTTTGAGATGGAAATCTCTGGAAGATTTTCTCCATTTGATATTACGTGGAGCTGTCAGGTCTCCTGTGGACCAGTGTCCTGAAGTTGGCTCTCCCACCTCAGATGCACAGCACTGACTCCTGGCTGGAGCACTAAGAGACTTTCATCCTCACGGCTCAGAATAAGTGGGAGAGGAAAGAGAAAGAAACAAAGAAAGGGGAAAAAGTAAAACCAATTAAGGTAAAATAAAATAGAATGAAGTTATTAAAATAAGAAATATTTATTAAGAAAACAATTTAGAAAGTAAAAGAAACAAAACAAACGGAGAGAACCCCAGCACAAATGGTTAAAGCTAAGCTATACAGACAAAATCACAAAGAGAAGCATACACCTCCACACTCACAAAAAGAGAAAAAGTGGAAAAAATAATATATCTTTGCTCCCAAAGTCCACCTCCTCAATTTTGGGCTGATTCATTGTGTATCAGGTGTTCCACAGGTGCGGGGTGCTTCACGTTCAATGTGGAGATTTAATCCAGTCTTCCTGAGGCTTCTGGGAGAGATTTCCCTTTCTCTTCTTTGTTTGCACAGCTCTCCTGTTCGAGTTGCTTTTGCTGTATCCCATAATTTTGGGTGGTCGTATTTTCAGTGTCACTTTTTCCCAGGTAGTTGCGATTCCATGTTTGTTTTCTGCAGTGAATTCTTGGTTATGTAAGACCATTTTGTTTCGCTTCCATGGGTTAGTATTATTTACAGTTTTTTTTCTTTTAATTCATATCTAGTCTCATAGCACTGTAGACGGAAAATATACCTTATACTATTTCAGTTTTCTTAAATTTTCTGAGGCTTTATTTGTGACCCTATATATGATATATACTGGAGAATGTTCCATGAGCACTTGAGAAGAAAGTGTTTTCTGTTGTTTTGCAATAGAATATTACATACATATGAATGAAGTCCCTCTTGTTCAATGTGTCATTTAAAGCTTATGTTTCCTGATCTATTTTCATTCTGGATGATCTGTGCATTGGTGAAAGTGGGGTGTTAATGTCCCCTACAATTATAGTGTTACTGTCAAGTTCCCCTTTTATGGCTGTTAGGGTATACCTTATGTATTGAAGTGCTCCTATGTTGGGTTCATAAGTATTTGCATTTGCGATATCTTCTCCTTGGCTGGATCCCTTGATCAGTATGTAGTGTCCTTTTTTGTTTCTTGTACTAATCTTTATCTTAAAGTCTATTTCATCTGATATGACAATTGCTACTCCAGCTTTATTTGATTTCCATTTGCGTGGAATGTCTCTTGCCATCCCCTCACTTTCAGTGTGTGGGTGTCCCCAGGTCTAAAGTGGGTCTCTTCTAGACTGCATATATAATGGTCTTGTTTTTGTATCCCTTCAGCCAGTCTATCTGTTTCAGTTGGAGCATTTAATCCATTTACCTGTAAGGTAATTATCCATATGTATGTTCCTGTTACCGTTTTGTTAGTTGTTTTTGGTTTGTTATTGGAGGTCTTTTCCTTCCTCTGTGTTTCCTGCCCAGAGAAGTTTCTTTATCATTTGTTATAAAACTGGTGTGTGGTGCTGAATTCTCTTACCTTTTGTTTGGCTGTAAAGATTTTAGTTTCTCTGTCCAATCTCAATGAGATTCTTGCTGAGTAGAGTACCTTAGGCTGCAGCTTTTTTTCCTCTCATCTCTTTAAATACGTGTACTGCCACTCCCTTCTCTCTTGCAGAATTTCTGCTGAAAGGTCAGCTGTTAACTTAAGGGGATTCCCTTGTATGGTACATGGTGCTTTTCCCTTGCTGCTTTTAATATGTTTTCTATGTATTTAATTCTTAATAGTTAGATTAATACGTTTCTTGGCCTTTTTCGCCCTGGATTTATCCTGTATGGGACTCTCTGTGCTTCCTGGACTTGATTAACTCTTTCCGTGCCCATATTAGGGAAGTTTTCAACTCTAAACTCTTCAAATATTTTCTCAGTCCTTTTCTTTTTCTCTTCCACTTCGGGGACCCCTATAATTCGAATTTTGGTGCGTTTAATGTTGTCCCAGGGATCTCTGAGACTGTCCTCTCAGATTCCTGTTTCTTTATTCTGCTCTGCAGTAGTTATTTGAACTATTTTATCTTCCAGGTCACTTAACCGTTCTTCTGCCTCAGTTATTCTGCTAGTGATCCATGCCAGAGAATTCTTAATTTCATTTATTTTGGTCTTCATCATTGTTTGTTTGCTCTTTAGTTCTTCTCGTCCCTTGTGAAAGGTTTATTGTATTTTCTCTATCCTATTTCCAAGATTTTGGATCGTCTTTCCTATCATTATTCTGAATTCTTTTTCAGGTAGACTACCTATTTCCTCTTCATTTGTTAGGTCTTGTGACTTTTGAGCTTGCTTCTTCATCTGCTGTGTGTTTTTCGGTCTCCTCATTTTGCGTAACGTACTGTGCTTGGGGTCTCCTTTTCACAGGCTGCATGCTCGTAGTTATTGTTGTTTTTGGTGTCAGTCCCCAGAGGCCAAGTTTCGTTCAGTGTGTTGTGTAGGCTTCTTGGTGGAGGCGAGTTGGGCCTTTGTTCTGGTGGATGAGGCTGGATCTTGTCTTTCTGGTGGGCACTTCCACATTTGGTGGTGTGTATTTTGGTGTCTGTGTCCTTATTATGATTTAAGGCATCCTCTCTGATAATGGATGGGGCTCTGTTTCTGTCTTGCTCATCGTTTGGCATACGATGTCCAGCACTGTAGCTTGCTGGTCACTGAGTGAAGGTGGGTCTCGACGTTGAGATGGAAATCTCTGGAAGATTTACTCCATTTGATATTATGTGGAGCTGTCAGGTCTCCTGTGGACCAGTGTCCTGAAGTTGGCTCTCCCACTTCAGATGCACAGCACTGAATCCTGGCTGGAGCACGAAGAGACTTCTTTCCTCACGGCTCAGAATAAGTGGGAGAGGAAAGAGAAAGAAAGAGAGAAAGGGGATAAAATAAAACAAATTAAGGTAAAATAAAATAAAATGAAGTTATTAAAATAAGACATATTTATTAAGAAAAACATTTAGAAAGTAAAAGAAACAAAAGAAACGGAGAGAACTCCAGCACAAATGGTTATAGCTAAGCTATACAGACAAAATCACAAACAGAAGCATACACCGCTACACTCACAGAAAGAGAAAACGTGGAAAAAATACTGTATCTTTGCTCCCAAAACCCACCTCGTCAATTGTGGGCTGATTCATTGTGTATCAGGTGTTCCACAGAGGCGGAGTGCTTCACGTTGAATGTGGAGATTTAATCCACTCTTCCGGAGGCTGCTGGGAGAGATTTCCCTTTCTCTTCTTTGTTCGCACAGCTCTCCTGTTCGAGTTGATTTTGCTGTATCCCATAGTTTTGGGTGGTCGTATTTTCATTGTCCCTTTTTCCCAGGTAGTTGTGATTCCACCTTTGTTTTCTGCAGTGAAATCTTGGTTATGTAACTGCATTTTGTTTAGCTTCCATGTGTTTGTATTATTTACAGTTTTTTTTCTTTTAATTCGTATCTAGTCTCACAGCACTGTAGGCCGAAAATATACCTTATACTATTTCAGTTTTCTTAAATTTTCTAAGTCTTTATTTGTGACCCTATATATGATATATACTGGAGAATGTTCCATGAGCACTTGAGAAGAAAGTGTTTTCTGTTGTTTTGCAATAGAATATTACATACATATGAATGAAGTCCCTCTTGTTCAATGTGTCATTTAAAGCTTATGTTTCCTGATCTATTTTCATTCTGGATGATCTGTGCATTGGTGAAAGTGGGGTGTTAATGTCCCCTACTATTATTGTGTTACTGTCAAGTTCCCCTTTTATGGCTGTTAGGGTATACCTTATATTTTGAAGTACTCCTATGTTGGGTTCATAAGTATTTGCATTTGCGATATCCTCTCCTTGGTTGGATCCCTTGATCAGTATGCAGTGTCCTTTTTCGTTTCTTGTACTAGTCTTTATCTTAAAGTCTATTTCGTGTGCTATGACAATCGCTACTCCAGTTTTCTGTTGCTTTCCATTTGCATGGAAGGTCTCTTGCCATCCTCTCACTTTCAGTATGTGTGTGTCCCCAGGTCTAAAGTGGGTCTCTTCTAGACTGCATATATAATGGTCTTGTTTTTGTATTCCTTCAGCCAGCCTATCTGTATTGGTTGGAGCATTTAATCCATTTACATGTAAGGTAATTATCCATATGTATGTTCCTGTTACCGTTTTGTTAGTTGTTTTTGGTTGGTTATTGGAGGTCTTTTCCTTCCTCTGTGTTTCCTGCCTAGAGAAGTTCCTTTATCATTTGTTATAAAGCTGGTGTGTGGTGCTGAATTCTCTTACCTTTTGTTTGTCTGTAAAGTTTTTAGTTTCTCCGTCCAATCTCAATGAGATTCTTGCTGAGTAGAGTAACATTGGTTGTAGCTTTTTTCCCTCTCATCTCTTTAAATTCGTATACTGCCACCCTTTTCTCTCTTGCAGAATTTCTGCTGAAATGTCAGCTGTTAACTTAAGGGGATTCCCTTGTATGGTACATGGTGCTTTTCCCTTGCTGCTTTTAATGTTTTCTATGTATTTAATTCTTAATAGTTAGATTAATACGTTTCTTGGCCTTTTTCTCCTTGGATTTATCCTGTATGGGACTCTCTGTTCTTCCTGGACTTGATTAACTCTCTCCTTTCCCATAGTAGGGAAGTTTTCAACTCTAATCTCTTCAAATATTTTCTCAGTCCTTTTCTTTTTCTCTTCCTCTTCGGTGACTCCTATAATTCGAATTTGGGTGCGTTTAATGTTGTCCCAGGGATCTCTGAGACTGTCCTCTGAGATTCTTGTTTCTTTATTCTGCTCTGCAGTAGTTATTTGAACTATTTTATCTTCCAGGTCCCTTAACCGTTCTTCTATCTCACTTATTCTGCTAGTGATCCATGCTAGAGAAGTTTTAATTTCATTTATTTTGGTCTTCATCATTGTTTGTTTGCTCTTTACTTCTTCTGGTCCCTTGTGAAACGTTTATTGTATTTTCTCTCTCCTATTTCCAAGATGTTGCATCGTCTTTCCTATCATTATTATGAATTCTTTTTCAGGTAGACTGCCTATTTCCTCTTCCTTTGTTAGGTCTGGTGCGTCTTGACCTTGCTCCTTCATCTGCTGTGTGTTTTTCGGTCTCCTCAGTTTGCTTAACTTACTGTGCTTGGGGTCTGCTTTTCACAGGCTGCATGCTCGTAGTTATTGTTGTTTTTGGTGTCTGTCCCCAGATTCTAAGGATTTTTCAGTGGGTTGTGTTGGCTTCTGGGTGGAGGGGAGTTGGGCCAGTGTTCTGGTGGATGAGGCTGGACCTTGTCTTTCTGGTGGGCACGTCCACATCTGGTGGTGTGTATTTTGGTGTCTGTGTCCTTATTATGATTTAAGGCATCCTCTCTGATAATGGATGGGGCTGTGCTTCTGTCTTGCTCATCATTTGGCATACGGTGTCCAACACTGTAGCTTGCTGGTCACTGAGTGAAGATGGGTCTCGGCTTTGAGATGGAAATCTCTGGAAGATTTTCTCCATTTGATATTACGTGGAGCTGTCAGGTCTCCTGTGGACCAGTGTCCTGAAGTTGGCTCTCCCACCTCAGATGCACAGCACTGACTCCTGGCTGGAGCACTAAGAGACTTTCATCCTCACGGCTCAGAATAAGTGGGAGAGGAAAGAGAAAGAAACAAAGAAAGGGGAAAAAATAAAACCAATTAAGGTAAAATAAAATAGAATGAAGTTATTAAAATAAGAAATATTTATTAAGAAAACAATTTAGAAAGTAAAAGAAACAAAACAAACGGAGAGAACCCCAGCACAAATGGTTAAAGCTAAGCTATACAGACAAAATCACAAAGAGAAGCATACACCTCCACACTCACAAAAAGAGAAAAAGTGGAAAAAATAATATATCTTTGCTCCCAAAGTCCACCTCCTCAATTTTGGGCTGATTCATTGTGTATCAGGTGTTCCACAGGTGCGGGGTGCTTCACGTTCAATGTGGAGATTTAATCCAGTCTTCCTGAGGCTTCTGGGAGAGATTTCCCTTTCTCTTCTTTGTTTGCACAGCTCTCCTGTTCGAGTTGCTTTTGCTGTATCCCATAATTTTGGGTGGTCGTATTTTCAGTGTCACTTTTTCCCAGGTAGTTGCGATTCATTGTTTGTTTTCTGCAGTGAATTCTTGGTTATGTAAGAGCATTTTGTTTCGCTTCCATGGGTTAGTATTATTTACAGTTTTTTTTCTTCTAATTCATATCTAGTCTCATAGCACTGTAGACGGAAAATATACCTTATACTATTTCAGTTTTCTTAAATTTTCTGAGGCTTTATTTGTGACCCTATATATGATATATACTGGAGAATGTTCCATGAGCACTTGAGAAGAAAGTGTTTTCTGTTGTTTTGCAATAGAATATTACATACATATGAATGAAGTCCCTCTTGTTCAATGTGTCATTTAAAGCTTATGTTTCCTGATCTATTTTCATTCTGGATGATCTGTGCATTGGTGAAAGTGGGGTGTTAATGTCCCCTACTATTATTGTGTTACTGTCAAGTTCCCCTTTTATGGCTGTTAGGGTATACCTTATGTATTGAAGTGCTCCTATGTTGGCTTCATAAGTATTTGCATTTGCGATATCCTCTCCTTGGTTGGATCCCTTGATCAGTATGTAGTGTCCTTTTTCGTTTCTTGTACTAGTCTTTATCTTAAAGTCTATTTCGTGTGCTATGACAATTGCTACTCCAGTTTTCCGTTGCTTTCCATTTGCATGGAAGGTCTCTTGCCATCCTCTCACTTTCAGTATGTGTGTGTCCCCAGGTCTAAAGTGGGTCTCTTCTAGACTGCATATATAATGGTCTTGTTTTTGTATTCCTTCAGCCAGCCTATTTGTATTGGTTGGAGCATTTAATCCATTTACATGTAAGGTAATTATCAATATGTATGTTCCTGTTACCGTTTTGTTAGTTGTTTTTGGTTGGTTATTGGAGGTCTTTTCCTTCCTCTGTGTTTCCTGCCTAGAGAAGTTCCTTTATCATTTGTTATAAAGCTGGTGTGTGGTGCTGAATTCTCTTACCTTTTGTTTGTCTGTAAAGTTTTTAGTTTCTCCGTCCAATCTCAATGAGATTCTTGCTGAGTAGAGTAACATTGGTTGTAGCTTTTTTCCCTCTCATCTCTTTAAATTCGTATACTGCCACCCTTTTCTCTCTTGCAGAATTTCTGCTGAAATGTCAGCTGTTAACTTAAGGGGATTCCCTTGTATGGTACATGGTGCTTTTCCCTTGCTGCTTTTAATGTTTTCTATGTATTTAATTTTTAATAGTTAGATTAATACGTTTCTTGGCCTTTTTCTCCTTGGATTTATCCTGTATGGGACTCTCTGTTCTTCCTGGACTTGATTAACTCTCTCCTTTCCCATAGTAGGGAAGTTTTCAACTCTAATCTCTTCAAATATTTTCTCAGTCCTTTTCTTTTTCTCTTCCTCTTCGGTGACTCCTATAATTCGAATTTGGGTGCGTTTAATGTTGTCCCAGGGATCTCTGAGACTGTCCTCTGAGATTCTTGTTTCTTTATTCTGCTCTGCAGTAGTTATTTGAACTATTTTATCTTCCAGGTCCCTTAATCGTTCTTCTATCTCACTTATTCTGCTAGTGATCCATGCTAGAGAAGTTTTAATTTCATTTATTTTGGTCTTCATCATTGTTTGTTTGCTCTTTACTTCTTCTGGTCCCTTGTGAAACGTTTATTGTATTTTCTCTCTCCTATTTCCAAGATGTTGCATCGTCTTTCCTATCATTATTATGAATTCTTTTTCAGGTAGACTGCCTATTTCCTCTTCCTTTGTTAGGTCTGGTGCGTCTTGACCTTGCTCCTTCATCTGCTGTGTGTTTTTCGGTCTCCTCAGTTTGCTTAACTTACTGTGCTTGGGGTCTGCTTTTCACAGGCTGCATGCTCGTAGTTATTGTTGTTTTTGGTGTCTGTCCCCAGATTCTAAGGATTTTTCAGTGGGTTGTGTTGGCTTCTGGGTGGAGGGGAGTTGGGCCAGTGTTCTGGTGGATGAGGCTGGACCTTGTCTTTCTGGTGGGCACGTCCACATCTGGTGGTGTGTATTTTGGTGTCTGTGTCCTTATTATGATTTAAGGCATCCTCTCTGATAATGGATGGGGCTGTGCTTCTGTCTTGCTCATCATTTGGCATACGGTGTCCAACACTGTAGCTTGCTGGTCACTGAGTGAAGATGGGTCTCGGCTTTGAGATGGAAATCTCTGGAAGATTTTCTCCATTTGATATTACGTGGAGCTGTCAGGTCTCCTGTGGACCAGTGTCCTGAAGTTGGCTCTCCCACCTCAGATGCACAGCACTGACTCCTGGCTGGAGCACTAAGAGACTTTCATCCTCACGGCTCAGAATAAGTGGGAGAGGAAAGAGAAAGAAACAAAGAAAGGGGAAAAAGTAAAACCAATTAAGGTAAAATAAAATAGAATGAAGTTATTAAAATAAGAAATATTTATTAAGAAAACAATTTAGAAAGTAAAAGAAACAAAACAAACGGAGAGAACCCCAGCACAAATGGTTAAAGCTAAGCTATACAGACAAAATCACAAAGAGAAGCATACACCTCCACACTCACAAAAAGAGAAAAAGTGGAAAAAATAATATATCTTTGCTCCCAAAGTCCACCTCCTCAATTTTGGGCTGATTCATTGTGTATCAGGTGTTCCACAGGTGCGGGGTGCTTCACGTTCAATGTGGAGATTTAATCCAGTCTTCCTGAGGCTTCTGGGAGAGATTTCCCTTTCTCTTCTTTGTTTGCACAGCTCTCCTGTTCGAGTTGCTTTTGCTGTATCCCATAATTTTGGGTGGTCGTATTTTCAGTGTCACTTTTTCCCAGGTAGTTGCGATTCCATGTTTGTTTTCTGCAGTGAATTCTTGGTTATGTAAGAGCATTTTGTTTCGCTTCCATGGGTTAGTATTATTTACAGTTTTTTTTCTTTTAATTCATATCTAGTCTCATAGCACTGTAGACGGAAAATATACCTTATACTATTTCAGTTTTCTTAAATTTTCTGAGGCTTTATTTGTGACCCTATATATGATATATACTGGAGAATGTTCCATGAGCACTTGAGAAGAAAGTGTTTTCTGTTGTTTTGCAATAGAATATTACATACATATGAATGAAGTCCCTCTTGTTCAATGTGTCATTTAAAGCTTATGTTTCCTGATCTATTTTCATTCTGGATGATCTGTGCATTGGTGAAAGTGGGGTGTTAATGTCCCCTACAATTATAGTGTTACTGTCAAGTTCCCCTTTTATGGCTGTTAGGGTATACCTTATGTATTGAAGTGCTCCTATGTTGGGTTCATAAGTATTTGCATTTGCGATATCTTCTCCTTGGCTGGATCCCTTGATCAGTATGTAGTGTCCTTTTTTGTTTCTTGTACTAATCTTTATCTTAAAGTCTATTTCATCTGATATGACAATTGCTACTCCAGCTTTATTTGATTTCCATTTGCGTGGAATGTCTCTTGCCATCCCCTCACTTTCAGTGTGTGGGTGTCCCCAGGTCTAAAGTGGGTCTCTTCTAGACTGCATATATAATGGTCTTGTTTTTGTATCCCTTCAGCCAGTCTATCTGTTTCAGTTGGAGCATTTAATCCATTTACCTGTAAGGTAATTATCCATATGTATGTTCCTGTTACCGTTTTGTTAGTTGTTTTTGGTTTGTTATTGGAGGTCTTTTCCTTCCTCTGTGTTTCCTGCCCAGAGAAGTTCTTTATCATTTGTTATAAAACTGGTGTGTGGTGCTGAATTCTCTTACCTTTTGTTTGGCTGTAAAGATTTTAGTTTCTCTGTCCAATCTCAATGAGATTCTTGCTGAGTAGAGTACCTTAGGCTGCAGCTTTTTTTCCTCTCATCTCTTTAAATACGTGTACTGCCACTCCCTTCTCTCTTGCAGAATTTCTGCTGAAAGGTCAGCTGTTAACTTAAGGGGATTCCCTTGTATGGTACATGGTGCTTTTCCCTTGCTGCTTTTAATATGTTTTCTATGTATTTAATTCTTAATAGTTAGATTAATACGTTTCTTGGCCTTTTTCGCCCTGGATTTATCCTGTATGGGACTCTCTGTGCTTCCTGGACTTGATTAACTCTTTCCGTGCCCATATTAGGGAAGTTTTCAACTCTAAACTCTTCAAATATTTTCTCAGTCCTTTTCTTTTTCTCTTCCACTTCGGGGACCCCTATAATTCGAATTTTGGTGCGTTTAATGTTGTCCCAGGGATCTCTGAGACTGTCCTCTCAGATTCCTGTTTCTTTATTCTGCTCTGCAGTAGTTATTTGAACTATTTTATCTTCCAGGTCACTTAACCGTTCTTCTGCCTCAGTTATTCTGCTAGTGATCCATGCCAGAGAATTCTTAATTTCATTTATTTTGGTCTTCATCATTGTTTGTTTGCTCTTTAGTTCTTCTCGTCCCTTGTGAAAGGTTTATTGTATTTTCTCTATCCTATTTCCAAGATTTTGGATCGTCTTTCCTATCATTATTCTGAATTCTTTTTCAGGTAGACTACCTATTTCCTCTTCATTTGTTAGGTCTTGTGACTTTTGAGCTTGCTTCTTCATCTGCTGTGTGTTTTTCGGTCTCCTCATTTTGCGTAACGTACTGTGCTTGGGGTCTCCTTTTCACAGGCTGCATGCTCGTAGTTATTGTTGTTTTTGGTGTCAGTCCCCAGAGGCCAAGTTTCGTTCAGTGTGTTGTGTAGGCTTCTTGGTGGAGGCGAGTTGGGCCTTTGTTCTGGTGGATGAGGCTGGATCTTGTCTTTCTGGTGGGCACTTCCACATTTGGTGGTGTGTATTTTGGTGTCTGTGTCCTTATTATGATTTAAGGCATCCTCTCTGATAATGGATGGGGCTCTGTTTCTGTCTTGCTCATCGTTTGGCAGACGATGTCCAGCACTGTAGCTTGCTGGTCACTGAGTGAAGGTGGGTCTCGACGTTGAGATGGAAATCTCTGGAAGATTTACTCCATTTGATATTATGTGGAGCTGTCAGGTCTCCTGTGGACCAGTGTCCTGAAGTTGGCTCTCCCACCTCAGATGCACAGCACTGAATCCTGGCTGGAGCACGAAGAGACTTCTTTCCTCACGGCTCAGAATAAGTGGGAGAGGAAAGAGAAAGAAACAGAGAAAGGGGATAAAATAAAACAAATTAAGGTAAAATAAAATAAAATGAAGTTATTAAAATAAGACATATTTATTAAGAAAAACATTTAGAAAGTAAAAGAAACAAAAGAAACGGAGAGAACTCCAGCACAAATGGTTATAGCTAAGCTATACAGACAAAATCACAAACAGAAGCATACACCGCTACACTCACAGAAAGAGAAAACGTGGAAAAAATACTGTATCTTTGCTCCCAAAACCCACCTCCTCAATTTTGGGCTGATTCATTGTGTATCAGGTGTTCCACAGAGGCGGAGTGCTTCACGTTGAATGTGGAGATTTAATCCACTCTTCCGGAGGCTGCTGGGAGAGATTTCCCTTTCTCTTCTTTGTTCGCACAGCTCTCCTGTTCGAGTTGATTTTGCTGTATCCCATAGTTTTGGGTGGTCGTATTTTCATTGTCCCTTTTTCCCAGGTAGTTGTGATTCCACCTTTGTTTTCTGCAGTGAAATCTTGGTTATGTAACTGCATTTTGTTTAGCTTCCATGTGTTTGTATTATTTACAGTTTGTTTTCTTTTAATTCGTATCTAGTCTCACAGCACTGTAGGCCGAAAATATACCTTATACTATTTCAGTTTTCTTAAATTTTCTAAGTCTTTATTTGTGACCCTATATATGATATATACTGGAGAATGTTCCATGAGCACTTGAGAAGAAAGTGTTTTCTGTTGTTTTGCAATAGAATATTACATACATATGAATGAAGTCCCTCTTGTTCAATGTGTCATTTAAAGCTTATGTTTCCTGATCTATTTTCATTCTGGATGATCTGTGCATTGGTGAAAGTGGGGTGTTAATGTCCCCTACTATTATTGTGTTACTGTCAAGTTCCCCTTTTATGGCTGTTAGGGTATACCTTATATTTTGAAGTACTCCTATGTTGGGTTCATAAGTATTTGCATTTGCGATATCCTCTCCTTGGTTGGATCCCTTGATCAGTATGCAGTGTCCTTTTTCGTTTCTTGTACTAGTCTTTATCTTAAAGTCTATTTCGTGTGCTATGACAATCGCTACTCCAGTTTTCTGTTGCTTTCCATTTGCATGGAAGGTCTCTTGCCATCCTCTCACTTTCAGTATGTGTGTGTCCCCAGGTCTAAAGTGGGTCTCTTCTAGACTGCATATATAATGGTCTTGTTTTTGTATTCCTTCAGCCAGCCTATCTGTATTGGTTGGAGCATTTAATCCATTTACATGTAAGGTAATTATCAATATGTATGTTCCTGTTACCGTTTTGTTACTTGTTTTTGGTTGGTTATTGGAGGTCTTTTCCTTCCTCTGTGTTTCCTGCCTAGAGAAGTTCCTTTATCATTTGTTATAAAGCTGGTGTGTGGTGCTGAATTCTCTTACCTTTTGTTTGTCTGTAAAGTTTTTAGTTTCTCCGTCCAATCTCAATGAGATTCTTGCTGAGTAGAGTAACATTGGTTGTAGCTTTTTTCCCTCTCATCTCTTTAAATTCGTATACTGCCACCCTTTTCTCTCTTGCAGAATTTCTGCTGAAATGTCAGCTGTTAACTTAAGGGGATTCCCTTGTATGGTACATGGTGCTTTTCCCTTGCTGCTTTTAATGTTTTCTATGTATTTAATTTTTAATAGTTAGATTAATACGTTTCTTGGCCTTTTTCTCCTTGGATTTATCCTGTATGGGACTCTCTGTTCTTCCTGGACTTGATTAACTCTCTCCTTTCCCATAGTAGGGAAGTTTTCAACTCTAATCTCTTCAAATATTTTCTCAGTCCTTTTCTTTTTCTCTTCCTCTTCGGTGACTCCTATAATTCGAATTTGGGTGCGTTTAATGTTGTCCCAGGGATCTCTGAGACTGTCCTCTGAGATTCTTGTTTCTTTATTCTGCTCTGCAGTAGTTATTTGAACTATTTTATCTTCCAGGTCCCTTAACCGTTCTTCTATCTCAGTTATTCTGCTAGTGATCCATGCTAGAGAAGTTTTAATTTCATTTATTTTGGTCTTCATCATTGTTTGTTTGCTCTTTACTTCTTCTGGTCCCTTGTGAAACGTTTATTGTATTTTCTCTCTCCTATTTCCAAGATGTTGCATCGTCTTTCCTATCATTATTATGAATTCTTTTTCAGGTAGACTGCCTATTTCCTCTTCCTTTGTTAGGTCTGGTGCGTCTTGACCTTGCTCCTTCATCTGCTGTGTGTTTTTCGGTCTCCTCAGTTTGCTTAACTTACTGTGCTTGGGGTCTGCTTTTCACAGGCTGCATGCTCGTAGTTATTGTTGTTTTTGGTGTCAGTCCCCAGATTCTAAGGATTTTTCAGTGGGTTGTGTTGGCTTCTGGGTGGAGGGGAGTTGGGCCAGTGTTCTGGTGGATGAGGCTGGACCTTGTCTTTCTGGTGGGCACGTCCACATCTGGTGGTGTGTATTTTGGTGTCTGTGTCCTTATTATGATTTAAGGCATCCTCTCTGATAATGGATGGGGCTGTGCTTCTGTCTTGCTCATCATTTGGCATACGGTGTCCAACACTGTAGCTTGCTGGTCACTGAGTGAAGATGGGTCTCGGCTTTGAGATGGATATCTCTGGAAGATTTTCTCCATTTGATATTACGTGGAGCTGTCAGGTCTCCTGTGGACCAGTGTCCTGAAGTTGGCTCTCCCACCTCAGATGCACAGCACTGACTCCTGGCTGGAGCACTAAGAGACTTTCATCCTCACGGCTCAGAATAAGTGGGAGAGGAAAGAGAAAGAAACAAAGAAAGGGGAAAAAATAAAACCAATTAAGGTAAAATAAAATAGAATGAAGTTATTAAAATAAGAAATATTTGTTAAGAAAACAATTTAGAAAGTAAAAGAAACAAAACAAACGGAGAGAACCCCAGCACAAATGGTTAAAGCTAAGCTATACAGACAAAATCACAAAGAGAAGCATACACCTCCACACTCACAAAAAGAGAAAAAGTGGAAAAAATAATATATCTTTGCTCCCAAAGTCCACCTCCTCAATTTTGGGCTGATTCATTGTGTATCAGGTGTTCCACAGGTGCGGGGTGCTTCACGTTCAATGTGGAGATTTAATCCAGTCTTCCTGAGGCTTCTGGGAGAGATTTCCCTTTCTCTTCTTTGTTTGCACAGCTCTCCTGTTCGAGTTGCTTTTGCTGTATCCCATAATTTTGGGTGGTCGTATTTTCAGTGTCACTTTTTCCCAGGTAGTTGCGATTCCATGTTTGTTTTCTGCAGTGAATTCTTGGTTATGTAAGAGCATTTTGTTTCGCTTCCATGGGTTAGTATTATTTACAGTTTTTTTTCTTCTAATTCATATCTAGTCTCATAGCACTGTAGACGGAAAATATACCTTATACTATTTCAGTTTTCTTAAATTTTCTGAGGCTTTATTTGTGACCCTATATATGATATATACTGGAGAATGTTCCATGAGCACTTGAGAAGAAAGTGTTTTCTGTTGTTTTGCAATAGAATATTACATACATATGAATGAAGTCCCTCTTGTTCAATGTGTCATTTAAAGCTTATGTTTCCTGATCTATTTTCATTCTGGATGATCTGTGCATTGGTGAAAGTGGGGTGTTAATGTCCCCTACAATTATTGTGTTACTGTCAAGTTCCCCTTTTATGGCTGTTAGGGTATACCTTATGTATTGAAGTGCTCCTATGTTGGGTTCATAAGTATTTGCATTTGCGATATCCTCTCCTTGGTTGGATCCCTTGATCAGTATGTAGTGTCCTTTTTCGTTTCTTGTACTAGTCTTTATCTTAAAGTCTATTTCGTGTGCTATGACAATTGCTACTCCAGTTTTCCGTTGCTTTCCATTTGCATGGAAGGTCTCTTGCCATCCTCTCACTTTCAGTATGTGTGTGTCCCCAGGTCTAAAGTGGGTCTCTTCTAGACTGCATATATAATGGTCTTGTTTTTGTATTCCTTCAGCCAGCCTATCTGTATTGGTTGGAGCATTTAATCCATTTACATGTAAGGTAATTATCAATATGTATGTTCCTGTTACCGTTTTGTTAGTTGTTTTTGGTTGGTTATTGGAGGTCTTTTCCTTCCTCTGTTTTTCCTGCCTAGAGAAGTTCCTTTATCATTTGTTATAAAGCTGGTGTGTGGTGCTGAATTCTCTTACCTTTTGTTTGTCTGTAAAGTTTTTATTTTCTCCGTCCAATCTCAATGAGATTCTTGCTGAGTAGAGTAACATTGGTTGTAGCTTTTTTCCCTCTCATCTCTTTAAATTCGTATACTGCCACCCTTTTCTCTCTTGCAGAATTTCTGCTGAAATGTCAGCTGTTAACTTAAGGGGATTCCCTTGTATGGTACATGGTGCTTTTCCCTTGCTGCTTTTAATGTTTTCTATGTATTTAATTTTTAATAGTTAGATTAATACGTTTCTTGGCCTTTTTCTCCTTGGATTTATCCTGTATGGGACTCTCTGTTCTTCCTGGACTTGATTAACTCTCTCCTTTCCCATAGTAGGGAAGTTTTCAACTCTAATCTCTTCAAATATTTTCTCAGTCCTTTTCTTTTTCTCTTCCTCTTCGGTGACTCCTATAATTCGAATTTGGGTGCGTTTAATGTTGTCCCAGGGATCTCTGAGACTGTCCTCTGAGATTCTTGTTTCTTTATTCTGCTCTGCAGTAGTTATTTGAACTATTTTATCTTCCAGGTCCCTTAACCGTTCTTCTATCTCACTTATTCTGCTAGTGATCCATGCTAGAGAAGTTTTAATTTCATTTATTTTGGTCTTCATCATTGTTTGTTTGCTCTTTACTTCTTCTGGTCCCTTGTGAAACGTTTATTGTATTTTCTCTCTCCTATTTCCAAGATGTTGCATCGTCTTTCCTATCATTATTATGAATTCTTTTTCAGGTAGACTGCCTATTTCCTCTTCCTTTGTTAGGTCTGGTGCGTCTTGACCTTGCTCCTTCATCTGCTGTGTGTTTTTCGGTCTCCTCAGTTTGCTTAACTTACTGTGCTTGGGGTCTGCTTTTCACAGGCTGCATGCTCGTAGTTATTGTTGTTTTTGGTGTCAGTCCCCAGATTCTAAGGATTTTTCAGTGGGTTGTGTTGGCTTCTGGGTGGAGGGGAGTTGGGCCAGTGTTCTGGTGGATGAGGCTGGACCTTGTCTTTCTGGTGGGCACGTCCACATCTGGTGGTGTGTATTTTGGTGTCTGTGTCCTTATTATGATTTAAGGCATCCTCTCTGATAATGGATGGGGCTGTGCTTCTGTCTTGCTCATCATTTGGCATACGGTGTCCAACACTGTAGCTTGCTGGTCACTGAGTGAAGATGGGTCTCGGCTTTGAGATGGAAATCTCTGGAAGATTTTCTCCATTTGATATTACGTGGAGCTGTCAGGTCTCCTGTGGACCAGTGTCCTGAAGTTGGCTCTCCCACCTCAGATGCACAGCACTGACTCCTGGTTGGAGCACTAAGAGACTTTCATCCTCACGGCTCAGAATAAGTGGGAGAGGAAAGAGAAAGAAACAAAGAAAGGGGAAAAAATAAAACCAATTAAGGTAAAATAAAATAGAATGAAGTTATTAAAATAAGAAATATTTATTAAGAAAACAATTTAGAAAGTAAAAGAAACAAAACAAACGGAGAGAACCCCAGCACAAATGGTTAAAGCTAAGCTATACAGACAAAATCACAAAGAGAAGCATACACCTCCACACTCACAAAAAGAGAAAAAGTGGAAAAAATAATATATCTTTGCTCCCAAAGTCCACCTCCTCAATTTTGGGCTGATTCATTGTGTATCAGGTGTTCCACAGGTGCGGGGTGCTTCACGTTCAATGTGGAGATTTAATCCAGTCTTCCTGAGGCTTCTGGGAGAGATTTCCCTTTCTCTTCTTTGTTTGCACAGCTCTCCTGTTCGAGTTGCTTTTGCTGTATCCCATAATTTTGGGTGGTCGTATTTTCAGTGTCACTTTTTCCCAGGTAGTTGCGATTCCATGTTTGTTTTCTGCAGTGAATTCTTGGTTATGTAAGAGCATTTTGTTTCGCTTCCATGGGTTAGTATTATTTACAGTTTTTTTTCTTCTAATTCATATCTAGTCTCATAGCACTGTAGACGGAAAATATACCTTATACTATTTCAGTTTTCTTAAATTTTCTGAGGCTTTATTTGTGACCCTATATATGATATATACTGGAGAATGTGCCATGAGCACTTGAGAAGAAAGTGTTTTCTGTTGTTTTGCAATAGAATATTACATACATATGAATGAAGTCCCTCTTGTTCAATGTGTCATTTAAAGCTTATGTTTCCTGTTCTATTTTCATTCTGGATGATCTGTGCATTGGTGAAAGTGGGGTGTTAATGTCCCCTACAATTATAGTGTTACTGTCAAGTTCCCCTTTTATGGCTGTTAGGGTATACCTTATGTATTGAAGTGCTCCTATGTTGGGTTCATAAGTATTTGCATTTGCGATATCTTCTCCTTGGCTGGATCCCTTGATCAGTATGTAGTGTCCTTTTTTGTTTCTTGTACTAATCTTTATCTTAAAGTCTATTTCATCTGATATGACAATTGCTACTCCAGCTTTATTTGATTTCCATTTGCGTGGAATGTCTCTTGCCATCCCCTCACTTTCAGTGTGTGGGTGTCCCCAGGTCTAAAGTGGGTCTCTTCTAGACTGCATATATAATGGTCTTGTTTTTGTATCCCTTCAGCCAGTCTATCTGTTTCAGTTGGAGCATTTAATCCATTTACCTGTAAGGTAATTATCCATATGTATGTTCCTGTTACCGTTTTCTTAGTTGTTTTTGGTTTGTTATTGGAGGTCTTTTCCTTCCTCTGTGTTTCCTGCCCAGAGAAGTTTCTTTATCATTTGTTATAAAACTGGTGTGTGGTGCTGAATTCTCTTACCTTTTGTTTGGCTGTAAAGATTTTAGTTTCTCAGTCCAATCTCAATGAGATTCTTGCTGAGTAGAGTACCTTAGGCTGCAGCTTTTTTTCCTCTCATCTCTTTAAATACGTATACTGCCACTCCCTTCTCTCTTGCAGAATTTCTGCTGAAAGGTCAGCTGTTAACTTAAGGGGATTCCCTTGTATGGTACCTGGTGCTTTTCCCTTGCTGCTTTTAATATGTTTTCTATGTATTTAATTCTTAATAGTTAGATTAATACGTTTCTTGGCCTTTTTCGCCTTGGATTTATCCTGTATGGGACTCTCTGTGCTTCCTGGACTTGATTAACTCTTTCCGTGCCCATATTAGGGAAGTTTTCAACTCTAAACTCTTCAAATATTTTCTCAGTCCTTTTCTTTTTCTCTTCCACTTCGGGGACCCCTATAATTCGAATTTTGGTGCGTTTAATGTTGTCCCAGGGATCTCTGAGACTGTCCTCTCAGATTCCTGTTTCTTTATGCTGCTCTGCAGTAGTTATTTGAACTATTTTATCTTCCAGGTCACTTAACCGTTCTTCTGCCTCAGTTATTCTGCTAGTGATCCATGCCAGAGAATTCTTAATTTCATTTATTTTGGTCTTCATCATTGTTTGTTTGCTCTTTAGTTCTTCTCGTCCCTTGTGAAAGGTTTATTGTATTTTCTCTATCCTATTTCCAAGATTTTGGATCGTCTTTCCTATCATTATTCTGAATTCTTTTTCAGGTAGACTACCTATTTCCTCTTCATTTGTTAGGTCTTGTGACTTTTGAGCTTGCTTCTTCATCTGCTGTGTGTTTTTCGGTCTCCTCATTTTGCGTAACGTACTGTGCTTGGGGTCTCCTTTTCACAGGCTGCATGCTCGTAGTTATTGTTGTTTTTGGTGTCAGTCCCCAGAGGCCAAGTTTCGTTCAGTGTGTTGTGTAGGCTTCTTGGTGGAGGCAAGTTGGGCCTGTGTTCTGGTGGATGAGGCTGGATCTTGTCTTTCTGGTGGGCACTTCCACATTTGGTGGTGTGTGTTTTGGTGTCTGTGTCCTTATTATGATTTAAGGCATCCTCTCTGATAATGGATGGGGCTCTGTTTCTGTCTTGCTCATCGTTTGGCATACGATGTCCAGCACTGTAGCTTGCTGGTCACTGAGTGAAGGTGGGTCTCGACGTTGAGATGGAAATCTCTGGAAGATTTACTCCATTTGATATTATGTGGAGCTGTCAGGTCTCCTGTGGACCAGTGTCCTGAAGTTGGCTCTCCCACTTCAGATGCACAGCACTGAATCCTGGCTGGAGCACGAAGAGACTTCTTTCCTCACGGCTCAGAATAAGTGGGAGAGGAAAGAGAAAGAAACAGAGAAAGGGGATAAAATAAAACAAATTAAGGTAAAATAAAATAAAATGAAGTTATTAAAATAAGACATATTTATTAAGAAAAACATTTAGAAAGTAAAAGAAACAAAAGAAACGGAGAGAACTCCAGCACAAATGGTTATAGCTAAGCTATACAGACAAAATCACAAACAGAAGCATACACCGCTACACTCACAGAAAGAGAAAACGTGGAAAAAATACTGTATCTTTGCTCCCAAAACCCACCTCCTCAATTTTGGGCTGATTCATTGTGTATCAGGTGTTCCACAGAGGCGGAGTGCTTCACGTTGAATGTGGAGATTTAATCCACTCTTCCGGAGGCTGCTGGGAGAGATTTCCCTTTCTCTTCTTTGTTCGCACAGCTCTCCTGTTCGAGTTGATTTTGCTGTATCCCATAGTTTTGGGTGGTCGTATTTTCATTGTCCCTTTTTCCCAGGTAGTTGTGATTCCACCTTTGTTTTCTGCAGTGAAATCTTGGTTATGTAACTGCATTTTGTTTAGCTTCCATGTGTTTGTATTATTTACAGTTTTTTTTCTTTTAATTCGTATCTAGTCTCACAGCACTGTAGGCCGAAAATATACCTTATACTATTTCAGTTTTCTTAAATTTTCTAAGTCTTTATTTGTGACCCTATATATGATATATACTGGAGAATGTTCCATGAGCACTTGAGAAGAAAGTGTTTTCTGTTGTTTTGCAATAGAATATTACATACATATGAATGAAGTCCCTCTTGTTCAATGTGTCATTTAAAGCTTATGTTTCCTGATCTATTTTCATTCTGGATGATCTGTGCATTGGTGAAAGTGGGGTGTTAATGTCCCCTACTATTATTGTGTTACTGTCAAGTTCCCCTTTTATGGCTGTTAGGGTATACCTTATGTATTGAAGTGCTCCTATGTTGGGTTCATAAGTATTTGCATTTGCGATATCCTCTCCTTGGTTGGATCCCTTGATCAGTATGTAGTGTCCTTTTTCGTTTCTTGTACTAGTCTTTATCTTAAAGTCTATTTCGTGTGCTATGACAATTGCTACTCCAGTTTTCCGTTGCTTTCCATTTGCATGGAAGGTCTCTTGCCATCCTCTCACTTTCAGTATGTGTGTGTCCCCAGGTCTAAAGTGGGTCTCTTCTAGACTGCATATATAATGGTCTTGTTTTTGTATTCCTTCAGCCAGCCTATCTGTATTGGTTGGAGCATTTAATCCATTTACATGTAAGGTAATTATCAATACGTATGTTCCTGTTACCGTTTTGTTAGTTGTTTTTGGTTGGTTATTGGAGGTCTTTTCCTTCCTCTGTGTTTCCTGCCTAGAGAAGTTCCTTTATCATTTGTTATAAAGCTGGTGTGTGGTGCTGAATTCTCTTACCTTTTGTTTGTCTGTAAAGTTTTTAGTTTCTCCGTCCAATCTCAATGAGATTCTTGCTGAGTAGAGTAACATTGGTTGTAGCTTTTTTCCCTCTCATCTCTTTAAATTCGTATACTGCCACCCTTTTCTCTCTTGCAGAATTTCTGCTGAAATGTCAGCTGTTAACTTAAGGGGATTCCCTTGTATGGTACATGGTGCTTTTCCCTTGCTGCTTTTAATGTTTTCTATGTATTTAATTCTTAATAGTTAGATTAATACGTTTCTTGGCCTTTTTCTCCTTGGATTTATCCTGTATGGGACTCTCTGTTCTTCCTGGACTTGATTAACTCTCTCCTTTCCCATAGTAGGGAAGTTTTCAACTCTAATCTCTTCAAATATTTTCTCAGTCCTTTTCTTTTTCTCTTCCTCTTCGGTGACTCCTATAATTCGAATTTGGGTGCGTTTAATGTTGTCCCAGGGATCTCTGAGACTGTCCTCTGAGATTCTTGTTTCTTTATTCTGCTCTGCAGTAGTTATTTGAACTATTTTATCTTCCAGGTCCCTTAACCGTTCTTCTATCTCAGTTATTCTGCTAGTGATCCATGCTAGAGAAGTTTTAATTTCATTTATTTTGGTCTTCATCATTGTTTGTTTGCTCTTTACTTCTTCTGGTCCCTTGTGAAACGTTTATTGTATTTTCTCTCTCCTATTTCCAAGATGTTGCATCGTCTTTCCTATCATTATTATGAATTCTTTTTCAGGTAGACTGCCTATTTCCTCTTCCTTTGTTAGGTCTGGTGCGTCTTGACCTTGCTCCTTCATCTGCTGTGTGTTTTTCGGTCTCCTCAGTTTGCTTAACTTACTGTGCTTGGGGTCTGCTTTTCACAGGCTGCATGCTCGTAGTTATTGTTGTTTTTGGTGTCTGTCCCCAGATTCTAAGGATTTTTCAGTGGGTTGTGTTGGCTTCTGGGTGGAGGGGAGTTGGGCCAGTGTTCTGGTGGATGAGGCTGGACCTTGTCTTTCTGGTGGGCACGTCCACATCTGGTGGTGTGTATTTTGGTGTCTGTGTCCTTATTATGATTTAAGGCATCCTCTCTGATAATGGATGGGGCTGTGCTTCTGTCTTGCTCATCATTTGGCATACGGTGTCCAACACTGTAGCTTGCTGGTCACTGAGTGAAGATGGGTCTCGGCTTTGAGATGGAAATCTCTGGAAGATTTTCTCCATTTGATATTACGTGGAGCTGTCAGGTCTCCTGTGGACCAGTGTCCTGAAGTTGGCTCTCCCACCTCAGATGCACAGCACTGACTCCTGGCTGGAGCACTAAGAGACTTTCATCCTCACGGCTCAGAATAAGTGGGAGAGGAAAGAGAAAGAAACAAAGAAAGGGGAAAAAATAAAACCAATTAAGGTAAAATAAAATAGAATGAAGTTATTAAAATAAGAAATATTTATTAAGAAAACAATTTAGAAAGTAAAAGAAACAAAACAAACGGAGAGAACCCCAGCACAAATGGTTAAAGCTAAGCTATACAGACAAAATCACAAAGAGAAGCATACACCTCCACACTCACAAAAAGAGAAAAAGTGGAAAAAATAATATATCTTTGCTCCCAAAGTCCACCTCCTCAATTTTGGGCTGATTCATTGTGTATCAGGTGTTCCACAGGTGCGGGGTGCTTCACGTTCAATGTGGAGATTTAATCCAGTCTTCCTGAGGCTTCTGGGAGAGATTTCCCTTTCTCTTCTTTGTTTGCACAGCTCTCCTGTTCGAGTTGCTTTTGCTGTGTCCCATAATTTTGGGCGGTCGTATTTTCATTGTCACTTTTTCCCAGGTAGTTGCGATTCCATGTTTGTTTTCTGCAGTGAATTCTTGGTTATGTAAGAGCATTTTGTTTCGCTTCCATGTGTTAGTATTATTTACAGTTTTTTTTCTTTTAATTCATATCTGGTCTCATAGCACTGTAGACGGAAAATATACCTTATACTATTTCAGTTTTCTTAAATTTTCTGAGGCTTTATTTGTGACCCTATATATGATATATACTGGAGAATGTTCCATGAGCACTTGAGAAGAAAGTGTTTTCTGTTGTTTTGCAATAGAATATTACATACATATGAATGAAGTCCCTCTTGTTCAATGTGTCATTTAAAGCTTATGTTTCCTGATCTATTTTCATTCTGGATGATCTGTGCATTGGTGAAAGTGGGGTGTTAATGTCCCCTACAATTATAGTGTTACTGTCAAGTTCCCCTTTTATGGCTGTTAGGGTATACCTTATGTATTGAAGTGCTCCTATGTTGGGTTCATAAGTATTTGCATTTGCGATATCTTCTCCTTGGCTGGATCCCTTGATCAGTATGTAGTGTCCTTTTTTGTTTCTTGTACTAATCTTTATCTTAAAGTCTATTTCATCTGATATGACAATTGCTACTCCAGCTTTATTTGATTTCCATTTGCGTGGAATGTCTCTTGCCATCCCCTCACTTTCAGTGTGTGGGTGTCCCCAGGTCTAAAGTGGGTCTCTTCTAGACTGCATATATAATGGTCTTGTTTTTGTATCCCTTCAGCCAGTCTATCTGTTTCAGTTGGAGCATTTAATCCATTTACCTGTAAGGTAATTATCCATATGTATGTTCCTGTTACCGTTTTGTTAGTTGTTTTTGGTTTGTTATTGGAGGTCTTTTCCTTCCTCTGTGTTTCCTGCCCAGAGAAGTTTCTTTATCATTTGTTATAAAACTGGTGTGTGGTGCTGAATTCTCTTACCTTTTGTTTGGCTGTAAAGATTTTAGTTTCTCTGTCCAATCTCAATGAGATTCTTGCTGAGTAGAGTACCTTAGGCTGCAGCTTTTTTTCCTCTCATCTCTTTAAATACGTATACTGCCACTCCCTTCTCTCTTGCAGAATTTCTGCTGAAAGGTCAGCTGTTAACTTAAGGGGATTCCCTTGTATGGTACATGGTGCTTTTCCCTTGCTGCTTTTAATATGTTTTCTATGTATTTAATTCTTAATAGTTAGATTAATACGTTTCTTGGCCTTTTTCGCCTTGGATTTATCCTGTATGGGACTCTCTGTGCTTCCTGGACTTGATTAACTCTTTCCGTGCCCATATTAGGGAAGTTTTCAACTCTAAACTCTTCAAATATTTTCTCAGTCCTTTTCTTTTTCTCTTCCACTTCGGGGACCCCTATAATTCGAATTTTGGTGCGTTTAATGTTGTCCCAGGGATCTCTGAGACTGTCCTCTCAGATTCCTGTTTCTTTATGCTGCTCTGCAGTAGTTATTTGAACTATTTTATCTTCCAGGTCACTTAACCGTTCTTCTGCCTCAGTTATTCTGCTAGTGATCCATGCCAGAGAATTCTTAATTTCATTTATTTTGGTCTTCATCATTGTTTGTTTGCTCTTTAGTTCTTCTCGTCCCTTGTGAAAGGTTTATTGTATTTTCTCTATCCTATTTCCAAGATTTTGGATCGTCTTTCCTATCATTATTCTGAATTCTTTTTCAGGTAGACTACCTATTTCCTCTTCATTTGTTAGGTCTTGTGACTTTTGAGCTTGCTTCTTCATCTGCTGTGTGTTTTTCGGTCTCCTCATTTTGCGTAACGTACTGTGCTTGGGGTCTCCTTTTCACAGGCTGCATGCTCGTAGTTATTGTTGTTTTTGGTGTCAGTCCCCAGAGGCCAAGTTTCGTTCAGTGTGTTGTGTAGGCTTCTTGGTGGAGGCGAGTTGGGCCTGTGTTCTGGTGGATGAGGCTGGATCTTGTCTTTCTGGTGGGCACTTCCACATTTGGTGGTGTGTGTTTTGGTGTCTGTGTCCTTATTATGATTTAAGGCATCCTCTCTGATAATGGATGGGGCTCTGTTTCTGTCTTGCTCATCGTTTGGCATACGATATCCAGCACTGTAGCTTGCTGGTCACTGAGTGAAGGTGGGTCTCGACGTTGAGATGGAAATCTCTGGAAGATTTACTCCATTTGATATTATGTGGAGCTGTCAGGTCTCCTGTGGACCAGTGTCCTGAAGTTGGCTCTCCCACTTCAGATGCACAGCACTGAATCCTGGCTGGAGCACGAAGAGACTTCTTTCCTCACGGCTCAGAATAAGTGGGAGAGGAAAGAGAAAGAAACAGAGAAAGGGGATAAAATAAAACAAATTAAGGTAAAATAAAATAAAATGAAGTTATTAAAATAAGACATATTTATTAAGAAAAACATTTAGAAAGTAAAAGAAACAAAAGAAACGGAGAGAACTCCAGCACAAATGGTTATAGCTAAGCTATACAGACAAAATCACAAACAGAAGCATACACCGCTACACTCACAGAAAGAGAAAACGTGGAAAAAATACTGTATTTTTGCTCCCAAAACCCACCTCCTCAATTTTGGGCTGATTCATTGTGTATCAGGTGTTCCACAGAGGCGGAGTGCTTCACGTTGAATGTGGAGATTTAATCCACTCTTCCGGAGGCTGCTGGGAGAGATTTCCCTTTCTCTTCTTTGTTCGCACAGCTCTCCTGTTCGAGTTGATTTTGCTGTATCCCATAGTTTTGGGTGGTCGTATTTTCATTGTCCCTTTTTCCCAGGTAGTTGTGATTCCACCTTTGTTTTCTGCAGTGAAATCTTGGTTATGTAACTGCATTTTGTTTAGCTTCCATGTGTTTGTATTATTTACAGTTTTTTTTCTTTTAATTCGTATCTAGTCTCACAGCACTGTAGGCCGAAAATATACCTTATACTATTTCAGTTTTCTTAAATTTTCTAAGTCTTTATTTGTGACCCTATATATGATATATACTGGAGAATGTTCCATGAGCACTTGAGAAGAAAGTGTTTTCTGTTGTTTTGCAATAGAATATTACATACATATGAATGAAGTCCCTCTTGTTCAATGTGTCATTTAAAGCTTATGTTTCCTGATCTATTTTCATTCTGGATGATCTGTGCATTGGTGAAAGTGGGGTGTTAATGTCCCCTACTATTATTGTGTTACTGTCAAGTTCCCCTTTTATGGCTGTTAGGGTATACCTTATGTATTGAAGTGCTCCTATGTTGGGTTCATAAGTATTTGCATTTGCGATATCCTCTCCTTGGTTGGATCCCTTGATCAGTATGTAGTGTCCTTTTTCGTTTCTTGTACTAGTCTTTATCTTAAAGTCTATTTCGTGTGCTATGACAATTGCTACTCCAGTTTTCCGTTGCTTTCCATTTGCATGGAAGGTCTCTTGCCATCCTCTCACTTTCAGTATGTGTGTGTCCCCAGGTCTAAAGTGGGTCTCTTCTAGACTGCATATATAAAGGTCTTGTTTTTGTATTCCTTCAGCCAGCCTATCTGTATTGGTTGGAGCATTTAATCCATTTACATGTAAGGTAATTATCAATATGTATGTTCCTGTTACCGTTTTGTTAGTTGTTTTTGGTTGGTTATTGGAGGTCTTTTCCTTCCTCTGTGTTTCCTGCCTAGAGAAGTTCCTTTATCATTTGTTATAAAGCTGGTGTGTGGTGCTGAATTCTCTTACCTTTTGTTTGTCTGTAAAGTTTTTAGTTTCTCCGTCCAATCTCAATGAGATTCTTGCTGAGTAGAGTAACATTGGTTGTAGCTTTTTTCCCTCTCATCTCTTTAAATTCGTATACTGCCACCCCTTTCTCTCTTGCAGAATTTCTGCTGAAATGTCAGCTGTTAACTTAAGGGGATTCCCTTGTATGGTACATGGTGCTTTTCCCTTGCTGCTTTTAATGTTTTCTATGTATTTAATTTTTAATAGTTAGATTAATACGTTTCTTGGCCTTTTTCTCCTTGGATTTATCCTGTATGGGACTCTCTGTTCTTCCTGGACTTGATTAACTCTCTCCTTTCCCATAGTAGGGAAGTTTTCAACTGTAATCTCTTCAAATATTTTCTCAGTCCTTTTCTTTTTCTCTTCCTCTTCGGTGACTCCTATAATTCGAATTTGGGTGCGTTTAATGTTGTCCCAGGGATCTCTGAGACTGTCCTCTGAGATTCTTGTTTCTTTATTCTGCTCTGCAGTAGTTATTTGAACTATTTTATCTTCCAGGTCCCTTAACCGTTCTTCTATCTCACTTATTCTGCTAGTGATCCATGCTAGAGAAGTTTTAATTTCATTTATTTTGGTCTTCAACATTGTTTGTTTGCTCTTTACTTCTTCTGGTCCCTTGTGAAACGTTTATTGTATTTTCTCTCTCCTATTTCCAAGATGTTGCATCGTCTTTCCTATCATTATTATGAATTCTTTTTCAGGTAGACTGCCTATTTCCTCTTCCTTTGTTAGGTCTGGTGCGTCTTGACCTTGCTCCTTCATCTGCTGTGTGTTTTTCGGTCTCCTCAGTTTGCTTAACTTACTGTGCTTGGGGTCTGCTTTTCACAGGCTGCATGCTCGTAGTTATTGTTGTTTTTGGTGTCAGTCCCCAGATTCTAAGGATTTTTCAGTGGGTTGTGTTGGCTTCTGGGTGGAGGGGAGTTGGGCCAGTGTTCTGGTGGATGAGGCTGGACCTTGTCTTTCTGGTGGGCACGTCCACATCTGGTGGTGTGTATTTTGGTGTCTGTGTCCTTATTATGATTTAAGGCATCCTCTCTGATAATGGATGGGGCTGTGCTTCTGTCTTGCTCATCATTTGGCATACGGTGTCCAACACTGTAGCTTGCTGGTCACTGAGTGAAGATGGGTCTCGGCTTTGAGATGGAAATCTCTGGAAGATTTTCTCCATTTGATATTACGTGGAGCTGTCAGGTCTCCTGTGGACCAGTGTCCTGAAGTTGGCTCTCCCACCTCAGATGCACAGCACTGACTCCTGGCTGGAGCACTAAGAGACTTTCATCCTCACGGCTCAGAATAAGTGGGAGAGGAAAGAGAAAGAAACAAAGAAAGGGGAAAAAATAAAACCAATTAAGGTAAAATAAAATAGAATGAAGTTATTAAAATAAGAAATATTTGTTAAGAAAACAATTTAGAAAGTAAAAGAAACAAAACAAACGGAGAGAACCCCAGCACAAATGGTTAAAGCTAAGCTATACAGACAAAATCACAAAGAGAAGCATACACCTCCACACTCACAAAAAGAGAAAAAGTGGAAAAAATAATATATCTTTGCTCCCAAAGTCCACCTCCTCAATTTTGGGCTGATTCATTGTGTATCAGGTGTTCCACAGGTGCAGGGTGCTTCACGTTCAATGTGGAGATTTAATCCAGTCTTCCTGAGGCTTCTGGGAGAGATTTCCCTTTCTCTTCTTTGTTTGCACAGCTCTCCTGTTCGAGTTGCTTTTGCTGTATCCCATAATTTTGGGTGGTCGTATTTTCAGTGTCACTTTTTCCCAGGTAGTTGCGATTCCATGTTTGTTTTCTGCAGTGAATTCTTGGTTATGTAAGAGCATTTTGTTTCGCTTCCATGGGTTAGTATTATTTACAGTTTTTTTTCTTCTAATTCATATCTAGTCTCATAGCACTGTAGACGGAAAATATACCTTATACTATTTCAGTTTTCTTAAATTTTCTGAGGCTTTATTTGTGACCCTATATATGATATATACTGGAGAATGTTCCATGAGCACTTGAGAAGAAAGTGTTTTCTGTTGTTTTGCAATAGAATATTACATACATATGAATGAAGTCCCTCTTGTTCAATGTGTCATTTAAAGCTTATGTTTCCTGATCTATTTTCATTCTGGATGATCTGTGCATTGGTGAAAGTGGGGTGTTAATGTCCCCTACTATTATTGTGTTACTGTCAAGTTCCCCTTTTATGGCTGTTAGGGTATACCTTATGTATTGAAGTGCTCCTATGTTGGGTTCATAAGTATTTGCATTTGCGATATCCTCTCCTTGGTTGGATCCCTTGATCAGTATGTAGTGTCCTTTTTCGTTTCTTGTACTAGTCTTTATCTTAAAGTCTATTTCGTGTGCTATGACAATTGCTACTCCAGTTTTCCGTTGCTTTCCATTTGCATGGAAGGTCTCTTGCCATCCTCTCACTTTCAGTATGTGTGTGTCCCCAGGTCTAAAGTGGGTCTCTTCTAGACTGCATATATAATGGTCTTGTTTTTGTATTCCTTCAGCCAGCCTATTTGTATTGGTTGGAGCATTTAATCCATTTACATGTAAGGTAATTATCAATATGTATGTTCCTGTTACCGTTTTGTTAGTTGTTTTTGGTTGGTTATTGGAGGTCTTTTCCTTCCTCTGTTTTTCCTGCCTAGAGAAGTTCCTTTATCATTTGTTATAAAGCTGGTGTGTGGTGCTGAATTCTCTTACCTTTTGTTTGTCTGTAAAGTTTTTAGTTTCTCCGTCCAATCTCAATGAGATTCTTGCTGAGTAGAGTAACATTGGTTGTAGCTTTTTTCCCTCTCATCTCTTTAAATTCGTATACTGCCACCCTTTTCTCTCTTGCAGAATTTCTGCTGAAATGTCAGCTGTTAACTTAAGGGGATTCCCTTGTATGGTACATGGTGCTTTTCCCTTGCTGCTTTTAATGTTTTCTATGTATTTAATTTTTAATAGTTAGATTAATACGTTTCTTGGCCTTTTTCTCCTTGGATTTATCCTGTATGGGACTCTCTGTTCTTCCTGGACTTGATTAACTCTCTCCTTTCCCATAGTAGGGAAGTTTTCAACTCTAATCTCTTCAAATATTTTCTCAGTCCTTTTCTTTTTCTCTTCCTCTTCGGTGACTCCTATAATTCGAATTTGGGTGCGTTTAATGTTGTCCCAGGGATCTCTGAGACTGTCCTCTGAGATTCTTGTTTCTTTATTCTGCTCTGCAGTAGTTATTTGAACTATTTTATCTTCCAGGTCCCTTAACCGTTCTTCTATCTCACTTATTCTGCTAGTGATCCATGCTAGAGAAGTTTTAATTTTATTTATTTTGGTCTTCATCATTGTTTGTTTGCTCTTTACTTCTTCTGGTCCCTTGTGAAACGTTTATTGTATTTTCTCTCTCCTATTTCCAAGATGTTGCATCGTCTTTCCTATCATTATTATGAATTCTTTTTCAGGTAGACTGCCTATTTCCTCTTCCTTTGTTAGGTCTGGTGCGTCTTGACCTTGCTCCTTCATCTGCTGTGTGTTTTTCGGTCTCCTCAGTTTGCTTAACTTACTGTGCTTGGGGTCTGCTTTTCACAGGCTGCATGCTCGTAGTTATTGTTGTTTTTGGTGTCTGTCCCCAGATTCTAAGGATTTTTCAATGGGTTGTGTTGGCTTCTGGGTGGAGGGGAGTTGGGCCAGTGTTCTGGTGGATGAGGCTGGACCTTGTCTTTCTGGTGGGCACGTCCACATCTGGTGGTGTGTATTTTGGTGTCTGTGTCCTTATTATGATTTAAGGCATCCTCTCTGATAATGGATGGGGCTGTGCTTCTGTCTTGCTCATCATTTGGCATACGGTGTCCAACACTGTAGCTTGCTGGTCACTGAGTGAAGATGGGTCTCGGCTTTGAGATGGAAATCTCTGGAAGATTTTCTCCATTTGATATTACGTGGAGCTGTCAGGTCTCCTGTGGACCAGTGTCCTGAAGTTGGCTCTCCCACCTCAGATGCACAGCACTGACTCCTGGCTGGAGCACTAAGAGACTTTCATCCTCACGGCTCAGAATAAGTGGGAGAGGAAAGAGAAAGAAACAAAGAAAGGGGAAAAAATAAAACCAATTAAGGTAAAATAAAATAGAATGAAGTTATTAAAATAAGAAATATTTATTAAGAAATCAATTTAGAAAGTAAAAGAAACAAAACAAACGGAGAGAACCCCAGCACAAATGGTTAAAGCTAAGCTATACAGACAAAATCACAAAGAGAAGCATACACCTCCACACTCACAAAAAGAGAAAAAGTGGAAAAAATAATATATCTTTGCTCCCAAAGTCCACCTCCTCAATTTTGGGCTGATTCATTGTGTATCAGGTGTTCCACAGGTGCGGGGTGCTTCACGTTCAATGTGGAGATTTAATCCAGTCTTCCTGAGGCTTCTGGGAGAGATTTCCCTTTCTCTTCTTTGTTTGCACAGCTCTCCTGTTTGAGTTGCTTTTGCTGTATCCCATAATTTTGGGTGGTCGTATTTTCAGTGTCACTTTTTCCCAGGTAGTTGCGATTCCATGTTTGTTTTCTGCAGTGAATTCTTGGTTATGTAAGAGCATTTTGTTTCGCTTCCATGGGTTAGTATTATTTACAGTTTTTTTTCTTCTAATTCATATCTAGTCTCATAGCACTGTAGACGGAAAATATACCTTATACTATTTCAGTTTTCTTAAATTTTCTGAGGCTTTATTTGTGACCCTATATATGATATATACTGGAGAATGTGCCATGAGCACTTGAGAAGAAAGTGTTTTCTGTTGTTTTGCAATAGAATATTACATACATATGAATGAAGTCCCTCTTGTTCAATGTGTCATTTAAAGCTTATGTTTCCTGTTCTATTTTCATTCTGGATGATCTGTGCATTGGTGAAAGTGGGGTGTTAATGTCCCCTACAATTATAGTGTTACTGTCAAGTTCCCCTTTTATGGCTGTTAGGGTATACCTTATGTATTGAAGTGCTCCTATGTTGGGTTCATAAGTATTTGCATTTGCGATATCTTCTCCTTGGCTGGATCCCTTGATCAGTATGTAGTGTCCTTTTTTGTTTCTTGTACTAATCTTTATCTTAAAGTCTATTTCATCTGATATGACAATTGCTACTCCAGCTTTATTTGATTTCCATTTGCGTGGAATGTCTCTTGCCATCCCCTCACTTTCAGTGTGTGGGTGTCCCCAGGTCTAAAGTGGGTCTCTTCTAGACTGCATATATAATGGTCTTGTTTTTGTATCCCTTCAGCCAGTCTATCTGTTTCAGTTGGAGCATTTAATCCATTTACCTGTAAGTTAATTATCCATATGTATGTTCCTGTTACCGTTTTCTTAGTTGTTTTTGGTTTGTTATTGGAGGTCTTTTCCTTCCTCTGTGTTTCCTGCCCAGAGAAGTTTCTTTATAATTTGTTATAAAACTGGTGTGTGGTGATGAATTCTCTTACCTTTTGTTTGGCTGTAAAGATTTTAGTTTCTCTGTCCAATCTCAATGAGATTCTTGCTGAGTAGAGTACCTTAGGCTGCAGCTTTTTTTCCTCTCATCTCTTTAAATATGTATACTGCCACTCCCTTCTCTCTTGCAGAATTTCTGCTGAAAGGTCAGCTGTTAACTTAAGGGGATTCCCTTGTATGGTACCTGGTGCTTTTCCCTTGCTGCTTTTAATATGTTTTCTATGTATTTAATTCTTAATAGTTAGATTAATACGTTTCTTGGCCTTTTTCGCCTTGGATTTATCCTGTATGGGACTCTCTGTGCTTCCTGGACTTGATTAACTCTTTCCGTGCCCATATTAGGGAAGTTTTCAACTCTAAACTCTTCAAATATTTTCTCAGTCCTTTTCTTTTTCTCTTCCACTTCGGGGACCCCTATAATTCGAATTTGGGTGCGTTTAATGTTGTCCCAGGGATCTCTGAGACTGTCCTCTCAGATTCCTGTTTCTTTATGCTGCTCTGCAGTAGTTATTTGAACTATTTTATCTTCCAGGTCACTTAACCGTTCTTCTGCCTCAGTTATTCTGCTAGTGATCCATGCCAGAGAATTCTTAATTTCATTTATTTTGGTCTTCATCATTGTTTGTTTGCTCTTTAGTTCTTCTCGTCCCTTGTGAAAGGTTTATTGTATTTTCTCTATCCTATTTCCAAGATTTTGGATCGTCTTTCCTATCATTATTCTGAATTCTTTTTCAGGTAGACTACCTATTTCCTCTTCATTTGTTAGGTCTTGTGACTTTTGAGCTTGCTTCTTCATCTGCTGTGTGTTTTTCGGTCTCCTCATTTTGCGTAACGTACTGTGCTTGGGGTCTCCTTTTCACAGGCTGCATGCTCGTAGTTATTGTTGTTTTTGGTGTCAGTCCCCAGAGGCCAAGTTTCGTTCAGTGTGTTGTGTAGGCTTCTTGGTGGAGGCAAGTTGGGCCTGTGTTCTGGTGGATGAGGCTGGATCTTGTCTTTCTGGTGGGCACTTCCACATTTGGTGGTGTGTGTTTTGGTGTCTGTGTCCTTATTATGATTTAAGGCATCCTCTCTGATAATGGATGGGGCTCTGTTTCTGTCTTGCTCATCGTTTGGCATACGATGTCCAGCACTGTAGCTTGCTGGTCACTGAGTGAAGGTGGGTCTCGACGTTGAGATGGAAATCTCTGGAAGATTTACTCCATTTGATATTATGTGGAGCTGTCAGGTCTCCTGTGGACCAGTGTCCTGAAGTTGGCTCTCCCACTTCAGATGCACAGCACTGAATCCTGGCTGGAGCACGAAGAGACTTCTTTCCTCACGGCTCAGAATAAGTGGGAGAGGAAAGAGAAAGAAACAGAGAAAGGGGATAAAATAAAACAAATTAAGGTAAAATAAAATAAAATGAAGTTATTAAAATAAGACATATTTATTAAGAAAAACATTTAGAAAGTAAAAGAAACAAAAGAAACGGAGAGAACTCCAGCACAAATGGTTATAGCTAAGCTATACAGACAAAATCACAAACAGAAGCATACACCGCTACACTCACAGAAAGAGAAAACGTGGAAAAAATACTGTATCTTTGCTCCCAAAACCCACCTCCTCAATTTTGGGCTGATTCATTGTGTATCAGGTGTTCCACAGAGGCGGAGTGCTTCACGTTGAATGTGGAGATTTAATCCACTCTTCCGGAGGCTGCTGGGAGAGATTTCCCTTTCTCTTCTTTGTTCGCACAGCTCTCCTGTTCGAGTTGATTTTGCTGTATCCCATAGTTTTGGGTGGTCGTATTTTCATTGTCCCTTTTTCCCAGGTAGTTGTGATTCCACCTTTGTTTTCTGCAGTGAAATCTTGGTTATGTAACTGCATTTTGTTTAGCTTCCATGTGTTTGTATTATTTACAGTTTTTTTTCTTTTAATTCGTATCTAGTCTCACAGCACTGTAGGCCGAAAATATACCTTATACTATTTCAGTTTTCTTAAATTTTCTAAGTCTTTATTTGTGACCCTATATATGATATATACTGGAGAATGTTCCATGAGCACTTGAGAAGAAAGTGTTTTCTGTTGTTTTGCAATAGAATATTACATACATATGAATGAAGTCCCTCTTGTTCAATGTGTCATTTAAAGCTTATGTTTCCTGATCTATTTTCATTCTGGATGATCTGTGCATTGGTGAAAGTGGGGTGTTAATGTCCCCTACTATTATTGTGTTACTGTCAAGTTCCCCTTTTATGGCTGTTAGGGTATACCTTATGTATTGAAGTGCTCCTATGTTGGGTTCATAAGTATTTGCATTTGCGATATCCTCTCCTTGGTTGGATCCCTTGATCAGTATGTAGTGTCCTTTTTCGTTTCTTGTACTAGTCTTTATCTTAAAGTCTATTTCGTGTGCTATGACAATTGCTACTCCAGTTTTCCGTTGCTTTCCATTTGCATGGAAGGTCTCTTGCCATCCTCTCACTTTCAGTATGTGTGTGTCCCCAGGTCTAAAGTGGGTCTCTTCTAGACTGCATATATAATGGTCTTGTTTTTGTATTCCTTCAGCCAGCCTATCTGTATTGGTTGGAGCATTTAATCCATTTACATGTAAGGTAATTATCAATACGTATGTTCCTGTTACCGTTTTGTTAGTTGTTTTTGGTTGGTTATTGGAGGTCTTTTCCTTCCTCTGTGTTTCCTGCCTAGAGAAGTTCCTTTATCATTTGTTATAAAGCTGGTGTGTGGTGCTGAATTCTCTTACCTTTTGTTTGTCTGTAAAGTTTTTAGTTTCTCCGTCCAATCTCAATGAGATTCTTGCTGAGTAGAGTAACATTGGTTGTAGCTTTTTTCCCTCTCATCTCTTTAAATTCGTATACTGCCACCCTTTTCTCTCTTGCAGAATTTCTGCTGAAATGTCAGCTGTTAACTTAAGGGGATTCCCTTGTATGGTACATGGTGCTTTTCCCTTGCTGCTTTTAATGTTTTCTATGTATTTAATTTTTAATAGTTAGATTAATACGTTTCTTGGCCTTTTTCTCCTTGGATTTATCCTGTATGGGACTCTCTGTTCTTCCTGGACTTGATTAACTCTCTCCTTTCCCATAGTAGGGAAGTTTTCAACTCTAATCTCTTCAAATATTTTCTCAGTCCTTTTCTTTTTCTCTTCCTCTTCGGTGACTCCTATAATTCGAATTTGGGTGCGTTTAATGTTGTCCCAGGGATCTCTGAGACTGTCCTCTGAGATTCTTGTTTCTTTATTCTGCTCTGCAGTAGTTATTTGAACTATTTTATCTTCCAGGTCCCTTAACCGTTCTTCTATCTCAGTTATTCTGCTAGTGATCCATGCTAGAGAAGTTTTAATTTCATTTATTTTGGTCTTCATCATTGTTTGTTTGCTCTTTACTTCTTCTGGTCCCTTGTGAAACGTTTATTGTATTTTCTCTCTCCTATTTCCAAGATGTTGCATCGTCTTTCCTATCATTATTATGAATTCTTTTTCAGGTAGACTGCCTATTTCCTCTTCCTTTGTTAGGTCTGGTGCGTCTTGACCTTGCTCCTTCATCTGCTGTGTGTTTTTCGGTCTCCTCAGTTTGCTTAACTTACTGTGCTTGGGGTCTGCTTTTCACAGGCTGCATGCTCGTAGTTATTGTTGTTTTTGGTGTCTGTCCCCAGATTCTAAGGATTTTTCAGTGGGTTGTGTTGGCTTCTGGGTGGAGGGGAGTTGGGCCAGTGTTCTGGTGGATGAGGCTGGACCTTGTCTTTCTGGTGGGCACGTCCACATCTGGTGGTGTGTATTTTGGTGTCTGTGTCCTTATTATGATTTAAGGCATCCTCTCTGATAATGGATGGGGCTGTGCTTCTGTCTTGCTCATCATTTGGCATACGGTGTCCAACACTGTAGCTTGCTGGTCACTGAGTGAAGATGGGTCTCGGCTTTGAGATGGAAATCTCTGGAAGATTTTCTCCATTTGATATTACGTGGAGCTGTCAGGTCTCCTGTGGACCAGTGTCCTGAAGTTGGCTCTCCCACCTCAGATGCACAGCACTGACTCCTGGCTGGAGCACTAAGAGACTTTCATCCTCACGGCTCAGAATAAGTGGGAGAGGAAAGAGAAAGAAACAAAGAAAGGGGAAAAAATAAAACCAATTAAGGTAAAATAAAATAGAATGAAGTTATTAAAATAAGAAATATTTATTAAGAAAACAATTTAGAAAGTAAAAGAAACAAAACAAACGGAGAGAACCCCAGCACAAATGGTTAAAGCTAAGCTATACAGACAAAATCACAAAGAGAAGCATACACCTCCACACTCACAAAAAGAGAAAAAGTGGAAAAAATAATATATCTTTGCTCCCAAAGTCCACCTCCTCAATTTTGGGCTGATTCATTGTGTATCAGGTGTTCCACAGGTGCGGGGTGCTTCACGTTCAATGTGGAGATTTAATCCAGTCTTCCTGAGGCTTCTGGGAGAGATTTCCCTTTCTCTTCTTTGTTTGCACAGCTCTCCTGTTCGAGTTGCTTTTGCTGTGTCCCATAATTTTGGGCGGTCGTATTTTCATTGTCACTTTTTCCCAGGTAGTTGCGATTCCATGTTTGTTTTCTGCAGTGAATTCTTGGTTATGTAAGAGCATTTTGTTTCGCTTCCATGTGTTAGTATTATTTACAGTTTTTTTTCTTTTAATTCATATCTGGTCTCATAGCACTGTAGACGGAAAATATACCTTATACTATTTCAGTTTTCTTAAATTTTCTGAGGCTTTATTTGTGACCCTATATATGATATATACTGGAGAATGTTCCATGAGCACTTGAGAAGAAAGTGTTTTCTGTTGTTTTGCAATAGAATATTACATACATATGAATGAAGTCCCTCTTGTTCAATGTGTCATTTAAAGCTTATGTTTCCTGATCTATTTTCATTCTGGATGATCTGTGCATTGGTGAAAGTGGGGTGTTAATGTCCCCTACAATTATAGTGTTACTGTCAAGTTCCCCTTTTATGGCTGTTAGGGTATACCTTATGTATTGAAGTGCTCCTATGTTGGGTTCATAAGTATTTGCATTTGCGATATCTTCTCCTTGGCTGGATCCCTTGATCAGTATGTAGTGTCCTTTTTTGTTTCTTGTACTAATCTTTATCTTAAAGTCTATTTCATCTGATATGACAATTGCTACTCCAGCTTTATTTGATTTCCATTTGCGTGGAATGTCTCTTGCCATCCCCTCACTTTCAGTGTGTGGGTGTCCCCAGGTCTAAAGTGGGTCTCTTCTAGACTGCATATATAATGGTCTTGTTTTTGTATCCCTTCAGCCAGTCTATCTGTTTCAGTTGGAGCATTTAATCCATTTACCTGTAAGGTAATTATCCATATGTATGTTCCTGTTACCGTTTTGTTAGTTGTTTTTGGTTTGTTATTGGAGGTCTTTTCCTTCCTCTGTGTTTCCTGCCCAGAGAAGTTTCTTTATCATTTGTTATAAAACTGGTGTGTGGTGCTGAATTCTCTTACCTTTTGTTTGGCTGTAAAGATTTTAGTTTCTCTGTCCAATCTCAATGAGATTCTTGCTGAGTAGAGTACCTTAGGCTGCAGCTTTTTTTCCTCTCATCTCTTTAAATACGTATACTGCCACTCCCTTCTCTCTTGCAGAATTTCTGCTGAAAGGTCAGCTGTTAACTTAAGGGGATTCCCTTGTATGGTACATGGTGCTTTTCCCTTGCTGCTTTTAATATGTTTTCTATGTATTTAATTCTTAATAGTTAGATTAATACGTTTCTTGGCCTTTTTCGCCTTGGATTTATCCTGTATGGGACTCTCTGTGCTTCCTGGACTTGATTAACTCTTTCCGTGCCCATATTAGGGAAGTTTTCAACTCTAAACTCTTCAAATATTTTCTCAGTCCTTTTCTTTTTCTCTTCCACGTCGGGGACCCCTATAATTCGAATTTTGGTGCGTTTAATGTTGTCCCAGGGATCTCTGAGACTGTCCTCTCAGATTCCTGTTTCTTTATGCTGCTCTGCAGTAGTTATTTGAACTATTTTATCTTCCAGGTCACTTAACCGTTCTTCTGCCTCAGTTATTCTGCTAGTGATCCATGCCAGAGAATTCTTAATTTCATTTATTTTGGTCTTCATCATTGTTTGTTTGCTCTTTAGTTCTTCTCGTCCCTTGTGAAAGGTTTATTGTATTTTCTCTATCCTATTTCCAAGATTTTGGATCGTCTTTCCTATCATTATTCTGAATTCTTTTTCAGGTAGACTACCTATTTCCTCTTCATTTGTTAGGTCTTGTGACTTTTGAGCTTGCTTCTTCATCTGCTGTGTGTTTTTCGGTCTCCTCATTTTGCGTAACGTACTGTGCTTGGGGTCTCCTTTTCACAGGCTGCATGCTCGTAGTTATTGTTGTTTTTGGTGTCAGTCCCCAGAGGCCAAGTTTCGTTCAGTGTGTTGTGTAGGCTTCTTGGTGGAGGCGAGTTGGGCCTGTGTTCTGGTGGATGAGGCTGGATCTTGTCTTTCTGGTGGGCACTTCCACATTTGGTGGTGTGTGTTTTGGTGTCTGTGTCCTTATTATGATTTAAGGCATCCTCTCTGATAATGGATGGGGCTCTGTTTCTGTCTTGCTCATCGTTTGGCATACGATATCCAGCACTGTAGCTTGCTGGTCACTGAGTGAAGGTGGGTCTCGACGTTGAGATGGAAATCTCTGGAAGATTTACTCCATTTGATATTATGTGGAGCTGTCAGGTCTCCTGTGGACCAGTGTCCTGAAGTTGGCTCTCCCACTTCAGATGCACAGCACTGAATCCTGGCTGGAGCACGAAGAGACTTCTTTCCTCACGGCTCAGAATAAGTGGGAGAGGAAAGAGAAAGAAACAGAGAAAGGGGATAAAATAAAACAAATTAAGGTAAAATAAAATAAAATGAAGTTATTAAAATAAGACATATTTATTAAGAAAAACATTTAGAAAGTAAAAGAAACAAAAGAAACGGAGAGAACTCCAGCACAAATGGTTATAGCTAAGCTATACAGACAAAATCACAAACAGAAGCATACACCGCTACACTCACAGAAAGAGAAAACGTGGAAAAAATACTGTATTTTTGCTCCCAAAACCCACCTCCTCAATTTTGGGCTGATTCATTGTGTATCAGGTGTTCCACAGAGGCGGAGTGCTTCACGTTGAATGTGGAGATTTAATCCACTCTTCCGGAGGCTGCTGGGAGAGATTTCCCTTTCTCTTCTTTGTTCGCACAGCTCTCCTGTTCGAGTTGATTTTGCTGTATCCCATAGTTTTGGGGGGTCGTATTTTCATTGTCCCTTTTTCCCAGGTAGTTGTGATTCCACCTTTGTTTTCTGCAGTGAAATCTTGGTTATGTAACTGCATTTTGTTTAGCTTCCATGTGTTTGTATTATTTACAGTTTTTTTTCTTTTAATTCGTATCTAGTCTCACAGCACTGTAGGCCGAAAATATACCTTATACTATTTCAGTTTTCTTCAATTTTCTAAGTCTTTATTTGTGACCCTATATATGATATATACTGGAGAATGTTCCATGAGCACTTGAGAAGAAAGTGTTTTCTGTTGTTTTGCAATAGAATATTACATACATATGAATGAAGTCCCTCTTGTTCAATGTGTCATTTAAAGCTTATGTTTCCTGATCTATTTTCATTCTGGATGATCTGTGCATTGGTGAAAGTGGGGTGTTAATGTCCCCTACTATTATTGTGTTACTGTCAAGTTCCCCTTTTATGGCTGTTAGGGTATACCTTATGTATTGAAGTGCTCCTATGTTGGGTTCATAAGTATTTGCATTTGCGATATCCTCTCCTTGGTTGGATCCCTTGATCAGTATGTAGTGTCCTTTTTCGTTTCTTGTACTAGTCTTTATCTTAAAGTCTATTTCGTGTGCTATGACAATTGCTACTCCAGTTTTCCGTTGCTTTCCATTTGCATGGAAGGTCTCTTGCCATCCTCTCACTTTCAGTATGTGTGTGTCCCCAGGTCTAAAGTGGGTCTCTTCTAGACTGCATATATAAAGGTCTTGTTTTTGTATTCCTTCAGCCAGCCTATCTGTATTGGTTGGAGCATTTAATCCATTTACATGTAAGGTAATTATCAATATGTATGTTCCTGTTACCGTTTTGTTAGTTGTTTTTGGTTGGTTATTGGAGGTCTTTTCCTTCCTCTGTGTTTCCTGCCTAGAGAAGTTCCTTTATCATTTGTTATAAAGCTGGTGTGTGGTGCTGAATTCTCTTACCTTTTGTTTGTCTGTAAAGTTTTTAGTTTCTCCGTCCAATCTCAATGAGATTCTTGCTGAGTAGAGTAACCTTGGTTGTAGCTTTTTTCCCTCTCATCTCTTTAAATTCGTATACTGCCACCCCTTTCTCTCTTGCAGAATTTCTGCTGAAATGTCAGCTGTTAACTTAAGGGGATTCCCTTGTATGGTACATGGTGCTTTTCCCTTGCTGCTTTTAATGTTTTCTATGTATTTAATTTTTAATAGTTAGATTAATACGTTTCTTGGCCTTTTTCTCCTTGGATTTATCCTGTATGGGACTCTCTGTTCTTCCTGGACTTGATTAACTCTCTCCTTTCCCATAGTAGGGAAGTTTTCAACTCTAATCTCTTCAAATATTTTCTCAGTCCTTTTCTTTTTCTCTTCCTCTTCGGTGACTCCTATAATTCGAATTTGGGTGCGTTTAATGTTGTCCCAGGGATCTCTGAGACTGTCCTCTGAGATTCTTGTTTCTTTATTCTGCTCTGCAGTAGTTATTTGAACTATTTTATCTTCCAGGTCCCTTAACCGTTCTTCTATCTCAATTATTCTGCTAGTGATCCATGCTAGAGAAGTTTTAATTTCATTTATTTTGGTCTTCATCATTGTTTTTTTGCTCTTTACTTCTTCTGGTCCCTTGTGAAACGTTTATTGTATTTTCTCTCTCCTATTTCCAAGATGTTGCATCGTCTTTCCTATCATTATTATGAATTCTTTTTCAGGTAGACTGCCTATTTCCTCTTCCTTTGTTAGGTCTGGTGCGTCTTGACCTTGCTCCTTCATCTGCTGTGTGTTTTTCGGTCTCCTCAGTTTGCTTAACTTACTGTGCTTGGGGTCTGCTTTTCACAGGCTGCATGCTCGTAGTTATTGTTGTTTTTGGTGTCTGTCCCCAGATTCTAAGGATTTTTCAGTGGGTTGTGTTGGCTTCTGGGTGGAGGGGAGTTGGGCCAGTGTTCTGGTGGATGAGGCTGGACCTTGTCTTTCTGGTGGGCACGTCCACATCTGGTGGTGTGTATTTTGGTGTCTGTGTCCTTATTATGATTTAAGGCATCCTCTCTGATAATGGATGGGGCTGTGCTTCTGTCTTGCTCATCATTTGGCATACGGTGTCCAACACTGTAGCTTGCTGGTCACTGAGTGAAGATGGGTCTCGGCTTTGAGATGGAAATCTCTGGAAGATTTTCTCCATTTGATATTACGTGGAGCTGTCAGGTCTCCTGTGGACCAGTGTCCTGAAGTTGGCTCTCCCACCTCAGATGCACAGCACTGACTCCTGGCTGGAGCACTAAGAGACTTTCATCCTCACGGCTCAGAATAAGTGGGAGAGGAAAGAGAAAGAAACAAAGAAAGGGGAAAAAATAAAACCAATTAAGGTAAAATAAAATAGAATGAAGTTATTAAAATAAGACATATTTATTAAGAAAACAATTTAGAAAGTAAAAGAAACAAAACAAACGGAGAGAACCCCAGCACAAATGGTTAAAGCTAAGCTATACAGACAAAATCACAAAGAGAAGCATACACCTCCACACTCACAAAAAGAGAAAAAGTGGAAAAAATAATATATCTTTGCTCCCAAAGTCCACCTCCTCAATTTTGGGCTGATTCATTGTGTATCAGGTGTTCCACAGGTGCGGGGTGCTTCACGTTCAATGTGGAGATTTAATCCAGTCTTCCTGAGGCTTCTGGGAGAGATTTCCCTTTCTCTTCTTTGTTTGCACAGCTCTCCTGTTCGAGTTGCTTTTGCTGTATCCCATAATTTTGGGTGGTCGTATTTTCAGTGTCACTTTTTCCCAGGTAGTTGCGATTCCATGTTTGTTTTCTGCAGTGAATTCTTGGTTATGTAAGGGCATTTTGTTTCGCTTCCATGTGTTAGTATTATTTACAGTTTTTTTTCTTTTAATTCATATCTAGTCTCATAGCACAGTAGACGGAAAATATACCTTATACTATTTCAGTTTTCTTAAATTTTCTGAGGCTTTATTTGTGACCCTATATATGATATATACTGGAGAATGTTCCATGAGCACTTGAGAAGAAAGTGTTTTCTGTTGTTTTGCAATAGAATATTACATACATATGAATGAAGTCCCTCTTGTTCAATGTGTCATTTAAAGCTTATGTTTCCTGATCTATTTTCATTCTGGATGATCTGTGCATTGGTGAAAGTGGGGTGTTAATGTCCCCTACTATTATAGTGTTACTGTCAAGTTCCCCTTTTATGGCTGTTAGGGTATACCTTATGTATTGAAGTGCTCCTATGTTGGGTTCATAAGTATTTGCAATTGCGATATCCTCTCCTTGGTTGGATCCCTTGATCAGTATGTAGTGTCCTTTTTCGTTTCTTGTACTAATCTTTATCTTAAAGTCTATTTCATCTGATATGACAATTGCTACTCCAGCTTTATTTGATTTCCATTTGCGTGGAATGTCTCTTGCCATCCCCTCACTTTCAGTGTGTGGGTGTCCCCAGGTCTAAAGTGGGTCTCTTCTAGACTGCATATATAATGGTCTTGTTTTTGTATCCCTTCAGCCAGTCTATCTGTTTCAGTTGGAGCATTTAATCCATTTACCTGTAAGGTAATTATCCATATGTATGTTCCTGTTACCGTTTTGTTAGTTGTTTTTGGTTTGTTATTGGAGGTCTTTTCCTTCCTCTGTGTTTCCTGCCCAGAGAAGTTTCTTTATCATTTGTTATAAAACTGGTGTGTGGTGCTGAATTCTCTTACCTTTTGTTTGGCTGTAAAGATTTTAGTTTCTCTGTCCAATCTCAATGAGATTCTTGCTGAGTAGAGTACCTTAGGCTGCAGCTTTTTTTCCTCTCATCTCTTTAAATACGTATACTGCCACTCCCTTCTCTCTTGCAGAATTTCTGCTGAAAGGTCAGCTGTTAACTTAAGGGGATTCCCTTGTATGGTACATGGTGCTTTTCCCTTGCTGCTTTTAATATGTTTTCTATGTATTTAATTCTTAATAGTTAGATTAATACGTTTCTTGGCCTTTTTCGCCTTGGATTTATCCTGTATGGGACTCTCTGTGCTTCCTGGACTTGATTAACTCTTTCCGTGCCCATATTAGGGAAGTTTTCAACTCTAAACTCTTCAAATATTTTCTCAGTCCTTTTCTTTTTCTCTTCCACGTCGGGGACCCCTATAATTCGAATTTTGGTGCGTTTAATGTTGTCCCAGGGATCTCTGAGACTGTCCTCTCAGATTCCTGTTTCTTTATGCTGCTCTGCAGTAGTTATTTGAACTATTTTATCTTCCAGGTCACTTAACCGTTCTTCTGCCTCAGTTATTCTGCTAGTGATCCATGCCAGAGAATTCTTAATTTCATTTATTTTGGTCTTCATCATTGTTTGTTTGCTCTTTAGTTCTTCTCGTCCCTTGTGAAAGGTTTATTGTATTTTCTCTATCCTATTTCCAAGATTTTGGATCGTCTTTCCTATCATTATTCTGAATTCTTTTTCAGGTAGACTACCTATTTCCTCTTCATTTGTTAGGTCTTGTGACTTTTGAGCTTGCTTCTTCATCTGCTGTGTGTTTTTCGGTCTCCTCATTTTGCGTAACGTACTGTGCTTGGGGTCTCCTTTTCACAGGCTGCATGCTCGTAGTTATTGTTGTTTTTGGTGTCAGTCCCCAGAGGCCAAGTTTCGTTCAGTGTGTTGTGTAGGCTTCTTGGTGGAGGCGAGTTGGGCCTGTGTTCTGGTGGATGAGGCTGGATCTTGTCTTTCTGGTGGGCACTTCCACATTTGGTGGTGTGTGTTTTGGTGTCTGTGTCCTTATTATGATTTAAGGCATCCTCTCTGATAATGGATGGGGCTCTGTTTCTGTCTTGCTCATCGTTTGGCATACGATATCCAGCACTGTAGCTTGCTGGTCACTGAGTGAAGGTGGGTCTCGACGTTGAGATGGAAATCTCTGGAAGATTTACTCCATTTGATATTATGTGGAGCTGTCAGGTCTCCTGTGGACCAGTGTCCTGAAGTTGGCTCTCCCACTTCAGATGCACAGCACTGAATCCTGGCTGGAGCACGAAGAGACTTCTTTCCTCACGGCTCAGAATAAGTGGGAGAGGAAAGAGAAAGAAACAGAGAAAGGGGATAAAATAAAACAAATTAAGGTAAAATAAAATAAAATGAAGTTATTAAAATAAGACATATTTATTAAGAAAAACATTTAGAAAGTAAAAGAAACAAAAGAAACGGAGAGAACTCCAGCACAAATGGTTATAGCTAAGCTATACAGACAAAATCACAAACAGAAGCATACACCGCTACACTCACAGAAAGAGAAAACGTGGAAAAAATACTGTATTTTTGCTCCCAAAACCCACCTCCTCAATTTTGGGCTGATTCATTGTGTATCAGGTGTTCCACAGAGGCGGAGTGCTTCACGTTGAATGTGGAGATTTAATCCACTCTTCCGGAGGCTGCTGGGAGAGATTTCCCTTTCTCTTCTTTGTTCGCACAGCTCTCCTGTTCGAGTTGATTTTGCTGTATCCCATAGTTTTGGGTGGTCGTATTTTCATTGTCCCTTTTTCCCAGGTAGTTGTGATTCCACCTTTGTTTTCTGCAGTGAAATCTTGGTTATGTAACTGCATTTTGTTTAGCTTCCATGTGTTTGTATTATTTACAGTTTTTTTTCTTTTAATTCGTATCTAGTCTCACAGCACTGTAGGCCGAAAATATACCTTATACTATTTCAGTTTTCTTAAATTTTCTAAGTCTTTATTTGTGACCCTATATATGATATATACTGGAGAATGTTCCATGAGCACTTGAGAAGAAAGTGTTTTCTGTTGTTTTGCAATAGAATATTACATACATATGAATGAAGTCCCTCTTGTTCAATGTGTCATTTAAAGCTTATGTTTCCTGATCTATTTTCATTCTGGATGATCTGTGCATTGGTGAAAGTGGGGTGTTAATGTCCCCTACTATTATTGTGTTACTGTCAAGTTCCCCTTTTATGGCTGTTAGGGTATACCTTATGTATTGAAGTGCTCCTATGTTGGGTTCATAAGTATTTGCATTTGCGATATCCTCTCCTTGGTTGGATCCCTTGATCAGTATGTAGTGTCCTTTTTCGTTTCTTGTACTAGTCTTTATCTTAAAGTCTATTTCGTGTGCTATGACAATTGCTACTCCAGTTTTCCGTTGCTTTCCATTTGCATGGAAGGTCTCTTGCCATCCTCTCACTTTCAGTATGTGTGTGTCCCCAGGTCTAAAGTGGGTCTCTTCTAGACTGCATATATAAAGGTCTTGTTTTTGTATTCCTTCAGCCAGCCTATCTGTATTGGTTGGAGCATTTAATCCATTTACATGTAAGGTAATTATCAATATGTATGTTCCTGTTACCGTTTTGTTAGTTGTTTTTGGTTGGTTATTGGAGGTCTTTTCCTTCCTCTGTGTTTCCTGCCTAGAGAAGTTCCTTTATCATTTGTTATAAAGCTGGTGTGTGGTGCTGAATTCTCTTACCTTTTGTTTGTCTGTAAAGTTTTTAGTTTCTCCGTCCAATCTCAATGAGATTCTTGCTGAGTAGAGTAACATTGGTTGTAGCTTTTTTCCCTCTCATCTCTTTAAATTCGTATACTGCCACCCCTTTCTCTCTTGCAGAATTTCTGCTGAAATGTCAGCTGTTAACTTAAGGGGATTCCCTTGTATGGTACATGGTGCTTTTCCCTTGCTGCTTTTAATGTTTTCTATGTATTTAATTTTTAATAGTTAGATTAATACGTTTCTTGGCCTTTTTCTCCTTGGATTTATCCTGTATGGGACTCTCTGTTCTTCCTGGACTTGATTAACTCTCTCCTTTCCCATAGTAGGGAAGTTTTCAACTCTAATCTCTTCAAATATTTTCTCAGTCCTTTTCTTTTTCTCTTCCTCTTCGGTGACTCCTATAATTCGAATTTGGGTGCGTTTAATGTTGTCCCAGGGATCTCTGAGACTGTCCTCTGAGATTCTTGTTTCTTTATTCTGCTCTGCAGTAGTTATTTGAACTATTTTATCTTCCAGGTCCCTTAACCGTTCTTCTATCTCAATTATTCTGCTAGTGATCCATGCTAGAGAAGTTTTAATTTCATTTATTTTGGTCTTCATCATTGTTTTTTTGCTCTTTACTTCTTCTGGTCCCTTGTGAAACGTTTATTGTATTTTCTCTCTCCTATTTCCAAGATGTTGCATCGTCTTTCCTATCATTATTATGAATTCTTTTTCAGGTAGACTGCCTATTTCCTCTTCCTTTGTTAGGTCTGGTGCGTCTTGACCTTGCTCCTTCATCTGCTGTGTGTTTTTCGGTCTCCTCAGTTTGCTTAACTTACTGTGCTTGGGGTCTGCTTTTCACAGGCTGCATGCTCGTAGTTATTGTTGTTTTTGGTGTCTGTCCCCAGATTCTAAGGATTTTTCAGTGGGTTGTGTTGGCTTCTGGGTGGAGGGGAGTTGGGCCAGTGTTCTGGTGGATGAGGCTGGACCTTGTCTTTCTGGTGGGCACGTCCACATCTGGTGGTGTGTATTTTGGTGTCTGTGTCCTTATTATGATTTAAGGCATCCTCTCTGATAATGGATGGGGCTGTGCTTCTGTCTTGCTCATCATTTGGCATACGGTGTCCAACACTGTAGCTTGCTGGTCACTGAGTGAAGATGGGTCTCGGCTTTGAGATGGAAATCTCTGGAAGATTTTCTCCATTTGATATTACGTGGAGCTGTCAGGTCTCCTGTGGACCAGTGTCCTGAAGTTGGCTCTCCCACCTCAGATGCACAGCACTGACTCCTGGCTGGAGCACTAAGAGACTTTCATCCTCACGGCTCAGAATAAGTGGGAGAGGAAAGAGAAAGAAACAAAGAAAGGGGAAAAAATAAAACCAATTAAGGTAAAATAAAATAGAATGAAGTTATTAAAATAAGACATATTTATTAAGAAAACAATTTAGAAAGTAAAAGAAACAAAACAAACGGAGAGAACCCCAGCACAAATGGTTAAAGCTAAGCTATACAGACAAAATCACAAAGAGAAGCATACACCTCCACACTCACAAAAAGAGAAAAAGTGGAAAAAATAATATATCTTTGCTCCCAAAGTCCACCTCCTCAATTTTGGGCTGATTCATTGTGTATCAGGTGTTCCACAGGTGCGGGGTGCTTCACGTTCAATGTGGAGATTTAATCCAGTCTTCCTGAGGCTTCTGGGAGAGATTTCCCTTTCTCTTCTTTGTTTGCACAGCTCTCCTGTTCGAGTTGCTTTTGCTGTATCCCATAATTTTGGGTGGTCGTATTTTCAGTGTCACTTTTTCCCAGGTAGTTGCGATTCCATGTTTGTTTTCTGCAGTGAATTCTTGGTTATGTAAGGGCATTTTGTTTCGCTTCCATGTGTTAGTATTATTTACAGTTTTTTTTCTTTTAATTCATATCTAGTCTCATAGCACAGTAGACGGAAAATATACCTTATACTATTTCAGTTTTCTTAAATTTTCTGAGGCTTTATTTGTGACCCTATATATGATATATACTGGAGAATGTTCCATGAGCACTTGAGAAGAAAGTGTTTTCTGTTGTTTTGCAATAGAATATTACATACATATGAATGAAGTCCCTCTTGTTCAATGTGTCATTTAAAGCTTATGTTTCCTGATCTATTTTCATTCTGGATGATCTGTGCATTGGTGAAAGTGGGGTGTTAATGTCCCCTACTATTATAGTGTTACTGTCAAGTTCCCCTTTTATGGCTGTTAGGGTATACCTTATGTATTGAAGTGCTCCTATGTTGGGTTCATAAGTATTTGCATTTGCGATATCCTCTCCTTGGTTGGATCCCTTGATCAGTATGTAGTGTCCTTTTTCGTTTCTTGTACTAGTCTTTATCTTAAAGTCTATTTCGTGTGCTATGACAATTGCTACTCCAGTTTTCCGTTGCTTTCCATTTGCATGGAAGGTCTCTTGCCATCCTCTCACTTTCAGTATGTGTGTGTCCCCAGGTCTAAAGTGGGTCTCTTCTAGACTGCATATATAATGGTCTTGTTTTTGTATTCCTTCAGCCAGCCTATCTGTATTGGTTGGAGCATTTAATCCATTTACCTGTAAGGTAATTATCCATATGTATGTTCCTGTTACCGTTTTGTTAGTTGTTTTTGGTTTGTCATTGGAGGTCTTTTCCTTCCTTTGTGTTTCCTGCCTAGAGAAGTTTCTTTATTATTTGTTATAAAACTGGTGTGTGGTGCTGAATTCTCTTACCTTTTGTTTGGCTGTAAAGATTTTAGTTTCTCTGTCCAATCTCAATGAGATTCTTGCTGAGTAGAGTACCTTAGGCTGCAGCTTTTTTTCCTCTCATCTCTTTAAATACGTATACTGCCACTCCCTTCTCTCTTGCAGAATTTCTGCTGAAAGGTCAGCTATTAACTTTAGGGGATTCCCTTGTATGGTACATGGTGCTTTTCCCATGCTGCTTTTAATATGTTTTCTATGTATTTAATTCTTAATAGTTAGATTAATACGTTTCTTGGCCTTTTTCGCCTTGGATTTATCCTGTATGGGACTCTCTGTGCTTCCTGGACTTGATTAACTCTTTCCGTGCCCATATTAGGTAAGTTTTCAACTCTAAACTCTTCAAATATTTTCTCAGTCCTTTTCTTTTTCTCTTCCACTTCGGGGACCCCTATAATTCGAATTTTGGTGCGTTTAATGTTGTCCCAGGGATCTCTGAGACTGTCCTCTCAGATTCCTGTTTCTTTATTCTGCTCTGCAGTAGTTATTTGAACTATTTTATCTTCCAGGTCACTTAACCGTTCTTCTGCCTCAGTTATTCTGCTAGTGATCCATGCCAGAGAATTCTTAATTTCATTTATTTTGGTCTTCATCATTGTTTGTTTGCTCTTTAGTTCTTCTCGTCCCTTGTGAAAGGTTTATTGTATTTTCTCTATCCTATTTCCAAGATTTTGGATCGTCTTTCCTATCATTATTCTGAATTCTTTTTCAGGTAGACTACCTATTTCCTCTTCATTTGTTAGGTCTTGTGACTTTTGAGCTTGCTTCTTCATCTGCTGTGTGTTTTTCGGTCTCCTCATTTTGCGTAACGTACTGGGCTTGGGGTCTCCTTTTCACAGGCTGCATGCTCGTAGTTATTGTTGTTTTTGGTGTCAGTCCCCAGAGGCCAAGTTTCGTTCAGTGTGTTGTGTAGGCTTCTTGGTGGAGGCGAGTTGGGCCTGTGTTCTGGTGGATGAGGCTGGATCTTGTCTTTCTGGTGGGCACTTCCACATTTGGTGGTGTGTGTTTTGGTGTCTGTGTCCTTATTATGATTTAAGGCATCCTCTCTGATAATGGATGGGGCTCTGTTTCTGTCTTGCTCATCGTTTGGCATACGATGTCCAGCACTGTAGCTTGCTGGTCACTGAGTGAAGGTGGGTCTCGACGTTGAGATGGAAATCTCTGGAAGATTTACTCCATTTGATATTATGTGGAGCTGTCAGGTCTCCTGTGGACCAGTGTCCTGAAGTTGGCTCTCCCACTTCAGATGCACAGCACTGAATCCTGGCTGGAGCACGAAGAGACTTCTTTCCTCACGGCTCAGAATAAGTGGGAGAGGAAAGAGAAAGAAACAGAGAAAGGGGATAAAATAAAACAAATTAAGGTAAAATAAAATAAAATGAAGTTATTAAAATAAGACATATTTATTAAGAAAAACATTTAGAAAGTAAAAGAAACAAAAGAAACGGAGAGAACTCCAGCACAAATGGTTATAGCTAAGCTATACAGACAAAATCACAAACAGAAGCATACACCGCTACACTCACAGAAAGAGAAAACGTGGAAAAAATACTGTATCTTTGCTCCCAAAACCCACCTCCTCAATTTTGGGCTGATTCATTGTGTATCAGGTGTTCCACAGAGGCGGAGTGCTTCACGTTGAATGTGGAGATTTAATCCACTCTTCCGGAGGCTGCTGGGAGAGATTTCCCTTTCTCTTCTTTGTTCGCACAACTCTCCTGTTCGAGTTGATTTTGCTGTATCCCATAGGTTTGGGTGGTCGTATTTTCATTGTCCCTTTTTCCCAGGTAGTTGTGATTCCACCTTTGTTTTCTGCAGTGAAATCTTGGTTATGTAACTGCATTTTGTTTAGCTTCCATGTGTTTGTATTATTTACAGTTTTTTTTCTTTTAATTCGTATCTAGTCTCACAGCACTGTAGGCCGAAAATATACCTTATACTATTTCAGTTTTCTTAAATTTTCTAAGTCTTTATTTGTGACCCTATATATGATATATACTGGAGAATGTTCCATGAGCACTTGAGAAGAAAGTGTTTTCTGTTGTTTTGCAATAGAATATTACATACATATGAATGAAGTCCCTCTTGTTCAATGTGTCATTTAAAGCTTATGTTTCCTGATCTATTTTCATTCTGGATGATCTGTGCATTGGTGAAAGTGGGGTGTTAATGTCCCCTACTATTATTGTGTTACTGTCAAGTTCCCCTTTTATGGCTGTTAGGGTATACCTTATATTTTGAAGTGCTCCTATGTTGGGTTCATAAGTATTTGCATTTGCGATATCCTCTCCTTGGTTGGATCCCTTGATCAGTATGTAGTGTCCTTTTTCGTTTCTTGTACTAGTCTTTATCTTAAAGTCTATTTCGTGTGCTATGACAATTGCTACTCCAGTTTTCCGTTGCTTTCCATTTGCATGGAAGGTCTCTTGCCATCCTCTCACTTTCAGTATGTGTGTGTCCCCAGGTCTAAAGTGGGTCTCTTCTAGACTGCATATATAATGGTCTTGTTTTTGTATTCCTTCAGCCAGCCTATCTGTATTGGTTGGAGCATTTAATCCATTTACATGTAAGGTAATTATCCATATGTATGTTCCTGTTACCGTTTTGTTAGTTGTTTTTGGTTGGTTATTGGAGGTCTTTTCCTTCCTCTGTGTTTCCTGCCTAGAGAAGTTCCTTTATCATTTGTTATAAAGCTGGTGTGTGGTGCTGAATTCTCTTACCTTTTGTTTGTCTGTAAAGTTTTTAGTTTCTCCGTCCAATCTCAATGAGATTCTTGCTGAGTAGAGTAACATTGGTTGTAGCTCTTTTCCCTCTCATCTCTTTAAATTCGTATACTGCCACCCCTTTCTCTCTTGCAGAATTTCTGCTGAAATGTCAGCTGTTAACTTAAGGGGATTCCCTTGTATGGTACATGGTGCTTTTCCCTTGCTGCTTTTAATGTTTTCTATGTATTTAATTTTTAATAGTTAGATTAATACGTTTCTTGGCCTTTTTCTCCTTGGATTTATCCTGTATGGGACTCTCTGTTCTTCCTGGACTTGATTAACTCTCTCCTTTCCCATAGTAGGGAAGTTTTCAACTCTAATCTCTTCAAATATTTTCTCAGTCCTTTTCTTTTTCTCTTCCTCTTCGGTGACTCCTATAATTCGAATTTGGGTGCGTTTAATGTTGTCCCAGGGATCTCTGAGACTGTCCTCTGAGATTCTTGTTTCTTTATTCTGCTCTGCAGTAGTTATTTGAACTATTTTATCTTCCGGGTCCCTTAACCGTTCTTCTATCTCAATTATTCTGCTAGTGATCCATGCTAGAGAAGTTTTAATTTCATTTATTTTGGTCTTCATCATTGTTTGTTTGCTCTTTACTTCTTCTGGTCCCTTGTGAAACGTTTATTGTATTTTCTCTCTCCTATTTCCAAGATGTTGCATCGTCTTTCCTATCATTATTATGAATTCTTTTTCAGGTAGACTGCCTATTTCCTCTTCCTTTGTTAGGTCTGGTGCGTCTTGACCTTGCTCCTTCATCTGCTGTGTGTTTTTCGGTCTCCTCAGTTTGCTTAACTTACTGTGCTTGGGGTCTGCTTTTCACAGGCTGCATGCTCGTAGTTATTGTTGTTTTTGGTGTCTGTCCCCAGATTCTAAGGATTTTTCAGTGGGTTGTGTTGGCTTCTGGGTGGAGGGGAGTTGGGCCAGTGTTCTGGTGGATGAGGCTGGACCTTGTCTTTCTGGTGGGCACGTCCACATCTGGTGGTGTGTATTTTGGTGTCTGTGTCCTTATTATGATTTAAGGCATCCTCTCTGATAATGGATGGGGCTGTGCTTCTGTCTTGCTCATCATTTGGCATACGGTGTCCAACACTGTAGCTTGCTGGTCACTGAGTGAAGATGGGTCTCGGCTTTGAGATGGAAATCTCTGGAAGATTTTCTCCATTTGATATTACGTGGAGCTGTCAGGTCTCCTGTGGACCAGTGTCCTGAAGTTGGCTCTCCCACCTCAGATGCACAGCACTGACTCCTGGCTGGAGCACTAAGAGACTTTCATCCTCACGGCTCAGAATAAGTGGGAGAGGAAAGAGAAAGAAACAAAGAAAGGGGAAAAAATAAAACCAATTAAGGTAAAATAAAATAGAATGAAGTTATTAAAATAAGAAATATTTATTAAGAAAACAATTTAGAAAGTAAAAGAAACAAAACAAACGGAGAGAACCCCAGCACAAATGGTTAAAGCTAAGCTATACAGACAAAATCACAAAGAGAAGCATACACCTCCACACTCACAAAAAGAGAAAAAGTGGAAAAAATAATATATCTTTGCTCCCAAAGTCCACCTCCTCAATTTTGGGCTGATTCATTGTGTATCAGGTGTTCCACAGGTGCGGGGTGCTTCACGTTCAATGTGGAGATTTAATCCAGTCTTCCTGAGGCTTCTGGGAGAGATTTCCCTTTCTCTTCTTTGTTTGCACAGCTCTCCTGTTCGAGTTGCTTTTGCTGTATCCCATAATTTTGGGTGGTCGTATTTTCAGTGTCACTTTTTCCCAGGTAGTTGCGATTCCATGTTTGTTTTCTGCAGTGAATTCTTGGTTATGTAAGAGCATTTTGTTTCGCTTCCATGGGTTAGTATTATTTACAGTTTTTTTTCTTTTAATTCATATCTAGTCTCATAGCACTGTAGACGGAAAATATACCTTATACTATTTCAGTTTTCTTAAATTTTCTGAGGCTTTATTTGTGACCCTATATATGATATATACTGGAGAATGTTCCATGAGCACTTGAGAAGAAAGTGTTTTCTGTTGTTTTGCAATAGAATATTACATACATATGAATGAAGTCCCTCTTGTTCAATGTGTCATTTAAAGCTTATGTTTCCTGATCTATTTTCATTCTGGATGATCTGTGCATTGGTGAAAGTGGGGTGTTAATGTCCCCTACTATTATTGTGTTACTGTCAAGTTCCCCTTTTATGGCTGTTAGGGTATACCTTATGTATTGAAGTGCTCCTATGTTGGGTTCATAAGTATTTGCATTTGCGATATCCTCTCCTTGGTTGGATCCCTTGATCAGTATGTAGTGTCCTTTTTCGTTTCTTGTACTAGTCTTTATCTTAAAGTCTATTTCGTGTGCTATGACAATTGCTACTCCAGTTTTCCGTTGCTTTCCATTTGCATGGAAGGTCTCTTGCCATCCTCTCACTTTCAGTATGTGTGTGTCCCCAGGTCTAAAGTGGGTCTCTTCTAGACTGCATATATAATGGTCTTGTTTTTGTATTCCTTCAGCCAGCCTATCTGTATTGGTTGGAGCATTTAATCCATTTACCTGTAAGGTAATTATCCATATGTATGTTCCTGTTACCGTTTTGTTAGTCGTTTTTGGTTTGTCATTGGAGGTCTTTTCCTTCCTTTGTGTTTCCTGCCTAGAGAAGTTTCTTTATTATTTGTTATAAAACTGGTGTGTGGTGCTGAATTCTCTTACCTTTTGTTTGGCTGTAAAGATTTTAGTTTCTCTGTCCAATCTCAATGAGATTCTTGCTGAGTAGAGTACCTTAGGCTGCAGCTTTTTTTCCTCTCATCTCTTTAAATACGTATACTGCCACTCCCTTCTCTCTTGCAGAATTTCTGCTGAAAGGTCAGCTGTTAACTTTAGGGGATTCCCTTGTATGGTACATGGTGCTTTTCCCTTGCTGCTTTTAATATGTTTTCTATGTATTTAATTCTTAATAGTTAGATTAATACGTTTCTTGGCCTTTTTCGCCTTGGATTTATCCTGTATGGGACTCTCTGTGCTTCCTGGACTTGATTAACTCTTTCCGTGCCCATATTAGGGAAGTTTTCAACTCTAAACTCTTCAAATATTTTCTCAGTCCTTTTCTTTTTCTCTTCCACTTCGGGGACCCCTATAATTCGAATTTTGGTGCGTTTAATGTTGTCCCAGGGATCTCTGAGACTGTCCTCTCAGATTCCTGTTTCTTTATTCTGCTCTGCAGTAGTTATTTGAACTATTTTATCTTCCAGGTCACTTAACCGTTCTTCTGCCTCAGTTATTCTGCTAGTGATCCATGCCAGAGAATTCTTAATTTCATTTATTTTGGTCTTCATCATTGTTTGTTTGCTCTTTAGTTCTTCTCGTCCCTTGTGAAAGGTTTATTGTATTTTCTCTATCCTATTTCCAAGATTTTGGATCGTCTTTCCTATCATTATTCTGAATTCTTTTTCAGGTAGACTACCTATTTCCTCTTCATTTGTTAGGTCTTGTGACTTTTGAGCTTGCTTCTTCATCTGCTGTGTGTTTTTCGGTCTCCTCATTTTGCGTAACGTACTGTGCTTGGGGTCTCCTTTTCACAGGCTGCATGCTCGTAGTTATTGTTGTTTTTGGTGTCAGTCCCCAGAGGCCAAGTTTCGTTCAGTGTGTTGTGTAGGCTTCTTGGTGGAGGCGAGTTGGGCCTGTGTTCTGGTGGATGAGGCTGGATCTTGTCTTTCTGGTGGGCACTTCCACATTTGGTGGTGTGTATTTTGGTGTCTGTGTCCTTATTATGATTTAAGGCATCCTCTCTGATAATGGATGGGGCTCTGTTTCTGTCTTGCTCATCGTTTGGCATACGATGTCCAGCACTGTAGCTTGCTGGTCACTGAGTGAAGGTGGGTCTCGACGTTGAGATGGAAATCTCTGGAAGATTTACTCCATTTGATATTATGTGGAGCTGTCAGGTCTCCTGTGGACCAGTGTCCTGAAGTTGGCTCTCCCACTTCAGATGCACAGCACTGAATCCTGGCTGGAGCACGAAGAGACTTCTTTCCTCATGGCTCAGAATAAGTGGGAGAGGAAAGAGAAAGAAACAGAGAAAGGGGATAAAATAAAACAAATTAAGGTAAAATAAAATAAAATGAAGTTATTAAAATAAGACATATTTATTAAGAAAAACATTTAGAAAGTAAAAGAAACAAAAGAAACGGAGAGAACTCCAGCACAAATGGTTATAGCTAAGCTATACAGACAAAATCACAAACAGAAGCATACACCGCTACACTCACAGAAAGAGAAAACGTGGAAAAAATACTGTATCTTTGCTCCCAAAACCCACCTCCTCAATTTTGGGCTGATTCATTGTGTATCAGGTGTTCCACAGAGGCGGAGTGCTTCACGTTGAATGTGGAGATTTAATCCACTCTTCCGGAGGCTGCTGGGAGAGATTTCCCTTTCTCTTCTTTGTTCGCACAGCTCTCCTGTTCGAGTTGATTTTGCTGTATCCCATAGGTTTGGGTGGTCGTATTTTCATTGTCCCTTTTTCCCAGGTAGTTGTGATTCCACCTTTGTTTTCTGCAGTGAAATCTTGGTTATGTAACTGCATTTTGTTTAGCTTCCATGTGTTTGTATTATTTACAGTTTTTTTTCTTTTAATTCGTATCTAGTCTCACAGCACTGTAGGCCGAAAATATACCTTATACTATTTCAGTTTTCTTCAATTTTCTAAGTCTTTATTTGTGACCCTATATATGATATATACTGGAGAATGTTCCATGAGCACTTGAGAAGAAAGTGTTTTCTGTTGTTTTGCAATAGAATATTACATACATATGAATGAAGTCCCTCTTGTTCAATGTGTCATTTAAAGCTTATGTTTCCTGATCTATTTTCATTCTGGATGATCTGTGCATTGGTGAAAGTGGGGTGTTAATGTCCCCTACTATTATTGTGTTACTGTCAAGTTCCCCTTTTATGGCTGTTAGGGTATACCTTATATTTTGAAGTGCTCCTATGTTGGGTTCATAAGTATTTGCATTTGCGATATCCTCTCCTTGGTTGGATCCCTTGATCAGTATGTAGTGTCCTTTTTCGTTTCTTGTACTAGTCTTTATCTTAAAGTCTATTTCGTGTGCTATGACAATTGCTACTCCAGTTTTCCGTTGCTTTCCATTTGCATGGAAGGTCTCTTGCCATCCTCTCACTTTCAGTATGTGTGTGTCCCCAGGTCTAAAGTGGGTCTCTTCTAGACTGCATATATAATGGTCTTGTTTTTGTATTCCTTCAGCCAGCCTATCTGTATTGGTTGGAGCATTTAATCCATTTACTTGTAAGGTAATTATCCATATGTATGTTTCTGTTACCGTTTTGTTAGTTGTTTTTGGTTGGTTATTGGAGGTCTTTTCCTTCCTCTGTGTTTCCTGCCTAGAGAAGTTCCTTTATCATTTGTTATAAAGCTGGTGTGTGGTGCTGAATTCTCTTACCTTTTGTTTGTCTGTAAAGTTTTTAGTTTCTCCGTCCAATCTCAATGAGATTCTTGCTGAGTAGAGTAACATTGGTTGTAGCTTTTTTCCCTCTCATCTCTTTAAATTCGTATACTGCCACCCCTTTCTCTCTTGCAGAATTTCTGCTGAAATGTCAGCTGTTAACTTAAGGGGATTCCCTTGTATGGTACATGGTGCTTTTCCCTTGCTGCTTTTAATGTTTTCTATGTATTTAATTTTTAATAGTTAGATTAATACGTTTCTTGGCCTTTTTCTCCTTGGATTTATCCTGTATGGGACTCTCTGTTCTTCCTGGACTTGATTAACTCTCTCCTTTCCCATAGTAGGGAAGTTTTCAACTCTAATCTCTTCAAATATTTTCTCAGTCCTTTTCTTTTTCTCTTCCTCTTCGGTGACTCCTATAATTCGAATTTGGGTGCGTTTAATGTTGTCCCAGGGATCTCTGAGACTGTCCTCTGAGATTCTTGTTTCTTTATTCTGCTCTGCAGTAGTTATTTGAACTATTTTATCTTCCAGGTCCCTTAACCGTTCTTCTATCTCAATTATTCTGCTAGTGATCCATGCTAGAGAAGTTTTAATTTCATTTATTTTGGTCTTCATCATTGTTTGTTTGCTCTTTACTTCTTCTGGTCCCTTGTGAAACGTTTATTGTATTTTCTCTCTCCTATTTCCAAGATGTTGCATCGTCTTTCCTATCATTATTATGAATTCTTTTTCAGGTAGACTGCCTATTTCCTCTTCCTTTGTTAGGTCTGGTGCGTCTTGACCTTGCTCCTTCATCTGCTGTGTGTTTTTCGGTCTCCTCAGTTTGCTTAACTTACTGTGCTTGGGGTCTGCTTTTCACAGGCTGCATGCTCGTAGTTATTGTTGTTTTTGGTGTCTGTCCCCAGATTCTAAGGATTTTTCAGTGGGTTGTGTTGGCTTCTGGGTGGAGGGGAGTTGGGCCAGTGTTCTGGTGGATGAGGCTGGACCTTGTCTTTCTGGTGGGCACGTCCACATCTGGTGGTATGTATTTTGGTGTCTGTGTCCTTATTATGATTTAAGGCATCCTCTCTGATAATGGATGGGGCTGTGCTTCTGTCTTGCTCATCATTTGGCATACGGTGTCCAACACTGTAGCTTGCTGGTCACTGAGTGAAGATGGGTCTCGGCTTTGAGATGGAAATCTCTGGAAGATTTTCTCCATTTGATATTACGTGGAGCTGTCAGGTCTCCTGTGGACCAGTGTCCTGAAGTTGGCTCTCCCACCTCAGATGCACAGCACTGACTCCTGGCTGGAGCACTAAGAGACTTTCATCCTCACGGCTCAGAATAAGTGGGAGAGGAAAGAGAAAGAAACAAAGAAAGGGGAAAAAATAAAACCAATTAAGGTAAAATAAAATAGAATGAAGTTATTAAAATAAGAAATATTTATTAAGAAAACAATTTAGAAAGTAAAAGAAACAAAACAAACGGAGAGAACCCCAGCACAAATGGTTAAAGCTAAGCTATACAGACAAAATCACAAACAGAAGCATACACCTCCACACTCACAAAAAGAGAAAAAGTGGAAAAAATAATATATCTTTGCTCCCAAAGTCCACCTCCTCAATTTTGGGCTGATTCATTGTGTATCAGGTGTTCCACAGGTGCGGGGTGCTTCACGTTCAATGTGGAGATTTAATCCAGTCTTCCTGAGGCTTCTGGGAGAGATTTCCCTTTCTCTTCTTTGTTTGCACAGCTCTCCTGTTCGAGTTGCTTTTGCTGTATCCCATAATTTTGGGTGGTCGTATTTTCAGTGTCACTTTTTCCCAGGTAGTTGCGATTCCATGTTTGTTTTCTGCAGTGAATTCTTGGTTATGTAAGAGCATTTTGTTTCGCTTCCATGTGTTAGTATTATTTACAGTTTTTTTTCTTTTAATTCATATCTAGTCTCATAGCACGGTAGACGGAAAATATACCTTATACTATTTCAGTTTTCTTAAATTTTCTGAGGCTTTATTTGTGACCCTATATATGATATATACTGGAGAATGTTCCATGAGCACTTGAGAAGAAAGTGTTTTCTGTTGTTTTGCAATAGAATATTACATACATATGAATGAAGTCCCTCTTGTTCAATGTGTCATTTAAAGCTTATGTTTCCTGATCTATTTTCATTCTGGATGATCTGTGCATTGGTGAAAGTGGGGTGTTAATGTCCCCTACTATTATAGTGTTACTGTCAAGTTCCCCTTTTATGGCTGTTAGGGTATACCTTATGTATTGAAGTGCTCCTATGTTGGGTTCATAAGTATTTGCATTTGCGATATCCTCTCCTTGGTTGGATCCCTTGATCAGTATGTAGTGTCCTTTTTCGTTTCTTGTACTAGTCTTTATCTTAAAGTCTATTTCGTGTGCTATGACAATTGCTACTCCAGTTTTCCGTTGCTTTCCATTTGCATGGAAGGTCTCTTGCCATCCTCTCACTTTCAGTATGTGTGTGTCCCCAGGTCTAAAGTGGGTCTCTTCTAGACTGCATATATAATGGTCTTGTTTTTGTATTCCTTCAGCCAGCCTATCTGTATTGGTTGGAGCATTTAATCCATTTACCTGTAAGGTAATTATCCATATGTATGTTCCTGTTACCGTTTTGTTAGTTGTTTTTGGTTTGTCATTGGAGGTCTTTTCCTTCCTGTGTGTTTCCTGCCTAGAGAAGTTTCTTTATTATTTGTTATAAAACTGGTGTGTGGTGCTGAATTCTCTTACCTTTTGTTTGGCTGTAAAGATTTTAGTTTCTCTGTCCAATCTCAATGAGATTCTTGCTGAGTAGAGTACCTTAGGCTGCAGCTTTTTTTCCTCTCATCTCTTTAAATACGTATACTGCCACTCCCTTCTCTCTTGCAGAATTTCTGCTGAAAGGTCAGCTGTTAACTTTAGGGGATTCCCTTGTATGGTACATGGTGCTTTTCCCTTGCTGCTTTTAATATGTTTTCTATGTATTTAATTCTTAATAGTTAGATTAATACGTTTCTTGGCCTTTTTCGCCTTGGATTTATCCTGTATGGGACTCTCTGTGCTTCCTGGACTTGATTAACTCTTTCCGTGCCCATATTAGGGAAGTTTTCAACTCTAAACTCTTCAAATATTTTCTCAGTCCTTTTCTTTTTCTCTTCCACTTCGGGGACCCCTATAATTCGAATTTTGATGCGTTTAATGTTGTCCCAGGGATCTCTGAGACTGTCCTCTCAGATTCCTGTTTCTTTATTCTGCTCTGCAGTAGTTATTTGAACTATTTTATCTTCCAGGTCACTTAACCGTTCTTCTGCCTCAGTTATTCTGCTAGTGATCCATGCCAGAGAATTCTTAATTTCATTTATTTTGGTCTTCATCATTGTTTGTTTGCTCTTTAGTTCTTCTCGTCCCTTGTGAAAGGTTTATTGTATTTTCTCTATCCTATTTCCAAGATTTTGGATCGTCTTTCCTATCATTATTCTGAATTCTTTTTCAGGTAGACTACCTATTTCCTCTTCATTTGTTAGGTCTTGTGACTTTTGAGCTTGCTTCTTCATCTGCTGTGTGTTTTTCGGTCTCCTCATTTTGCGTAACGTACTGTGCTTGGGGTCTCCTTTTCACAGGCTGCATGCTCGTAGTTATTGTTGTTTTTGGTGTCAGTCCCCAGAGGCCAAGTTTCGTTCAGTGTGTTGTGTAGGCTTCTTGGTGGAGGCGAGTTGGGCCTGTGTTCTGGTGGATGAGGCTGGATCTTGTCTTTCTGGTGGGCACTTCCACATTTGGTGGTGTGTATTTTGGTGTCTGTGTCCTTATTATGATTTAAGGCATCCTCTCTGATAATGGATGGGGCTCTGTTTCTGTCTTGCTCATCGTTTGGCATACGATGTCCAGCACTGTAGCTTGCTGGTCACTGAGTGAAGGTGGGTCTCGACGTTGAGATGGAAATCTCTGGAAGATTTACTCCATTTGATATTATGTGGAGCTGTCAGGTCTCCTGTGGACCAGTGTCCTGAAGTTGGCTCTCCCACTTCAGATGCACAGCACTGAATCCTGGCTGGAGCACGAAGAGACTTCTTTCCTCACGGCTCAGAATAAGTGGGAGAGGAAAGAGAAAGAAACAGAGAAAGGGGATAAAATAAAACAAATTAAGGTAAAATAAAATAAAATGAAGTTATTAAAATAAGACATATTTATTAAGAAAAACATTTAGAAAGTAAAAGAAACAAAAGAAACGGAGAGAACTCCAGCACAAATGGTTATAGCTAAGCTATACAGACAAAATCACAAACAGAAGCATACACCGCTACACTCACAGAAAGAGAAAACGTGGAAAAAATACTGTATCTTTGCTCCCAAAACCCACCTCCTCAATTTTGGGCTGATTCATTGTGTATCAGGTGTTCCACAGAGGCGGAGTGCTTCACGTTGAATGTGGAGATTTAATCCACTCTTCCGGAGGCTGCTGGGAGAGATTTCCCTTTCTCTTCTTTGTTCGCACAGCTCTCCTGTTCGAGTTGATTTTGCTGTATCCCATAGGTTTGGGTGGTCGTATTTTCATTGTCCCTTTTTCCCAGGTAGTTGTGATTCCACCTTTGTTTTCTGCAGTGAAATCTTGGTTATGTAACTGCATTTTGTTTAGCTTCCATGTGTTTGTATTATTTACAGTTTTTTTTCTTTTAATTCGTATCTAGTCTCACAGCACTGTAGGCCGAAAATATACCTTATACTATTTCAGTTTTCTTAAATTTTCTAAGTCTTTATTTGTGACCCTATATATGATATATACTGGAGAATGTTCCATGAGCACTTGAGAAGAAAGTGTTTTCTGTTGTTTTGCAATAGAATATTACATACATATGAATGAAGTCCCTCTTGTTCAATGTGTCATTTAAAGCTTATGTTTCCTGATCTATTTTCATTCTGGATGATCTGTGCATTGGTGAAAGTGGGGTGTTAATGTCCCCTACTATTATTGTGTTACTGTCAAGTTCCCCTTTTATGGCTGTTAGGGTATACCTTATATTTTGAAGTGCTCCTATGTTGGGTTCATAAGTATTTGCATTTGCGATATCCTCTCCTTGGTTGGATCCCTTGATCAGTATGTAGTGTCCTTTTTCGTTTCTTGTACTAGTCTTTATCTTAAAGTCTATTTCGTGTGCTATGACAATTGCTACTCCAGTTTTCCGTTGCTTTCCATTTGCATGGAAGGTCTCTTGCCATCCTCTCACTTTCAGTATGTGTGTGTCCCCAGGTCTAAAGTGGGTCTCTTCTAGACTGCATATATAATGGTCTTGTTTTTGTATTCCTTCAGCCAGCCTATCTGTATTGGTTGGAGCATTTAATCCATTTACTTGTAAGTAATTATCCATATGTATGTTTCTGTTACCGTTTTGTTAGTTGTTTTTGGTTGGTTATTGGAGGTCTTTTCCTTCCTCTGTGTTTCCTGCCTAGAGAAGTTCCTTTATCATTTGTTATAAAGCTGGTGTGTGGTGCTGAATTCTCTTACCTTTTGTTTGTCTGTAAAGTTTTTAGTTTCTCCGTCCAATCTCAATGAGATTCTTGCTGAGTAGAGTAACATTGGTTGTAGCTTTTTTCCCTCTCATCTCTTTAAATTCGTATACTGCCACCCCTTTCTCTCTTGCAGAATTTCTGCTGAAATGTCAGCTGTTAACTTAAGGGGATTCCCTTGTATGGTACATGGTGCTTTTCCCTTGCTGCTTTTAATATTTTCTATGTATTTAATTTTTAATAGTTAGATTAATACGTTTCTTGGCCTTTTTCTCCTTGGATTTATCCTGTATGGGACTCTCTGTTCTTCCTGGACTTGATTAACTCTCTCCTTTCCCATAGTAGGGAAGTTTTCAACTCTAATCTCTTCAAATATTTTCTCAGTCCTTTTCTTTTTCTCTTCCTCTTCGGTGACTCCTATAATTCGAATTTGGGTGCGTTTAATGTTGTCCCAGGGATCTCTGAGACTGTCCTCTGAGATTCTTGTTTCTTTATTCTGCTCTGCAGTAGTTATTTGAACTATTTTATCTTCCAGGTCCCTTAACCGTTCTTCTATCTCAATTATTCTGCTAGTGATCCATGCTAGAGAAGTTTTAATTTCATTTATTTTGGTCTTCATCATTGTTTGTTTGCTCTTTACTTCTTCTGGTCCCTTGTGAAACGTTTATTGTATTTTCTCTCTCCTATTTCCAAGATGTTGCATCGTCTTTCCTATCATTATTATGAATTCTTTTTCAGGTAGACTGCCTATTTCCTCTTCCTTTGTTAGGTCTGGTGCGTCTTGACCTTGCTCCTTCATCTGCTGTGTGTTTTTCGGTCTCCTCAGTTTGCTTAACTTACTGTGCTTGGGGTCTGCTTTTCACAGGCTGCATGCTCGTAGTTATTGTTGTTTTTGGTGTCTGTCCCCAGATTCTAAGGATTTTTCAGTGGGTTGTGTTGGCTTCTGGGTGGAGGGGAGTTGGGCCAGTGTTCTGGTGGATGAGGCTGGACCTTGTCTTTCTGGTGGGCACGTCCACATCTGGTGGTGTGTATTTTGGTGTCTGTGTCCTTATTATGATTTAAGGCATCCTCTCTGATAATGGATGGGGCTGTGCTTCTGTCTTGCTCATCATTTGGCATACGGTGTCCAACACTGTAGCTTGCTGGTCACTGAGTGAAGATGGGTCTCGGCTTTGAGATGGAAATCTCTGGAAGATTTTCTCCATTTGATATTACGTGGAGCTGTCAGGTCTCCTGTGGACCAGTGTCCTGAAGTTGGCTCTCCCACCTCAGATGCACAGCACTGACTCCTGGCTGGAGCACTAAGAGACTTTCATCCTCACGGCTCAGAATAAGTGGGAGAGGAAAGAGAAAGAAACAAAGAAAGGGGAAAAAATAAAACCAATTAAGGTAAAATAAAATAGAATGAAGTTATTAAAATAAGAAATATTTATTAAGAAAACAATTTAGAAAGTAAAAGAAACAAAACAAACGGAGAGAACCCCAGCACAAATGGTTAAAGCTAAGCTATACAGACAAAATCACAAACAGAAGCATACACCTCCACACTCACAAAAAGAGAAAAAGTGGAAAAAATAATATATCTTTGCTCCCAAAGTCCACCTCCTCAATTTTGGGCTGATTCATTGTGTATCAGGTGTTCCACAGGTGCGGGGTGCTTCACGTTCAATGTGGAGATTTAATCCAGTCTTCCTGAGGCTTCTGGGAGAGATTTCCCTTTCTCTTCTTTGTTTGCACAGCTCTCCTGTTCGAGTTGCTTTTGCTGTATCCCATAATTTTGGGTGGTCGTATTTTCAGTGTCACTTTTTCCCAGGTAGTTGCGATTCCATGTTTGTTTTCTGCAGTGAATTCTTGGTTATGTAAGAGCATTTTGTTTCGCTTCCATGTGTTAGTATTATTTACAGTTTTTTTTCTTTTAATTCATATCTAGTCTCATAGCACGGTAGACGGAAAATATACCTTACACTATTTCAGTTTTCTTAAATTTTCTGAGGCTTTATTTGTGACCCTATATATGATATATACTGGAGAATGTTCCATGAGCACTTGAGAAGAAAGTGTTTTCTGTTGTTTTGCAATAGAATATTACATACATATGAATGAAGTCCCTCTTGTTCAATGTGTCATTTAAAGCTTATGTTTCCTGATCTATTTTCATTCTGGATGATCTGTGCATTGGTGAAAGTGGGGTGTTAATGTCCCCTACTATTATTGTGTTACTGTCAAGTTCCCCTTTTATGGCTGTTAGGGTATACCTTATGTATTGAAGTGCTCCTATGTTGGGTTCATAAGGATTTGCATTTGCGATATCCTCTCCTTGGTTGGATCCCTTGATCAGTATGTAGTGTCCTTTTTCGTTTCTTGTACTAGTCTTTATCTTAAAGTCTATTTCGTGTGCTATGACAATTGCTACTCCAGTTTTCCGTTGCTTTCCATTTGCATGGAAGGTCTCTTGCCATCCTCTCACTTTCAGTATGTGTGTGTCCCCAGGTCTAAAGTGGGTCTCTTCTAGACTGCATATATAATGATCTTGTTTTTGTATTCCTTCAGCCAGCCTATCTGTATTGGTTGGAGCATTTAATCCATTTACCTGTAAGGTAATTATCCATATGTATGTTCCTGTTACCGTTTTGTTAGTTGTTTTTGGTTTGTCATTGGAGGTCTTTTCCTTCCTGTGTGTTTCCTGCCTAGAGAAGTTTCTTTATTATTTGTTATAAAACTGGTGTGTGGTGCTGAATTCTCTTACCTTTTGTTTGGCTGTAAAGATTTTAGTTTCTCTGTCCAATCTCAATGAGATTCTTGCTGAGTAGAGTACCTTAGGCTGCAGCTTTTTTTCCTCTCATCTCTTTAAATACGTATACTGCCACTCCCTTCTCTCTTGCAGAATTTCTGCTGAAAGGTCAGCTGTTAACTTTAGGGGATTCCCTTGTATGGTACATGGTGCTTTTCCCTTGCTGCTTTTAATATGTTTTCTATGTATTTAATTCTTAATAGTTAGATTAATACGTTTCTTGGCCTTTTTCGCCTTGGATTTATCCTGTATGGGACTCTCTGTGCTTCCTGGACTTGATTAACTCTTTCCGTGCCCATATTAGGGAAGTTTTCAACTCTAAACTCTTCAAATATTTTCTCAGTCCTTTTCTTTTTCTCTTCCACTTCGGGGACCCCTATAATTCGAATTTTGGTGCGTTTAATGTTGTCCCAGGGATCTCTGAGACTGTCCTCTCAGATTCCTGTTTCTTTATTCTGCTCTGCAGTAGTTATTTGAACTATTTTATCTTCCAGGTCACTTAACCGTTCTTCTGCCTCAGTTATTCTGCTAGTGATCCATGCCAGAGAATTCTTAATTTCATTTATTTTGGTCTTCATCATTGTTTGTTTGCTCTTTAGTTCTTCTCGTCCCTTGTGAAAGGTTTATTGTATTTTCTCTATCCTATTTCCAAGATTTTGGATCGTCTTTCCTATCATTATTCTGAATTCTTTTTCAGGTAGACTACCTATTTCCTCTTCATTTGTTAGGTCTTGTGACTTTTGAGCTTGCTTCTTCATCTGCTGTGTGTTTTTCGGTCTCCTCATTTTGCGTAACGTACTGTGCTTGGGGTCTCCTTTTCACAGGCTGCATGCTCGTAGTTATTGTTGTTTTTGGTGTCAGTCCCCAGAAGCCAAGTTTCGTTCAGTGTGTTGTGTAGGCTTCTTGGTGGAGGTGAGTTGGGCCTGTGTTCTGGTGGATGAGGCTGGATCTTGTCTTTCTGGTGGGCACTTCCACATTTGGTGGTGTGTATTTTGGTGTCTGTGTCCTTATTATGATTTAAGGCATCCTCTCTGATAATGGATGGGGCTCTGTTTCTGTCTTGCTCATCGTTTGGCATACGATGTCCAGCACTGTAGCTTGCTGGTCACTGAGTGAAGGTGGGTCTCGACGTTGAGATGGAAATCTCTGGAAGATTTACTCCATTTGATATTATGTGGAGCTGTCAGGTCTCCTGTGGACCAGTGTCCTGAAGTTGGCTCTCCCACTTCAGATGCACAGCACTGAATCCTGGCTGGAGCACGAAGAGACTTCTTTCCTCATGGCTCAGAATAAGTGGGAGAGGAAAGAGAAAGAAACAGAGAAAGGGGATAAAATAAAACAAATTAAGGTAAAATAAAATAAAATGAAGTTATTAAAATAAGACATATTTATTAAGAAAAACATTTAGAAAGTAAAAGAAACAAAAGAAACGGAGAGAACTCCAGCACAAATGGTTATAGCTAAGCTATACAGACAAAATCACAAACAGAAGCATACACCGCTACACTCACAGAAAGAGAAAACGTGGAAAAAATACTGTATCTTTGCTCCCAAAACCCACCTCCTCAATTGTGGGCTGATTCATTGTGTATCAGGTGTTCCACAGAGGCGGAGTGCTTCACGTTGAATGTGGAGATTTAATCCACTCTTCCGGAGGCTGCTGGGAGAGATTTCCCTTTCTCTTCTTTGTTCGCACAGCTCTCCTGTTCGAGTTGATTTTGCTGTATCCCATAGGTTTGGGTGGTCGTATTTTCATTGTCCCTTTTTCCCAGGTAGTTGTGATTCCACCTTTGTTTTCTGCAGTGAAATCTTGGTTATGTAACTGCATTTTGTTTAGCTTCCATGTGTTTGTATTATTTACAGTTTTTTTTCTTTTAATTCGTATCTAGTCTCACAGCACTGTAGGCCGAAAATATACCTTATACTATTTCAGTTTTCTTAAATTTTCTAAGTCTTTATTTGTGACCCTATATATGATATATACTGGAGAATGTTCCATGAGCACTTGAGAAGAAAGTGTTTTCTGTTGTTTTGCAATAGAATATTACATACATATGAATGAAGTCCCTCTTGTTCAATGTGTCATTTAAAGCTTATGTTTCCTGATCTATTTTCATTCTGGATGATCTGTGCATTGGTGAAAGTGGGGTGTTAATGTCCCCTACTATTATTGTGTTACTGTCAAGTTCCCCTTTTATGGCTGTTAGGGTATACCTTATATTTTGAAGTGCTCCTATGTTGGGTTCATAAGTATTTGCATTTGCGATATCCTCTCCTTGGTTGGATCCCTTGATCAGTATGTAGTGTCCTTTTTCGTTTCTTGTACTAGTCTTTATCTTAAAGTCTATTTCGTGTGCTATGACAATTGCTACTCCAGTTTTCCGTTGCTTTCCATTTGCATGGAAGGTCTCTTGCCATCCTCTCACTTTCAGTATGTGTGTGTCCCCAGGTCTAAAGTGGGTCTCTTCTAGACTGCATATATAATGGTCTTGTTTTTGTATTCCTTCAGCCAGCCTATCTGTATTGGTTGGAGCATTTAATCCATTTACATGTAAGGTAATTATCCATATGTATGTTCCTGTTACCGTTTTGTTAGTTGTTTTTGGTTGGTTATTGGAGGTCTTTTCCTTCCTCTGTGTTTCCTGCCTAGAGAAGTTCCTTTATCATTTGTTATAAAGCTGGTGTGTGGTGCTGAATTCTCTTACCTTTTGTTTGTCTGTAAAGTTTTTAGTTTCTCCGTCCAATCTCAATGAGATTCTTGCTGAGTAGAGTAACATTGGTTGTAGCTTTTTTCCCTCTCATCTCTTTAAATTCGTATACTGCCACCCCTTTCTCTCTTGCAGAATTTCTGCTGAAATGTCAGCTGTTAACTTAAGGGGATTCCCTTGTATGGTACATGGTGCTTTTCCCTTGCTGCTTTTAATGTTTTCTATGTATTTAATTTTTAATAGTTAGATTAATACGTTTCTTGGCCTTTTTCTCCTTGGATTTATCCTGTATGGGACTCTCTGTTCTTCCTGGACTTGATTAACTCTCTCCTTTCCCATAGTAGGGAAGTTTTCAACTCTAATCTCTTCAAATATTTTCTCAGTCCTTTTCTTTTTCTCTTCCTCTTCGGTGACTCCTATAATTCGAATTTGGGTGCGTTTAATGTTGTCCCAGGGATCTCTGAGACTGTCCTCTGAGATTCTTGTTTCTTTATTCTGCTCTGCAGTAGTTATTTGAACTATTTTATCTTCCAGGTCCCTTAACCGTTCTTCTATCTCAATTATTCTGCTAGTGATCCATGCTAGAGAAGTTTTAATTTCATTTATTTTGGTCTTCATCATTGTTTTTTTGCTCTTTACTTCTTCTGGTCCCTTGTGAAACGTTTATTGTATTTTCTCTCTCCTATTTCCAAGATGTTGCATCGTCTTTCCTATCATTATTATGAATTCTTTTTCAGGTAGACTGCCTATTTCCTCTTCCTTTGTTAGGTCTGGTGCGTCTTGACCTTGCTCCTTCATCTGCTGTGTGTTTTTCGGTCTCCTCAGTTTGCTTAACTTACTGTGCTTGGGGTCTGCTTTTCACAGGCTGCATGCTCGTAGTTATTGTTGTTTTTGGTGTCTGTCCCCAGATTCTAAGGATTTTTCAGTGGGTTGTGTTGGCTTCTGGGTGGAGGGGAGTTGGGCCAGTGTTCTGGTGGATGAGGCTGGACCTTGTCTTTCTGGTGGGCACGTCCACATCTGGTGGTGTGTATTTTGGTGTCTGTGTCCTTATTATGATTTAAGGCATCCTCTCTGATAATGGATGGGGCTGTGCTTCTGTCTTGCTCATCATTTGGCATACGGTGTCCAACACTGTAGCTTGCTGGTCACTGAGTGAAGATGGGTCTCGGCTTTGAGATGGAAATCTCTGGAAGATTTTCTCCATTTGATATTACGTGGAGCTGTCAGGTCTCCTGTGGACCAGTGTCCTGAAGTTGGCTCTCCCACCTCAGATGCACAGCACTGACTCCTGGCTGGAGCACTAAGAGACTTTCATCCTCACGGCTCAGAATAAGTGGGAGAGGAAAGAGAAAGAAACAAAGAAAGGGGAAAAAATAAAACCAATTAAGGTAAAATAAAATAGAATGAAGTTATTAAAATAAGAAATATTTGTTAAGAAAACAATTTAGAAAGTAAAAGAAACAAAACAAACGGAGAGAACCCCAGCACAAATGGTTAAAGCTAAGCTATACAGACAAAATCACAAACAGAAGCATACACCTCCACACTCACAAAAAGAGAAAAAGTGGAAAAAATAATATATCTTTGCTCCCAAAGTCCACCTCCTCAATTTTGGGCTGATTCATTGTGTATCAGGTGTTCCACAGGTGCGGGGTGCTTCACGTTCAATGTGGAGATTTAATCCAGTCTTCCTGAGGCTTCTGGGAGAGATTTCCCTTTCTCTTCTTTGTTTGCACAGCTCTCCTGTTCGAGTTGCTTTTGCTGTATCCCATAATTTTGGGTGGTCGTATTTTCAGTGTCACTTTTTCCCAGGTAGTTGCGATTCCATGTTTGTTTTCTGCAGTGAATTCTTGGTTATGTAAGAGCATTTTGTTTCGCTTCCATGTGTTAGTATTATTTACAGTTTTTTTTCTTTTAATTCATATCTAGTCTCATAGCACGGTAGACGGAAAATATACCTTATACTATTTCAGTTTTCTTAAATTTTCTGAGGCTTTATTTGTGACCCTATATATGATATATACTGGAGAATGTTCCATGAGCACTTGAGAAGAAAGTGTTTTCTGTTGTTTTGCAATAGAATATTACATACATATGAATGAAGTCCCTCTTGTTCAATGTGTCATTTAAAGCTTATGTTTCCTGATCTATTTTCATTCTGGATGATCTGTGCATTGGTGAAAGTGGGGTGTTAATGTCCCCTACTATTATTGTGTTACTGTCAAGTTCCCCTTTTATGGCTGTTAGGGTATACCTTATATTTTGAAGTGCTCCTATGTTGGGTTCATAAGTATTTGCATTTGCGATATCCTCTCCTTGGTTGGATCCCTTGATCAGTATGTAGTGTCCTTTTTCGTTTCTTGTACTAGTCTTTATCTTAAAGTCTATTTCGTGTGCTATGACAATTGCTACTCCAGTTTTCCGTTGCTTTCCATTTGCATGGAAGGTCTCTTGCCATCCTCTCACTTTCAGTATGTGTGTGTCCCCAGGTCTAAAGTGGGTCTCTTCTAGACTGCATATATAATGGTCTTGTTTTTGTATTCCTTCAGCCAGCCTATCTGTATTGGTTGGAGCATTTAATCCATTTACCTGTAAGGTAATTATCCATATGTATGTTCCTGTTACCGTTTTGTTAGTCGTTTTTGGTTTGTCATTGGAGGTCTTTTCCTTCCTTTGTGTTTCCTGCCTAGAGAAGTTTCTTTATTATTTGTTATAAAACTGGTGTGTGGTGCTGAATTCTCTTACCTTTTGTTTGGCTGTAAAGATTTTAGTTTCTCTGTCCAATCTCAATGAGATTCTTGCTGAGTAGAGTACCTTAGGCTGCAGCTTTTTTTCCTCTCATCTCTTTAAATACGTATACTGCCACTCCCTTCTCTCTTGCAGAATTTCTGCTGAAAGGTCAGCTGTTAACTTAAGGGGATTCCCTTGTATGGTACATGGTGCTTTTCCCTTGCTGCTTTTAATATGTTTTCTATGTATTTAATTCTTAATAGTTAGATTAATACGTTTCTTGGCCTTTTTCGCCTTGGATTTATCCTGTATGGGACTCTCTGTGCTTCCTGGACTTGATTAACTCTTTCCGTGCCCATATTAGGGAAGTTTTCAACTCTAATCTCTTCAAATATTTTCTCAGTCCTTTTCTTTTTCTCTTCCACGTCGGGGACCCCTATAATTCGAATTTTGGTGCGTTTAATGTTGTCCCAGGGATCTCTGAGACTGTCCTCTCAGATTCCTGTTTCTTTATTCTGCTCTGCAGTAGTTATTTGAACTATTTTATCTTCCAGGTCACTTAACCGTTCTTCTGCCTCAGTTATTCTGCTAGTGATCCATGCCAGAGAATTCTTAATTTCATTTATTTTGGTCTTCATCATTGTTTGTTTGCTCTTTAGTTCTTCTCGTCCCTTGTGAAAGGTTTATTGTATTTTCTCTATCCTATTTCCAAGATTTTGGATCGTCTTTCCTATCATTATTCTGAATTCTTTTTCAGGTAGACTACCTATTTCCTCTTCATTTGTTAGGTCTTGTGACTTTTGAGCTTGCTTCTTCATCTGCTGTGTGTTTTTCGGTCTCCTCATTTTGCGTAACGTACTGGGCTTGGGGTCTCCTTTTCACAGGCTGCATGCTCGTAGTTATTGTTGTTTTTGGTGTCAGTCCCCAGAGGCCAAGTTTCGTTCAGTGTGTTGTGTAGGCTTCTTGGTGGAGGCGAGTTGGGCCTGTGTTCTGGTGGATGAGGCTGGATCTTGTCTTTCTGGTGGGCACTTCCACATTTGGTGGTGTGTATTTTGGTGTCTGTGTCCTTATTATGATTTAAGGCATCCTCTCTGATAATGGATGGGGCTCTGTTTCTGTCTTGCTCATCGTTTGGCATACGATGTCCAGCACTGTAGCTTGCTGGTCACTGAGTGAAGGTGGGTCTCGACGTTGAGATGGAAATCTCTGGAAGATTTACTCCATTTGATATTATGTGGAGCTGTCAGGTCTCCTGTGGACCAGTGTCCTGAAGTTGGCTCTCCCACTTCAGATGCACAGCACTGAATCCTGGCTGGAGCACGAAGAGACTTCTTTCCTCATGGCTCAGAATAAGTGGGAGAGGAAAGAGAAAGAAACAGAGAAAGGGGATAAAATAAAACAAATTAAGGTAAAATAAAATAAAATGAAGTTATTAAAATAAGACATATTTATTAAGAAAAACATTTAGAAAGTAAAAGAAACAAAAGAAACGGAGAGAACTCCAGCACAAATGGTTATAGCTAAGCTATACAGACAAAATCACAAACAGAAGCATACACCGCTACACTCACAGAAAGAGAAAACGTGGAAAAAATACTGTATCTTTGCTCCCAAAACCCACCTCCTCAATTTTGGGCTGATTCATTGTGTATCAGGTGTTCCACAGAGGCGGAGTGCTTCACGTTGAATGTGGAGATTTAATCCACTCTTCCGGAGGCTGCTGGGAGAGATTTCCCTTTCTCTTCTTTGTTCGCACAGCTCTCCTGTTCGAGTTGATTTTGCTGTATCCCATAGTTTTGGGTGGTCGTATTTTCATTGTCCCTTTTTCCCAGGTAGTTGTGATTCCACCTTTGTTTTCTGCAGTGAAATCTTGGTTATGAAACTGCATTTTGTTTAGCTTCCATGTGTTTGTATTATTTACAGTTTTTTTTCTTTTAATTCGTATCTAGTCTCACAGCACTGTAGGCCGAAAATATACCTTATACTATTTCAGTTTTCTTAAATTTTCTAAGTCTTTATTTGTGACCCTATATATGATATATACTGGAGAATGTTCCATGAGCACTTGAGAAGAAAGTGTTTTCTGTTGTTTTGCAATAGAATATTACATACATATGAATGAAGTCCCTCTTGTTCAATGTGTCATTTAAAGCTTATGTTTCCTGATCTATTTTCATTCTGGATGATCTGTGCATTGGTGAAAGTGGGGTGTTAATGTCCCCTACTATTATTGTGTTACTGTCAAGTTCCCCTTTTATGGCTGTTAGGGTATACCTTATATTTTGAAGTGCTCCTATGTTGGGTTCATAAGTATTTGCATTTGCGATATCCTCTCCTTGGTTGGATCCCTTGATCAGTATGTAGTGTCCTTTTTCGTTTCTTGTACTAGTCTTTATCTTAAAGTCTATTTCGTGTGCTATGACAATTGCTACTCCAGTTTTCCGTTGCTTTCCATTTGCATGGAAGGTCTCTTGCCATCCTCTCACTTTCAGTATGTGTGTGTCCCCAGGTCTAAAGTGGGTCTCTTCTAGACTGCATATATAATGGTCTTGTTTTTGTATTCCTTCAGCCAGCCTATCTGTATTGGTTGGAGCATTTAATCCATTTACATGTAAGGTAATTATCCATATGTATGTTCCTGTTACCGTTTTGTTAGTTGTTTTTGGTTGGTTATTGGAGGTCTTTTCCTTCCTCTGTGTTTCCTGCCTAGAGAAGTTCCTTTATCATTTGTTATAAAGCTGGTGTGTGGTGCTGAATTCTCTTACCTTTTGTTTGTAAAGTTTTTAGTTTCTCCGTCCAATCTCAATGAGATTCTTGCTGAGTAGAGTAACATTGGTTGTAGCTTTTTTTCCTCTCATCTCTTTAAATTCGTATACTGCCACCCCTTTCTCTCTTGCAGAATTTCTGCTGAAATGTCAGCTGTTAACTTAAGGGGATTCCCTTGTATGGTACATGGTGCTTTTCCCTTGCTGCTTTTAATGTTTTCTATGTATTTAATTTTTAATAGTTAGAGTAATACGTTTCTTGGCCTTTTTCTCCTTGGATTTATCCTGTATGGGACTCTCTGTTCTTCCTGGACTTGATTAACTCTCTCCTTTCCCATAGTAGGGAAGTTTTCAACTCTAATCTCTTCAAATATTTTCTCAGTCCTTTTCTTTTTCTCTTCCTCTTCGGTGACTCCTATAATTCGAATTTGGGTGCGTTTAATGTTGTCCCAGGGATCTCTGAGACTGTCCTCTGAGATTCTTGTTTCTTTATTCTGCTCTGCAGTAGTTATTTGAACTATTTTATCTTCCAGGTCCCTTAACCGTTCTTCTATCTCAATTATTCTGCTAGTGATCCATGCTAGAGAAGTTTTAATTTCATTTATTTTGGTCTTCATCATTGTTTGTTTGCTCTTTACTTCTTCTGGTCCCTTGTGAAACGTTTATTGTATTTTCTCTCTCCTATTTCCAAGATGTTGCATCGTCTTTCCTATCATTATTATGAATTCTTTTTCAGGTAGACTGCCTATTTCCTCTTCCTTTGTTAGGTCTGGTGCGTCTTGACCTTGCTCCTTCATCTGCTGTGTGTTTTTCGGTCTCCTCAGTTTGCTTAACTTACTGTGCTTGGGGTCTGCTTTTCACAGGCTGCATGCTCGTAGTTATTGTTGTTTTTGGTGTCAGTCCCCAGATTCTAAGGATTTTTCAGTGGGTTGTGTTGGCTTCTGGGTGGAGGGGAGTTGGGCCAGTGTTCTGGTGGATGAGGCTGGACCTTGTCTTTCTGGTGGGCACGTCCACATCTGGTGGTGTGTATTTTGGTGTCTGTGTCCTTATTATGATTTAAGGCATCCTCTCTGATAATGGATGGGGCTGTGCTTCTGTCTTGCTCATCATTTGGCATACGGTGTCCAACACTGTAGCTTGCTGGTCACTGAGTGAAGATGGGTCTCGGCTTTGAGATGGAAATCTCTGGAAGATTTTCTCCATTTGATATTACGTGGAGCTGTCAGGTCTCCTGTGGACCAGTGTCCTGAAGTTGGCTCTCCCACCTCAGATGCACAGCACTGACTCCTGGCTGGAGCACTAAGAGACTTTCATCCTCACGGCTCAGAATAAGTGGGAGAGGAAAGAGAAAGAAACAAAGAAAGGGGAAAAAATAAAACCAATTAAGGTAAAATAAAATAGAATGAAGTTATTAAAATAAGAAATATTTGTTAAGAAAACAATTTAGAAAGTAAAAGAAACAAAACAAACGGAGAGAACCCCAGCACAAATGGTTAAAGCTAAGCTATACAGACAAAATCACAAACAGAAGCATACACCTCCACACTCACAAAAAGAGAAAAAGTGGAAAAAATAATATATCTTTGCTCCCAAAGTCCACCTCCTCAATTTTGGGCTGATTCATTGTGTATCAGGTGTTCCACAGGTGCGGGGTGCTTCACGTTCAATGTGGAGATTTAATCCAGTCTTCCTGAGGCTTCTGGGAGAGATTTCCCTTTCTCTTCTTTGTTTGCACAGCTCTCCTGTTCGAGTTGCTTTTGCTGTATCCCATAATTTTGGGTGGTCGTATTTTCAGTGTCACTTTTTCCCAGGTAGTTGCGATTCCATGTTTGTTTTCTGCAGTGAATTCTTGGTTATGTAAGAGCATTTTGTTTCGCTTCCATGTGTTAGTATTATTTACAGTTTTTTTTCTTTTAATTCATATCTAGTCTCATAGCACGGTAGACGGAAAATATACCTTATACTATTTCAGTTTTCTTAAATTTTCTGAGGCTTTATTTGTGACCCTATATATGATATATACTGGAGAATGTTCCATGAGCACTTGAGAAGAAAGTGTTTTCTGTTGTTTTGCAATAGAATATTACATACATATGAATGAAGTCCCTCTTGTTCAATGTGTCATTTAAAGCTTATGTTTCCTGATCTATTTTCATTCTGGATGATCTGTGCATTGGTGAAAGTGGGGTGTTAATGTCCCCTACTATTATAGTGTTACTGTCAAGTTCCCCTTTTATGGCTGTTAGGGTATACCTTATGTATTGAAGTGCTCCTATGTTGGGTTCATAAGTATTTGCATTTGCGATATCCTCTCCTTGGTTGGATCCCTTGATCAGTATGTAGTGTCCTTTTTCGTTTCTTGTACTAGTCTTTATCTTAAAGTCTATTTCGTGTGCTATGACAATTGCTACTCCAGTTTTCCGTTGCTTTCCATTTGCATGGAAGGTCTCTTGCCATCCTCTCACTTTCAGTATGTGTGTGTCCCCAGGTCTAAAGTGGGTCTCTTCTAGACTGCATATATAATGGTCTTGTTTTTGTATTCCTTCAGCCAGCCTATCTGTATTGGTTGGAGCATTTAATCCATTTACCTGTAAGGTAATTATCCATATGTATGTTCCTGTTACCGTTTTGTTAGTCGTTTTTGGTTTGTCATTGGAGGTCTTTTCCTTCCTTTGTGTTTCCTGCCTAGAGAAGTTTCTTTATTATTTGTTATAAAACTGGTGTGTGGTGCTGAATTCTCTTACCTTTTGTTTGGCTGTAAAGATTTTAGTTTCTCTGTCCAATCTCAATGAGATTCTTGCTGAGTAGAGTACCTTAGGCTGCAGCTTTTTTTCCTCTCATCTCTTTAAATACGTATACTGCCACTCCCTTCTCTCTTGCAGAATTTCTGCTGAAAGGTCAGCTGTTAACTTTAGGGGATTCCCTTGTATGGTACATGGTGCTTTTCCCTTGCTGCTTTTAATATGTTTTCTATGTATTTAATTCTTAATAGTTAGATTAATACGTTTCTTGGCCTTTTTCGCCTTGGATTTATCCTGTATGGGACTCTCTGTGCTTCCTGGACTTGATTAACTCTTTCCGTGCCCATATTAGGGAAGTTTTCAACTCTAAACTCTTCAAATATTTTCTCAGTCCTTTTCTTTTTCTCTTCCACTTCGGGGACCCCTATAATTCGAATTTTGGTGCGTTTAATGTTGTCCCAGGGATCTCTGAGACTGTCCTCTCAGATTCCTGTTTCTTTATTCTGCTCTGCAGTAGTTATTTGAACTATTTTATCTTCCAGGTCACTTAACCGTTCTTCTGCCTCAGTTATTCTGCTAGTGATCCATGCCAGAGAATTCTTAATTTCATTTATTTTGGTCTTCATCATTGTTTGTTTGCTCTTTAGTTCTTCTCGTCCCTTGTGAAAGGTTTATTGTATTTTCTCTATCCTATTTCCAAGATTTTGGATCGTCTTTCCTATCATTATTCTGAATTCTTTTTCAGGTAGACTACCTATTTCCTCTTCATTTGTTAGGTCTTGTGACTTTTGAGCTTGCTTCTTCATCTGCTGTGTGTTTTTCGGTCTCCTCATTTTGCGTAACGTACTGTGCTTGGGGTCTCCTTTTCACAGGCTGCATGCTCGTAGTTATTGTTGTTTTTGGTGTCAGTCCCCAGAGGCCAAGTTTCGTTCAATGTGTTGTGTAGGCTTCTTGGTGGAGGCGAGTTGGGCCTGTGTTCTGGTGGATGAGGCTGGATCTTGTCTTTCTGGTGGGCACTTCCACATTTGGTGGTGTGTATTTTGGTGTCTGTGTCCTTATTATGATTTAAGGCATCCTCTCTGATAATGGATGGGGCTCTGTTTCTGTCTTGCTCATCGTTTGGCATACGATGTCCAGCACTGTAGCTTGCTGGTCACTGAGTGAAGGTGGGTCTCGACGTTGAGATGGAAATCTCTGGAAGATTTACTCCATTTGATATTATGTGGAGCTGTCAGGTCTCCTGTGGACCAGTGTCCTGAAGTTGGCTCTCCCACTTCAGATGCACAGCACTGAATCCTGGCTGGAGCACGAAGAGACTTCTTTCCTCACGGCTCAGAATAAGTGGGAGAGGAAAGAGAAAGAAACAGAGAAAGGGGATAAAATAAAACAAATTAAGGTAAAATAAAATAAAATGAAGTTATTAAAATAAGACATATTTATTAAGAAAAACATTTAGAAAGTAAAAGAAACAAAAGAAACGGAGAGAACTCCAGCACAAATGGTTATAGCTAAGCTATACAGACAAAATCACAAACAGAAGCATACACCGCTACACTCACAGAAAGAGAAAACGTGGAAAAAATACTGTATCTTTGCTCCCAAAACCCACCTCCTCAATTTTGGGCTGATTCATTGTGTATCAGGTGTTCCACAGAGGCGGAGTGCTTCACGTTGAATGTGGAGATTTAATCCACTCTTCCGGAGGCTGCTGGGAGAGATTTCCCTGTCTCTTCTTTGTTCGCACAGCTCTCCTGTTCGAGTTGATTTTGCTGTATCCCATAGTTTTGGGTGGTCGTATTTTCATTGTCCCTTTTTCCCAGGTAGTTGTGATTCCACCTTTGTTTTCTGCAGTGAAATCTTGGTTATGTAACTGCATTTTGTTTAGCTTCCATGTGTTTGTATTATTTACAGTTTTTTTTCTTTTAATTCGTATCTAGTCTCACAGCACTGTAGGCCGAAAATATACCTTATACTATTTCAGTTTTCTTAAATTTTCTAAGTCTTTATTTGTGACCCTATATATGATATATACTGGAGAATGTTCCATGAGCACTTGAGAAGAAAGTGTTTTCTGTTGTTTTGCAATAGAATATTACATACATATGAATGAAGTCCCTCTTGTTCAATGTGTCATTTAAAGCTTATGTTTCCTGATCTATTTTCATTCTGGATGATCTGTGCATTGGTGAAAGTGGGGTGTTAATGTCCCCTACTATTATTGTGTTACTGTCAAGTTCCCCTTTTATGGCTGTTAGGGTATACCTTATATTTTGAAGTGCTCCTATGTTGGGTTCATAAGTATTTGCATTTGCGATATCCTCTCCTTGGTTGGATCCCTTGATCAGTATGTAGTGTCCTTTTTCGTTTCTTGTACTAGTCTTTATCTTAAAGTCTATTTCGTGTGCTATGACAATTGCTACTCCAGTTTTCCGTTGCTTTCCATTTGCATGGAAGGTCTCTTGCCATCCTCTCACTTTCAGTATGTGTGTGTCCCCAGGTCTAAAGTGGGTCTCTTCTAGACTGCATATATAATGGTCTTGTTTTTGTATTCCTTCAGCCAGCCTATCTGTATTGGTTGGAGCATTTAATCCATTTACATGTAAGGTAATTATCCATATGTATGTTCCTGTTACCGTTTTGTTAGTTGTTTTTGGTTGGTTATTGGAGGTCTTTTCCTTCCTCTGTGTTTCCTGCCTAGAGAAGTTCCTTTATCATTTGTTATAAAGCTGGTGTGTGGTGCTGAATTCTCTTACCTTTTGTTTGTCTGTAAAGTTTTTAGTTTCTCCGTCCAATCTCAATGAGATTCTTGCTGAGTAGAGTAACATTGGTTGTAGCTTTTTTCCCTCTCATCTCTTTAAATTCGTATACTGCCACCCCTTTCTCTCTTGCAGAATTTCTGCTGAAATGTCAGCTGTTAACTTAAGGGGATTCCCTTGTATGGTACATGGTGCTTTTCCCTTGCTGCTTTTAATGTTTTCTATGTATTTAATTTTTAATAGTTAGATTAATACGTTTCTTGGCCTTTTTCTCCTTGGATTTATCCTGTATGGGACTCTCTGTTCTTCCTGGACTTGATTAACTCTCTCCTTTCCCATAGTAGGGAAGTTTTCAACTCTAATCTCTTCAAATATTTTCTCAGTCCTTTTCTTTTTCTCTTCCTCTTCGGTGACTCCTATAATTCGAATTTGGGTGCGTTTAATGTTGTCCCAGGGATCTCTGAGACTGTCCTCTGAGATTCTTGTTTCTTTATTCTGCTCTGCAGTAGTTATTTGAACTATTTTATCTTCCAGGTCCCTTAACCGTTCTTCTATCTCAATTATTCTGCTAGTGATCCATGCTAGAGAAGTTTTAATTTCATTTATTTTGGTCTTCATCATTGTTTGTTTGCTCTTTACTTCTTCTGGTCCCTTGTGAAACGTTTATTGTATTTTCTCTCTCCTATTTCCAAGATGTTGCATCGTCTTTCCTATCATTATTATGAATTCTTTTTCAGGTAGACTGCCTATTTCCTCTTCCTTTGTTAGGTCTGGTGCGTCTTGACCTTGCTCCTTCATCTGCTGTGTGTTTTTCGGTCTCCTCAGTTTGCTTAACTTACTGTGCTTGGGGTCTGCTTTTCACAGGCTGCATGCTCGTAGTTATTGTTGTTTTTGGTGTCTGTCCCCAGATTCTAAGGATTTTTCAGTGGGTTGTGTTGGCTTCTGGGTGGAGGGGAGTTGGGCCAGTGTTCTGGTGGATGAGGCTGGACCTTGTCTTTCTGGTGGGCACGTCCACATCTGGTGGTGTGTATTTTGGTGTCTGTGTCCTTATTATGATTTAAGGCATCCTCTCTGATAATGGATGGGGCTGTGCTTCTGTCTTGCTCATCATTTGGCATACGGTGTCCAACACTGTAGCTTGCTGGTCACTGAGTGAAGATGGGTCTCGGCTTTGAGATGGAAATCTCTGGAAGATTTTCTCCATTTGATATTACGTGGAGCTGTCAGGTCTCCTGTGGACCAGTGTCCTGAAGTTGGCTCTCCCACCTCAGATGCACAGCACTGACTCCTGGCTGGAGCACTAAGAGACTTTCATCCTCACGGCTCAGAATAAGTGGGAGAGGAAAGAGAAAGAAACAAAGAAAGGGGAAAAAATAAAACCAATTAAGGTAAAATAAAATAGAATGAAGTTATTAAAATAAGAAATATTTGTTAAGAAAACAATTTAGAAAGTAAAAGAAACAAAACAAACGGAGAGAACCCCAGCACAAATGGTTAAAGCTAAGCTATACAGACAAAATCACAAACAGAAGCATACACCTCCACACTCACAAAAAGAGAAAAAGTGGAAAAAATAATATATCTTTGCTCCCAAAGTCCACCTCCTCAATTTTGGGCTGATTCATTGTGTATCAGGTGTTCCACAGGTGCGGGGTGCTTCACGTTCAATGTGGAGATTTAATCCAGTCTTCCTGAGGCTTCTGGGAGAGATTTCCCTTTCTCTTCTTTGTTTGCACAGCTCTCCTGTTCGAGTTGCTTTTGCTGTATCCCATAATTTTGGGTGGTCGTATTTTCAGTGTCACTTTTTCCCAGGTAGTTGCGATTCCATGTTTGTTTTCTGCAGTGAATTCTTGGTTATGTAAGAGCATTTTGTTTCGCTTCCATGTGTTAGTATTATTTACAGTTTTTTTTCTTTTAATTCATATCTAGTCTCATAGCACGGTAGACGGAAAATATACCTTATACTATTTCAGTTTTCTTAAATTTTCTGAGGCTTTATTTGTGACCCTATATATGATATATACTGGAGAATGTTCCATGAGCACTTGAGAAGAAAGTGTTTTCTGTTGTTTTGCAATAGAATATTACATACATATGAATGAAGTCCCTCTTGTTCAATGTGTCATTTAAAGCTTATGTTTCCTGATCTATTTTCATTCTGGATGATCTGTGCATTGGTGAAAGTGGGGTGTTAATGTCCCCTACTATTATAGTGTTACTGTCAAGTTCCCCTTTTATGGCTGTTAGGGTATACCTTATGTATTGAAGTGCTCCTATGTTGGGTTCATAAGTATTTGCATTTGCGATATCCTCTCCTTGGTTGGATCCCTTGATCAGTATGTAGTGTCCTTTTTCGTTTCTTGTACTAGTCTTTATCTTAAAGTCTATTTCGTGTGCTATGACAATTGCTACTCCAGTTTTCCGTTGCTTTCCATTTGCATGGAAGGTCTCTTGCCATCCTCTCACTTTCAGTATGTGTGTGTCCCCAGGTCTAAAGTGGGTCTCTTCTAGACTGCATATATAATGGTCTTGTTTTTGTATTCCTTCAGCCAGCCTATCTGTATTGGTTGGAGCATTTAATCCATTTACCTGTAAGGTAATTATCCATATGTATGTTCCTGTTACCGTTTTGTTAGTCGTTTTTGGTTTGTCATTGGAGGTCTTTTCCTTCCTTTGTGTTTCCTGCCTAGAGAAGTTTCTTTATTATTTGTTATAAAACTGGTGTGTGGTGCTGAATTCTCTTACCTTTTGTTTGGCTGTAAAGATTTTAGTTTCTCTGTCCAATCTCAATGAGATTCTTGCTGAGTAGAGTACCTTAGGCTGCAGCTTTTTTTCCTCTCATCTCTTTAAATACGTATACTGCCACTCCCTTCTCTCTTGCAGAATTTCTGCTGAAAGGTCAGCTGTTAACTTTAGGGGATTCCCTTGTATGGTACATGGTGCTTTTCCCTTGCTGCTTTTAATATGTTTTCTATGTATTTAATTCTTAATAGTTAGATTAATACGTTTCTTGGCCTTTTTCGCCTTGGATTTATCCTGTATGGGACTCTCTGTGCTTCCTGGACTTGATTAACTCTTTCCGTGCCCATATTAGGGAAGTTTTCAACTCTAAACTCTTCAAATATTTTCTCAGTCCTTTTCTTTTTCTCTTCCACTTCGGGGACCCCTATAATTCGAATTTTGGTGCGTTTAATGTTGTCCCAGGGATCTCTGAGACTGTCCTCTCAGATTCCTGTTTCTTTATTCTGCTCTGCAGTAGTTATTTGAACTATTTTATCTTCCAGGTCACTTAACCGTTCTTCTGCCTCAGTTATTCTGCTAGTGATCCATGCCAGAGAATTCTTAATTTCATTTATTTTGGTCTTCATCATTGTTTGTTTGCTCTTTAGTTCTTCTCGTCCCTTGTGAAAGGTTTATTGTATTTTCTCTATCCTATTTCCAAGATTTTGGATCGTCTTTCCTATCATTATTCTGAATTCTTTTTCAGGTAGACTACCTATTTCCTCTTCATTTGTTAGGTCTTGTGACTTTTGAGCTTGCTTCTTCATCTGCTGTGTGTTTTTCGGTCTCCTCATTTTGCGTAACGTACTGTGCTTGGGGTCTCCTTTTCACAGGCTGCATGCTCGTAGTTATTGTTGTTTTTGGTGTCAGTCCCCAGAGGCCAAGTTTCGTTCAGTGTGTTGTGTAGGCTTCTTGGTGGAGGCGAGTTGGGCCTGTGTTCTGGTGGATGAGGCTGGATCTTGTCTTTCTGGTGGGCACTTCCACATTTGGTGGTGTGTATTTTGGTGTCTGTGTCCTTATTATGATTTAAGGCATCCTCTCTGATAATGGATGGGGCTCTGTTTCTGTCTTGCTCATCGTTTGGCATACGATGTCCAGCACTGTAGCTTGCTGGTCACTGAGTGAAGGTGGGTCTCGACGTTGAGATGGAAATCTCTGGAAGATTTACTCCATTTGATATTATGTGGAGCTGTCAGGTCTCCTGTGGACCAGTGTCCTGAAGTTGGCTCTCCCACTTCAGATGCACAGCACTGAATCCTGGCTGGAGCACGAAGAGACTTCTTTCCTCACGGCTCAGAATAAGTGGGAGAGGAAAGAGAAAGAAACAGAGAAAGGGGATAAAATAAAACAAATTAAGGTAAAATAAAATAAAATGAAGTTATTAAAATAAGACATATTTATTAAGAAAAACATTTAGAAAGTAAAAGAAACAAAAGAAACGGAGAGAACTCCAGCACAAATGGTTATAGCTAAGCTATACAGACAAAATCACAAACAGAAGCATACACCGCTACACTCACAGAAAGAGAAAACGTGGAAAAAATACTGTATCTTTGCTCCCAAAACCCACCTCCTCAATTTTGGGCTGATTCATTGTGTATCAGGTGTTCCACAGAGGCGGAGTGCTTCACGTTGAATGTGGAGATTTAATCCACTCTTCCGGAGGCTGCTGGGAGAGATTTCCCTGTCTCTTCTTTGTTCGCACAGCTCTCCTGTTCGAGTTGATTTTGCTGTATCCCATAGGTTTGGGTGGTCGTATTTTCATTGTCCCTTTTTCCCAGGTAGTTGTGATTCCACCTTTGTTTTCTGCAGTGAAATCTTGGTTATGTAACTGCATTTTGTTTAGCTTCCATGTGTTTGTATTATTTACAGTTTTTTTTCTTTTAATTCGTATCTAGTCTCACAGCACTGTAGGCCGAAAATATACCTTATACTATTTCAGTTTTCTTAAATTTTCTAAGTCTTTATTTGTGACCCTATATATGATATATACTGGAGAATGTTCCATGAGCACTTGAGAAGAAAGTGTTTTCTGTTGTTTTGCAATAGAATATTACATACATATGAATGAAGTCCCTCTTGTTCAATGTGTCATTTAAAGCTTATGTTTCCTGATCTATTTTCATTCTGGATGATCTGTGCATTGGTGAAAGTGGGGTGTTAATGTCCCCTACTATTATTGTGTTACTGTCAAGTTCCCCTTTTATGGCTGTTAGGGTATACCTTATGTATTGAAGTGCTCCTATGTTGGGTTCATAAGTATTTGCATTTGCGATATCCTCTCCTTGGTTGGATCCCTTGATCAGTATGTAGTGTCCTTTTTCGTTTCTTGTACTAGTCTTTATCTTAAAGTCTATTTCGTGTGCTATGACAATTGCTACTCCAGTTTTCCGTTGCTTTCCATTTGCATGGAAGGTCTCTTGCCATCCTCTCACTTTCAGTATGTGTGTGTCCCCAGGTCTAAAGTGGGTCTCTTCTAGACTGCATATATAATGGTCTTGTTTTTGTATTCCTTCAGCCAGCCTATCTGTATTGGTTGGAGCATTTAATCCATTTACATGTAAGGTAATTATCCATATGTATGTTCCTGTTACCGTTTTGTTAGTTGTTTTTGGTTGGTTATTGGAGGTCTTTTCCTTCCTCTGTGTTTCCTGCCTAGAGAAGTTCCTTTATCATTTGTTATAAAGCTGGTGTGTGGTGCTGAATTCTCTTACCTTTTGTTTGTCTGTAAAGTTTTTAGTTTCTCCGTCCAATCTCAATGAGATTCTTGCTGAGTAGAGTAACATTGGTTGTAGCTTTTTTCCCTCTCATCTCTTTAAATTCGTATACTGCCACCCCTTTCTCTCTTGCAGAATTTCTGCTGAAATGTCAGCTGTTAACTTAAGGGGATTCCCTTGTATGGTACATGGTGCTTTTCCCTTGCTGCTTTTAATGTTTTCTATGTATTTAATTTTTAATAGTTAGATTAATACGTTTCTTGGCCTTTTTCTCCTTGGATTTATCCTGTATGGGACTCTCTGTTCTTCCTGGACTTGATTAACTCTCTCCTTTCCCATAGTAGGGAAGTTTTCAACTCTAATCTCTTCAAATATTTTCTCAGTCCTTTTCTTTTTCTCTTCCTTTTCGGTGACTCCTATAATTCGAATTTGGGTGCGTTTAATGTTGTCCCAGGGATCTCTGAGGCTCTCCTCTGAGATTCTTGTTTCTTTATTCTGCTCTGCAGTAGTTATTTGAACTATTTTATCTTCCGGGTCCCTTAACCGTTCTTCTATCTCACTTATTCTGCTAGTGATCCATGCTAGAGAAGTTTTAATTTCATTTATTTTGGTCTTCATCATTGTTTGTTTGCTCTTTACTTCTTCTGGTCCCTTGTGAAACGTTTACTGTATTTTCTCTCTCCTATTTCCAAGATGTTGCATCGTCTTTCCTATCATTATTATGAATTCTTTTTCAGGTAGACTGCCTATTTCCTCTTCCTTTGTTAGGTCTGGTGCGTCTTGACCTTGCTCCTTCATCTGCTGTGTGTTTTTCGGTCTCCTCATTTTGCTTAACTTACTGTGCTTGGGGTCTGCTTTTCACAGGCTGCATGCTCGTAGTTATTGTTGTTTTTGGTGTCTGTCCCCAGATTCTAAGGATTTTTCAGTGGGTTGTGTTGGCTTCTGGGTGGAGGGGAGTTGGGCCAGTGTTCTGGTGGATGAGGCTGGACCTTGTCTTTCTGGTGGGCACGTCCACATCTGGTGGTGTGTATTTTGGTGTCTGTGTCCTTATTATGATTTAAGGCATCCTCTCTGATAATGGATGGGGCTGTGCTTCTGTCTTGCTCATCATTTGGCATACGGTGTCCAACACTGTAGCTTGCTGGTCACTGAGTGAAGATGGGTCTCGGCTTTGAGATGGAAATCTCTGGAAGATTTTCTCCATTTGATATTACGTGGAGCTGTCAGGTCTCCTGTGGACCAGTGTCCTGAAGTTGGCTCTCCCACCTCAGATGCACAGCACTGACTCCTGGCTGGAGCACTAAGAGACTTTCATCCTCACGGCTCAGAATAAGTGGGAGAGGAAAGAGAAAGAAACAAAGAAAGGGGAAAAAATAAAACCAATTAAGGTAAAATAAAATAGAATGAAGTTATTAAAATAAGAAATATTTATTAAGAAAACAATTTAGAAAGTAAAAGAAACAAAACAAACGGAGAGAACCCCAGCACAAATGGTTAAAGCTAAGCTATACAGACAAAATCACAAACAGAAGCATACACCTCCACACTCACAAAAAGAGAAAAAGTGGAAAAAATAATATATCTTTGCTCCCAAAGTCCACCTCCTCAATTTTGGGCTGATTCATTGTGTATCAGGTGTTCCACAGGTGCGGGGTGCTTCACGTTCAATGTGGAGATTTAATCCAGTCTTCCTGAGGCTTCTGGGAGAGATTTCCCTTTCTCTTCTTTGTTTGCACAGCTCTCCTGTTCGAGTTGCTTTTGCTGTATCCCATAATTTTGGGTGGTCGTATTTTCAGTGTCACTTTTTCCCAGGTAGTTGCGATTCCATGTTTGTTTTCTGCAGTGAATTCTTGGTTATGTAAGAGCATTTTGTTTCGCTTCCATGTGTTAGTATTATTTACAGTTTTTTTTTCTTTTAATTCATATCTAGTCTCATAGCACGGTAGACGGAAAATATACCTTATACTATTTCAGTTTTCTTAAATTTTCTGAGGCTTTATTTGTGACCCTATATATGATATATACTGGAGAATGTTCCATGAGCACTTGAGAAGAAAGTGTTTTCTGTTGTTTTGCAATAGAATATTACATACATATGAATGAAGTCCCTCTTGTTCAATGTGTCATTTAAAGCTTATGTTTCCTGATCTATTTTCATTCTGGATGATCTGTGCATTGGTGAAAGTGGGGTGTTAATGTCCCCTACTATTATAGTGTTACTGTCAAGTTCCCCTTTTATGGCTGTTAGGGTATACCTTATGTATTGAAGTGCTCCTATGTTGGGTTCATAAGTATTTGCATTTGCGATATCCTCTCCTTGGTTGGATCCCTTGATCAGTATGTAGTGTCCTTTTTCGTTTCTTGTACTAGTCTTTATCTTAAAGTCTATTTCGTGTGCTATGACAATTGCTACTCCAGTTTTCCGTTGCTTTCCATTTGCATGGAAGGTCTCTTGCCATCCTCTCACTTTCAGTATGTGTGTGTCCCCAGGTCTAAAGTGGGTCTCTTCTAGACTGCATATATAATGGTCTTGTTTTTGTATTCCTTCAGCCAGCCTATCTGTATTGGTTGGAGCATTTAATCCATTTACCTGTAAGGTAATTATCCATATGTATGTTCCTGTTACCGTTTTGTTAGTTGTTTTTGGTTTGTCATTGGAGGTCTTTTCCTTCCTTTGTGTTTCCTGCCTAGAGAAGTTTCTTTATTATTTGTTATAAAACTGGTGTGTGGTGCTGAATTCTCTTACCTTTTGTTTGGCTGTAAAGATTTTAGTTTCTCTGTCCAATCTCAATGAGATTCTTGCTGAGTAGAGTACCTTAGGCTGCAGCTTTTTTTCCTCTCATCTCTTTAAATACGTATACTGCCACTCCCTTCTCTCTTGCAGAATTTCTGCTGAAAGGTCAGCTGTTAACTTTAGGGGATTCCCTTGTATGGTACATGGTGCTTTTCCCTTGCTGCTTTTAATATGTTTTCTATGTATTTAATTCTTAATAGTTAGATTAATACGTTTCTTGGCCTTTTTCGCCTTGGATTTATCCTGTATGGGACTCTCTGTGCTTCCTGGACTTGATTAACTCTTTCCGTGCCCATATTAGGGAAGTTTTCAACTCTAAACTCTTCAAATATTTTCTCAGTCCTTTTCTTTTTCTCTTCCACTTCGGGGACCCCTATAATTCGAATTTTGGTGCGTTTAATGTTGTCCCAGGGATCTCTGAGACTGTCCTCTCAGATTCCTGTTTCTTTATTCTGCTCTGCAGTAGTTATTTGAACTATTTTATCTTCCAGGTCACTTAACCGTTCTTCTGCCTCAGTTATTCTGCTAGTGATCCATGCCAGAGAATTCTTAATTTCATTTATTTTGGTCTTCATCATTGTTTGTTTGCTCTTTAGTTCTTCTCGTCCCTTGTGAAAGGTTTATTGTATTTTCTCTATCCTATTTCCAAGATTTTGGATCGTCTTTCCTATCATTATTCTGAATTCTTTTTCAGGTAGACTACCTATTTCCTCTTCATTTGTTAGGTCTTGTGACTTTTGAGCTTGCTTCTTCATCTGCTGTGTGTTTTTCGGTCTCCTCATTTTGCGTAACGTACTGTGCTTGGGGTCTCCTTTTCACAGGCTGCATGCTCGTAGTTATTGTTGTTTTTGGTGTCAGTCCCCAGAGGCCAAGTTTCGTTCAGTGTGTTGTGTAGGCTTCTTGGTGGAGGCGAGTTGGGCCTGTGTTCTGGTGGATGAGGCTGGATCTTGTCTTTCTGGTGGGCACTTCCACATTTGGTGGTGTGTATTTTGGTGTCTGTGTCCTTATTATGATTTAAGGCATCCTCTCTGATAATGGATGGGGCTCTGTTTCTGTCTTGCTCATCGTTTGGCATACGATGTCCAGCACTGTAGCTTGCTGGTCACTGAGTGAAGGTGGGTCTCGACGTTGAGATGGAAATCTCTGGAAGATTTACTCCATTTGATATTATGTGGAGCTGTCAGGTCTCCTGTGGACCAGTGTCCTGAAGTTGGCTCTCCCACTTCAGATGCACAGCACTGAATCCTGGCTGGAGCACGAAGAGACTTCTTTCCTCACGGCTCAGAATAAGTGGGAGAGGAAAGAGAAAGAAACAGAGAAAGGGGATAAAATAAAACAAATTAAGGTAAAATAAAATAAAATGAAGTTATTAAAATAAGACATATTTATTAAGAAAAACATTTAGAAAGTAAAAGAAACAAAAGAAACGGAGAGAACTCCAGCACAAATGGTTATAGCTAAGCTATACAGACAAAATCACAAACAGAAGCATACACCGCTACACTCACAGAAAGAGAAAACGTGGAAAAAATACTGTATCTTTGCTCCCAAAACCCACCTCCTCAATTTTGGGCTGATTCATTGTGTATCAGGTGTTCCACAGAGGCGGAGTGCTTCACGTTGAATGTGGAGATTTAATCCACTCTTCCGGAGGCTGCTGGGAGAGATTTCCCTTTCTCTTCTTTGTTCGCACAGCTCTCCTGTTCGAGTTGATTTTGCTGTATCCCATAGGTTTGGGTGGTCGTATTTTCATTGTCCCTTTTTCCCAGGTAGTTGTGATTCCACCTTTGTTTTCTGCAGTGAAATCTTGGTTATGTAACTGCATTTTGTTTAGCTTCCATGTGTTTGTATTATTTACAGTTTTTTTTCTTTTAATTCGTATCTAGTCTCACAGCACTGTAGGCCGAAAATATACCTTATACTATTTCAGTTTTCTTAAATTTTCTAAGTCTTTATTTGTGACCCTATATATGATATATACTGGAGAATGTTCCATGAGCACTTGAGAAGAAAGTGTTTTCTGTTGTTTTGCAATAGAATATTACATACATATGAATGAAGTCCCTCTTGTTCAATGTGTCATTTAAAGCTTATGTTTCCTGATCTATTTTCATTCTGGATGATCTGTGCATTGGTGAAAGTGGGGTGTTAATGTCCCCTACTATTATTGTGTTACTGTCAAGTTCCCCTTTTATGGCTGTTAGGGTATACCTTATGTATTGAAGTGCTCCTATGTTGGGTTCATAAGTATTTGCATTTGCGATATCCTCTCCTTGGTTGGATCCCTTGATCAGTATGTAGTGTCCTTTTTCGTTTCTTGTACTAGTCTTTATCTTAAAGTCTATTTCGTGTGCTATGACAATTGCTACTCCAGTTTTCCGTTGCTTTCCATTTGCATGGAAGGTCTCTTGCCATCCTCTCACTTTCAGTATGTGTGTGTCCCCAGGTCTAAAGTGGGTCTCTTCTAGACTGCATATATAATGGTCTTGTTTTTGTATTCCTTCAGCCAGCCTATCTGTATTGGTTGGAGCATTTAATCCATTTACATGTAAGGTAATTATCCATATGTATGTTCCTGTTACCGTTTTGTTAGTTGTTTTTGGTTGGTTATTGGAGGTCTTTTCCTTCCTCTGTGTTTCCTGCCTAGAGAAGTTCCTTTATCATTTGTTATAAAGCTGGTGTGTGGTGCTGAATTCTCTTACCTTTTGTTTGTCTGTAAAGTTTTTAGTTTCTCCGTCCAATCTCAATGAGATTCTTGCTGAGTAGAGTAACATTGGTTGTAGCTTTTTTCCCTCTCATCTCTTTAAATTCGTATACTGCCACCCCTTTCTCTCTTGCAGAATTTCTGCTGAAATGTCAGCTGTTAACTTAAGGGGATTCCCTTGTATGGTACATGGTGCTTTTCCCTTGCTGCTTTTAATGTTTTCTATGTATTTAATTTTTAATAGTTAGATTAATACGTTTCTTGGCCTTTTTCTCCTTGGATTTATCCTGTATGGGACTCTCTGTTCTTCCTGGACTTGATTAACTCTCTCCTTTCCCATAGTAGGGAAGTTTTCAACTCTAATCTCTTCAAATATTTTCTCAGTCCTTTTCTTTTTCTCTTCCTTTTCGGTGACTCCTATAATTCGAATTTGGGTGCGTTTAATGTTGTCCCAGGGATCTCTGAGACTGTCCTCTGAGATTCTTGTTTCTTTATTCTGCTCTGCAGTAGTTATTTGAACTATTTTATCTTCCGGGTCCCTTAACCGTTCTTCTATCTCACTTATTCTGCTAGTGATCCATGCTAGAGAAGTTTTAATTTCATTTATTTTGGTCTTCATCATTGTTTGTTTGCTCTTTACTTCTTCTGGTCCCTTGTGAAACGTTTACTGTATTTTCTCTCTCCTATTTCCAAGATGTTGCATCGTCTTTCCTATCATTATTATGAATTCTTTTTCAGGTAGACTGCCTATTTCCTCTTCCTTTGTTAGGTCTGGTGCGTCTTGACCTTGCTCCTTCATCTGCTGTGTGTTTTTCGGTCTCCTCATTTTGCTTAACTTACTGTGCTTGGGGTCTGCTTTTCACAGGCTGCATGCTCGTAGTTATTGTTGTTTTTGGTGTCTGTCCCCAGATTCTAAGGATTTTTCAGTGGGTTGTGTTGGCTTCTGGGTGGAGGGGAGTTGGGCCAGTGTTCTGGTGGATGAGGCTGGACCTTGTCTTTCTGGTGGGCACGTCCACATCTGGTGGTGTGTATTTTGGTGTCTGTGTCCTTATTATGATTTAAGGCATCCTCTCTGATAATGGATGGGGCTGTGCTTCTGTCTTGCTCATCATTTGGCATACGGTGTCCAACACTGTAGCTTGCTGGTCACTGAGTGAAGATGGGTCTCGGCTTTGAGATGGAAATCTCTGGAAGATTTTCTCCATTTGATATTACGTGGAGCTGTCAGGTCTCCTGTGGACCAGTGTCCTGAAGTTGGCTCTCCCACCTCAGATGCACAGCACTGACTCCTGGCTGGAGCACTAAGAGACTTTCATCCTCACGGCTCAGAATAAGTGGGAGAGGAAAGAGAAAGAAACAAAGAAAGGGGAAAAAATAAAACCAATTAAGGTAAAATAAAATAGAATGAAGTTATTAAAATAAGAAATATTTATTAAGAAAACAATTTAGAAAGTAAAAGAAACAAAACAAACGGAGAGAACCCCAGCACAAATGGTTAAAGCTAAGCTATACAGACAAAATCACAAACAGAAGCATACACCTCCACACTCACAAAAAGAGAAAAAGTGGAAAAAATAATATATCTTTGCTCCCAAAGTCCACCTCCTCAATTTTGGGCTGATTCATTGTGTATCAGGTGTTCCACAGGTGCGGGGTGCTTCACGTTCAATGTGGAGATTTAATCCAGTCTTCCTGAGGCTTCTGGGAGAGATTTCCCTTTCTCTTCTTTGTTTGCACAGCTCTCCTGTTCGAGTTGCTTTTGCTGTATCCCATAATTTTGGGTGGTCGTATTTTCAGTGTCACTTTTTCCCAGGTAGTTGCGATTCCATGTTTGTTTTCTGCAGTGAATTCTTGGTTATGTAAGAGCATTTTGTTTCGCTTCCATGTGTTAGTATTATTTACAGTTTTTTTTTCTTTTAATTCATATCTAGTCTCATAGCACGGTAGACGGAAAATATACCTTATACTATTTCAGTTTTCTTAAATTTTCTGAGGCTTTATTTGTGACCCTATATATGATATATACTGGAGAATGTTCCATGAGCACTTGAGAAGAAAGTGTTTTCTGTTGTTTTGCAATAGAATATTACATACATATGAATGAAGTCCCTCTTGTTCAATGTGTCATTTAAAGCTTATGTTTCCTGATCTATTTTCATTCTGGATGATCTGTGCATTGGTGAAAGTGGGGTGTTAATGTCCCCTACTATTATAGTGTTACTGTCAAGTTCCCCTTTTATGGCTGTTAGGGTATACCTTATGTATTGAAGTGCTCCTATGTTGGGTTCATAAGTATTTGCATTTGCGATATCCTCTCCTTGGTTGGATCCCTTGATCAGTATGTAGTGTCCTTTTTCGTTTCTTGTACTAGTCTTTATCTTAAAGTCTATTTCGTGTGCTATGACAATTGCTACTCCAGTTTTCCGTTGCTTTCCATTTGCATGGAAGGTCTCTTGCCATCCTCTCACTTTCAGTATGTGTGTGTCCCCAGGTCTAAAGTGGGTCTCTTCTAGACTGCATATATAATGGTCTTGTTTTTGTATTCCTTCAGCCAGCCTATCTGTATTGGTTGGAGCATTTAATCCATTTACCTGTAAGGTAATTATCCATATGTATGTTCCTGTTACCGTTTTGTTAGTTGTTTTTGGTTTGTCATTGGAGGTCTTTTCCTTCCTTTGTGTTTCCTGCCTAGAGAAGTTTCTTTATTATTTGTTATAAAACTGGTGTGTGGTGCTGAATTCTCTTACCTTTTGTTTGGCTGTAAAGATTTTAGTTTCTCTGTCCAATCTCAATGAGATTCTTGCTGAGTAGAGTACCTTAGGCTGCAGCTTTTTTTCCTCTCATCTCTTTAAATACGTATACTGCCACTCCCTTCTCTCTTGCAGAATTTCTGCTGAAAGGTCAGCTGTTAACTTTAGGGGATTCCCTTGTATGGTACATGGTGCTTTTCCCTTGCTGCTTTTAATATGTTTTCTATGTATTTAATTCTTAATAGTTAGATTAATACGTTTCTTGGCCTTTTTCGCCTTGGATTTATCCTGTATGGGACTCTCTGTGCTTCCTGGACTTGATTAACTCTTTCCGTGCCCATATTAGGGAAGTTTTCAACTCTAAACTCTTCAAATATTTTCTCAGTTCTTTTCTTTTTCTCTTCCACTTCGGGGACCCCTATAATTCGAATTTTGGTGCGTTTAATGTTGTCCCAGGGATCTCTGAGACTGTCCTCTCAGATTCCTGTTTCTTTATGCTGCTCTGCAGTAGTTATTTGAACTATTTTATCTTCCAGGTCACTTAACCGTTCTTCTGCCTCAGTTATTCTGCTAGTGATCCATGCCAGAGAATTCTTAATTTCATTTATTTTGGTCTTCATCATTGTTTGTTTGCTCTTTAGTTCTTCTCGTCCCTTGTGAAAGGTTTATTGTATTTTCTCTGTCCTATTTCCAAGATTTTGGATCGTCTTTCCTATCATTATTCTGAATTCTTTTTCAGGTAGACTACCTATTTCCTCTTCATTTGTTAGGTCTTGTGACTTTTGAGCTTGCTTCTTCATCTGCTGTGTGTTTTTCGGTCTCCTCAGTTTGCTTAACTTACTGTGCTTGGGGTCTGCTTTTCACAGGCTGCATGCTCGTAGTTATTGTTGTTTTTGGTGTCTGTCCCCAGATTCTAAGGATTTTTCAGTGGGTTGTGTTGGCTTCTGGGTGGAGGGGAGTTGGGCCAGTGTTCTGGTGGATGAGGCTGGACCTTGTCTTTCTGGTGGGCACGTCCACATCTGGTGGTGTGTATTTTGGTGTCTGTGTCCTTATTATGATTTAAGGCATCCTCTCTGATAATGGATGGGGCTGTGCTTCTGTCTTGCTCATCATTTGGCATACGGTGTCCAACACTGTAGCTTGCTGGTCACTGAGTGAAGATGGGTCTCGGCTTTGAGATGGAAATCTCTGGAAGATTTTCTCCATTTGATATTACGTGGAGCTGTCAGGTCTCCTGTGGACCAGTGTCCTGAAGTTGGCTCTCCCACCTCAGATGCACAGCACTGACTCCTGGCTGGAGCACTAAGAGACTTTCATCCTCACGGCTCAGAATAAGTGGGAGAGGAAAGAGAAAGAAACAAAGAAAGGGGAAAAAATAAAACCAATTAAGGTAAAATAAAATAGAATGAAGTTATTAAAATAAGAAATATTTATTAAGAAAACAATTTAGAAAGTAAAAGAAACAAAACAAACGGAGAGAACCCCAGCACAAATGGTTAAAGCTAAGCTATACAGACAAAATCACAAACAGAAGCATACACCTCCACACTCACAAAAAGAGAAAAAGTGGAAAAAATAATATATCTTTGCTCCCAAAGTCCACCTCCTCAATTTTGGGCTGATTCATTGTGTATCAGGTGTTCCACAGGTGCGGGGTGCTTCACGTTCAATGTGGAGATTTAATCCAGTCTTCCTGAGGCTTCTGGGAGAGATTTCCCTTTCTCTTCTTTGTTTGCACAGCTCTCCTGTTCGAGTTGCTTTTGCTGTATCCCATAATTTTGGGTGGTCGTATTTTCAGTGTCACTTTTTCCCAGGTAGTTGCGATTCCATGTTTGTTTTCTGCAGTGAATTCTTGGTTATGTAAGAGCATTTTGTTTCGCTTCCATGTGTTAGTATTATTTACAGTTTTTTTTCTTTTAATTCATATCTGGTCTCATAGCACTGTAGACGGAAAATATACCTTATACTATTTCAGTTTTCTTCAATTTTCTAAGTCTTTATTTGTGACCCTATATATGATATATACTGGAGAATGTTCCATGAGCACTTGAGAAGAAAGTGTTTTCTGTTGTTTTGCAATAGAATATTACATACATATGAATGAAGTCCCTCTTGTTCAATGTGTCATTTAAAGCTTATGTTTCCTGATCTATTTTCATTCTGGATGATCTGTGCATTGGTGAAAGTGGGGTGTTAATGTCCCCTACTATTATTGTGTTACTGTCAAGTTCCCCTTTTATGGCTGTTAGGGTATACCTTATATTTTGAAGTGCTCCTATGTTGGGTTCATAAGTATTTGCATTTGCGATATCCTCTCCTTGGTTGGATCCCTTGATCAGTATGTAGTGTCCTTTTTCGTTTCTTGTACTAGTCTTTATCTTAAAGTCTATTTCGTGTGCTATGACAATTGCTACTCCAGTTTTCCGTTGCTTTCCATTTGCATGGAAGGTCTCTTGCCATCCTCTCACTTTCAGTATGTGTGTGTCCCCAGGTCTAAAGTGGGTCTCTTCTAGACTGCATATATAATGGTCTTGTTTTTGTATTCCTTCAGCCAGCCTATCTGTATTGGTTGGAGCATTTAATCCATTTACATGTAAGGTAATTATCCATATGTATGTTCCTGTTACCGTTTTGTTAGTTGTTTTTGGTTGGTTATTGGAGGTCTTTTCCTTCCTCTGTGTTTCCTGCCTAGAGAAGTTCCTTTATCATTTGTTATAAAGCTGGTGTGTGGTGCTGAATTCTCTTACCTTTTGTTTGTCTGTAAAGTTTTTAGTTTCTCCGTCCAATCTCAATGAGATTCTTGCTGAGTAGAGTAACATTGGTTGTAGCTTTTTTCCCTCTCATCTCTTTAAATTCGTATACTGCCACCCCTTTCTCTCTTGCAGAATTTCTGCTGAAATGTCAGCTGTTAACTTAAGGGGATTCCCTTGTATGGTACATGGTGCTTTTCCCTTGCTGCTTTTAATGTTTTCTATGTATTTAATTCTTAATAGTTAGATTAATACGTTTCTTGGCCTTTTTCTCCTTGGATTTATCCTGTATGGGACTCTCTGTTCTTCCTGGACTTGATTAACTCTCTCCTTTCCCATAGTAGGGAAGTTTTCAACTCTAATCTCTTCAAATATTTTCTCAGTCCTTTTCTTTTTCTCTTCCTCTTCGGTGACTCCTATAATTCGAATTTGGGTGCGTTTAATGTTGTCCCAGGGATCTCTGAGACTGTCCTCTGAGATTCTTGTTTCTTTATTCTGCTCTGCAGTAGTTATTTGAACTATTTTATCTTCCAGGTCCCTTAACCGTTCTTCTATCTCACTTATTCTGCTAGTGATCCATGCTAGAGAAGTTTTAATTTCATTTATTTTGGTCTTCATCATTGTTTGTTTGCTCTTTACTTCTTCTGGTCCCTTGTGAAACGTTTATTGTATTTTCTCTCTCCTATTTCCAAGATGTTGCATCGTCTTTCCTATCATTATTATGAATTCTTTTTCAGGTAGACTGCCTATTTCCTCTTCCTTTGTTAGGTCTGGTGCGTCTTGACCTTGCTCCTTCATCTGCTGTGTGTTTTTCGGTCTCCTCAGTTTGCTTAACTTACTGTGCTTGGGGTCTGCTTTTCACAGGCTGCATGCTCGTAGTTATTGTTGTTTTTGGTGTCTGTCCCCAGATTCTAAGGATTTTTCAGTGGGTTGTGTTGGCTTCTGGGTGGAGGGGAGTTGGGCCAGTGTTCTGGTGGATGAGGCTGGACCTTGTCTTTCTGGTGGGCACGTCCACATCTGGTGGTGTGTATTTTGGTGTCTGTGTCCTTATTATGATTTAAGGCATCCTCTCTGATAATGGATGGGGCTGTGCTTCTGTCTTGCTCATCATTTGGCATACGGTGTCCAACACTGTAGCTTGCTGGTCACTGAGTGAAGATGGGTCTCGGCTTTGAGATGGAAATCTCTGGAAGATTTTCTCCATTTGATATTACGTGGAGCTGTCAGGTCTCCTGTGGACCAGTGTCCTGAAGTTGGCTCTCCCACCTCAGATGCACAGCACTGACTCCTGGCTGGAGCACTAAGAGACTTTCATCCTCACGGCTCAGAATAAGTGGGAGAGGAAAGAGAAAGAAACAAAGAAAGGGGAAAAAATAAAACCAATTAAGGTAAAATAAAATAGAATGAAGTTATTAAAATAAGACATATTTATTAAGAAAACAATTTAGAAAGTAAAAGAAACAAAACAAACGGAGAGAACCCCAGCACAAATGGTTAAAGCTAAGCTATACAGACAAAATCACAAAGAGAAGCATACACCTCCACACTCACAAAAAGAGAAAAAGTGGAAAAAATAATATATCTTTGCTCCCAAAGTCCACCTCCTCAATTTTGGGCTGATTCATTGTGTATCAGGTGTTCCACAGGTGCGGGGTGCTTCACGTTCAATGTGGAGATTTAATCCAGTCTTCCTGAGGCTTCTGGGAGAGATTTCCCTTTCTCTTCTTTGTTTGCACAGCTCTCCTGTTCGAGTTGCTTTTGCTGTATCCCATAATTTTGGGTGGTCGTATTTTCAGTGTCACTTTTTCCCAGGTAGTTGCGATTCCATGTTTGTTTTCTGCAGTGAATTCTTGGTTATGTAAGGGCATTTTGTTTCGCTTCCATGTGTTAGTATTATTTACAGTTTTTTTTCTTTTAATTCATATCTAGTCTCATAGCACAGTAGACGGAAAATATACCTTATACTATTTCAGTTTTCTTAAATTTTCTGAGGCTTTATTTGTGACCCTATATATGATATATACTGGAGAATGTTCCATGAGCACTTGAGAAGAAAGTGTTTTCTGTTGTTTTGCAATAGAATATTACATACATATGAATGAAGTCCCTCTTGTTCAATGTGTCATTTAAAGCTTATGTTTCCTGATCTATTTTCATTCTGGATGATCTGTGCATTGGTGAAAGTGGGGTGTTAATGTCCCCTACTATTATAGTGTTACTGTCAAGTTCCCCTTTTATGGCTGTTAGGGTATACCTTATGTATTGAAGTGCTCCTATGTTGGGTTCATAAGTATTTGCATTTGCGATATCCTCTCCTTGGTTGGATCCCTTGATCAGTATGTAGTGTCCTTTTTCGTTTCTTGTACTAGTCTTTATCTTAAAGTCTATTTCGTGTGCTATGACAATTGCTACTCCAGTTTTCCGTTGCTTTCCATTTGCATGGAAGGTCTCTTGCCATCCTCTCACTTTCAGTATGTGTGTGTCCCCAGGTCTAAAGTGGGTCTCTTCTAGACTGCATATATAATGGTCTTGTTTTTGTATTCCTTCAGCCAGCCTATCTGTATTGGTTGGAGCATTTAATCCATTTACCTGTAAGGTAATTATCCATATGTATGTTCCTGTTACCGTTTTGTTAGTTGTTTTTGGTTTGTCATTGGAGGTCTTTTCCTTCCTTTGTGTTTCCTGCCTAGAGAAGTTTCTTTATTATTTGTTATAAAACTGGTGTGTGGTGCTGAATTCTCTTACCTTTTGTTTGGCTGTAAAGATTTTAGTTTCTCTGTCCAATCTCAATGAGATTCTTGCTGAGTAGAGTACCTTAGGCTGCAGCTTTTTTTCCTCTCATCTCTTTAAATACGTATACTGCCACTCCCTTCTCTCTTGCAGAATTTCTGCTGAAAGGTCAGCTATTAACTTTAGGGGATTCCCTTGTATGGTACATGGTGCTTTTCCCTTGCTGCTTTTAATATGTTTTCTATGTATTTAATTCTTAATAGTTAGATTAATACGTTTCTTGGCCTTTTTCGCCTTGGATTTATCTTGTATGGGACTATCTGTGCTTCCTGGACTTGATTAACTCTTTCCGTGCCCATATTAGGGAAGTTTTCAACTCTAAACCCTTCAAATATTTTCTCAGTCCTTTTCTTTTTCTCTTCCACTTCGGGGACCCCTATAATTCGAATTTTGGTGCGTTTAATGTTGTCCCAGGGATCTCTGAGACTGTCCTCTCAGATTCCTGTTTCTTTATTCTGCTCTGCAGTAGTTATTTGAACTATTTTATCTTCCAGGTCACTTAACCGTTCTTCTGCCTCAGTTATTCTGCTAGTGATCCATGCCAGAGAATTCTTAATTTCATTTATTTTGGTCTTCATCATTGTTTGTTTGCTCTTTAGTTCTTCTCGTCCCTTGTGAAAGGTTTATTGTATTTTCTCTATCCTATTTCCAAGATTTTGGATCGTCTTTCCTATCATTATTCTGAATTCTTTTTCAGGTAGACTACCTATTTCCTCTTCATTTGTTAGGTCTTGTGACTTTTGAGCTTGCTTCTTCATCTGCTGTGTGTTTTTCGGTCTCCTCATTTTGCGTAACGTACTGTGCTTGGGGTCTCCTTTTCACAGGCTGCATGCTCGTAGTTATTGTTGTTTTTGGTGTCAGTCCCCAGAGGCCAAGTTTCGTTCAGTGTGTTGTGTAGGCTTCTTGGTGGAGGCGAGTTGGGCCTGTGTTCTGGTGGATGAGGCTGGATCTTGTCTTTCTGGTGGGCACTTCCACATTTGGTGGTGTGTATTTTGGTGTCTGTGTCCTTATTATGATTTAAGGCATCCTCTCTGATAATGGATGGGGCTCTGTTTCTGTCTTGCTCATCGTTTGGCATACGATGTCCAGCACTGTAGCTTGCTGGTCACTGAGTGAAGGTGGGTCTCGACGTTGAGATGGAAATCTCTGGAAGATTTACTCCATTTGATATTATGTGGAGCTGTCAGGTCTCCTGTGGACCAGTGTCCTGAAGTTGGCTCTCCCACTTCAGATGCACAGCACTGAATCCTGGCTGGAGCACGAAGAGACTTCTTTCCTCACGGCTCAGAATAAGTGGGAGAGGAAAGAGAAAGAAACAGAGAAAGGGGATAAAATAAAACAAATTAAGGTAAAATAAAATAAAATGAAGTTATTAAAATAAGACATATTTATTAAGAAAAACATTTAGAAAGTAAAAGAAACAAAAGAAACGGAGAGAACTCCAGCACAAATGGTTATAGCTAAGCTATACAGACAAAATCACAAACAGAAGCATACACCGCTACACTCACAGAAAGAGAAAACGTGGAAAAAATATTGTATCTTTGCTCCCAAAACCCACCTCCTCAATTTTGGGCTGATTCATTGTGTATCAGGTGTTCCACAGAGGCGGAGTGCTTCACGTTGAATGTGGAGATTTAATCCACTCTTCCGGAGGCTGCTGGGAGAGATTTCCCTTTCTCTTCTTTGTTCGCACAGCTCTCCTGTTCGAGTTGATTTTGCTGTATCCCATAGGTTTGGGTGGTCGTATTTTCATTGTCCCTTTTTCCCAGGTAGTTGTGATTCCACCTTTGTTTTCTGCAGTGAAATCTTGGTTATGTAACTGCATTTTGTTTAGCTTCCATGTGTTTGTATTATTTACAGTTTTTTTTTTTCTTTTAATTCGTATCTAGTCTCACAGCACTGTAGGCCGAAAATATACCTTATACTATTTCAGTTTTCTTAAATTTTCTGAGGCTTTATTTGTGACCCTATATATGATATATACTGGAGAATGTTCCATGAGCACTTGAGAAGAAAGTGTTTTCTGTTGTTTTGCAATAGAATATTACATACATATGAATGAAGTCCCTCTTGTTCAATGTGTCATTTAAAGCTTATGTTTCCTGATCTATTTTCATTCTGGATGATCTGTGTATTGGTGAAAGTGGGGTGTTAATGTCCCCTACTATTATAGTGTTACTGTCAAGTTCCCCTTTTATGGCTGTTAGGGTATACCTTATGTATTGAAGTGCTCCTATGTTGGGTTCATAAGTATTTGCATTTGCGATATCCTCTCCTTGGTTGGATCCCTTGATCAGTATGTAGTGTCCTTTTTCGTTTCTTGTACTAGTCTTTATCTTAAAGTCTATTTCGTGTGCTATGACAATTGCTACTCCAGTTTTCCGTTGCTTTCCATTTGCATGGAAGGTCTCTTGCCATCCTCTCACTTTCAGTATGTGTGTGTCCCCAGGTCTAAAGTGGGTCTCTTCTAGACTGCATATATAATGGTCTTGTTTTTGTATTCCTTCAGCCAGCCTATCTGTATTGGTTGGAGCATTTAATCCATTTACATGTAAGGTAATTATCCATATGTATGTTCCTGTTACCGTTTTGTTAGTTGTTTTTGGTTGGTTATTGGAGGTCTTTTCCTTCCTCTGTGTTTCCTGCCTAGAGAAGTTCCTTTATCATTTGTTATAAAGCTGGTGTGTGGTGCTGAATTCTCTTACCTTTTGTTTGTCTGTAAAGTTTTTAGTTTCTCCGTCCAATCTCAATGAGATTCTTGCTGAGTAGAGTAACATTGGTTGTAGCTTTTTTCCCTCTCATCTCTTTAAATTCGTATACTGCCACCCCTTTCTCTCTTGCAGAATTTATGCTGAAATATCAGCTGTTAACTTAAGGGGATTCCCTTGTATGGTACATGGTGCTTTTCCCTTGCTGCTTTTAATGTTTTCTATGTATTTAATTTTTAATAGTTAGATTAATACGTTTCTTGGCCTTTTTCTCCTTGGATTTATCCTGTATGGGACTCTCTGTTCTTCCTGGACTTGATTAACTCTCTCCTTTCCCATAGTAGGAAAGTTTTCAACTCTAATCTCTTCAAATATTTTCTCAGTCCTTTTCTTTTTCTCTTCCTCTTCGGTGACTCCTATAATTCGAATTTGGGTGCGTTTAATGTTGTCCCAGGGATCTCTGAGACTGTCCTCTGAGATTCTTGTTTCTTTATTCTGCTCTGCAGTAGTTATTTGAACTATTTTATCTTCCAGGTCCCTTAACCGTTCTTCTATCTCACTTATTCTGCTAGTGATCCATGCTAGAGAAGTTTTAATTTCATTTATTTTGGTCTTCATCATTGTTTGTTTGCTCTTTACTTCTTCTGGTCCCTTGTGAAACGTTTATTGTATTTTCTCTCTCCTATTTCCAAGATGTTGCATCGTCTTTCCTATCATTATTATGAATTCTTTTTCAGGTAGACTGCCTATTTCCTCTTCCTTTGTTAGGTCTGGTGCGTCTTGACCTTGCTCCTTCATCTGCTGTGTGTTTTTCGGTCTCCTCAGTTTGCTTAACTTACTGTGCTTGGGGTCTGCTTTTCACAGGCTGCATGCTCGTAGTTATTGTTGTTTTTGGTGTCTGTCCCCAGATTCTAAGGATTTTTCAGTGGGTTGTGTTGGCTTCTGGGTGGAGGGGAGTTGGGCCAGTGTTCTGGTGGATGAGGCTGGACCTTGTCTTTCTGGTGGGCACGTCCACATCTGGTGGTGTGTATTTTGGTGTCTGTGTCCTTATTATGATTTAAGGCATCCTCTCTGATAATGGATGGGGCTGTGCTTCTGTCTTGCTCATCATTTGGCATACGGTGTCCAACACTGTAGCTTGCTGGTCACTGAGTGAAGATGGGTCTCGACTTTGAGATGGAAATCTCTGGAAGATTTTCTCCATTTGATATTACGTGGAGCTGTCAGGTCTCCTGTGGACCAGTGTCCTGAAGTTGGCTCTCCCACCTCAGATGCACAGCACTGACTCCTGGCTGGAGCACTAAGAGACTTTCATCCTCACGGCTCAGAATAAGTGGGAGAGGAAAGAGAAAGAAACAAAGAAAGGGGAAAAAATAAAACCAATTAAGGTAAAATAAAATAGAATGAAGTTATTAAAATAAGAAATATTTATTAAGAAAACAATTTAGAAAGTAAAAGAAACAAAACAAACGGAGAGAACCCCAGCGCAAATGGTTAAAGCTAAGCTATACAGACAAAATCACAAACAGAAGCATACGCCTCCACACTCACAAAAAGAGAAAAAGTGGAAAAAATAATATATCTTTGCTCCCAAAGTCCACCTCCTCAATTTTGGGCTGATTCATTGTGTATCAGGTGTTCCACAGGTGCGGGGTGCTTCACGTTCAATGTGGAGATTTAATCCAGTCTTCCTGAGGCTTCTGGGAGAGATTTCCCTTTCTCTTCTTTGTTTGCACAGCTCTCCTGTTCGAGTTGCTTTTGCTGTATCCCATAATTTTGGGTGGTCGTATTTTCAGTGTCACTTTTTCCCAGGTAGTTGCGATTTCATGTTTGTTTTCTGCAGTGAATTCTTGGTTATGTAAGAGCATTTTGTTTCGCTTCCATGGGTTAGTATTATTTACAGTTTTTTTTCTTTTAATTCATATCTAGTCTCATAGCACTGTAGACGGAAAATATACCTTATACTATTTCAGTTTTCTTAAATTTTCTGAGGCTTTATTTGTGACCCTATATATGATATATACTGGAGAATGTTCCATGAGCACTTGAGAAGAAAGTGTTTTCTGTTGTTTTGCAATAGAATATTACATACATATGAATGAAGTCCCTCTTGTTCAATGTGTCATTTAAAGCTTATGTTTCCTGATCTATTTTCATTCTGGATGATCTGTGCATTGGTGAAAGTGGGGTGTTAATGTCCCCTACTATTATAGTGTTACTGTCAAGTTCCCCTTTTATGGCTGTTAGGGTATACCTTATGTATTGAAGTGCTCCTATGTTGGATTCATAAGTATTTGCATTTGCGATATCCTCTCCTTGGTTGGATCCCTTGATCAGTATGTAGTGTCCTTTTTCGTTTCTTGTACTAGTCTTTATCTTAAAGTCTATTTCGTGTGCTATGACAATTGCTACTTCAGTTTTCCGTTGCTTTCCATTTGCATGGAAGGTCTCTTGCCATCCTCTCACTTTCAGTATGTGTGTGTCCCCAGGTCTAAAGTGGGTCTCTTCTAGACTGCATATATAATGGTCTTGTTTTTGTATTCCTTCAGCCAGCCTATCTGTATTGGTTGGAGCATTTAATCCATTTACATGTAAGGTAATTATCAATATGTATGTTCCTGTTACCGTTTTGTTAGTTGTTTTTGGTTGGTTATTGGAGGTCTTTTCCTTCCTCTGTGTTTCCTGCCTAGAGAAGTTCCTTTATCATTTGTTATAAAGCTGGTGTGTGGTGCTGAATTCTCTTACCTTTTGTTTGTCTGTAAAGTTTTTAGTTTCTCCATCCAATCTCAATGAGATTCTTGCTGAGTAGAGTAACATTGGTTGTAGCTTTTTTCCCTCTCATCTCTTTAAATTCGTATACTGCCACCCCTTTCTCTCTTGCAGAATTTCTGCTGAAATGTCAGCTGTTAACTTAAGGGGATTCCCTTGTATGGTACATGGTGCTTTTCCCTTGCTGCTTTTAATGTTTTCTATGTATTTAATTCTTAATAGTTAGATTAATACGTTTCTTGGCCTTTTTCTCCTTGGATTTATCCTGTATGGGACTCTCTGTTCTTCCTGGACTTGATTAACTCTCTCCTTTCCCATAGTAGGGAAGTTTTCAACTCTAATCTCTTCAAATATTTTCTCAGTCCTTTTCTTTTTCTCTTCCTCTTCGGTGACTCCTATAATTCGAATTTGGGTGCGTTTAATGTTGTCCCAGGGATCTCTGAGACTGTCCTCTGAGATTCTTGTTTCTTTATTCTGCTCTGCAGTAGTTATTTGAACTATTTTATCTTCCAGGTCCCTTAACCGTTCTTCTATCTCAGTTATTCTGCTAGTGATCCATGCTAGAGAAGTTTTAATTTCATTTATTTTGGTCTTCATCATTGTTTGTTTGCTCTTTACTTCTTCTGGTCCCTTGTGAAACGTTTATTGTATTTTCTCTCTCCTATTTCCAAGATGTTGCATCGTCTTTCCTATCATTATTATGAATTCTTTTTCAGGTAGACTGCCTATTTCCTCTTCCTTTGTTAGGTCTGGTGCGTCTTAACCTTGCTCCTTCATCTGCTGTGTGTTTTTCGGTCTCCTCAGTTTGCTTAACTTACTGTGCTTGGGGTCTGCTTTTCACAGGCTGCATGCTCGTAGTTATTGTTGTTTTTGGTGTCTGTCCCCAGATTCTAAGGATTTTTCAGTGGGTTGTGTTGGCTTCTGGGTGGAGGGGAGTTGGGCCAGTGTTCTGGTGGATGAGGCTGGACCTTGTCTTTCTGGTGGGCACGTCCACATCTGGTGGTGTGTATTTTGGTGTCTGTGTCCTTATTATGATTTAAGGCATCCTCTCTGATAATGGATGGGGCTGTGCTTCTGTCTTGCTCATCATTTGGCATACGGTGTCCAACACTGTAGCTTGCTGGTCACTGAGTGAAGATGGGTCTCGACTTTGAGATGGAAATCTCTGGAAGATTTTCTCCATTTGATATTACGTGGAGCTGTCAGGTCTCCTGTGGACCAGTGTCCTGAAGTTGGCTCTCCCACCTCAGATGCACAGCACTGACTCCTGGCTGGAGCACTAAGAGACTTTCATCCTCACGGCTCAGAATAAGTGGGAGAGGAAAGAGAAAGAAACAAAGAAAGGGGAAAAAATAAAACCAATTAAGGTAAAATAAAATAGAATGAAGTTATTAAAATAAGAAATATTTATTAAGAAAACAATTTAGAAAGTAAAAGAAACAAAACAAACGGAGAGAACCCCAGCACAAATGGTTAAAGCTAAGCTATACAGACAAAATCACAAACAGAAGCATACACCTCCACACTCACAAAAAGAGAAAAAGTGGAAAAAATAATATATCTTTGCTCCCAAAGTCCACCTCCTCAATTTTGGGCTGATTCATTGTGTATCAGGTGTTCCACAGGTGCGGGGTGCTTCACGTTCAATGTGGAGATTTAATCCAGTCTTCCTGAGGCTTCTGGGAGAGATTTCCCTTTCTCTTCTTTGTTTGCACAGCTCTCCTGTTCGAGTTGCTTTTGCTGTATCCCATAATTTTGGGTGGTCGTATTTTCAGTGTCACTTTTTCCCAGGTAGTTGCGATTCCATGTTTGTTTTCTGCAGTGAATTCTTGGTTATGTAAGAGCATTTTGTTTCGCTTCCATGGGTTAGTATTATTTACAGTTTTTTTCTTTTAATTCATATCTAGTCTCATAGCACGGTAGACGGAAAATATACCTTATACTATTTCAGTTTTCTTAAATTTTCTGAGGCTTTATTTGTGACCCTATATATGATATATACTGGAGAATGTTCCATGAGCACTTGAGAAGAAAGTGTTTTCTGTTGTTTTGCAATAGAATATTACATACATATGAATGAAGTCCCTCTTGTTCAATGTGTCATTTAAAGCTTATGTTTCCTGATCTATTTTCATTCTGGATGATCTGTGCATTGGTGAAAGTGGGGTGTTAATGTCCCCTACTATTATAGTGTTACTGTCAAGTTCCACTTTTATGGCTGTTAGGGTATACCTTATGTATTGAAGTGCTCCTATGTTGGGTTCATAAGTATTTGCATTTGCGATATCCTCTCCTTGGTTGGATCCCTTGATCAGTATGTAGTGTCCTTTTTCGTTTCTTGTACTAGTCTTTATCTTAAAGTCTATTTCGTGTGCTATGACAATTGCTACTCCAGTTTTCCGTTGCTTTCCATTTGCATGGAAGGTCTCTTGCCATCCTCTCACTTTCAGTATGTGTGTGTCCCCAGGTCTAAAGTGGGTCTCTTCTAGACTGCATATATAATGGTCTTGTTTTTGTATTCCTTCAGCCAGCCTATCTGTATTGGTTGGAGCATTTAATCCATTTACCTGTAAGGTAATTATCCATATGTATGTTCCTGTTACCGTTCTGTTAGTTGTTTTTGGTTTGTTATTGGAGGTCTTTTCCTTCCTTTGTGTTTCCTGCCTAGAGAAGTTTCTTTATTATTTGTTATAATACTGGTGTGTGGTGCTGAATTCTCTTACCTTTTGTTTGGCTGTAAAGATTTTAGTTTCTCTGTCCAATCTCAATGAGATTCTTGCTGAGTAGAGTACCTTAGGCTGCAGCTTTTTTTCCTCTCATCTCTTTAAATACGTATACTGCCACTCCCTTCTCTCTTGCAGAATTTCTGCTGAAAGGTCAGCTGTTAACTTTAGGGGATTCCCTTGTATGGTACATGGTGCTTTTCCCTTGCTGCTTTTAATATGTTTTCTATGTATTTAATTCTTAATAGTTAGATTAATACGTTTCTTGGCCTTTTTCGCCTTGGATTTATCTTGTATGGGACTATCTGTGCTTCCTGGACTTGATTAACTCTTTCCGTGCCCATATTAGGGAAGTTTTCAACTCTAAACCCTTCAAATATTTTCTCAGTCCTTTTCTTTTTCTCTTCCACTTCGGGGACCCCTATAATTCGAATTTTGGTGCGTTTAATGTTGTCCCAGGGATCTCTGAGACTGTCCTCTCAGATTCCTGTTTCTTTATTCTGCTCTGCAGTAGTTATTTGAACTATTTTATCTTCCAGGTCACTTAACCGTTCTTCTGCCTCAGTTATTCTGCTAGTGATCCATGCCAGAGAATTCTTAATTTCATTTATTTTGGTCTTCATCATTGTTTGTTTGCTCTTTAGTTCTTCTCGTCCCTTGTGAAAGGTTTATTGTATTTTCTCTATCCTATTTCCAAGATTTTGGATCGTCTTTCCTATCATTATTCTGAATTCTTTTTCAGGTAGACTACCTATTTCCTCTTCATTTGTTAGGTCTTGTGACTTTTGAGCTTGCTTCTTCATCTGCTGTGTGTTTTTCGGTCTCCTCATTTTGCGTAACGTACTGGGCTTGGGGTCTCCTTTTCACAGGCTGCATGCTCGTAGTTATTGTTGTTTTTGGTGTCAGTCCCCAGAGGCCAAGTTTCGTTCAGTGTGTTGTGTAGGCTTCTTGGTGGAGGCGAGTTGGGCCTGTGTTCTGGTGGATGAGGCTGGATCTTGTCTTTCTGGTGGGCACTTCCACATTTGGTGGTGTGTATTTTGGTGTCTGTGTCCTTATTATGATTTAAGGCATCCTCTCTGATAATGGATGGGGCTCTGTTTCTGTCTTGCTCATCGTTTGGCATACGATGTCCAGCACTGTAGCTTGCTGGTCACTGAGTGAAGGTGGGTCTCGACGTTGAGATGGAAATCTCTGGAAGATTTACTCCATTTGATATTATGTGGAGCTGTCAGGTCTCCTGTGGACCAGTGTCCTGAAGTTGGCTCTCCCACTTCAGATGCACAGCACTGAATCCTGGCTGGAGCACGAAGAGACTTCTTTCCTCACGGCTCAGAATAAGTGGGAGAGGAAAGAGAAAGAAACAGAGAAAGGGGATAAAATAAAACAAATTAAGGTAAAATAAAATAAAATGAAGTTATTAAAATAAGACATATTTATTAAGAAAAACATTTAGAAAGTAAAAGAAACAAAAGAAACGGAGAGAACTCCAGCACAAATGGTTATAGCTAAGCTATACAGACAAAATCACAAACAGAAGCATACACCGCTACACTCACAGAAAGAGAAAACGTGGAAAAAATACTGTATCTTTGCTCCCAAAACCCACCTCCTCAATTTTGGGCTGATTCATTGTGTATCAGGTGTTCCACAGAGGCGGAGTGCTTCACGTTGAATGTGGAGATTTAATCCACTCTTCCGGAGGCTGCTGGGAGAGATTTCCCTTTCTCTTCTTTGTTCGCACAGCTCTCCTGTTCGAGTTGATTTTGCTGTATCCCATAGGTTTGGGTGGTCGTATTTTCATTGTCCCTTTTTCCCAGGTAGTTGTGATTCCACCTTTGTTTTCTGCAGTGAAATCTTGGTTATGTAACTGCATTTTGTTTAGCTTCCATGTGTTTGTATTATTTACAGTTTTTTTTTTTCTTTTAATTCGTATCTAGTCTCACAGCACTGTAGGCCGAAAATATACCTTATACTATTTCAGTTTTCTTAAATTTTCTGAGGCTTTATTTGTGACCCTATATATGATATATACTGGAGAATGTTCCATGAGCACTTGAGAAGAAAGTGTTTTCTGTTGTTTTGCAATAGAATATTACATACATATGAATGAAGTCCCTCTTGTTCAATGTGTCATTTAAAGCTTATGTTTCCTGATCTATTTTCATTCTGGATGATCTGTGTATTGGTGAAAGTGGGGTGTTAATGTCCCCTACTATTATAGTGTTACTGTCAAGTTCCCCTTTTATGGCTGTTAGGGTATACCTTATGTATTGAAGTGCTCCTATGTTGGGTTCATAAGTATTTGCATTTGCGATATCCTCTCCTTGGTTGGATCCCTTGATCAGTATGTAGTGTCCTTTTTCGTTTCTTGTACTAGTCTTTATCTTAAAGTCTATTTCGTGTGCTATGACAATTGCTACTCCAGTTTTCCGTTGCTTTCCATTTGCATGGAAGGTCTCTTGCCATCCTCTCACTTTCAGTATGTGTGTGTCCCCAGGTCTAAAGTGGGTCTCTTCTAGACTGCATATATAATGGTCTTGTTTTTGTATTCCTTCAGCCAGCCTATCTGTATTGGTTGGAGCATTTAATCCATTTACATGTAAGGTAATTATCCATATGTATGTTCCTGTTACCGTTTTGTTAGTTGTTTTTGGTTGGTTATTGGAGGTCTTTTCCTTCCTCTGTGTTTCCTGCCTAGAGAAGTTCCTTTATCATTTGTTATAAAGCTGGTGTGTGGTGCTGAATTCTCTTACCTTTTGTTTGTCTGTAAAGTTTTTAGTTTCTCCGTCCAATCTCAATGAGATTCTTGCTGAGTAGAGTAACATTGGTTGTAGCTTTTTTCCCTCTCATCTCTTTAAATTCGTATACTGCCACCCCTTTCTCTCTTGCAGAATTTATGCTGAAATATCAGCTGTTAAATTAAGGGGATTCCCTTGTATGGTACATGGTGCTTTTCCCTTGCTGCTTTTAATGTTTTCTATGTATTTAATTTTTAATAGTTAGATTAATACGTTTCTTGGCCTTTTTCTCCTTGGATTTATCCTGTATGGGACTCTCTGTTCTTCCTGGACTTGATTAACTCTCTCCTTTCCCATAGTAGGAAAGTTTTCAACTCTAATCTCTTCAAATATTTTCTCAGTCCTTTTCTTTTTCTCTTCCTCTTCGGTGACTCCTATAATTCGAATTTGGGTGCGTTTAATGTTGTCCCAGGGATCTCTGAGACTGTCCTCTGAGATTCTTGTTTCTTTATTCTGCTCTGCAGTAGTTATTTGAACTATTTTATCTTCCAGGTCCCTTAACCGTTCTTCTATCTCACTTATTCTGCTAGTGATCCATGCTAGAGAAGTTTTAATTTCATTTATTTTGGTCTTCATCATTGTTTGTTTGCTCTTTACTTCTTCTGGTCCCTTGTGAAACGTTTATTGTATTTTCTCTCTCCTATTTCCAAGATGTTGCATCGTCTTTCCTATCATTATTATGAATTCTTTTTCAGGTAGACTGCCTATTTCCTCTTCCTTTGTTAGGTCTGGTGCGTCTTGACCTTGCTCCTTCATCTGCTGTGTGTTTTTCGGTCTCCTCAGTTTGCTTAACTTACTGTGCTTGGGGTCTGCTTTTCACAGGCTGCATGCTCGTAGTTATTGTTGTTTTTGGTGTCTGTCCCCAGATTCTAAGGATTTTTCAGTGGGTTGTGTTGGCTTCTGGGTGGAGGGGAGTTGGGCCAGTGTTCTGGTGGATGAGGCTGGACCTTGTCTTTCTGGTGGGCACGTCCACATCTGGTGGTGTGTATTTTGGTGTCTGTGTCCTTATTATGATTTAAGGCATCCTCTCTGATAATGGATGGGGCTGTGCTTCTGTCTTGCTCATCATTTGGCATACGGTGTCCAACACTGTAGCTTGCTGGTCACTGAGTGAAGATGGGTCTCGACTTTGAGATGGAAATCTCTGGAAGATTTTCTCCATTTGATATTACGTGGAGCTGTCAGGTCTCCTGTGGACCAGTGTCCTGAAGTTGGCTCTCCCACCTCAGATGCACAGCACTGACTCCTGGCTGGAGCACTAAGAGACTTTCATCCTCACGGCTCAGAATAAGTGGGAGAGGAAAGAGAAAGAAACAAAGAAAGGGGAAAAAATAAAACCAATTAAGGTAAAATAAAATAGAATGAAGTTATTAAAATAAGAAATATTTATTAAGAAAACAATTTAGAAAGTAAAAGAAACAAAACAAACGGAGAGAACCCCAGCGCAAATGGTTAAAGCTAAGCTATACAGACAAAATCACAAACAGAAGCATACACCTCCACACTCACAAAAAGAGAAAAAGTGGAAAAAATAATATATCTTTGCTCCCAAAGTCCACCTCCTCAATTTTGGGCTGATTCATTGTGTATCAGGTGTTCCACAGGTGCGGGGTGCTTCACGTTCAATGTGGAGATTTAATCCAGTCTTCCTGAGGCTTCTGGGAGAGATTTCCCTTTCTCTTCTTTGTTTGCACAGCTCTCCTGTTCGAGTTGCTTTTGCTGTATCCCATAATTTTGGGTGGTCGTATTTTCAGTGTCACTTTTTCCCAGGTAGTTGCGATTCCATGTTTGTTTTCTGCAGTGAATTCTTGGTTATGTAAGAGCATTTTGTTTCGCTTCCATGGGTTAGTATTATTTACAGTTTTTTTTCTTTTAATTCATATCTAGTCTCATAGCACTGTAGACGGAAAATATACCTTATACTATTTCAGTTTTCTTAAATTTTCTGAGGCTTTATTTGTGACCCTATATATGATATATACTGGAGAATGTTCCATGAGCACTTGAGAAGAAAGTGTTTTCTGTTGTTTTGCAATAGAATATTACATACATATGAATGAAGTCCCTCTTGTTCAATGTGTCATTTAAAGCTTATGTTTCCTGATCTATTTTCATTCTGGATGATCTGTGCATTGGTGAAAGTGGGGTGTTAATGTCCCCTACTATTATAGTGTTACTGTCAAGTTCCCCTTTTATGGCTGTTAGGGTATACCTTATGTATTGAAGTGCTCCTATGTTGGATTCATAAGTATTTGCATTTGCGATATCCTCTCCTTGGTTGGATCCCTTGATCAGTATGTAGTGTCCTTTTTCGTTTCTTGTACTAGTCTTTATCTTAAAGTCTATTTCGTGTGCTATGACAATTGCTACTCCAGTTTTCCGTTGCTTTCCATTTGCATGGAAGGTCTGTTGCCATCCTCTCACTTTCAGTATGTGTGTGTCCCCAGGTCTAAAGTGGGTCTCTTCTAGACTGCATATATAATGGTCTTGTTTTTGTATTCCTTCAGCCAGCCTATCTGTATTGGTTGGAGCATTTAATCCATTTACATGTAAGGTAATTATCAATATGTATGTTCCTGTTACCGTTTTGTTAGTTGTTTTTGGTTGGTTATTGGAGGTCTTTTCCTTCCTCTGTGTTTCCTGCCTAGAGAAGTTCCTTTATCATTTGTTATAAAGCTGGTGTGTGGTGCTGCATTCTCTTACCTTTTGTTTGTCTGTAAAGTTTTTAGTTTCTCCATCCAATCTCAATGAGATTCTTGCTGAGTAGAGTAACATTGGTTGTAGCTTTTTTCCCTCTCATCTCTTTAAATTCGTATACTGCCACCCCTTTCTCTCTTGCAGAATTTCTGCTGAAATGTCAGCTGTTAACTTAAGGGGATTCCCTTGTATGGTACATGGTGCTTTTCCCTTGCTGCTTTTAATGTTTTCTATGTATTTAATTCTTAATAGTTAGATTAATACGTTTCTTGGCCTTTTTCTCCTTGGATTTATCCTGTATGGGACTCTCTGTTCTTCCTGGACTTGATTAACTCTCTCCTTTCCCATAGTAGGGAAGTTTTCAACTCTAATCTCTTCAAATATTTTCTCAGTCCTTTTCTTTTTCTCTTCCTCTTCGGTGACTCCTATAATTCGAATTTGGGTGCGTTTAATGTTGTCCCAGGGATCTCTGAGACTGTCCTCTGAGATTCTTGTTTCTTTATTCTGCTCTGCAGTAGTTATTTGAACTATTTTATCTTCCAGGTCCCTTAACCGTTCTTCTATCTCAGTTATTCTGCTAGTGATCCATGCTAGAGAAGTTTTAATTTCATTTATTTTGGTCTTCATCATTGTTTGTTTGCTCTTTACTTCTTCTGGTCCCTTGTGAAACGTTTATTGTATTTTCTCTCTCCTATTTCCAAGATGTTGCATCGTCTTTCCTATCATTATTATGAATTCTTTTTCAGGTAGACTGCCTATTTCCTCTTCCTTTGTTAGGTCTGGTGCGTCTTAACCTTGCTCCTTCATCTGCTGTGTGTTTTTCGGTCTCCTCAGTTTGCTTAACTTACTGTGCTTGGGGTCTGCTTTTCACAGGCTGCATGCTCGTAGTTATTGTTGTTTTTGGTGTCTGTCCCCAGATTCTAAGGATTTTTCAGTGGGTTGTGTTGGCTTCTGGGTGGAGGGGAGTTGGGCCAGTGTTCTGGTGGATGAGGCTGGACCTTGTCTTTCTGGTGGGCACGTCCACATCTGGTGGTGTGTATTTTGGTGTCTGTGTCCTTATTATGATTTAAGGCATCCTCTCTGATAATGGATGGGGCTGTGCTTCTGTCTTGCTCATCATTTGGCATACGGTGTCCAACACTGTAGCTTGCTGGTCACTGAGTGAAGATGGGTCTCGACTTTGAGATGGAAATCTCTGGAAGATTTTCTCCATTTGATATTACGTGGAGCTGTCAGGTCTCCTGTGGACCAGTGTCCTGAAGTTGGCTCTCCCACCTCAGATGCACAGCACTGACTCCTGGCTGGAGCACTAAGAGACTTTCATCCTCACGGCTCAGAATAAGTGGGAGAGGAAAGAGAAAGAAACAAAGAAAGGGGAAAAAATAAAACCAATTAAGGTAAAATAAAATAGAATGAAGTTATTAAAATAAGAAATATTTATTAAGAAAACAATTTAGAAAGTAAAAGAAACAAAACAAACGGAGAGAACCCCAGCGCAAATGGTTAAAGCTAAGCTATACAGACAAAATCACAAACAGAAGCATACACCTCCACACTCACAAAAAGAGAAAAAGTGGAAAAAATAATATATCTTTGCTCCCAAAGTCCACCTCCTCAATTTTGGGCTGATTCATTGTGTATCAGGTGTTCCACAGGTGCGGGGTGCTTCACGTTCAATGTGGAGATTTAATCCAGTCTTCCTGAGGCTTCTGGGAGAGATTTCCCTTTCTCTTCTTTGTTTGCACAGCTCTCCTGTTCGAGTTGCTTTTGCTGTATCCCATAATTTTGGGTGGTCGTATTTTCAGTGTCACTTTTTCCCAGGTAGTTGCGATTCCATGTTTGTTTTCTGCAGTGAATTCTTGGTTATGTAAGAGCATTTTGTTTCGCTTCCATGGGTTAGTATTATTTACAGTTTTTTTTCTTTTAATTCATATCTAGTCTCATAGCACTGTAGACGGAAAATATACCTTATACTATTTCAGTTTTCTTAAATTTTCTGAGGCTTTATTTGTGACCCTATATATGATATATACTGGAGAATGTTCCATGAGCACTTGAGAAGAAAGTGTTTTCTGTTGTTTTGCAATAGAATATTACATACATATGAATGAAGTCCCTCTTGTTCAATGTGTCATTTAAAGCTTATGTTTCCTGATCTATTTTCATTCTGGATGATCTGTGCATTGGTGAAAGTGGGGTGTTAATGTCCCCTACTATTATAGTGTTACTGTCAAGTTCCCCTTTTATGGCTGTTAGGGTATACCTTATGTATTGAAGTGCTCCTATGTTGGATTCATAAGTATTTGCATTTGCGATATCCTCTCCTTGGTTGGATCCCTTGATCAGTATGTAGTGTCCTTTTTCGTTTCTTGTACTAGTCTTTATCTTAAAGTCTATTTCGTGTGCTATGACAATTGCTACTTCAGTTTTCCGTTGCTTTCCATTTGCATGGAAGGTCTCTTGCCATCCTCTCACTTTCAGTATGTGTGTGTCCCCAGGTCTAAAGTGGGTCTCTTCTAGACTGCATATATAATGGTCTTGTTTTTGTATTCCTTCAGCCAGCCTATCTGTATTGGTTGGAGCATTTAATCCATTTACATGTAAGGTAATTATCCATATGTATGTTCCTGTTACCGTTTTGTTAGTTGTTTTTGGTTGGTTATTGGAGGTCTTTTCCTTCCTCTGTGTTTCCTGCCTAGAGAAGTTCCTTTATCATTTGTTATAAAGCTGGTGTGTGGTGCTGCATTCTCTTACCTTTTGTTTGTCTGTAAAGTTTTTAGTTTCTCCATCCAATCTCAATGAGATTCTTGCTGAGTAGAGTAACATTGGTTGTAGCTTTTTTCCCTCTCATCTCTTTAAATTCGTATACTGCCACCCCTTTCTCTCTTGCAGAATTTCTGCTGAAATGTCAGCTGTTAACTTAAGGGGATTCCCTTGTATGGTACATGGTGCTTTTCCCTTGCTGCTTTTAATGTTTTCTATGTATTTAATTCTTAATAGTTAGATTAATACGTTTCTTGGCCTTTTTCTCCTTGGATTTATCCTGTATGGGACTCTCTGTTCTTCCTGGACTTGATTAACTCTCTCCTTTCCCATAGTAGGGAAGTTTTCAACTCTAATCTCTTCAAATATTTTCTCAGTCCTTTTCTTTTTCTCTTCCTCTTCGGTGACTCCTATAATTCGAATTTGGGTGCGTTTAATGTTGTCCCAGGGATCTCTGAGACTGTCCTCTGAGATTCTTGTTTCTTTATTCTGCTCTGCAGTAGTTATTTGAACTATTTTATCTTCCAGGTCCCTTAACCGTTCTTCTATCTCAGTTATTCTGCTAGTGATCCATGCTAGAGAAGTTTTAATTTCATTTATTTTGGTCTTCATCATTGTTTGTTTGCTCTTTACTTCTTCTGGTCCCTTGTGAAACGTTTATTGTATTTTCTCTCTCCTATTTCCAAGATGTTGCATCGTCTTTCCTATCATTATTATGAATTCTTTTTCAGGTACACTGCCTATTTCCTCTTCCTTTGTTAGGTCTGGTGCGTCTTAACCTTGCTCCTTCATCTGCTGTGTGTTTTTCGGTCTCCTCAGTTTGCTTAACTTACTGTGCTTGGGGTCTGCTTTTCACAGGCTGCATGCTCGTAGTTATTGTTGTTTTTGGTGTCTGTCCCCAGATTCTAAGGATTTTTCAGTGGGTTGTGTTGGCTTCTGGGTGGAGGGGAGTTGGGCCAGTGTTCTGGTGGATGAGGCTGGACCTTGTCTTTCTGGTGGGCACGTCCACATCTGGTGGTGTGTATTTTGGTGTCTGTGTCCTTATTATGATTTAAGGCATCCTCTCTGATAATGGATGGGGCTGTGCTTCTGTCTTGCTCATCATTTGGCATACGGTGTCCAACACTGTAGCTTGCTGGTCACTGAGTGAAGATGGGTCTCGACTTTGAGATGGAAATCTCTGGAAGATTTTCTCCATTTGATATTACGTGGAGCTGTCAGGTCTCCTGTGGACCAGTGTCCTGAAGTTGGCTCTCCCACCTCAGATGCACAGCACTGACTCCTGGCTGGAGCACTAAGAGACTTTCATCCTCACGGCTCAGAATAAGTGGGAGAGGAAAGAGAAAGAAACAAAGAAAGGGGAAAAAATAAAACCAATTAAGGTAAAATAAAATAGAATGAAGTTATTAAAATAAGAAATATTTATTAAGAAAACAATTTAGAAAGTAAAAGAAACAAAACAAACGGAGAGAACCCCAGCGCAAATGGTTAAAGCTAAGCTATACAGACAAAATCACAAACAGAAGCATACACCTCCACACTCACAAAAAGAGAAAAAGTGGAAAAAATAATATATCTTTGCTCCCAAAGTCCACCTCCTCAATTTTGGGCTGATTCATTGTGTATCAGGTGTTCCACAGGTGCGGGGTGCTTCACGTTCAATGTGGAGATTTAATCCAGTCTTCCTGAGGCTTCTGGGAGAGATTTCCCTTTCTCTTCTTTGTTTGCACAGCTCTCCTGTTCGAGTTGCTTTTGCTGTATCCCATAATTTTGGGTGGTCGTATTTTCAGTGTCACTTTTTCCCAGGTAGTTGCGATTCCATGTTTGTTTTCTACAGTGAATTCTTGGTTATGTAAGAGCATTTTGTTTAGCTTCCATGGGTTAGTATTATTTACAGTTTTTTTTCTTTTAATTCATATCTAGTCTCATAGCACTGTAGACGGAAAATACACCTTATACTATTTCAGTTTTCTTAAATTTTCTGAGGCTTTATTTGTGACCCTATATATGATATATACTGGAGAATGTTCCATGAGCACTTGAGAAGAAAGTGTTTTCTGTTGTTTTGCAATAGAATATTACATACATATGAATGAAGTCCCTCTTGTTCAATGTGTCATTTAAAGCTTATGTTTCCTGATCTATTTTCATTCTGGATGATCTGTGCATTGGTGAAAGTGGGGTGTTAATGTCCCCTACTATTATAGTGTTACTGTCAAGTTCCCCTTTTATGGCTGTTAGGGTATACCTTATGTATTGAAGTGCTCCTATGTTGGCTTCATAAGTATTTGCATTTGCGATATCCTCTCCTTGGTTGGATCCCTTGATCAGTATGTAGTGTCCTTTTTCGTTTCTTGTACTAGTCTTTATCTTAAAGTCTATTTCGTGTGCTATGACAATTGCTACTCCAGTTTTCCGTTGCTTTCCATTTGCATGGAAGGTCTCTTGCCATCCTCTCACTTTCAGTATGTGTGTGTCCCCAGGTCTAAAGTGGGTCTCTTCTAGACTGCATATATAATGGTCTTGTTTTTGTATTCCTTCAGCCAGCCTATCTGTATTGGTTGGAGCATTTAATCCATTTACATGTAAGGTAATTATCAATATGTATGTTCCTGTTACCGTTTTGTTAGTTGTTTTTGGTTGGTTATTGGAGGTCTTTTCCTTCCTCTGTGTTTCCTGCCTAGAGAAGTTCCTTTATCATTTGTTATAAAGCTGGTGTGTGGTGCTGCATTCTCTTACCTTTTGTTTGTCTGTAAAGTTTTTAGTTTCTCCATCCAATCTCAATGAGATTCTTGCTGAGTAGAGTAACATTGGTTGTAGCTTTTTTCCCTCTCATCTCTTTAAATTCGTATACTGCCACCCCTTTCTCTCTTGCAGAATTTCTGCTGAAATGTCAGCTGTTAACTTAAGGGGATTCCCTTGTATGGTACATGGTGCTTTTCCCTTGCTGCTTTTAATGTTTTCTATGTATTTAATTCTTAATAGTTAGATTAATACGTTTCTTGGCCTTTTTCTCCTTGGATTTATCCTGTATGGGACTCTCTGTTCTTCCTGGACTTGATTAACTCTCTCCTTTCCCATAGTAGGGAAGTTTTCAACTCTAATCTCTTCAAATATTTTCTCAGTCCTTTTCTTTTTCTCTTCCTCTTCGGTGACTCCTATAATTCGAATTTGGGTGCGTTTAATGCTGTCCCAGGGATCTCTGAGACTGTCCTCTGAGATTCTTGTTTCTTTATTCTGCTCTGCAGTAGTTATTTGAACTATTTTATCTTCCAGGTCCCTTAACCGTTCTTCTATCTCAGTTATTCTGCTAGTGATCCATGCTAGAGAAGTTTTAATTTCATTTATTTTGGTCTTCATCATTCTTTGTTTGCTCTTTACTTCTTCTGGTCCCTTGTGAAACGTTTATTGTATTTTCTCTCTCCTATTTCCAAGATGTTGCATCGTCTTTCCTATCATTATTATGAATTCTTTTTCAGGTAGACTGCCTATTTCCTCTTCCTTTGTTAGGTCTGGTGCGTCTTAACCTTGCTCCTTCATCTGCTGTGTGTTTTTCGGTCTCCTCAGTTTGCTTAACTTACTGTGCTTGGGGTCTGCTTTTCACAGGCTGCATGCTCGTAGTTATTGTTGTTTTTGGTGTCTGTCCCCAGATTCTAAGGATTTTTCAGTGGGTTGTGTTGGCTTCTGGGTGGAGGGGAGTTGGGCCAGTGTTCTGGTGGATGAGGCTGGACCTTGTCTTTCTGGTGGGCACGTCCACATCTGGTGGTGTGTATTTTGGTGTCTGTGTCCTTATTATGATTTAAGGCATCCTCTCTGATAATGGATGGGGCTGTGCTTCTGTCTTGCTCATCATTTGGCATACGGTGTCCAACACTGTAGCTTGCTGGTCACTGAGTGAAGATGGGTCTCGACTTTGAGATGGAAATCTCTGGAAGATTTTCTCCATTTGATATTACGTGGAGCTGTCAGGTCTCCTGTGGACCAGTGTCCTGAAGTTGGCTCTCCCACCTCAGATGCACAGCACTGACTCCTGGCTGGAGCACTAAGAGACTTTCATCCTCACGGCTCAGAATAAGTGGGAGAGGAAAGAGAAAGAAACAAAGAAAGGGGAAAAAATAAAACCAATTAAGGTAAAATAAAATAGAATGAAGTTATTAAAATAAGAAATATTTATTAAGAAAACAATTTAGAAAGTAAAAGAAACAAAACAAACGGAGAGAACCCCAGCGCAAATGGTTAAAGCTAAGCTATACAGACAAAATCACAAACAGAAGCATACACCTCCATACTCACAAAAAGAGAAAAAGTGGAAAAAATAATATATCTTTGCTCCCAAAGTCCACCTCCTCAATTTTGGGCTGATTCATTGTGTATCAGGTGTTCCACAGGTGCGGGGTGCTTCACGTTCAATGTGGAGATTTAATCCAGTCTTCCTGAGGCTTCTGGGAGAGATTTCCCTTTCTCTTCTTTGTTTGCACAGCTCTCCTGTTCGAGTTGCTTTTGCTGTATCCCATAATTTTGGGTGGTCGTATTTTCAGTGTCACTTTTTTCCAGGTAGTTGTGATTCCATGTTTGTTTTCTGCAGTGAATTCTTGGTTATGTAAGAGCATTTTGTTTAGCTTCCATGGGTTAGTATTATTTACAGTTTTTTTTCTTTTAATTCATATCTAGTCTCATAGCACTGTAGACGGAAAATACACCTTATACTATTTCAGTTTTCTTAAATTTTCTGAGGCTTTATTTGTGACCCTATATATGATATATACTGGAGAATGTTCCATGAGCACTTGAGAAGAAAGTGTTTTCTGTTGTTTTGCAATAGAATATTACATACATATGAATGAAGTCCCTCTTGTTCAATGTGTCATTTAAAGCTTATGTTTCCTGATCTATTTTCATTCTGGATGATCTGTGCATTGGTGAAAGTGGGGTGTTAATGTCCCCTACTATTATAGTGTTACTGTCAAGTTCCCCTTTTATGGCTGTTAGGGTATACCTTATGTATTGAAGTGCTCCTATGTTGGCTTCATAAGTATTTGCATTTGCGATATCCTCTCCTTGGTTGGATCCCTTGATCAGTATGTAGTGTCCTTTTTCGTTTCTTGTACTAGTCTTTATCTTAAAGTCTATTTCGTGTGCTATGACAATTGCTACTCCAGTTTTCCGTTGCTTTCCATTTGCATGGAAGGTCTCTTGCCATCCTCTCACTTTCAGTATGTGTGTGTCCCCAGGTCTAAAGTGGGTCTCTTCTAGACTGCATATATAATGGTCTTGTTTTTGTATTCCTTCAGCCAGCCTATCTGTATTGGTTGGAGCATTTAATCCATTTACATGTAAGGTAATTATCAATATGTATGTTCCTGTTACCGTTTTGTTAGTTGTTTTTGGTTGGTTATTGGAGGTCTTTTCCTTCCTCTGTGTTTCCTGCCTAGAGAAGTTCCTTTATCATTTGTTATAAAGCTGGTGTGTGGTGCTGAATTCTCTTACCTTTTGTTTGTCTGTAAAGTTTTTAGTTTCTCCATCCAATCTCAATGAGATTCTTGCTGAGTAGAGTAACATTGGTTGTAGCTTTTTTCCCTCTCATCTCTTTAAATTCGTATACTGCCACCCCTTTCTCTCTTGCAGAATTTCTGCTGAAATGTCAGCTGTTAACTTAAGGGGATTCCCTTGTATGGTACATGGTGCTTTTCCCTTGCTGCTTTTAATGTTTTCTATGTATTTAATTCTTAATAGTTAGATTAATACGTTTCTTGGCCTTTTTCTCCTTGGATTTATCCTGTATGGGACTCTCTGTTCTTCCTGGACTTGATTAACTCTCTCCTTTCCCATAGTAGGGAAGTTTTCAACTCTAATCTCTTCAAATATTTTCTCAGTCCTTTTCTTTTTCTCTTCCTCTTCGGTGACTCCTATAATTCGAATTTGGGTGCGTTTAATGTTGTCCCAGGGATCTCTGAGACTGTCCTCTGAGATTCTTGTTTCTTTATTCTGCTCTGCAGTAGTTATTTGAACTATTTTATCTTCCAGGTCCCTTAACCGTTCTTCTATCTCAGTTATTCTGCTAGTGATCTATGCTAGAGAAGTTTTAATTTCATTTATTTTGGTCTTCATCATTCTTTGTTTGCTCTTTACTTCTTCTGGTCCCTTGTGAAACGTTTATTGTATTTTCTCTCTCCTATTTCCAAGATGTTGCATCGTCTTTCCTATCATTATTATGAATTCTTTTTCAGGTAGACTGCCTATTTCCTCTTCCTTTGTTAGGTCTGGTGCGTCTTGACCTTGCTCCTTCATCTGCTGTGTGTTTTTCGGTCTCCTCAGTTTGCTTAACTTACTGTGCTTGGGGTCTGCTTTTCACAGGCTGCATGCTCGTAGTTATTGTTGTTTTTGGTGTCTGTCCCCAGATTCTAAGGATTTTTCAGTGGGTTGTGTTGGCTTCTGGGTGGAGGGGAGTTGGGCCAGTGTTCTGGTGGATGAGGCTGGACCTTGTCTTTCTGGTGGGCACGTCCACATCTGGTGGTGTGTATTTTGGTGTCTGTGTCCTTATTATGATTTAAGGCATCCTCTCTGATAATGGATGGGGCTGTGCTTCTGTCTTGCTCATCATTTGGCATACGGTGTCCAACACTGTAGCTTGCTGGTCACTGAGTGAAGATGGGTCTCGACTTTGAGATGGAAATCTCTGGAAGATTTTCTCCATTTGATATTACGTGGAGCTGTCAGGTCTCCTGTGGACCAGTGTCCTGAAGTTGGCTCTCCCACCTCAGATGCACAGCACTGACTCCTGGCTGGAGCACTAAGAGACTTTCATCCTCACGGCTCAGAATAAGTGGGAGAGGAAAGAGAAAGAAACAAAGAAAGGGGAAAAAATAAAACCAATTAAGGTAAAATAAAATAGAATGAAGTTATTAAAATAAGAAATATTTATTAAGAAAACAATTTAGAAAGTAAAAGAAACAAAACAAACGGAGAGAACCCCAGCGCAAATGGTTAAAGCTAAGCTATACAGACAAAATCACAAACAGAAGCATACACCTCCACACTCACAAAAAGAGAAAAAGTGGAAAAAATAATATATCTTTGCTCCCAAAGTCCACCTCCTCAATTTTGGGCTGATTCATTGTGTATCAGGTGTTCCACAGGTGCGGGGTGCTTCACGTTCAATGTGGAGATTTAATCCAGTCTTCCTGAGGCTTCTGGGAGAGATTTCCCTTTCTCTTCTTTGTTTGCACAGCTCTCCTGTTCGAGTTGCTTTTGCTGTATCCCATAATTTTGGGTGGTCGTATTTTCAGTGTCACTTTTTCCCAGGTAGTTGCGATTCCATGTTTGTTTTCTACAGTGAATTCTTGGTTATGTAAGAGCATTTTGTTTAGCTTCCATGGGTTAGTATTATTTACAGTTTTTTTTCTTTTAATTCATATCTAGTCTCATAGCACTGTAGACGGAAAATACACCTTATACTATTTCAGTTTTCTTAAATTTTCTGAGGCTTTATTTGTGACCCTATATATGATATATACTGGAGAATGTTCCATGAGCACTTGAGAAGAAAGTGTTTTCTGTTGTTTTGCAATAGAATATTACATACATATGAATGAAGTCCCTCTTGTTCAATGTGTCATTTAAAGCTTATGTTTCCTGATCTATTTTCATTCTGGATGATCTGTGCATTGGTGAAAGTGGGGTGTTAATGTCCCCTACTATTATAGTGTTACTGTCAAGTTCCCCTTTTATGGCTGTTAGGGTATACCTTATGTATTGAAGTGCTCCTATGTTGGCTTCATAAGTATTTGCATTTGCGATATCCTCTCCTTGGTTGGATCCCTTGATCAGTATGTAGTGTCCTTTTTCGTTTCTTGTACTAGTCTTTATCTTAAAGTCTATTTCGTGTGCTATGACAATTGCTACTCCAGTTTTCCGTTGCTTTCCATTTGCATGGAAGGTCTCTTGCCATCCTCTCACTTTCAGTATGTGTGTGTCCCCAGGTCTAAAGTGGGTCTCTTCTAGACTGCATATATAATGGTCTTGTTTTTGTATTCCTTCAGCCAGCCTATCTGTATTGGTTGGAGCATTTAATCCATTTACATGTAAGGTAATTATCAATATGTATGTTCCTGTTACCGTTTTGTTAGTTGTTTTTGGTTGGTTATTGGAGGTCTTTTCCTTCCTCTGTGTTTCCTGCCTAGAGAAGTTCCTTTATCATTTGTTATAAAGCTGGTGTGTGGTGCTGAATTCTCTTACCTTTTGTTTGTCTGTAAAGTTTTTAGTTTCTCCATCCAATCTCAATGAGATTCTTGCTGAGTAGAGTAACATTGGTTGTAGCTTTTTTCCCTCTCATCTCTTTAAATTCGTATACTGCCACCCCTTTCTCTCTTGCAGAATTTCTGCTGAAATGTCAGCTGTTAACTTAAGGGGATTCCCTTGTATGGTACATGGTGCTTTTCCCTTGCTGCTTTTAATGTTTTCTATGTATTTAATTCTTAATAGTTAGATTAATACGTTTCTTGGCCTTTTTCTCCTTGGATTTATCCTGTATGGGACTCTCTGTTCTTCCTGGACTTGATTAACTCTCTCCTTTCCCATAGTAGGGAAGTTTTCAACTCTAATCTCTTCAAATATTTTCTCAGTCCTTTTCTTTTTCTCTTCCTCTTCGGTGACTCCTATAATTCGAATTTGGGTGCGTTTAATGTTGTCCCAGGGATCTCTGAGACTGTCCTCTGAGATTCTTGTTTCTTTATTCTGCTCTGCAGTAGTTATTTGAACTATTTTATCTTCCAGGTCCCTTAACCGTTCTTCTATCTCAGTTATTCTGCTAGTGATCCATGCTAGAGAAGTTTTAATTTCATTTATTTTGGTCTTCATCATTCTTTGTTTGCTCTTTACTTCTTCTGGTCCCTTGTGAAACGTTTATTGTATTTTCTCTCTCCTATTTCCAAGATGTTGCATCGTCTTTCCTATCATTATTATGAATTCTTTTTCAGGTAGACTGCCTATTTCCTCTTCCTTTGTTAGGTCTGGTGCGTCTTGACCTTGCTCCTTCATCTGCTGTGTGTTTTTCGGTCTCCTCAGTTTGCTTAACTTACTGTGCTTGGGGTCTGCTTTTCACAGGCTGCATGCTCGTAGTTATTGTTGTTTTTGGTGTCTGTCCCCAGATTCTAAGGATTTTTCAGTGGGTTGTGTTGGCTTCTGGGTGGAGGGGAGTTGGGCCAGTGTTCTGGTGGATGAGGCTGGACCTTGTCTTTCTGGTGGGCACGTCCACATCTGGTGGTGTGTATTTTGGTGTCTGTGTCCTTATTATGATTTAAGGCATCCTCTCTGATAATGGATGGGGCTGTGCTTCTGTCTTGCTCATCATTTGGCATACGGTGTCCAACACTGTAGCTTGCTGGTCACTGAGTGAAGATGGGTCTCGACTTTGAGATGGAAATCTCTGGAAGATTTTCTCCATTTGATATTACGTGGAGCTGTCAGGTCTCCTGTGGACCAGTGTCCTGAAGTTGGCTCTCCCACCTCAGATGCACAGCACTGACTCCTGGCTGGAGCACTAAGAGACTTTCATCCTCACGGCTCAGAATAAGTGGGAGAGGAAAGAGAAAGAAACAAAGAAAGGGGAAAAAATAAAACCAATTAAGGTAAAATAAAATAGAATGAAGTTATTAAAATAAGAAATATTTATTAAGAAAACAATTTAGAAAGTAAAAGAAACAAAACAAACGGAGAGAACCCCAGCGCAAATGGTTAAAGCTAAGCTATACAGACAAAATCACAAACAGAAGCATACACCTCCACACTCACAAAAAGAGAAAAAGTGGAAAAAATAATATATCTTTGCTCCCAAAGTCCACCTCCTCAATTTTGGGCTGATTCATTGTGTATCAGGTGTTCCACAGGTGCGGGGTGCTTCACGTTCAATGTGGAGATTTAATCCAGTCTTCCTGAGGCTTCTGGGAGAGATTTCCCTTTCTCTTCTTTGTTTGCACAGCTCTCCTGTTCGAGTTGCTTTTGCTGTATCCCATAATTTTGGGTGGTCGTATTTTCAGTGTCACTTTTTCCCAGGTAGTTGCGATTCCATGTTTGTTTTCTGCAGTGAATTCTTGGTTATGTAAGAGCATTTTGTTTAGCTTCCATGGGTTAGTATTATTTACAGTTTTTTTTCTTTTAATTCATATCTAGTCTCATAGCACTGTAGACGGAAAATACACCTTATACTATTTCAGTTTTCTTAAATTTTCTGAGGCTTTATTTGTGACCCTATATATGATATATACTGGAGAATGTTCCATGAGCACTTGAGAAGAAAGTGTTTTCTGTTGTTTTGCAATAGAATATTACATACATATGAATGAAGTCCCTCTTGTTCAATGTGTCATTTAAAGCTTATGTTTCCTGATCTATTTTCATTCTGGATGATCTGTGCATTGGTGAAAGTGGGGTGTTAATGTCCCCTACTATTATAGTGTTACTGTCAAGTTCCCCTTTTATGGCTGTTAGGGCATACCTTATGTATTGAAGTGCTCCTATGTTGGATTCATAAGTATTTGCATTTGCGATATCCTCTCCTTGGTTGGATCCCTTGATCAGTATGTAGTGTCCTTTTTCGTTTCTTGTACTAGTCTTTATCTTAAAGTCTATTTCGTGTGCTATGACAATTGCTACTCCAGTTTTCCGTTGCTTTCCATTTGCATGGAAGGTCTCTTGCCATCCTCTCACTTTCAGTATGTGTGTGTCCCCAGGTCTAAAGTGGGTCTCTTCTAGACTGCATATATAATGGTCTTGTTTTTGTATTCCTTCAGCCAGCCTATCTGTATTGGTTGGAGCATTTAATCCATTTACATGTAAGGTAATTATCAATATGTATGTTCCTGTTACCGTTTTGTTAGTTGTTTTTGGTTGGTTATTGGAGGTCTTTTCCTTCCTCTGTGTTTCCTGCCTAGAGAAGTTCCTTTATCATTTGTTATAAAGCTGGTGTGTGGTGCTGAATTCTCTTACCTTTTGTTTGTCTGTAAAGTTTTTAGTTTCTCCGTCCAATCTCAATGAGATTCTTGCTGAGTAGAGTAACATTGGTTGTAGCTTTTTTCCCTCTCATCTCTTTAAATTCGTATACTGCCACCCCTTTCTCTCTTGCAGAATTTCTGCTGAAATGTCAGCTGTTAACTTAAGGGGATTCCCTTGTATGGTACATGGTGCTTTTCCCTTGCTGCTTTTAATGTTTTCTATGTATTTAATTCTTAATAGTTAGATTAATACGTTTCTTGGCCTTTTTCTCCTTGGATTTATCCTGTATGGGACTCTCTGTTCTTCCTGGACTTGATTAACTCTCTCCTTTCCCATAGTAGGGAAGTTTTCAACTCTAATCTCTTCAAATATTTTCTCAGTCCTTTTCTTTTTCTCTTCCTCTTCGGTGACTCCTATAATTCGAATTTGGGTGCGTTTAATGTTGTCCCAGGGATCTCTGAGACTGTCCTCTGAGATTCTTGTTTCTTTATTCTGCTCTGCAGTAGTTATTTGAACTATTTTATCTTCCAGGTCCCTTAACCGTTCTTCTATCTCAGTTATTCTGCTAGTGATCCATGCTAGAGAAGTTTTAATTTCATTTATTTTGGTCTTCATCATTCTTTGTTTGCTCTTTACTTCTTCTGGTCCCTTGTGAAACGTTTATTGTATTTTCTCTCTCCTATTTCCAAGATGTTGCATCGTCTTTCCTATCATTATTATGAATTCTTTTTCAGGTAGACTGCCTATTTCCTCTTCCTTTGTTAGGTCTGGTGCGTCTTAACCTTGCTCCTTCATCTGCTGTGTGTTTTTCGGTCTCCTCAGTTTGCTTAACTTACTGTGCTTGGGGTCTGCTTTTCACAGGCTGCATGCTCGTAGTTATTGTTGTTTTTGGTGTCTGTCCCCAGATTCTAAGGATTTTTCAGTGGGTTGTGTTGGCTTCTGGGTGGAGGGGAGTTGGGCCAGTGTTCTGGTGGATGAGGCTGGACCTTGTCTTTCTGGTGGGCACGTCCACATCTGGTGGTGTGTATTTTGGTGTCTGTGTCCTTATTATGATTTAAGGCATCCTCTCTGATAATGGATGGGGCTGTGCTTCTGTCTTGCTCATCATTTGGCATACGGTGTCCAACACTGTAGCTTGCTGGTCACTGAGTGAAGATGGGTCTCGACTTTGAGATGGAAATCTCTGGAAGATTTTCTCCATTTGATATTACGTGGAGCTGTCAGGTCTCCTGTGGACCAGTGTCCTGAAGTTGGCTCTCCCACCTCAGATGCACAGCACTGACTCCTGGCTGGAGCACTAAGAGACTTTCATCCTCACGGCTCAGAATAAGTGGGAGAGGAAAGAGAAAGAAACAAAGAAAGGGGAAAAAATAAAACCAATTAAGGTAAAATAAAATAGAATGAAGTTATTAAAATAAGAAATATTTATTAAGAAAACAATTTAGAAAGTAAAAGAAACAAAACAAACGGAGAGAACCCCAGCGCAAATGGTTAAAGCTAAGCTATACAGACAAAATCACAAACAGAAGCATACACCTCCACACTCACAAAAAGAGAAAAAGTGGAAAAAATAATATATCTTTGCTCCCAAAGTCCACCTCCTCAATTTTGGGCTGATTCATTGTGTATCAGGTGTTCCACAGGTGCGGGGTGCTTCACGTTCAATGTGGAGATTTAATCCAGTCTTCCTGAGGCTTCTGGGAGAGATTTCCCTTTCTCTTCTTTGTTTGCACAGCTCTCCTGTTCGAGTTGCTTTTGCTGTATCCCATAATTTTGGGTGGTCGTATTTTCAGTGTCACTTTTTCCCAGGTAGTTGCGATTCCATGTTTGTTTTCTGCAGTGAATTCTTGGTTATGTAAGAGCATTTTGTTTAGCTTCCATGGGTTAGTATTATTTACAGTTTTTTTTCTTTTAATTCATATCTAGTCTCATAGCACTGTAGACGGAAAATACACCTTATACTATTTCAGTTTTCTTAAATTTTCTGAGGCTTTATTTGTGACCCTATATATGATATATACTGGAGAATGTTCCATGAGCACTTGAGAAGAAAGTGTTTTCTGTTGTTTTGCAATAGAATATTACATACATATGAATGAAGTCCCTCTTGTTCAATGTGTCATTTAAAGCTTATGTTTCCTGATCTATTTTCATTCTGGATGATCTGTGCATTGGTGAAAGTGGGGTGTTAATGTCCCCTACTATTATAGTGTTACTGTCAAGTTCCCCTTTTATGGCTGTTAGGGTATACCTTATGTATTGAAGTGCTCCTATGTTGGATTCATAAGTATTTGCATTTGCGATATCCTCTCCTTGGTTGGATCCCTTGATCAGTATGTAGTGTCCTTTTTCGTTTCTTGTACTAGTCTTTATCTTAAAGTCTATTTCGTGTGCTATGACAATTGCTACTCCAGTTTTCCGTTGCTTTCCATTTGCATGGAAGGTCTCTTGCCATCCTCTCACTTTCAGTATGTGTGTGTCCCCAGGTCTAAAGTGGGTCTCTTCTAGACTGCATATATAATGGTCTTGTTTTTGTATTCCTTCAGCCAGCCTATCTGTATTGGTTGGAGCATTTAATCCATTTACATGTAAGGTAATTATCAATATGTATGTTCCTGTTACCGTTTTGTTAGTTGTTTTTGGTTGGTTATTGGAGGTCTTTTCCTTCCTCTGTGTTTCCTGCCTAGAGAAGTTCCTTTATCATTTGTTATAAAGCTGGTGTGTGGTGCTGAATTCTCTTACCTTTTGTTTGTCTGTAAAGTTTTTAGTTTCTCCGTCCAATCTCAATGAGATTCTTGCTGAGTAGAGTAACATTGGTTGTAGCTTTTTTCCCTCTCATCTCTTTAAATTCGTATACTGCCACCCCTTTCTCTCTTGCAGAATTTCTGCTGAAATGTCAGCTGTTAACTTAAGGGGATTCCCTTGTATGGTACATGGTGCTTTTCCCTTGCTGCTTTTAATGTTTTCTATGTATTTAATTCTTAATAGTTAGATTAATACGTTTCTTGGCCTTTTTCTCCTTGGATTTATCCTGTATGGGACTCTCTGTTCTTCCTGGACTTGATTAACTCTCTCCTTTCCCATAGTAGGGAAGTTTTCAACTCTAATCTCTTCAAATATTTTCTCAGTCCTTTTCTTTTTCTCTTCCTCTTCGGTGACTCCTATAATTCGAATTTGGGTGCGTTTAATGTTGTCCCAGGGATCTCTGAGACTGTCCTCTGAGATTCTTGTTTCTTTATTCTGCTCTGCAGTAGTTATTTGAACTATTTTATCTTCCAGGTCCCTTAACCGTTCTTCTATCTCAGTTATTCTGCTAGTGATCCATGCTAGAGAAGTTTTAATTTCATTTATTTTGGTCTTCATCATTCTCTGTTTGCTCTTTACTTCTTCAGGTCCCTTGTGAAACGTTTATTGTATTTTCTCTCTCCTATTTCCAAGATGTTGCATCGTCTTTCCTATCATTATTATGAATTCTTTTTCAGGTAGACTGCCTATTTCCTCTTCCTTTGTTAGGTCTGGTGCGTCTTAACCTTGCTCCTTCATCTGCTGTGTGTTTTTCGGTCTCCTCAGTTTGCTTAACTTACTGTGCTTGGGGTCTGCTTTTCACAGGCTGCATGCTCGTAGTTATTGTTGTTTTTGGTGTCTGTCCCCAGATTCTAAGGATTTTTCAGTGGGTTGTGTTGGCTTCTGGGTGGAGGGGAGTTGGGCCAGTGTTCTGGTGGATGAGGCTGGACCTTGTCTTTCTGGTGGGCACGTCCACATCTGGTGGTGTGTATTTTGGTGTCTGTGTCCTTATTATGATTTAAGGCATCCTCTCTGATAATGGATGGGGCTGTGCTTCTGTCTTGCTCATCATTTGGCATACGGTGTCCAACACTGTAGCTTGCTGGTCACTGAGTGAAGATGGGTCTCGACTTTGAGATGGAAATCTCTGGAAGATTTTCTCCATTTGATATTACGTGGAGCTGTCAGGTCTCCTGTGGACCAGTGTCCTGAAGTTGGCTCTCCCACCTCAGATGCACAGCACTGACTCCTGGCTGGAGCACTAAGAGACTTTCATCCTCACGGCTCAGAATAAGTGGGAGAGGAAAGAGAAAGAAACAAAGAAAGGGGAAAAAATAAAACCAATTAAGGTAAAATAAAATAGAATGAAGTTATTAAAATAAGAAATATTTATTAAGAAAACAATTTAGAAAGTAAAAGAAACAAAACAAACGGAGAGAACCCCAGCGCAAATGGTTAAAGCTAAGCTATACAGACAAAATCACAAACAGAAGCATACACCTCCATACTCACAAAAAGAGAAAAAGTGGAAAAAATAATATATCTTTGCTCCCAAAGTCCACCTCCTCAATTTTGGGCTGATTCATTGTGTATCAGGTGTTCCACAGGTGCGGGGTGCTTCACGTTCAATGTGGAGATTTAATCCAGTCTTCCTGAGGCTTCTGGGAGAGATTTCCCTTTCTCTTCTTTGTTTGCACAGCTCTCCTGTTCGAGTTGCTTTTGCTGTATCCCATAATTTTGGGTGGTCGTATTTTCAGTGTCACTTTTTCCCAGGTAGTTGTGATTCCATGTTTGTTTTCTGCAGTGAATTCTTGGTTATGTAAGAGCATTTTGTTTAGCTTCCATGGGTTAGTATTATTTACAGTTTTTTTTCTTTTAATTCATATCTAGTCTCATAGCACTGTAGACGGAAAATACACCTTATACTATTTCAGTTTTCTTAAATTTTCTGAGGCTTTATTTGTGACCCTATATATGATATATACTGGAGAATGTTCCATGAGCACTTGAGAAGAAAGTGTTTTCTGTTGTTTTGCAATAGAATATTACATACATATGAATGAAGTCCCTCTTGTTCAATGTGTCATTTAAAGCTTATGTTTCCTGATCTATTTTCATTCTGGATGATCTGTGCATTGGTGAAAGTGGGGTGTTAATGTCCCCTACTATTATAGTGTTACTGTCAAGTTCCCCTTTTATGGCTGTTAGGGTATACCTTATGTATTGAAGTGCTCCTATGTTGGATTCATAAGTATTTGCATTTGCGATATCCTCTCCTTGGTTGGATCCCTTGATCAGTATGTAGTGTCCTTTTTCGTTTCTTGTACTAGTCTTTATCTTAAAGTCTATTTCGTGTGCTATGACAATTGCTACTCCAGTTTTCCGTTGCTTTCCATTTGCATGGAAGGTCTCTTGCCATCCTCTCACTTTCAGTATGTGTGTGTCCCCAGGTCTAAAGTGGGTCTCTTCTAGACTGCATATATAATGGTCTTGTTTTTGTATTCCTTCAGCCAGCCTATCTGTATTGGTTGGAGCATTTAATCCATTTACATGTAAGGTAATTATCCATATGTATGTTCCTGTTACCGTTTTGTTAGTTGTTTTTGGTTGGTTATTGGAGGTCTTTTCCTTCCTCTGTGTTTCCTGCCTAGAGAAGTTCCTTTATCATTTGTTATAAAGCTGGTGTGTGGTGCTGAATTCTCTTACCTTTTGTTTGTCTGTAAAGTTTTTAGTTTCTCCGTCCAATCTCAATGAGATTCTTGCTGAGTAGAGTAACATTGGTTGTAGCTTTTTTCCCTCTCATCTCTTTAAATTCGTATACTGCCACCCCTTTCTCTCTTGCAGAATTTCTGCTGAAATGTCAGCTGTTAACTTAAGGGGATTCCCTTGTATGGTACATGGTGCTTTTCCCTTGCTGCTTTTAATGTTTTCTATGTATTTAATTTTTAATAGTTAGATTAATACGTTTCTTGGCCTTTTTCTCCTTGGATTTATCCTGTATGGGACTCTCTGTTCTTCCTGGACTTGATTAACTCTCTCCTTTCCCATAGTAGGGAAGTTTTCAACTCTAATCTCTTCAAATATTTTCTCAGTCCTTTTCTTTTTCTCTTCCTCTTCGGTGACTCCTATAATTCGAATTTGGGTGCGTTTAATGTTGTCCCAGGGATCTCTGAGACTGTCCTCTGAGATTCTTGTTTCTTTATTCTGCTCTGCAGTAGTTATTTGAACTATTTTATCTTCTGGGTCCCTTAACCGTTCTTCTATCTCACTTATTCTGCTAGTGATACATGCTAGAGAAGTTTTAATTTCATTTATTTTGGTCTTCATCATTGTTTGTTTTCTCTTTACTACTTCTCGTCCCTTGTGAAACGTTTATTGTATTTTCTCTCTCCTATTTCCAAGATGTTGCATCGTCTTTCCTATCATTATTATGAATTCTTTTTCAGGTAGACTGCCTATTTCCTCTTCCTTTGTTAGGTCTGGTGCGTCTTGACCTTGCTCCTTCATCTGCTGTGTGTTTTTCGGTCTCCTCAGTTTGCTTAACTTGCTGTGCTTGGGGTCTGCTTTTCACAGGCTGCATGCTCGTAGTTATTGTTGTTTTTGGTGTCTGTCCCCAGATTCTAAGGATTTTTCAGTGGGTTGTGTTGGCTTCTGGGTGGAGGGGAGTTGGGCCAGTGTTCTGGTGGATGAGGCTGGACCCTGTCTTTCTGGTGGGCACGTCCACATCTGGTGGTGTGTATTTTGGTGTCTGTGTCCTTATTATGATTTAAGGCATCCTCTCTGATAATGGATGGGGCTGTGCTTCTGTCTTGCTCATCATTTGGCATACGGTGTCCAACACTGTAGCTTGCTGGTCACTGAGTGAAGATGGGTCTCGGCTTTGAGATGGAAATCTCTGGAAGATTTTCTCCATTTGATATTACGTGGAGCTGTCAGGTCTCCTGTGGACCAGTGTCCTGAAGTTGGCTCTCCCACCTCAGATGCACAACACTGACTCCTGGCTGGAGCACTAAGAGACTTTCATCCTCACGGCTCAGAATAAGTGGGAGAGGAAAGAGAAAGAAACAAAGAAAGGGGAAAAAATAAAACCAATTAAGGTAAAATAAAATAGAATGAAGTTATTAAAATAAGAAATATTTATTAAGAAAACAATTTAGAAAGTAAAAGAAACAAAACAAACGGAGAGAACCCCAGCACAAATGGTTAAAGCTAAGCTATACAGACAAAATCACAAACAGAAGCATACACCTCCACACTCACAAAAAGAGAAAAAGTGGAAAAAATAATATATCTTTGCTCCCAAAGTCCACCTCCTCAATTTTGGGCTGATTCATTGTGTATCAGGTGTTCCACAGGTGCGGGGTGCTTCACGTTCAATGTGGAGATTTAATCCAGTCTTCCTGAGGCTTCTGGGAGAGATTTCCCTTTCTCTTCTTTGTTTGCACAGCTCTCCTGTTCGAGTTGCTTTTGCTGTATCCCATAATTTTGGGTGGTCGTATTTTCAGTGTCAATTTTTCCCAGGTAATTGCGATTCCATGTTTGTTTTCTGCAGTGGATTCTTGGTTATGTAAGAGCATTTTGTTTAGCTTCCATGTGTTTGTATTATTTACAGTTTTTTTTTCTTTTAATTCATATCTAGTCTCATAGCACTGTAGACGGAAAATATACCTTATACTATTTCAGTTTTCTTAAATATTCTGAGGCTTTTTTGTGACCCTATATATGATATATACTGGAGAATGTTCCATGAGCACTTGAGAAGAAAGTGTTTTCTGTTGTTTTGCAATAGAATATTACATACATATGAATGAAGTCCCTCTTGTTCAATGTGTCATTTAAAGCTTATGTTTCCTGATCTATTTTCATTCTGGATGATCTGTGCATTGGTGAAAGTGGGGTGTTAATGTCCCCTACTATTATAGTGTTACTGTCAAGTTCCCTTTTTATGGCTGTTAGGGTATACCTTACGTATTGAAGTGCTCCTATGTTGGGTTCATAAGTATTTGCATTTGCGATATCTTCTCCTTGGCTGGATCCCTTGATCAGTATGTAGTGTCCTTTTTTGTTTCTTGTACTAATCTTTATCTTAAAGTCTATTTCATCTGATATGACAATTGCTACTCCAGGTTTATTTGATTTCCTTTTGCATGGAATGTCTCTTGCCATCCCCTCACTTTCAGTGTGTGGGTGTCCCCAGGTCTAAAGTGGGTCTCTTCTAGACTGCATATATAATGGTCTTGTTTTTGTATCCCTTCAGCCAGTCTATCTGTTTCAGTTGGAGCATTTAATCCATTTATCTGTAAGGTAATTATCCATATGTATGTTCCTGTTACCGTTTTGTTAGTTGTTTTTGGTTTGTTATTAGAGGTCTTTTCCTTCCTTTGTGTTTCCTGCCTAGAGAAGTTTCTTTATTATTTGTTATAAAACTGGTGTGTGGTGCTGAATTCTCTTACCTTTTGTTTGGCTGTAAAGATTTTAGTTTCTCTGTCCAATCTCAATGAGATTCTTGCTGAGTAGAGTACCTTAGGCTGCAGCATTTTTTCCTCTCATCTCTTTAAATACGTATACTGCCACTCCCTTCTCTCTTGCAGAATTTCTGCTGAAAGGTCAGCTGTTAACTTTAGGGGATTCCCTTGTATGGTACATGGTGCTTTTCCCTTGCTGCTTTTAATATGTTTTCTATGTATTTAATTCTTAATACTTAGATTAATACGTTTCTTGGCCTTTTTCGCCTTGGATTTATCCTGTATGGGACTCTCTGTGCTTCCTGGACTTGATTAACTCTTTCCGTGCCCATATTAGGGAAGTTTTCAACTCTAAACTCTTCAAATATTTTCTCAGTCCTTTTCTTTTTCTCTTCCACTTCGGGGACCCCTATAATTCGAATTTTGGTGCGTTTAATGTTGTCCCAGGGATCTCTGAGACTGTCCTCTCAGATTCCTGTTTCTTTATTCTGCTCTGCAGTAGTTATTTGAACTATTTTATCTTCCAGGTCACTTAACCGTTCTTCTGCCTCAGTTATTCTGCTAGTGATCCATGCCAGAGAATTCTTAATTTCATTTATTTTGGTCTTCATCATTGTTTGTTTGCTCTTTAGTTCTTCTCGTCCCTTGTGAAAGGTTTATTGTATTTTCTCTATCCTATTTCCAAGATTTTGGATCGTCTTTCCTATCATTATTCTGAATTCTTTTTCAGGTACACTACCTATTTCCTCTTCATTTGTTAGGTCTTGTGACTTTTGAGCTTGCTTCTTCATCTGCTGTGTGTTTTTCGGTCTCCTCATTTTGCGTAACGTACTGTGCTTGGGGTCTCCTTTTCACAGGCTGCATGCTCGTAGTTATTGTTGTTTTTGGTGTCAGTCCCCAGAGGCCAAGTTTCGTTCAGTGTGTTGTGTAGGCTTCTTGGTGGAGGCGAGTTGGGCCTGTGTTCTGGTGGATGAGGCTGGATCTTGTCTTTCTGGTGGGCACTTCCACATTTGGTGGTGTGTATTTTGGTGTCTGTGTCCTTATTATGATTTAAGGCATCCTCTCTGATAATGGATGGGGCTCTGTTTCTGTCTTGCTCATCGTTTGGCATACGATGTCCAGCACTGTAGCTTGCTGGTCACTGAGTGAAGGTGGGTCTCGACGTTGAGATGGAAATCTCTGGAAGATTTACTCCATTTGATATTATGTGGAGCTGTCAGGTCTCCTGTGGACCAGTGTCCTGAAGTTGGCTCTCCCACTTCAGATGCACAGCACTGAATCCTGGCTGGAGCACGAAGAGACTTCTTTCCTCACGGCTCAGAATAAGTGGGAGAGGAAAGAGAAAGAAACAGAGAAAGGGGATAAAATAAAACAAATTAAGGTAAAATAAAATAAAATGAAGTTATTAAAATAAGACATATTTATTAAGAAAAACATTTAGAAAGTAAAAGAAACAAAAGAAACGGAGAGAACTCCAGCACAAATGGTTATAGCTAAGCTATACAGACAAAATCACAAACAGAAGCATACACCGCTACACTCACAGAAAGAGAAAACGTGGAAAAAATACTGTATCTTTGCTCCCAAAACCCACCTCCTCAATTTTGGGCTGATTCATTGTGTATCAGGTGTTCCACAGAGGCGGAGTGCTTCACGTTGAATGTGGAGATTTAATCCACTCTTCCGGAGGCTGCTGGGAGAGATTTCCCTTTCTCTTCTTTGTTCGCACAGCTCTCCTGTTCGAGTTGATTTTGCTGTATCCCATAGGTTTGGGTGGTCGTATTTTCATTGTCCCTTTTTCCCAGGTAGTTGTGATTCCACCTTTGTTTTCTGCAGTGAAATCTTGGTTATGTAACTGCATTTTGTTTAGCTTCCATGTGTTTGTATTATTTACAGTTTTTTTTTCTTTTAATTCGTATCTAGTCTCACAGCACTGTAGGCCGAAAATATACCTTATACTATTTCAGTTTTCTTAAATGTTCTAAGTCTTTATTTGTGACCCTATATATGATATATACTGGAGAATGTTCCATGAGCACTTGAGAAGAAAGTGTTTTCTGTTGTTTTGCAATAGAATATTATATACATATGAATGAAGTCCCTCTTGTTCAATGTGTCATTTAAAGCTTATGTTTCCTGATCTATTTTCATTCTGGATGATCTGTGCATTGGTGAAAGTGGGGTGTTAATGTCCCCTACTATTATTGTGTTACTGTCAAGTTCCCCTTTTATGGCTGTTAGGGTATACCTTATATTTTGAAGTGCTCCTATGTTCGGTTCATAAGTATTTGCATTTGCGATATCCTCTCCTTGGTTGGATCCCTTGATCAGTATGTAGTGTCCTTTTTCGTTTCTTGTACTAGTCTTTATCTTAAAGTCTATTTCGTGTGCTATGACAATTGCTACTCCAGTTTTCCGTTGCTTTCCATTTGCATGGAAGGTCTCTTGCCATCCTCTCACTTTCAGTATGTGTGTGTCCCCAGGTCTAAAGTGGGTCTCTTCTAGACTGCATATATAATGGTCTTGTTTTTGTATTCCTTCAGCCAGCCTATCTGTATTGGTTGGAGCATTTAATCCATTTACATGTAAGGTAATTATCAATATGTATGTTCCTGTTACCGTTTTGTTAGTTGTTTTTGGTTGGTTATTGGAGGTCTTTTCCTTCCTCTGTGTTTCCTGCCTAGAGAAGTTCCTTTATCATTTGTTATAAAGCTGGTGTGTGGTGCTGAATTCTCTTACCTTTTGTTTGTCTGTAAAGTTTTTAGTTTCTCCGTCCAATCTCAATGAGATTCTTGCTGAGTAGAGTAACATTGGTTGTAGCTTTTTTCCCTCTCATCTCTTTAAATTCGTATACTGCCACCCCTTTCTCTCTTGCAGAATTTCTGCTGAAATGTCAGCTGTTAACTTAAGGGGATTCCCTTGTATGGTACATGGTGCTTTTCCCTTGCTGCTTTTAATGTTTTCTATGTATTTAATTTTTAATAGTTAGATTATTACGTTTCTTGGCCTTTTTCTCCTTGGATTTATCCTGTATGGGACTCTCTGTTCTTCCTGGACTTGATTAACTCTCTCCTTTCCCATAGTAGGGAAGTTTTCAACTCTAATCTCTTCAAATATTTTCTCAGTCCTTTTCTTTTTCTCTTCCTCTTCGGTGACTCCTATAATTCGAATTTGGGTGCGTTTAATGTTGTCCCAGGGATCTCTGAGACTGTCCTCTGAGATTCTTGTTTCTTTATTCTGCTCTGCAGTAGTTATTTGAACTATTTTATCTTCTGGGTCCCTTAACCGTTCTTCTATCTCACTTATTCTGCTAGTGATCCATGCTAGAGAAGTTTTAATTTCATTTATTTTGGTCTTCATCATTGTTTGTTTGCTCTTTACTTCTTCTCGTCCCTTGCGAAACGTTTATTGTATTTTCTCTCTCCTATTTCCAAGATGTTGCATCGTCTTTCCTATCATTATTATGAATTCTTTTTCAGGTAGACTGCCTATTTCCTCTTCCTTTGTTAGGTCTGGTGCGTCTTGACCTTGCTCCTTCATCTGCTGTGTGTTTTTCGGTCTCCTCAGTTTGCTTAACTTACTGTGCTTGGGGTCTGCTTTTCACAGGCTGCATGCTCGTAGTTATTGTTGTTTTTGGTGTCTGTCCCCAGATTCTAAGGATTTTTCAGTGGGTTGTGTTGGCTTCTGGGTGGAGGGGAGTTGGGCCAGTGTTCTGGTGGATGAGGCTGGACCTTGTCTTTCTGGTGGGCACGTCCACATCTGGTGGTGTGTATTTTGGTGTCTGTGTCCTTATTATGATTTAAGGCATCCTCTCTGATAATGGATGGGGCTGTGCTTCTGTCTTGCTCATCATTTGGCATACGGTGTCCAACACTGTAGCTTGCTGGTCACTGAGTGAAGATGGGTCTCGACTTTGAGATGGAAATCTCTGGAAGATTTTCTCCATTTGATATTACGTGGAGCTGTCAGGTCTCCTGTGGACCAGTGTCCTGAAGTTGGCTCTCCCACCTCAGATGCACAGCACTGACTCCTGGCTGGAGCACTAAGAGACTTTCATCCTCACGGCTCAGAATAAGTGGGAGAGGAAAGAGAAAGAAACAAAGAAAGGGGAAAAAATAAAACCAATTAAGGTAAAATAAAATAGAATGAAGTTATTAAAATAAGAAATATTTATTAAGAAAACAATTTAGAAAGTAAAAGAAACAAAACAAACGGAGAGAACCCCAGCGCAAATGGTTAAAGCTAAGCTATACAGACAAAATCACAAACAGAAGCATACACCTCCACACTCACAAAAAGAGAAAAAGTGGAAAAAATAATATATCTTTGCTCCCAAAGTCCACCTCCTCAATTTTGGGCTGATTCATTGTGTATCAGGTGTTCCACAGGTGCGGGGTGCTTCACGTTCAATGTGGAGATTTAATCCAGTCTTCCTGAGGCTTCTGGGAGAGATTTCCCTTTCTCTTCTTTGTTTGCACAGCTCTCCTGTTCGAGTTGCTTTTGCTGTATCCCATAATTTTGGGTGGTCGTATTTTCAGTGTCAATTTTTCCCAGGTAATTGCGATTCCATGTTTGTTTTCTGCAGTGGATTCTTGGTTATGTAAGAGCATTTTGTTTAGCTTCCATGTGTTTGTATTATTTACAGTTTTTTTTTCTTTTAATTCATATCTAGTCTCATAGCACTGTAGACGGAAAATATACCTTATACTATTTCAGTTTTCTTAAATATTCTGAGGCTTTATTTGTGACCCTATATATGATATATACTGGAGAATGTTCCATGAGCACTTGAGAAGAAAGTGTTTTCTGTTGTTTTGCAATAGAATATTACATACATATGAATGAAGTCCCTCTTGTTCAATGTGTCATTTAAAGCTTATGTTTCCTGATCTATTTTCATTCTGGATGATCTGTGCATTGGTGAAAGTGGGGTGTTAATGTCCCCTACTATTATAGTGTTACTGTCAAGTTCCCTTTTTATGGCTGTTAGGGTATACCTTACGTATTGAAGTGCTCCTATGTTGGGTTCATAAGTATTTGCATTTGCGATATCTTCTCCTTGGCTGGATCCCTTGATCAGTATGTAGTGTCCTTTTTTGTTTCTTGTACTAATCTTTATCTTAAAGTCTATTTCATCTGATATGACAATTGCTACTCCAGGTTTATTTGATTTCCTTTTGCATGGAATGTCTCTTGCCATCCCCTCACTTTCAGTGTGTGGGTGTCCCCAGGTCTAAAGTGGGTCTCTTCTAGACTGCATATATAATGGTCTTGTTTTTGTATCCCTTCAGCCAGTCTATCTGTTTCAGTTGGAGCATTTAATCCATTTATCTGTAAGGTAATTATCCATATGTATGTTCCTGTTACCGTTTTGTTAGTTGTTTTTGGTTTGTTATTAGAGGTCTTTTCCTTCCTTTGTGTTTCCTGCCTAGAGAAGTTTCTTTATTATTTGTTATAAAACTGGTGTGTGGTGCTGAATTCTCTTACCTTTTGTTTGGCTGTAAAGATTTTAGTTTCTCTGTCCAATCTCAATGAGATTCTTGCTGAGTAGAGTACCTTAGGCTGCAGCATTTTTTCCTCTCATCTCTTTAAATACGTATACTGCCACTCCCTTCTCTCTTGCAGAATTTCTGCTGAAAGGTCAGCTGTTAACTTTAGGGGATTCCCTTGTATGGTACATGGTGCTTTTCCCTTGCTGCTTTTAATATGTTTTCTATGTATTTAATTCTTAATACTTAGATTAATACGTTTCTTGGCCTTTTTCGCCTTGGATTTATCCTGTATGGGACTCTCTGTGCTTCCTGGACTTGATTAACTCTTTCCGTGCCCATATTAGGGAAGTTTTCAACTCTAAACTCTTCAAATATTTTCTCAGTCCTTTTCTTTTTCTCTTCCACTTCGGGGACCCCTATAATTCGAATTTTGGTGCGTTTAATGTTGTCCCAGGGATCTCTGAGACTGTCCTCTCAGATTCCTGTTTCTTTATTCTGCTCTGCAGTAGTTATTTGAACTATTTTATCTTCCAGGTCACTTAACCGTTCTTCTGCCTCAGTTATTCTGCTAGTGATCCATGCCAGAGAATTCTTAATTTCATTTATTTTGGTCTTCATCATTGTTTGTTTGCTCTTTAGTTCTTCTCGTCCCTTGTGAAAGGTTTATTGTATTTTCTCTATCCTATTTCCAAGATTTTGGATCGTCTTTCCTATCATTATTCTGAATTCTTTTTCAGGTACACTACCTATTTCCTCTTCATTTGTTAGGTCTTGTGACTTTTGAGCTTGCTTCTTCATCTGCTGTGTGTTTTTCGGTCTCCTCATTTTGCGTAACGTAGTGTGCTTGGGGTCTCCTTTTCACAGGCTGCATGCTCGTAGTTATTGTTGTTTTTGGTGTCAGTCCCCAGAGGCCAAGTTTCGTTCAGTGTGTTGTGTAGGCTTCTTGGTGGAGGCGAGTTGGGCCTGTGTTCTGGTGGATGAGGCTGGATCTTGTCTTTCTGGTGGGCACTTCCACATTTGGTGGTGTGTATTTTGGTGTCTGTGTCCTTATTATGATTTAAGGCATCCTCTCTGATAATGGATGGGGCTCTGTTTCTGTCTTGCTCATCGTTTGGCATACGATGTCCAGCACTGTAGCTTGCTGGTCACTGAGTGAAGGTGGGTCTCGACGTTGAGATGGAAATCTCTGGAAGATTTACTCCATTTGATATTATGTGGAGCTGTCAGGTCTCCTGTGGACCAGTGTCCTGAAGTTGGCTCTCCCACTTCAGATGCACAGCACTGAATCCTGGCTGGAGCACGAAGAGACTTCTTTCCTCACGGCTCAGAATAAGTGGGAGAGGAAAGAGAAAGAAACAGAGAAAGGGGATAAAATAAAACAAATTAAGGTAAAATAAAATAAAATGAAGTTATTAAAATAAGACATATTTATTAAGAAAAACATTTAGAAAGTAAAAGAAACAAAAGAAACGGAGAGAACTCCAGCACAAATGGTTATAGCTAAGCTATACAGACAAAATCACAAACAGAAGCATACACCGCTACACTCACAGAAAGAGAAAACGTGGAAAAAATACTGTATCTTTGCTCCCAAAACCCACCTCCTCAATTTTGGGCTGATTCATTGTGTATCAGGTGTTCCACAGAGGCGGAGTGCTTCACGTTGAATGTGGAGATTTAATCCACTCTTCCGGAGGCTGCTGGGAGAGATTTCCCTTTCTCTTCTTTGTTCGCACAGCTCTCCTGTTCGAGTTGATTTTGCTGTATCCCATAGTTTTGGGTGGTCGTATTTTCATTGTCACTTTTTCCCAGGTAGTTGTGATTCCACCTTTGTTTTCTGCAGTGAAATCTTGGTTATGTAACTGCATTTTGTTAAGCTTCCATGTGTTTGTATTATTTACAGGTTTTTTTTCTTTTAATTCGTATCTAGTCTCACAGCACTGTAGGCCGAAAATATACCTTATACTATTTCAGTTTTCTTAAATGTTCTAAGTCTTTATTTGTGACCCTATATATGATATATACTGGAGAATGTTCCATGAGCACTTGAGAAGAAAGTGTTTTCTGTTGTTTTGCAATAGAATATTATATACATATGAATGAAGTCCCTCTTGTTCAATGTGTCATTTAAAGCTTATGTTTCCTGATCTATTTTCATTCTGGATGATCTGTGCATTGGTGAAAGTGGGGTGTTAATGTCCCCTACTATTATTGTGTTACTGTCAAGTTCCCCTTTTATGGCTGTTAGGGTATACCTTATATTTTGAAGTGCTCCTATGTTCGGTTCATAAGTATTTGCATTTGCGATATCCTCTCCTTGGTTGGATCCCTTGATCAGTATGTAGTGTCCTTTTTCGTTTCTTGTACTAGTCTTTATCTTAAAGTCTATTTCGTGTGCTATGACAATTGCTACTCCAGTTTTCCGTTGCTTTCCATTTGCATGGAAGGTCTCTTGCCATCCTCTCACTTTCAGTATGTGTGTGTCCCCAGGTCTAAAGTGGGTCTCTTCTAGACTGCATATATAATGGTCTTGTTTTTGTATTCCTTCAGCCAGCCTATCTGTATTGGTTGGAGCATTTAATCCATTTACATGTAAGGTAATTATCAATATGTATGTTCCTGTTACCGTTTTGTTAGTTGTTTTTGGTTGGTTATTGGAGGTCTTTTCCTTCCTCTGTGTTTCCTGCCTAGAGAAGTTCCTTTATCATTTGTTATAAAGCTGGTGTGTGGTGCTGAATTCTCTTACCTTTTGTTTGTCTGTAAAGTTTTTAGTTTCTCCGTCCAATCTCAATGAGATTCTTGCTGAGTAGAGTAACATTGGTTGTAGCTTTTTTCCCTCTCATCTCTTTAAATTCGTATACTGCCACCCCTTTCTCTCTTGCAGAATTTCTGCTGAAATGTCAGCTGTTAACTTAAGGGGATTCCCTTGTATGGTACATGGTGCTTTTCCCTTGCTGCTTTTAATGTTTTCTATGTATTTAATTTTTAATAGTTAGATTAATACGTTTCTTGGCCTTTTTCGCCTTGGATTTATCCTGTATGGGACTCTCTGTTCTTCCTGGACTTGATTAACTCTCTCCTTTCCCATAGTAGGGAAGTTTTCAACTCTAATCTCTTCAAATATTTTCTCAGTCCTTTTCTTTTTCTCTTCCTCTTCGGTGACTCCTATAATTCGAATTTGGGTGCGTTTAATGTTGTCCCAGGGATCTCTGAGACTGTCCTCTGAGATTCTTGTTTCTTTATTCTGCTCTGCAGTAGTTATTTGAACTATTTTATCTTCCAGGTCCCTTAACCGTTCTTCTATCTCACTTATTCTGCTAGTGATCCATGCTAGAGAAGTTTTAATTTCATTTATTTTGGTCTTCATCATTGTTTGTTTGCTCTTTACTTCTTCTCGTCCCTTGCGAAACGTTTATTGTATTTTCTCTCTCCTATTTCCAAGATGTTGCATCGTCTTTCCTATCATTATTATGAATTCTTTTTCAGGTAGACTGCCTATTTCCTCTTCCTTTGTTAGGTCTGGTGCGTCTTGACCTTGCTCCTTCATCTGCTGTGTGTTTTTCGGTCTCCTCAGTTTGCTTAACTTACTGTGCTTGGGGTCTGCTTTTCACAGGCTGCATGCTCGTAGTTATTGTTGTTTTTGGTGTCTGTCCCCAGATTCTAAGGATTTTTCAGTGGGTTGTGTTGGCTTCTGGGTGGAGGGGAGTTGGGCCAGTGTTCTGGTGGATGAGGCTGGACCTTGTCTTTCTGGTGGGCACGTCCACATCTGGTGGTGTGTATTTTGGTGTCTGTGTCCTTATTATGATTTAAGGCATCCTCTCTGATAATGGATGGGGCTGTGCTTCTGTCTTGCTCATCATTTGGCATACGGTGTCCAACACTGTAGCTTGCTGGTCACTGAGTGAAGATGGGTCTCGACTTTGAGATGGAAATCTCTGGAAGATTTTCTCCATTTGATATTACGTGGAGCTGTCAGGTCTCCTGTGGACCAGTGTCCTGAAGTTGGTTCTCCCACCTCAGATGCACAGCACTGACTCCTGGATGGAGCACTAAGAGACTTTCATCCTCACGGCTCAGAATAAGTGGGAGAGGAAAGAGAAAGAAACAAAGAAAGGGGAAAAAATAAAACCAATTAAGGTAAAATAAAATAGAATGAAGTTATTAAAATAAGAAATATTTATTAAGAAAACAATTTAGAAAGTAAAAGAAACAAAACAAACGGAGAGAACCCCAGCGCAAATGGTTAAAGCTAAGCTATACAGACAAAATCACAAACAGAAGCATACACCTCCACACTCACAAAAAGAGAAAAAGTGGAAAAAATAATATATCTTTGCTCCCAAAGTCCACCTCCTCAATTTTGGGCTGATTCATTGTGTATCAGGTGTTCCACAGGTGCGGGGTGCTTCACGTTCAATGTGGAGATTTAATCCAGTCTTCCTGAGGCTGCTGGGAGAGATTTCCCTTTCTCTTCTTTGTTTGCACAGCTCTCCTGTTCGAGTTGCTTTTGCTGTATCCCATAATTTTGGGTGGTCGTATTTTCAGTGTCACTTTTTCCCAGGTAGTTGCGATTCCATGTTTGTTTTCTGCAGTGAATTCTTGGTTATGTAAGAGCATTTTGTTTCGCTTCCATGGGTTAGTATTATTTACAGTTTTTTTTCTTTTAATTCATATCTAGTCTCATAGCACTGTAGACGGAAAATATACCTTATACTATTTCAGTTTTCTTAAATTTTCTGAGGCTTTATTTGTGACCCTATATATGATATATACTGGAGAATGTTCCATGAGCACTTGAGAAGAAAGTGTTTTCTGTTGTTTTGCAATAGAATATTACATACATATGAATGAAGTCCCTCTTGTTCAATGTGTCATTTAAAGCTTATGTTTCCTGATCTATTTTCATTCTGGATGATCTGTGCATTGGTGAAAGTGGGGTGTTAATGTCCCCTACTATTATAGTGTTACTGTCAAGTTCCCCTTTTATGGCTGTTAGGGTATACCTTATGTATTGAAGTGCTCCTATGTTGGGTTCATAAGTATTTGCATTTGCGATATCCTCTCCTTGGTTGGATCCCTTGATCAGTATGTAGTGTCCTTTTTCGTTTCTTGTACTAGTCTTTATCTTAAAGTCTATTTCGTGTGCTATGACAATTGCTACTCCAGTTTTCCGTTGCTTTCCATTTGCATGGAAGGTCTCTTGCCATCCTCTCACTTTCAGTATGTGTGTGTCCCCAGGTCTAAAGTGGGTCTCTTCTAGACTGCATATATAATGGTCTTGTTTTTGTATTCCTTCAGCCAGCCTATCTGTATTGGTTGGAGCATTTAATCCATTTACATGTAAGGTAATTATCAATATGTATGTTCCTGTTACCGTTTTGTTAGTTGTTTTTGGTTGGTTATTGGAGGTCTTTTCCTTCCTCTGTGTTTCCTGCCTAGAGAAGTTCCTTTATCATTTGTTATAAAGCTGGTGTGTGGTGCTGCATTCTCTTACCTTTTGTTTGTCTGTAAAGTTTTTAGTTTCTCCGTCCAATCTCAATGAGATTCTTGCTGAGTAGAGTAACATTGGTTGTAGCTTTTTTCCCTCTCATCTCTTTAAATTCGTATATTGCCACCCCTTTCTCTCTTGCAGAATTTCTGCTGAAATGTCAGCTGTTAACTTAAGGGGATTCCCTTGTATGGTACATGGTGCTTTTCCCTTGCTGCTTTTAATGTTTTCTATGTATTTAATTTTTAATAGTTAGATTAATACGTTTCTTGGCCTTTTTCGCCTTGGATTTATCCTGTATGGGACTCTCTGTTCTTCCTGGACTTGATTAACTCTCTCCTTTCCCATAGTAGGGAAGTTTTCAACTCTAATATCTTCAAATATTTTCTCAGTCCTTTTCTTTTTCTCTTCCTCTTCGGTGACTCCTATAATTCGAATTTGGGTGCGTTTAATGTTGTCCCAGGGATCTCTGAGACTGTCCTCTGAGATTCTTGTTTCTTTATTCTGCTCTGCAGTAGTTATTTGAACTATTTTATCTTCCAGGTCCCTTAACCGTTCTTCTATCTCAGTTATTCTGCTAGTGATCCATGCTAGAGAAGTTTTAATTTCATTTATTTTGGTCTTCATCATTCTTTGTTTGCTCTTTACTTCTTCTCGTCCCTTGTGAAACGTTTATTGTATTTTCTCTCTCCTATTTCCAAGATGTTGCATCGTCTTTCCTATCATTATTATGAATTCTTTTTCAGGTACACTGCCTATTTCCTCTTCCTTTGTTAGGTCTGGTGCGTCTTGACCTTGCTCCTTCATCTGCTGTGTGTTTTTCGGTCTCCTCAGTTTGCTTAACTTACTGTGCTTGGGGTCTGCTTTTCACAGGCTGCATGCTCGTAGTTATTGTTGTTTTTGGTGTCTGTCCCCAGATTCTAAGGATTTTTCAGTGGGTTGTGTTGGCTTCTGGGTGGAGGGGAGTTGGGCCAGTGTTCTGGTGGATGAGGCTGGACCTTGTCTTTCTGGTGGGCACGTCCACATCTGGTGGTGTGTATTTTGGTGTCTGTGTCCTTATTATGATTTAAGGCATCCTCTCTGATAATGGATGGGGCTGTGCTTCTGTCTTGCTCATCATTTGGCATACGGTGTCCAACACTGTAGCTTGCTGGTCACTGAGTGAAGATGGGTCTCGACTTTGAGATGGAAATCTCTGGAAGATTTTCTCCATTTGATATTACGTGGAGCTGTCAGGTCTCCTGTGGACCAGTGTCCTGAAGTTGGTTCTCCCACCTCAGATGCACAGCACTGACTCCTGGATGGAGCACTAAGAGACTTTCATCCTCACGGCTCAGAATAAGTGGGAGAGGAAAGAGAAAGAAACAAAGAAAGGGGAAAAAATAAAACCAATTAAGGTAAAATAAAATAGAATGAAGTTATTAAAATAAGAAATATTTATTAAGAAAACAATTTAGAAAGTAAAAGAAACAAAACAAACGGAGAGAACCCCAGCGCAAATGGTTAAAGCTAAGCTATACAGACAAAATCACAAACAGAAGCATCCACCTCCACACTCACAAAAAGAGAAAAAGTGGAAAAAATAATATATCTTTGCTCCCAAAGTCCACCTCCTCAATTTTGGGCTGATTCATTGTGTATCAGGTGTTCCACAGGTGCGGGGTGCTTCACGTTCAATGTGGAGATTTAATCCAGTCTTCCTGAGGCTGCTGGGAGAGATTTCCCTTTCTCTTCTTTGTTTGCACAGCTCTCCTGTTCGAGTTGCTTTTGCTGTATCCCATAATTTTGGGTGGTCGTATTTTCAGTGTTACTTTTTCCCAGGTAGTTGTGATTCCACCTTTGTTTTCTGCAGTGAAATCTTGGTTATGTAACTGTATTTTGTTTAGCTTCCATGTGTTTGTATTATTTACAGTTTTTTTCCTTTTAATTCGTATCTAGTCTCACAGCACTGTAGGCCGAAAATATACCTTATACTATTTCAGTTTTCTTAAATTTTCTAAGTCTTTATTTGTGACCCTATATATGATATATACTGGAGAATGTTCCATGAGCACTTGAGAAGAAAGTGTTTTCTGTTGTTTTGCAATAGAATATTACATACATATGAATGAAGTCCCTCTTGTTCAATGTGTCATTTAAAGCTTATGTTTCCTGATCTATTTTCATTCTGGATGATCTGTGCATTGGTGAAAGTGGGGTGTTAATGTCCCCTACTATTATAGTGTTACTGTCAAGTTCCCCTTTTATGGCTGTTAGGGTATACCTTATGTATTGAAGTGCTCCTATGTTGGGTTCATAAGTATTTGCATTTGCGATATCTTCTCCTTGGCTGGATCCCTTGATCAGTATGTAGTGTCCTTTTTTGTTTCTTGTACTAATCTTTATCTTAAAGTCTATTTCATCTGATATGACAATTGCTACTCCAGCTTTATTTGATTTCCATTTGCGTGGAATGTCTCTTGCCATCCCCTCACTTTCAGTGTGTGGGTGTCCCCAGGTCTAAAGTGGGTCTCTTCTAGACTGCATATATAATGGTCTTGTTTTTGTATCCCTTCAGCCAGTCTATCTGTTTCAGTTGGAGCATTTAATCCATTTACCTGTAAGGTAATTATCCATATGTATGTTCCTGTTACCGTTTTGTTAGTTGTTTTTGGTTGGTTATTGGAGGTCTTTTCCTTCCTCTGTGTTTCCTGCCTAGAGAAGTTTCTTTATCATTTGTTATAAAACTGGTGTGTGGTGCTGAATTCTCTTACCTTTTGTTTGGCTGTAAAGATTTTAGTTTCTCTGTCCAATCTCAATGAGATTCTTGCTGAGTAGAGTACCTTAGGCTGCAGCTTTTTTTCCTCTCATCTCTTTAAATACGTATACTGCCACTCCCTTCTCTCTTGCAGAATTTCTGCTGAAAGGTCAGCTGTTAACTTAAGGGGATTCCCTTGTATGGTACATGGTGCTTTTCCCTTGCTGCTTTTAATATGTTTTCTATGTATTTAATTCTTAATAGTTAGATTAATACGTTTCTTGGCCTTTTTCGCCTTGGATTTATCCTGTATGGGACTCTCTGTGCTTCCTGGACTTGTTTAACTCTTTCCTTTCCCATATTAGGGAAGTTTTCAACTCTAAACTCTTCAAATATTTTCTCAGTCCTTTTCTTTTTCTCTTCCACTTCGGGGACCCCTATAATTCGAACTTTGGTGCGTTTAATGTTGTCCCAGGGATCTCTGAGACTGTCCTCTCAGATTCCTGTTTCTTTATTCTGCTCTGCAGTAGTTATTTGAACTATTTTATCTTCCAGGTCACTTAACCGTTCTTCTGCCTCAGTTATTCTGCTAGTGATCCATGCCAGAGAATTCTTAATTTCATTTATTTTGGTCTTCATCATTGTTTGTTTGCTCTTTAGTTCTTCTCGTCCCTTGTGAAAGGTTTATTGTATTTTCTCTATCTTATTTCCAAGATTTTGGATCGTCTTTCCTATCATTATTCTGAATTCTTTTTCAGGTAGACTACCTATTTGCTCTTCATTTGTTAGGTCTTGTGATTTTTGAGCTTGCTTCTTCATCTGCTGTGTGTTTTTCGGTCTCCTCATTTTGCGTAATGTACTGTGCTTGGGGTCTCCTTTTCACAGGCTGCATGCTCGTAGTTATTGTTGTTTTTGGTGTCAGTCCCCAGAGGCCAAGTTTCGTTCAGTGTGTTGTGTAGGCTTCTTGGTGGAGGCGAGTTGGGCCTGTGTTCTGGTGGATGAGGCTGGATCTTGTCTTTCTGGTGGGCACTTCCACATTTGGTGGTGTGTATTTTGGTGTCTGTGTCCTTATTATGATTTAAGGCATCCTCTCTGATAATGGATGGGGCTCTGTTTCTGTCTTGCTCATCGTTTGGCATACGATGTCCAGCACTGTAGCTTGCTGGTCACTGAGTGAAGGTGGGTCTCGACGTTGAGATGGAAATCTCTGGAAGATTTACTCCATTTGATATTATGTGGAGCTGTCAGGTCTCCTGTGGACCAGTGTCCTGAAGTTGGCTCTCCCACTTCAGATGCACAGCACTGAATCCTGGCTGGAGCACGAAGAGACTTCTTTCCTCACGGCTCAGAATAAGTGGGAGAGGAAAGAGAAAGAAACAGAGAAAGGGGATAAAATAAAACAAATTAAGGTAAAATAAAATAAAATGAAGTTATTAAAATAAGACATATTTATTAAGAAAAACATTTAGAAAGTAAAAGAAACAAAAGAAACGGAGAGAACTCCAGCACAAATGGTTATAGCTAAGCTATACAGACAAAATCACAAACAGAAGCATACACCGCTACACTCACAGAAAGAGAAAACGTGGAAAAAATACTGTATCTTTGCTCCCAAAACCCACCTCCTCAATTTTGGGCTGATTCATTGTGTATCAGGTGTTCCACAGAGGCGGAGTGCTTCACGTTGAATGTGGAGATTTAATCCACTCTTCCGGAGGCTGCTGGGAGAGATTTCCCTTTCTCTTCTTTGTTCGCACAGCTCTCCTGTTTGAGTTGATTTTGCTGTATCCCATAGTTTTGGGTGGTCGTATTTTCATTGTCCCTTTTTCCCAGGTAGTTGTGATTCCACCTTTGTTTTCTGCAGTGAAATCTTGGTTATGTAACTGCATTTTGTTTAGCTTCCATGTGTTTGTATTATTTACAGTTTTTTTTCTTTTAATTCATATCTAGTCTCACAGCACTGTAGGCCGAAAATACACTGTATACTATTTAAGTTTTCTTAAATTTTCTAAGTCTTTATTTGTGACCCTATATATGATATATACTGGAGAATGTTCCATGAGCACTTGAGAAGAAAGTGTTTTCTGTTGTTTTGCAATAGAATATTACATACATATGAATGAAGTCCCTCTTGTTCAATGTGTCATTTAAAGCTTATGTTTCCTGATCTATTTTCATTCTGGATGATCTGTGCATTGGTGAAAGTGGGGTGTTAATGTCCCCTACTATTATTGTGTTACTGTCAAGTTCCCCTTTTATGGCTGTTAGGGTATACCTTATGTATTGAAGTGCTCCTATGTTCGGTTCATAAGTATTTGCATTTGCGATATCCTCTCCTTGGTTGGATCCCTTGATCAGTATGTAGTGTCCTTTTTCGTTTCTTGTACTAGTCTTTATCTTAAAGTCTATTTCGTGTGCTATGACAATTGCTACTCCAGTTTTCCGTTGCTTTCCATTTGCATGGAGGTCTCTTGCCATCCTCTCACTTTCAGTATGTGTGTGTCCCCAGGTCTAAAGTGGGTCTCTTCTAGACTGCATATATAATGGTCTTGTTTTTGTATTCCTTCAGCCAGCCTATCTGTATTGGTTGGAGCATTTAATCCATTTACATGTAAGGTAATTATCCATATGTATGTTCCTGTTACCGTTTTGTTAGTTGTTTTTGGTTGGTTATTGGAGGTCTTTTCCTTCCTCTGTGTTTCCTGCCTAGAGAAGTTCCTTTATCATTTGTTATAAAGCTGGTGTGTGGTGCTGAATTCTCTTACCTTTTGTTTGTCTGTAAAGTTTTTAGTTTCTCCGTCCAATCTCAATGAGATTCTTGCTGAGTAGAGTAACATTGGTTGTAGCTTTTTTCCCTCTCATCTCTTTAAATTCGTATATTGCCACCCCTTTCTCTCTTGCAGAATTTCTGCTGAAAGGTCAGCTGTTAACTTAAGGGGATTCCCTTGTATGGTACATGGTGCTTTTCCCTTGCTGCTTTTAATGTTTTCTATGTATTTAATTTTTAATAGTTAGAGTAATACGTTTCTTGGCCTTTTTCTCCTTGGATTTATCCTGTATGGGACTCTCTGTTCTTCCTGGACTTGATTAACTCTCTCCTTTCCCATAGTAGGGAAGTTTTCAACTCTAATCTCTTCAAATATTTTCTCAGTCCTTTTCTTTTTCTCTTCCTCTTCGGTGACTCCTATAATTCGAATTTGGGTGCGTTTAATGTTGTCCCAGGGATCTCTGAGACTGTCCTCTGAGATTCTTGTTTCTTTATTCTGCTCTGCAGTAGTTATTTGAACTATTTTATCTTCCAGGTCCCTTAACCGTTCTTCTATCTCAGTTATTCTGCTAGTGATCCATGCTAGAGAAGTTTTAATTTCATTTATTTTGGTCTTCATCATTGTTTGTTTGCTCTTTACTTCTTCTCGTCCCTTGTGAAACGTTTATTGTATTTTCTCTCTCCTATTTCCAAGATGTTGCATCGTCTTTCCTATCATTATTATGAATTCTTTTTCAGGTAGACTGCCTATTTCCTCTTCCTGTGTTAGGTCTGGTGCGTCTTGACCTTGCTCCTTCATCTGCTGTGTGTTTTTCGGTCTCCTCAGTTTGCTTAACTTACTGTGCTTGGGGTCTGCTTTTCACAGGCTGCATGCTCGTAGTTATTGTTGTTTTTGGTGTCTGTCCCCAGATTCTAAGGATTTTTCAGTGGGTTGTGTTGGCTTCTGGGTGGAGGGGAGTTGGGCCAGTGTTCTGGTGGATGAGGCTGGACCTTGTCTTTCTGGTGGGCACGTCCACATCTGGTGGTGTGTATTTTGGTGTCTGTGTCCTTATTATGATTTAAGGCATCCTCTCTGATAATGGATGGGGCTGTGCTTCTGTCTTGCTCATCATTTGGCATACGGTGTCCAACACTGTAGCTTGCTGGTCACTGAGTGAAGATGGGTCTCGGCTTTGAGATGGAAATCTCTGGAAGATTTTCTCCATTTGATATTACGTGGAGCTGTCAGGTCTCCTGTGGACCAGTGTCCTGAAGTTGGCTCTCCCACCTCAGATGCACAGCACTGACTCCTGGCTGGAGCACTAAGAGACTTTCATCCTCACGGCTCAGAATAAGTGGGAGAGGAAAGAGAAAGAAACAAAGAAAGGGGAAAAAATAAAACCAATTAAGGTAAAATAAAATAGAATGAAGTTATTAAAATAAGAAATATTTATTAAGAAAACAATTTAGAAAGTAAAAGAAACAAAACAAACGGAGAGAACCCCAGCACAAATGGTTAAAGCTAAGCTATACAGACAAAATCACAAACAGAAGCATACACCTCCACACTCACAAAAAGAGAAAAAGTGGAAAAAATAATATATCTTTGCTCCCAAAGTCCACCTCCTCAATTTTGGGCTGATTCATTGTGTATCAGGTGTTCCACAGGTGTGGGATGCTTCACGTTCAATGTGGAGATTTAATCCACTCTTCCGGAGGCTGCTGGGAGAGATTTCCCTTTCTCTTCTTTGTTCGCACAGCTCTCCTGTTCGAGTTGCTTTTGCTGTATCCCATAGATTTGGGTGGTCGTATTTTCATTGTCCCTTTTTCCCAGGTAGTTGTGATTCCACCTTTGTTTTCTGCAGTGAAATCTTGGTTATGTAACTGCATTTTGTTTAGCTTCCATGTGTTTGTATTATTTACAGTTTTTTTCCTTTTAATTCGTATCTAGTCTCACAGCACTGTAGGCCGAAAATATACCTTATACTATTTCAGTTTTCTTAAATTTTCTAAGTCTTTATTTGTGACCCTATATATGATATATACTGGAGAATGTTCCATGAGCACTTGAGAAGAAAGTGTTTTCTGTTGTTTTGCAATAGAATATTACATACATATGAATGAAGTCCCTCTTGTTCAATGTGTCATTTAAAGCTTATGTTTCCTGATCTATTTTCATTCTGGATGATCTGTGCATTGGTGAAAGTGGGGTGTTAATGTCCCCTACTATTATAGTGTTACTGTCAAGTTCCCCTTTTATGGCTGTTAGGGTATACCTTATGTATTGAAGTGCTCCTATGTTGGGTTCATAAGTATTTGCATTTGCGATATCTTCTCCTTATCTGGATCCCTTGATCAGTATGTAGTGTCCTTTTTTGTTTCTTGTACTAATCTTTATCTTAAAGTCTATTTCATCTGATATGACAATTGCTACTCCAGGTTTATTTGATTTCCATTTGCATGGAATGTCTCTTGCTATCCCCTCACTTTCAGTGTGTGGGTGTCCCCAGGTCTAATGTGGGTCTCTTCTAGACTGCATATATAATGGTCTTGTTTTTGTATCCCTTCAGCCAGTCTATCTGTTTCAGTTGGAGCATTTAATCCATTTACCTGTAAGGTAATTATCCATATGTATGTTCCTGTTACCGTTTTGTTAGTTGTTTTTGGTTGGTTATTGGAGGTCTTTTCCTTCCTCTGTGTTTCCTGCCTAGAGAAGTTTCTTTATCATTTGTTATAAAACTGGTGTGTGGTGCTGAATTCTCTTACCTTTTGTTTGGCTGTAAAGATTTTAGTTTCTCTGTCCAATCTCAATGAGATTCTTGCTGAGTAGAGTACCTTAGGCTGCAGCTTTTTTTCCTCTCATCTCTTTAAATACGTATACTGCCACTCCCTTCTCTCTTGCAGAATTTCTGCTGAAAGGTCAGCTGTTAACTTAAGGGGATTCCCTTGTATGGTACATGGTGCTTTTCCCTTGCTGCTTATAATATGTTTTCTATGTATTTAATTCTTAATAGTTAGATTAATACGTTTCTTGGCCTTTTTCACCTTGGATTTATCCTTTATGGGACTCTCTGTGCTTCCTGGACTTGTTTAACTCTTTCCTTTCCAATATTAGGGAAGTTTTCAACTCTAAACTCTTCAAATATTTTCTCAGTCCTTTTCTTTTTCTCTTCCACTTCGGGGACCCCTATAATTCGAATTTTGGTGCGTTTAATGTTGTCCCAGGGATCTCTGAGACTGTCCTCTCAGATTCCTGTTTCTTTATTCTGCTCTGCAGTAGTTATTTGAACTATTTTATCTTCCAGGTCACTTAACCGTTCTTCTGCCTCAGTTATTCTGCTAGTGATCCATGCCAGAGAATTCTTAATTTCATTTATTTTGGTCTTCATCATTGTTTGTTTGCTCTTTAGTTCTTCTCGTCCCTTGTGAAAGGTTTATTGTATTTTCTCTATCTTATTTCCAAGATTTTGGATCGTCTTTCCTATCATTATTCTGAATTCTTTTTCAGGTAGACTACCTATTTCCTCTTCGTTTGTTAGGTCTTGTGATTTTTGAGCTTGCTTCTTCATCTGCTGTGTGTTTTTCGGTCTCCTCATTTTGCGTAACGTACTGTGCTTGGGGTCTCCTTTTCACAGGCTGCATGCTCGTAGTTATTGTTGTTTTTGGTGTCAGTCCCCAGAGGCCAAGTTTCGTTCAGTGTGTTGTGTAGGCTTCTTGGTGGAGGCGAGTTGGGCCTGTGTTCTGGTGGATGAGGCTGGATCTTGTCTTTCTGGTGGGCACTTCCACATTTGGTGGTGTGTATTTTGGTGTCTGTGTCCTTATTATGATTTAAGGCATCCTCTCTGATAATGGATGGGGCTCTGTTTCTGTCTTGCTCATCGTTTGGCATACGATGTCCAGCACTGTAGCTTGCTGGTCACTGAGTGAAGGTGGGTCTCGACGTTGAGATGGAAATCTCTGGAAGATTTACTCCATTTGATATTATGTGGAGCTGTCAGGTCTCCTGTGGACCAGTGTCCTGAAGTTGGCTCTCCCACTTCAGATGCACAGCACTGAATCCTGGCTGGAGCACGAAGAGACTTCTTTCGTCACGGCTCAGAATAAGTGGGAGAGGAAAGAGAAAGAAACAGAGAAAGGGGATAAAATAAAACAAATTAAGGTAAAATAAAATAAAATGAAGTTATTAAAATAAGACATATTTATTAAGAAAAACATTTAGAAAGTAAAAGAAACAAAAGAAACGGAGAGAACTTCAGCACAAATGGTTATAGCTAAGCTATACAGACAAAATCACAAACAGAAGCATACACCGCTACACTCACAGAAAGAGAAAACGTGGAAAAAATACTGTATCTTTGCTCCCAAAACCCACCTCCTCAATTTTGGGCTGATTCATTGTGTATCAGGTGTTCCACAGAGGCGGAGTGCTTCACGTTGAATGTGGAGATTTAATCCACTCTTCCGGAGGCTGCTGGGAGAGATTTCCCTTTCTCTTCTTTGTTCGCACAGCTCTCCTGTTTGAGTTGATTTTGCTGTATCCCATAGTTTTGGGTGGTCGTATTTTCATTGTCCCTTTTTCCCAGGTAGTTGTGATTCCACCTTTGTTTTCTGCAGTGAAATCTTGGTTATGTAACTGCATTTTGTTTAGCTTCTAAGTGTTTGTATTATTTACAGTTTTTTTTCTTTTAATTCATATCTAGTCTCACAGCACTGTAGGCCGAAAATACACCGTATACTATTTCAGTTTTCTTAAATTTTCTAAGTCTTTATTTGTGACCCTATATATGATATATACTGGAGAATGTTCCATGAGCACTTGAGAAGAAAGTGTTTTCTGTTGTTTTGCAATAGAATATTACATACATATGAATGAAGTCCCTCTTGTTCAATGTGTCATTTAAAGCTTATGTTTCCTGATCTATTTTCATTCTGGAATATCTGTGCATTGGTGAAAGTGGGGTGTTAATGTCCCCTACTATTATTGTGTTACTGTCAAGTTCCCCTTTTATGGCTGTTAGGGTATACCTTATGTATTGAAGTGCTCCTATGTTGGGTTCATAAATATTTGCATTTGCGATATCCTCTCCTTGGTTGGATCCCTTGATCAGTATGTAGTGTCCTTTTTCGTTTCTTGTACTAGTCTTTATCTTAAAGTCTATTTCGTGTGCTATGACAATTGCTACTCCAGTTTTCCGTTGCTTTCCATTTGCATGGAAGGTCTCTTGCCATCCTCTCACTTTCAGTATGTGTGTGTCCCCAGGTCTAAAGTGGGTCTCTTCTAGACTGCATATATAATGGTCTTGTTTTTGTATTCCTTCAGCCAGCCTATCTGTATTGGTTGGAGCATTTAATCCATTTACATGTAAGGTAATTATCCATATGTATGTTCCTGTTACCGTTTTGTTAGTTGTTTTTGGTTGGTTATTGGAGGTCTTTTCCTTCCTCTGTGTTTCCTGCCTAGAGAAGTTCCTTTATCATTTGTTATAAAGCTGGTGTGTGGTGCTGCATTCTCTTACCTTTTGTTTGTCTGTAAAGTTTTTAGTTTCTCCGTCCAATCTCAATGAGATTCTTGCTGAGTAGAGTAACATTGGTTGTAGCTTTTTTCCCTCTCATCTCTTTAAATTCGTATATTGCCACCCCTTTCTCTCTTGCAGAATTTCTGCTGAAAGGTCAGCTGTTAACTTAAGGGGATTCCCTTGTATGGTACATGGTGCTTTTCCCTTGCTGCTTTTAATGTTTTCTATGTATTTAATTTTTAATAGTTAGATTAATACGTTTCTTGGCCTTTTTCTCCTTGGATTTATCCTGTATGGGACTCTCTGTTCTTCCTGGACTTGATTAACTCTCTCCTTTCCCATAGTAGGGAAGTTTTCAACTCTAATCTCTTCAAATATTTTCTCAGTCCTTTTCTTTTTCTCTTCCTCTTCGGTGACTCCTATAATTCGAATTTGGGTGCGTTTAATGTTGTCCCAGGGATCTCTGAGACTGTCCTCTGAGATTCTTGTTTCTTTATTCTGCTCTGCAGTAGTTATTTGAACTATTTTATCTTCTGGGTCCCTTAACCGTTCTTCTATCTCAGTTATTCTGCTAGTGATCCATGCTAGAGAAGTTTTAATTTCATTTATTTTGGTCTTCATCATTGTTTGTTTGCTCTTTAGTTCTTCTCGTCCCTTGTGAAAGGTTTATTGTATTTTCTCTCTCCTATTTCCAAGATGTTGCATCGTCTTTCCTATCATTATTATGAATTCTTTTTCAGGTACACTGCCTATTTCCTCTTCCTGTGTTAGGTCTGGTGCGTCTTGACCTTGCTCCTTCATCTGCTGTGTGTTTTTCGGTCTCCTCAGTTTGCTTAACTTACTGTGCTTGGGGTCTGCTTTTCACAGGCTGCATGCTCGTAGTTATTGTTGTTTTTGGTGTCTGTCCCCAGATTCTAAGGATTTTTCAGTGGGTTGTGTTGGCTTCTGGGTGGAGGGGAGTTGGGCCAGTGTTCTGGTGGATGAGGCTGGACCTTGTCTTTCTGGTGGGCACGTCCACATCTGGTGGTGTGTATTTTGGTGTCTGTGTCCTTATTATGATTTAAGGCATCCTCTCTGATAATGGATGGGGCTGTGCTTCTGTCTTGCTCATCATTTGGCATACGGTGTCCAACACTGTAGCTTGCTGGTCACTGAGTGAAGATGGGTCTCGACTTTGAGATGGAAATCTCTGGAAGATTTTCTCCATTTGATATTACGTGGAGCTGTCAGGTCTCCTGTGGACCAGTGTCCTGAAGTTGGCTCTCCCACCTCAGATGCACAGCACTGACTCCTGGCTGGAGCACTAAGAGACTTTCATCCTCACGGCTCAGAATAAGTGGGAGAGGAAAGAGAAAGAAACAAAGAAAGGGGAAAAAATAAAACCAATTAAGGTAAAATAAAATAGAATGAAGTTATTAAAATAAGAAATATTTATTAAGAAAACAATTTAGAAAGTAAAAGAAACAAAACAAACGGAGAGAACCCCAGCACAAATGGTTAAAGCTAAGCTATACAGACAAAATCACAAACAGAAGCATACACCTCCACACTCACAAAAAGAGAAAAAGTGGAAAAAATAATATATCTTTGCTCCCAAAGTCCACCTCCTCAATTTTGGGCTGATTCATTGTGTATCAGGTGTTCCACAGGTGTGGGATGCTTCACGTTCAATGTGGAGATTTAATCCACTCTTCCGGAGGCTGCTGGGAGAGATTTCCCTTTCTCTTCTTTGTTCGCACAGCTCTCCTGTTCGAGTTGCTTTTGCTGTATCCCATAGTTTTGAGTGGTCGTATTTTCATTGTCCCTTTTTCCCAGGTAGTTGTGATTCCACCTTTGTTTTCTGCAGTGAAATCTTGGTTATGTAACTGCATTTTGTTTAGCTTCCATGTGTTTGTATTATTTACAGTTTTTTTCCTTTTAATTCGTATCTAGTCTCACAGCACTGTAGGCCGAAAATATACCTTATACTATTTCAGTTTTCTTAAATTTTCTAAGTCTTTATTTGTGACCCTATATATGATATATACTGGAGAATGTTCCATGAGCACTTGAGAAGAAAGTGTTTTCTGTTGTTTTGCAATAGAATATTACATACATATGAATGAAGTCCCTCTTGTTCAATGTGTCATTTAAAGCTTATGTTTCCTGATCTATTTTCATTCTGGATGATCTGTGCATTGGTGAAAGTGGGGTGTTAATGTCCCCTACTATTATAGTGTTACTGTCAAGTTCCCCTTTTATGGCTGTTAGGGTATACCTTATGTATTGAAGTGCTCCTATGTTGGCTTCATAAGTATTTGCATTTGCGATATCTTCTCCTTGGCTGGATCCCTTGATCAGTATGTAGTGTCCTTTTTTGTTTCTTGTACTAATCTTTATCTTAAAGTCTATTTCATCTGATATGACAATTGCTACTCCAGGTTTATTTGATTTCCATTTGCATGGAATGTCTCTTGCTATCCCCTCACTTTCAGTGTGTGGGTGTCCCCAGGTCTAAAGTGGGTCTCTTCTAGACTGCATATATAATGGTCTTGTTTTTGTATCCCTTCAGCCAGTCTATCTGTTTCAGTTGGAGCATTTAATCCATTTACCTGTAAGGTAATTATCCATATGTATGTTCCTGTTACCGTTTTGTTAGTTGTTTTTGGTTGGTTATTGGAGGTCTTTTCCTTCCTCTGTGTTTCCTGCCTAGAGAAGTTTCTTTATCATTTGTTATAAAACTGGTGTGTGGTGCTGAATTCTCTTACCTTTTGTTTGGCTGTAAAGATTTTAGTTTCTCTGTCCAATCTCAATGAGATTCTTGCTGAGTAGAGTACCTTAGGCTGCAGCTTTTTTTCCTCTCATCTCTTTAAATACGTATACTGCCACTCCCTTCTCTCTTGCAGAATTTCTGCTGAAAGGTCAGCTGTTAACTTAAGGGGATTCCCTTGTATGGTACATGGTGCTTTTCCCTTGCTGCTTTTAATATGTTTTCTATGTATTTAATTCTTAATAGTTAGATTAATACGTTTCTTGGCCTTTTTCGCCCTGGATTTATCCTGTATGGGACTCTCTGTGCTTCCTGGACTTGTTTAACTCTTTCCTTTCCCATATTAGGGAAGTTTTCAACTCTAAACGCTTCAAATATTTTCTCAGTCCTTTTCTTTTTCTCTTCCACTTCGGGGACCCCTATAATTCGAATTTTGGTGCGTTTAATGTTGTCCCAGGGATCTCTGAGACTGTCCTCTCAGATTCCTGTTTCTTTATTCTGCTCTGCAGTAGTTATTTGAACTATTTTATCTTCCAGGTCACTTAACCGTTCTTCTGCCTCAGTTATTCTGCTAGTGATCCATGCCAGAGAATTCTTAATTTCATTTATTTTGGTCTTCATCATTGTTTGTTTGCTCTTTAGTTCTTCTCGTCCCTTGTGAAAGGTTTATTGTATTTTCTCTATCCTATTTCCAAGATTTTGGATCGTCTTTCCTATCATTATTCTGAATTCTTTTTCAGGTAGACTACCTATTTCCTCTTCATTTGTTAGGTCTTGTGACTTTTGAGCTTGCTTCTTCATCTGCTGTGTGTTTTTCGGTCTCCTCATTTTGCGTAACGTAGTGTGCTTGGGGTCTCCTTTTCACAGGCTGCATGCTCGTAGTTATTGTTGTTTTTGGTGTCAGTCCCCAGAGGCCAAGTTTCGTTCAGTGTGTTGTGTAGGCTTCTTGGTGGAGGCGAGTTGGGCCTGTGTTCTGGTGGATGAGGCTGGATCTTGTCTTTCTGGTGGGCACTTCCACATTTGGTGGTGTGTATTTTGGTGTCTGTGTCCTTATTATGATTTAAGGCATCCTCTCTGATAATGGATGGGGCTCTGTTTCTGTCTTGCTCATCGTTTGGCATACGATGTCCAGCACTGTAGCTTGCTGGTCACTGAGTGAAGGTGGGTCTCGACGTTGAGATGGAAATCTCTGGAAGATTTACTCCATTTGATATTATGTGGAGCTGTCAGGTCTCCTGTGGACCAGTGTCCTGAAGTTGGCTCTCCCACTTCAGATGCACAGCACTGAATCCTGGCTGGAGCACGAAGAGACTTCTTTCGTCACGGCTCAGAATAAGTGGGAGAGGAAAGAGAAAGAAACAGAGAAAGGGGATAAAATAAAACAAATTAAGGTAAAATAAAATAAAATGAAGTTATTAAAATAAGACATATTTATTAAGAAAAACATTTAGAAAGTAAAAGAAACAAAAGAAACGGAGAGAACTTCAGCACAAATGGTTATAGCTAAGCTATACAGACAAAATCACAAACAGAAGCATACACCGCTACACTCACAGAAAGAGAAAACGTGGAAAAAATACTGTATCTTTGCTCCCAAAACCCACCTCCTCAATTTTGGGCTGATTCATTGTGTATCAGGTGTTCCACAGAGGCGGAGTGCTTCACGTTGAATGTGGAGATTTAATCCACTCTTCCGGAGGCTGGCTCTCCTGTTTGAGTTGATTTTGCTGTATCCCATAGTTTTGGGGTGGTCGTATTTTCATTGTCCCTTTTTCCCAGGTAGTTTGTGATTCCACCTTTGTTTTCTGCAGTGAAATCTTGGTTATGTAACTGCATTTTGTTTAGCTTCTCAGTGTTTGTATTATTTACAGTTTTGTTTTTTTAATTCATATCTAGTCTCACAGCACTGTAGGCCGAAAATACACCGTATACTATTTCAGTTTTCTTAAATTTTCTAAGTCTTTATTTGTGACCTATATATGATATATACTGGAGAATGTTCCATGAGCACTTGAGAAGAAAGTTGTTTTCTGTTGTTTTGCAATAGAATATTACATACATATGAATGAAGTCCCTCTTGTTCAATGTGTCATTTAAAGCTTATGTTTCCTGATCTATTTTCATTCTGGGAATATCTGTGCATTGGTGAAAGTGGGGTGTTAATGTCCCCTACTATTATTGTGTTACTGTCAAGTTCCCCTTTTATGGCTGTTAGGGTATACCTTATGTATTGAAGTGCTCCTATGTTGGGTTCAGATAAATATTTGCATTTGCCGATATCCTCTCCTGGTTGGATCCCTTGATCAGTATGTAGTGTCCTTTTTCGTTTCTTGTACTAGTCTTTATCTTAAAGTCTATTTCGTGTGCTATGACAATTGCTACTCCAGTTTTCCGTTTGCTTTCCATTTGCATGGAAGGTCTCTTGCCATCCTCTCACTTTCAGTATGTGTGTTGTCCCCAGGTCTAAAGTGGGTCTCTTCTAGACTGCATATATAATGGTCTTGTTTTTGTATTCCTTCAGCCAGCCTATCTGTATTGGTTGGAGCATTTAATCCATTTACATGTAAGGTAATTATCCATATGGTATGTTTCCTGTTACCGTTTTGTTAGTTGTTTTTGGTTGGTTATTGAGGTCTTTTCCTTCCTCTGTGTTTCCTGCCTAGAGAAGTTCCTTTATCATTTGTTATAAAGCTGGTGTGTGGTGCTGAATTCTCTTACCTTTTGTTTGTCTGTAAAGTTTTTAGTTTCTCCGTCCAATCTCAATGAGATTCTTGCTGAGTAGAGTAACATTGGTTGTAGCTTTTTTCACCTCTCATCTCTTTAAATTCGTATATTGCCACCCCTTTCTCTCTTGCAGAATTTCTGCTGAAAGGTCAGCTGTTAACTTAAGGGGAGTCCCTTGTATGGTACATGGTGCTTTTCCCTTGCTGCTTTTAATGTTTTCTATGTATTTAATTTTTAATAGTTAGATTAATACGTTTCTTGGCCTTTTTCTCCTTGGATTTATCCTGTATGGGACTCTCTGTTCTTCCTGGACTTGATTAACTCTCTCCTTTCCCATAGTAGGGAAGTTTTCAACTCTAATCTCTTCAAATATTTTCTCAGTCCTTTTCTTTTTCTCTTCCTCTTCCGGTGACTCCTATAATTCGAATTTGGGTGCGTTTAATGTTGTCCCAGGGATCTCTGAGACTTGTCCTCTGAGATTCTTGTTTCTTTATTCTGCTCTGCAGTAGTTATTTGAACTATTTTATCTTCCAGGTCCCTTAACCGTTCTTCTATCTCAGTTATTCTGCTAGTGATCCATGCTAGAGAAGTTTTAATTTCATTTATTTTGGTCTTCATCATTCTTTGTTTGCTCTTTACTTCTTCTCGTCCCTTGTGAAAGCGTTATTGTATTTTCTCTCTCCTATTTCCAAGATGTTGCATCGTCTTTCCTATCATTATTATGTGAATTCTTTTTTCAGGTACACTGCCTATTTCCTCTTCCTGTGTTAGGTCTGGTGCGTCTTGACCTTGCTCCTTCATCTGCTGTGTGTTTTTCGGTCTCCTCAGTATTGCTTAACTTACTGTGCTTGGGGTCTGCTTTTCACAGGCTGCATGCTCGTAGTTATTGTTGTTTTTGGTGTCTGTCCCCAGATTCTAAGGATTTTTTCAGTGGGTTGTGTTGGCTTCTGGGTGGAGGGGGAGTTGGGCCAGTGTTCTGGTGGATGAGGCTGGACCTTGTCTTTCTGGTGGGCACGTCCACATCTGGGTGGTGTGTATTTTGGTGTCTGTGTCCTTATTATGGATTTAAGGCATCCTCTCTGATAATGGATGGGGTGCTGTGCTTCTGTCTTGCTCATCATTTGGCATACGGTGTCCAACACTGTAGCTTGCTGGTCACTGAGTGAAGATGGGTCTCGACTTGGAGATGGAAATCTCTGGAAGATTTTTTCTCCATTTGATATTACGTGGAGCTGTCAGGTCTCCTTGGACCAGTGTCCTGAAGTTGGCTCTCCCACCTCAGACTGCACAGACACTGACTCCTGGCTGGAGCACTAAGAGACTTTCATCCTCACGGCTCAGAATAAGTGGGAGAGGAAAGAGAAAGAAACAAAGAAAGGGGAAAAAATAAAACCAATTAAGGTAAAATAAAATAGAATGAAGTTATTAAAATAAGAAATATTTATTAAGAAAACAATTTAGAAAGTAAAAGAAACAAAACAAACGGAGAGAGAAACCCCAGCACAAATGGTTAATGCTAAGCTATACAGACAAAATCACAAACAGAAGCATACACCTCCACACTCACAAAAAGAGAAAAAGTGGAAAAAATAATATATCTTTGCTCCCAAAGTCCACCTCCTCAATTTTGGGCTGATTCATTGTGTATCAGGTGTTCCACAGGTGTGGGATGCTTCACGTTCAATGTGGAGATTTAATCCACTCTTCCGGAGGCTGCTGGGAGAGATTTCCCTTTCTCTTCTTTGTTCGCACAGCTCTCCTGTTCGAGTTGCTTTTGGCTGTATCCCATAGTTTTGGGTGGTCGTATTTTCATTGTCCCTTTTTCCCAGGTAGTTGTGATTCCACCTTTGTTTTCTGCAGTGAAATCTTGGTTATGTAACTGCATTTGTTTAGCTTCCATGTGTTTGTATTATTTACAGTTTTTTTCCTTTTAATTCGTATCTAGTCTCGACAGCACTGTAGGCCGAAAATATACCTTATACTATTTCAGTTTTCTTAAATTTTCTAAGTCTTTATTTGTGACCCTATATATGATATATACTGGAGAATGTTCCATGAGCACTTGAGAAGAAGTGTGTTTTCTGTTGTTTTGCAATAGAATATTACATACATATGAATGAAGTCCCTCTTGTTCAATGTGTCATTTAAAGCTTATGTTTCCTGATCTATTTTCATTCTGGATGATCTGTGCATTGGTGAAAGTGGGGTGTTAATGTCCCCTACTATTATAGTGTTACTGTCAAGTTCCCCTTTTATGGCTGTTAGGGTATACCTTATGTATTGAAGTGCTCCTATGTTGGGTTCATAAGTATTTGCATTTGCGATATCTTCTCCTTGGCTGGATCCCTTGATCAGTATGTAGGTAGTGTCCTTTTTTGTTTCTTGTACTAATCTTTATCTTAAAGTCTATTTCATCTGATATGACAATTGCTACTCCAGGTTTATTTGATTTCCATTTGCATGGAATGTCTCTTGCTATCCCCCTCACTTTCAGTGTGTGGGTGTCCCCAGTGTCTAAAGTGGGTCTCTTCTAGGACTGCATATATAATGGTCTTGTTTTTGTATCCCTTCAGCCAGTCTATCTGTTCAGTTGGAGCATTTAATCCATTTACCTGTAAGGTAATTATCCATATGTATGTTCCTGTTACCGTTTTTGTTAGTTGTTTTTGGTTGGTTATTGGAGGTCTTTTCCTTCCTCTGTGTTTCCTGCCTAGAGAAGTTTCATTATCATTTGTTATAAAACTGGTGTGTGGTGCTGAATTCTCTTACCTTTTGTTTGGCTGTAAAGATTTTAGTTTCTCTGTCCAATCTCAATGAGATTCTTGCTGAGTAGAGTACTTAGGCTGCAGCTTTTTTTTCCTCTCATCTCTTTAAATACGTATACTGCCACTCCCTTCTCTCTTGCAGAATTTCTGCTGAAAGGTCAGCTGTTAACTTAAGGGGATTCCCTTGTATGGTACATGGGTGCTTTTCCCTTGCTGCTTTTAATATGTTTTCTATGTATTTAATTCTTAATAGTTAGATTAATACGTTTCTTGGCCTTTTTCGCCTTGGATTTATCCTGTATGGGACTCTCTGTGCTTCCTGGACTTGTTTAACTCTTCCTTTCCCATATTAGGGGAAGTTTTCAACTCTAAACTCTTCAAATATTTTCTCAGTCCTTTTCTTTTTTCTCTTCCACTTCGGGGACCCCTATAATTCGAATTTTGGTGCGTTTAATGTTGTCCCAGGATCTCTGAGACTGTCCTCTCAGATTCCTGTTTCTTTATTCTGCTCTGCAGTAGTTATTTGAACTATTTTATCTTCCAGGTCACTTAACCGTTCTTCTGCCTCAGTTATCTGCTAGTGATCCATGCCAGAGAATTCTTAATTTCATTTATTTTGGTCTTCATCATTGTTTGTTTGCTCTTTAGTTCTTCTCGTCCCTTGTGAAAGGTTTATTGTATTTTCTCTATCCTATTTCCAAGATTTTGGATCGTCTTTCCTATCATTATTCTGAATTCTTTTTCAGGTAGACTACCTATTTCCTCTTCATTTGTTAGGTCTTGTGACTTTTGAGCTTGCTTCTTCATCTGCTGTGTGTTTTCGGTCTCCTCATTTTGCGTAACGTAGTGTGCTTGGGGTCTCCTTTCACAGGCTGCATGCTCGTAGTTATTTGTTGTTTTTGGGTGTCAGTCCCCAGAGGCCAGTTTCGTTCAGTGTGTTGTGTAGGCTTCTTGGTGGAGGCGAGTTGGGCCTGTGTTCTGGTGGATGAGGCTGGATCTTGTCTTTCTGGTGGGCACTTCCACATTTGGTGGTGTGTATTTTGGTGGTCTGTGTCCTTATTATGATTTAAGGCATCCTCTCTGATAATGGATGGGGCTCTGTTTCTGTCTTGCTCATCGTTTGGCATACGATGTCCAGCACTGTAGCTTGCTGGTCACTGAGTGAAGGTGGGTCTCGACGTTGAGATGGAAATCTCTGGAAGATTTACTCCATTTGATATTATGTGGAGCTGTCAGGTCTCCTGTGGACCAGTGTCCTGAAGTTGGCTCTCCACTTCAGATGCACAGCACTGAATCCTGGCTGGAGCACGAAGAGACTTCTTTCGTCACGGCTCAGAATAAGTGGGAGAGGAAAGAGAAAGAAACAGAGAAAGGGGATAAAATAAAACAAATTAAGGTAAAATAAAATAAAATGAAGTTATTAAAATAAGACATATTTATTAAGAAAAACATTTAGAAAGTAAAAGAAACAAAAGAAACGGAGAGAACTTCAGCACAAATGGTTATAGCTAAGCTATACAGACAAAATCACAAACAGAAGCATACACCGCTACACTCACAGAAAGAGAAAACGTGGAAAAAATACTGTATCTTTGCTCCCAAAACCCACCTCCTCAATTTTGGGCTGATTAATTGTGTATCAGGTGTTCCACAGAGGCGGAGTGCTTCACGTTGAATGTGGAGATTTAATCCACTCTTCCGGAGGCTGCTGGGAGAGATTTCCCTTTCTCTTCTTTGTTCGCACAGCTCTCCTGTTTGAGTTGATTTTGCTGTATCCCATAGTTTTGGGTGGTCGTATTTTCATTGTCCCTTTTTCCCAGGTAGTTGTGATTCCACCTTTGTTTTCTGCAGTGAAATCTTGGTTATGTAACTGCATTTTGTTTAGCTTCTAAGTGTTTGTATTATTTACAGTTTTTTTTCTTTTAATTCATATCTAGTCTCACAGCACTGTAGGCCGAAAATACACCGTATACTATTTCAGTTTTCTTAAATTTTCTAAGTCTTTATTTGTGACCCTATATATGATATATACTGGAGAATGTTCCATGAGCACTTGAGAAGAAAGTGTTTTCTGTTGTTTTGCAATAGAATATTACATACATATGAATGAAGTCCCTCTTGTTCAATGTGTCATTTAAAGCTTATGTTTCCTGATCTATTTTCATTCTGGAATATCTGTGCATTGGTGAAAGTGGGGTGTTAATGTCCCCTACTATTATTGTGTTACTGTCAAGTTCCCCTTTTATGGCTGTTAGGGTATACCTTATGTATTGAAGTGCTCCTATGTTGGGTTCATAAATATTTGCATTTGCGATATCCTCTCCTTGGTTGGATCCCTTGATCAGTATGTAGTGTCCTTTTTCGTTTCTTGTACTAGTCTTTATCTTAAAGTCTATTTCGTGTGCTATGACAATTGCTACTCCAGTTTTCCGTTGCTTTCCATTTGCATGGAAGGTCTCTTGCCATCCTCTCACTTTCAGTATGTGTGTGTCCCCAGGTCTAAAGTGGGTCTCTTGTAGACTGCATATATAATGGTCTTGTTTTTGTATTCCTTCAGCCAGCCTATCTGTATTGGTTGGAGCATTTAATCCATTTACATGTAAGGTAATTATCCATATGTATGTTCCTGTTACCGTTTTGTTAGTTGTTTTTGGTTGGTTATTGGAGGTCTTTTCCTTCCTCTGTGTTTCCTGCCTAGAGAAGTTCCTTTATCATTTGTTATAAAGCTGGTGTGTGGTGCTGAATTCTCTTACCTTTTGTTTGTCTGTAAAGTTTTTAGTTTCTCCGTCCAATCTCAATGAGATTCTTGCTGAGTAGAGTAACATTGGTTGTAGCTTTTTTCCCTCTCATCTCTTTAAATTCGTATATTGCCACCCCTTTCTCTCTTGCAGAATTTCTGCTGAAAGGTCAGCTGTTAACTTAAGGGGATTCCCTTGTATGGTACATGGTGCTTTTCCCTTGCTGCTTTTAATGTTTTCTATGTATTTAATTTTTAATAGTTAGATTAATACGTTTCTTGGCCTTTTTCTCCTTGGATTTATCCTGTATGGGACTCTCTGTTCTTCCTGGACTTGATTAACTCTCTCCTTTCCCATAGTAGGGAAGTTTTCAACTCTAATCTCTTCAAATATTTTCTCAGTCCTTTTCTTTTTCTCTTCCTCTTCGGTGACTCCTATAATTCGAATTTGGGTGCGTTTAATGTTGTCCCAGGGATCTCTGAGACTGTCCTCTGAGATTCTTGTTTCTTTATTCTGCTCTGCAGTAGTTATTTGAACTATTTTATCTTCCAGGTCCCTTAACCGTTCTTCTATCTCAGTTATTCTGCTAGTGATCCATGCTAGAGAAGTTTTAATTTCATTTATTTTGGTCTTCATCATTGTTTGTTTGCTCTTTACTTCTTCTCGTCCCTTGTGAAACGTTTATTGTATTTTCTCTCTCCTATTTCCAAGATGTTGCATCGTCTTTCCTATCATTATTATGAATTCTTTTTCAGGTACACTGCCTATTTCCTCTTCCTGTGTTAGGTCTGGTGCGTCTTGACCTTGCTCCTTCATCTGCTGTGTGTTTTTCGGTCTCCTCAGTTTGCTTAACTTACTGTGCTTAGGGTCTGCTTTTCACAGGCTGCATGCTCGTAGTTATTGTTGTTTTTGGTGTCTGTCCCCAGATTCTAAGGATTTTTCAGTGGGTTGTGTTGGCTTCTGGGTGGAGGGGAGTTGGGCCAGTGTTCTGGTGGATGAGGCTGGACCTTGTCTTTCTGGTGGGCACGTCCACATCTGGTGGTGTGTATTTTGGTGTCTGTGTCCTTATTATGATTTAAGGCATCCTCTCTGATAATGGATGGGGCTGTGCTTCTGTCTTGCTCATCATTTGGCATACGGTGTCCAACACTGTAGCTTGCTGGTCACTGAGTGAAGATGGGTCTCGACTTTGAGATGGAAATCTCTGGAAGATTTTCTCCATTTGATATTACGTGGAGCTGTCAGGTCTCCTGTGGACCAGTGTCCTGAAGTTGGCTCTCCTACCTCAGATGCACAGCACTGACTCCTGGCTGGAGCACTAAGAGACTTTCATCCTCACGGCTCAGAATAAGTGGGAGAGGAAAGAGAAAGAAACAAAGAAAGGGGAAAAAATAAAACCAATTAAGGTAAAATAAAATAGAATGAAGTTATTAAAATAAGAAATATTTATTAAGAAAACAATTTAGAAAGTAAAAGAAACAAAACAAACGGAGAGAACCCCAGCACAAATGGTTAAAGCTAAGCTATACAGACAAAATCACAAACAGAAGCATACACCTCCACACTCACAAAAAGAGAAAAAGTGGAAAAAATAATATATCTTTGCTCCCAAAGTCCACCTCCTCAATTTTGGGCTGATTCATTGTGTATCAGGTGTTCCACAGGTGTGGGATGCTTCACGTTCAATGTGGAGATTTAATCCACTCTTCCGGAGGCTGCTGGGAGAGATTTCCCTTTCTCTTCTTTGTTCGCACAGCTCTCCTGTTCGAGTTGCTTTTGCTGTATCCCATAGTTTTGGGTGGTCGTATTTTCATTGTCCCTTTTTCCCAGGTAGTTGTGATTCCACCTTTGTTTTCTGCAGTGAAATCTTGGTTATGTAACTGCATTTTGTTTAGCTTCCATGTGTTTGTATTATTTACAGTTTTTTTCCTTTTAATTCGTATCTAGTCTCACAGCACTGTAGGCCGAAAATATACCTTATACTATTTCAGTTTTCTTAAATTTTCTAAGTCTTTATTTGTGACCCTATATATGATATATACTGGAGAATGTTCCATGAGCACTTGAGAAGAAAGTGTTTTCTGTTGTTTTGCAATAGAATATTACATACATATGAATGAAGTCCCTCTTGTTCAATGTGTCATTTAAAGCTTATGTTTCCTGATCTATTTTCATTCTGGATGATCTGTGCATTGGTGAAAGTGGGGTGTTAATGTCCCCTACTATTATAGTGTTACTGTCAAGTTCCCCTTTTATGGCTGTTAGGGTATACCTTATGTATTGAAGTGCTCCTATGTTGGGTTCATAAGTATTTGCATTTGCGATATCTTCTCCTTGGCTGGATCCCTTGATCAGTATGTAGTGTCCTTTTTTGTTTCTTGTACTAATCTTTATCTTAAAGTCTATTTCATCTGATATGACAATTGCTACTCCAGGTTTATTTGATTTCCATTTGCATGGAATGTCTCTTGCTATCCCCTCACTTTCAGTGTGTGGGTGTCCCCAGGTCTAAAGTGGGTCTCTTCTAGACTGCATATATAATGGTCTTGTTTTTGTATCCCTTCAGCCAGTCTATCTGTTTCAGTTGGAGCATTTAATCCATTTACCTGTAAGGTAATTATCCATATGTATGTTCCTGTTACCGTTTTGTTAGTTGTTTTTGGTTGGTTATTGGAGGTCTTTTCCTTCCTCTGTGTTTCCTGCCTAGAGAAGTTTCTTTATCATTTGTTATAAAACTGGTGTGTGGTGCTGAATTCTCTTACCTTTTGTTTGGCTGTAAAGATTTTAGTTTCTCTGTCCAATCTCAATGAGATTCTTGCTGAGTAGAGTACCTTAGGCTGCAGCTTTTTTTCCTCTCATCTCTTTAAATACGTATACTGCCACTCCCTTCTCTCTTGCAGAATTTCTGCTGAAAGGTCAGCTGTTAACTTAAGGGGATTCCCTTGTATGGTACATGGTGCTTTTCCCTTGCTGCTTTTAATATGTTTTCTATGTATTTAATTCTTAATAGTTAGATTAATACGTTTCTTGGCCTTTTTCGCCTTGGATTTATCCTGTATGGGACTCTCTGTGCTTCCTGGACTTGTTTAACTCTTTCCTTTCCCATATTAGGGAAGTTTTCAACTCTAAACTCTTCAAATATTTTCTCAGTCCTTTTCTTTTTCTCTTCCACTTCGGGGACCCCTATAATTCGAATTTTGGTGCGTTTAATGTTGTCCCAGGGATCTCTGAGACTGTCCTCTCAGATTCCTGTTTCTTTATTCTGCTCTGCAGTAGTTATTTGAACTATTTTATCTTCCAGGTCACTTAACCGTTCTTCTGCCTCAGTTATTCTGCTAGTGATCCATGCCAGAGAATTCTTAATTTCATTTATTTTGGTCTTCATCATTGTTTGTTTGCTCTTTAGTTCTTCTCGTCCCTTGTGAAAGGTTTATTGTATTTTCTCTATCCTATTTCCAAGATTTTGGATCGTCTTTCCTATCATTATTCTGAATTCTTTTTCAGGTAGACTACCTATTTCCTCTTCATTTGTTAGGTCTTGTGACTTTTGAGCTTGCTTCTTCATCTGCTGTGTGTTTTTCGGTCTCCTCATTTTGCGTAACGTAGTGTGCTTGGGGTCTCCTTTTCACAGGCTGCATGCTCGTAGTTATTGTTGTTTTTGGTGTCAGTCCCCAGAGGCCAAGTTTCGTTCAGTGTGTTGTGTAGGCTTCTTGGTGGAGGCGAGTTGGGCCTGTGTTCTGGTGGATGAGGCTGGATCTTGTCTTTCTGGTGGGCACTTCCACATTTGGTGGTGTGTATTTTGGTGTCTGTGTCCTTATTATGATTTAAGGCATCCTCTCTGATAATGGATGGGGCTCTGTTTCTGTCTTGCTCATCGTTTGGCATACGATGTCCAGCACTGTAGCTTGCTGGTCACTGAGTGAAGGTGGGTCTCGACGTTGAGATGGAAATCTCTGGAAGATTTACTCCATTTGATATTATGTGGAGCTGTCAGGTCTCCTGTGGACCAGTGTCCTGAAGTTGGCTCTCCCACTTCAGATGCACAGCACTGAATCCTGGCTGGAGCACGAAGAGACTTCTTTCGTCACGGCTCAGAATAAGTGGGAGAGGAAAGAGAAAGAAACAGAGAAAGGGGATAAAATAAAACAAATTAAGGTAAAATAAAATAAAATGAAGTTATTAAAATAAGACATATTTATTAAGAAAAACATTTAGAAAGTAAAAGAAACAAAAGAAACGGAGAGAACTTCAGCACAAATGGTTATAGCTAAGCTATACAGACAAAATCACAAACAGAAGCATACACCGCTACACTCACAGAAAGAGAAAACGTGGAAAAAATACTGTATCTTTGCTCCCAAAACCCACCTCCTCAATTTTGGGCTGATTAATTGTGTATCAGGTGTTCCACAGAGGCGGAGTGCTTCACGTTGAATGTGGAGATTTAATCCACTCTTCCGGAGGCTGCTGGGAGAGATTTCCCTTTCTCTTCTTTGTTCGCACAGCTCTCCTGTTTGAGTTGATTTTGCTGTATCCCATAGTTTTGGGTGGTCGTATTTTCATTGTCCCTTTTTCCCAGGTAGTTGTGATTCCACCTTTGTTTTCTGCAGTGAAATCTTGGTTATGTAACTGCATTTTGTTTAGCTTCTAAGTGTTTGTATTATTTACAGTTTTTTTTCTTTTAATTCATATCTAGTCTCACAGCACTGTAGGCCGAAAATACACCGTATACTATTTCAGTTTTCTTAAATTTTCTAAGTCTTTATTTGTGACCCTATATATGATATATACTGGAGAATGTTCCATGAGCACTTGAGAAGAAAGTGTTTTCTGTTGTTTTGCAATAGAATATTACATACATATGAATGAAGTCCCTCTTGTTCAATGTGTCATTTAAAGCTTATGTTTCCTGATCTATTTTCATTCTGGAATATCTGTGCATTGGTGAAAGTGGGGTGTTAATGTCCCCTACTATTATTGTGTTACTGTCAAGTTCCCCTTTTATGGCTGTTAGGGTATACCTTATGTATTGAAGTGCTCCTATGTTGGGTTCATAAATATTTGCATTTGCGATATCCTCTCCTTGGTTGGATCCCTTGATCAGTATGTAGTGTCCTTTTTCGTTTCTTGTACTAGTCTTTATCTTAAAGTCTATTTCGTGTGCTATGACAATTGCTACTCCAGTTTTCCGTTGCTTTCCATTTGCATGGAAGGTCTCTTGCCATCCTCTCACTTTCAGTATGTGTGTGTCCCCAGGTCTAAAGTGGGTCTCTTCTAGACTGCATATATAATGGTCTTGTTTTTGTATTCCTTCAGCCAGCCTATCTGTATTGGTTGGAGCATTTAATCCATTTACATGTAAGGTAATTATCCATATGTATGTTCCTGTTACCGTTTTGTTAGTTGTTTTTGGTTGGTTATTGGAGGTCTTTTCCTTCCTCTGTGTTTCCTGCCTAGAGAAGTTCCTTTATCATTTGTTATAAAGCTGGTGTGTGGTGCTGAATTCTCTTACCTTTTGTTTGTCTGTAAAGTTTTTAGTTTCTCCGTCCAATCTCAATGAGATTCTTGCTGAGTAGAGTAACATTGGTTGTAGCTTTTTTCCCTCTCATCTCTTTAAATTCGTATATTGCCACCCCTTTCTCTCTTGCAGAATTTCTGCTGAAAGGTCAGCTGTTAACTTAAGGGGATTCCCTTGTATGGTACATGGTGCTTTTCCCTTGCTGCTTTTAATGTTTTCTATGTATTTAATTTTTAATAGTTAGATTAATACGTTTCTTGGCCTTTTTCTCCTTGGATTTATCCTGTATGGGACTCTCTGTTCTTCCTGGACTTGATTAACTCTCTCCTTTCCCATAGTAGGGAAGTTTTCAACTCTAATCTCTTCAAATATTTTCTCAGTCCTTTTCTTTTTCTCTTCCTCTTCGGTGACTCCTATAATTCGAATTTGGGTGCGTTTAATGTTGTCCCAGGGATCTCTGAGACTGTCCTCTGAGATTCTTGTTTCTTTATTCTGCTCTGCAGTAGTTATTTGAACTATTTTATCTTCCAGGTCCCTTAACCGTTCTTCTATCTCAGTTATTCTGCTAGTGATCCATGCTAGAGAAGTTTTAATTTCATTTATTTTGGTCTTCATGATTGTTTGTTTGCTCTTTACTTCTTCTCGTCCCTTGTGAAACGTTTATTGTATTTTCTCTCTCCTATTTCCAAGATGTTGCATCGTCTTTCCTATCATTATTATGAATTCTTTTTCAGGTACACTGCCTATTTCCTCTTCCTGTGTTAGGTCTGGTGCGTCTTGACCTTGCTCCTTCATCTGCTGTGTGTTTTTCGGTCTCCTCAGTTTGCTTAACTTACTGTGCTTAGGGTCTGCTTTTCACAGGCTGCATGCTCGTAGTTATTGTTGTTTTTGGTGTCTGTCCCCAGATTCTAAGGATTTTTCAGTGGGTTGTGTTGGCTTCTGGGTGGAGGGGAGTTGGGCCAGTGTTCTGGTGGATGAGGCTGGACCTTGTCTTTCTGGTGGGCACGTCCACATCTGGTGGTGTGTATTTTGGTGTCTGTGTCCTTATTATGATTTAAGGCATCCTCTCTGATAATGGATGGGGCTGTGCTTCTGTCTTGCTCATCATTTGGCATACGGTGTCCAACACTGTAGCTTGCTGGTCACTGAGTGAAGATGGGTCTCGACTTTGAGATGGAAATCTCTGGAAGATTTTCTCCATTTGATATTACGTGGAGCTGTCAGGTCTCCTGTGGACCAGTGTCCTGAAGTTGGCTCTCCTACCTCAGATGCACAGCACTGACTCCTGGCTGGAGCACTAAGAGACTTTCATCCTCACGGCTCAGAATAAGTGGGAGAGGAAAGAGAAAGAAACAAAGAAAGGGGAAAAAATAAAACCAATTAAGGTAAAATAAAATAGAATGAAGTTATTAAAATAAGAAATATTTATTAAGAAAACAATTTAGAAAGTAAAAGAAACAAAACAAACGGAGAGAACCCCAGCACAAATGGTTAAAGCTAAGCTATACAGACAAAATCACAAACAGAAGCATACACCTCCACACTCACAAAAAGAGAAAAAGTGGAAAAAATAATATATCTTTGCTCCCAAAGTCCACCTCCTCAATTTTGGGCTGATTCATTGTGTATCAGGTGTTCCACAGGTGTGGGATGCTTCACGTTCAATGTGGAGATTTAATCCACTCTTCCGGAGGCTGCTGGGAGAGATTTCCCTTTCTCTTCTTTTTTCGCACAGCTCTCCTGTTCGAGTTGCTTTTGCTGTATCCCATAGTTTTGGGTGGTCGTATTTTCATTGTCCCTTTTTCCCAGGTAGTTGTGATTCCACCTTTGTTTTCTGCAGTGAAATCTTGGTTATGTAACTGCATTTTGTTTAGCTTCCATGTGTTTGTATTATTTACAGTTTTTTTCCTTTTAATTCGTATCTAGTCTCACAGCACTGTAGGCCGAAAATATACCTTATACTATTTCAGTTTTCTTAAATTTTCTAAGTCTTTATTTGTGACCCTATATATGATATATACTTGAGAATGTTCCATGAGCACTTGAGAAGAAAGTGTTTTCTGTTGTTTTGCAATAGAATATTACATACATATGAATGAAGTCCCTCTTGTTCAATGTGTCATTTAAAGCTTATGTTTCCTGATCTATTTTCATTCTGGATGATCTGTGCATTGGTGAAAGTGGGGTGTTAATGTCCCCTACTATTATAGTGTTACTGTCAAGTTCCCCTTTTATGGCTGTTAGGGTATACCTTATGTATTGAAGTGCTCCTATGTTGGGTTCATAAGTATTTGCATTTGCGATATCTTCTCCTTGGCTGGATCCCTTGATCAGTATGTAGTGTCCTTTTTTGTTTCTTGTACTAATCTTTATCTTAAAGTCTATTTCATCTGATATGACAATTGCTACTCCAGGTTTATTTGATTTCCATTTGCATGGAATGTCTCTTGCTATCCCCTCACTTTCAGTGTGTGGGTGTCCCCAGGTCTAAAGTGGGTCTCTTCTAGACTGCATATATAATGGTCTTGTTTTTGTATCCCTTCAGCCAGTCTATCTGTTTCAGTTGGAGCATTTAATCCATTTACCTGTAAGGTAATTATCCATATGTATGTTCCTGTTACCGTTTTGTTAGTTGTTTTTGGTTGGTTATTGGAGGTCTTTTCCTTCCTCTGTGTTTCCTGCCTAGAGAAGTTTCTTTATCATTTGTTATAAAACTGGTGTGTGGTGCTGAATTCTCTTACCTTTTGTTTGGCTGTAAAGATTTTAGTTTCTCTGTCCAATCTCAATGAGATTCTTGCTGAGTAGAGTACCTTAGGCTGCAGCTTTTTTTCCTCTCATCTCTTTAAATACGTATACTGCCACTCCCTTCTCTCTTGCAGAATTTCTGCTGAAAGGTCAGCTGTTAACTTAAGGGGATTCCCTTGTATGGTACATGGTGCTTTTCCCTTGCTGCTTTTAATATGTTTTCTATGTATTTAATTCTTAATAGTTAGATTAATACGTTTCTTGGCCTTTTTCGCCTTGGATTTATCCTGTATGGGACTCTCTGTGCTTCCTGGACTTGATTAACTCTTTCCGTGCCCATATTAGGGAAGTTTTCAACTCTAAACCCTTCAAATATTTTCTCAGTCCTTTTCTTTTTCTCTTCCACTTCGGGGACCCCTATAATTCGAATTTTGGTGCGTTTAATGTTGTCCCAGGGATCTCTGAGACTGTCCTCTCAGATTCCTGTTTCTTTATTCTGCTCTGCAGTAGTTATTTGAACTATTTTATCTTCCAGGTCACTTAACCATTCTTCTGCCTCAGTTATTCTGCTAGTGATCCATGCCAGAGAATTCTTAATTTCATTTATTTTGGTCTTCATCATTGTTTGTTTGCTCTTTAGTTCTTCTCGTCCCTTGTGAAAGGTTTATTGTATTTTCTCTATCCTATTTCCAAGATTTTGGATCGTCTTTCCTATCATTATTCTGAATTCTTTTTCAGGTAGACTACCTATTTCCTCTTCATTTGTTAGGTCTTGTGACTTTTGAGCTTGCTTCTTCATCTGCTGTGTGTTTTTCGGTCTCCTCATTTTGCGTAACGTACTGTGCTTGGGGTCTCCTTTTCACAGGCTGCATGCTCGTAGTTATTGTTGTTTTTGGTGTCAGTCCCCAGAGGCCAAGTTTCGTTCAGTGTGTTGTGTAGGCTTCTTGGTGGAGGCGAGTTGGGCCTGTGTTCTGGTGGATGAGGCTGGATCTTGTCTTTCTGGTGGGCACTTCCACATTTGGTGGTGTGTATTTTGGTGTCTGTGTCCTTATTATGATTTAAGGCATCCTCTCTGATAATGGATGGGGCTCTGTTTCTGTCTTGCTCATCGTTTGGCATACGATGTCCAGCACTGTAGCTTGCTGGTCACTGAGTGAAGGTGGGTCTCGACGTCGAGATGGAAATCTCTGGAAGATTTACTCCATTTGATATTATGTGGAGCTGTCAGGTCTCCTGTGGACCAGTGTCCTGAAGTTGGCTCTCCCACTTCAGATGCACAGCACTGAATCCTGGCTGGAGCACGAAGAGACTTCTTTCCTCACGGCTCAGAATAAGTGGGAGAGGAAAGAGAAAGAAACAGAGAAAGGGGATAAAATAAAACAAATTAAGGTAAAATAAAATAAAATGAAGTTATTAAAATAAGACATATTTATTAAGAAAAACATTTAGAAAGTAAAAGAAACAAAAGAAACGGAGAGAACTCCAGCACAAATGGTTATAGCTAAGCTATACAGACAAAATCACAAACAGAAGCATACACCGCTACACTCACAGAAAGAGAAAACGTGGAAAAAATACTGTATCTTTGCTCCCAAAACCCACCTCCTCAATTTTGGGCTGATTCATTGTGTATCAGGTGTTCCACAGAGGCGGAGTGCTTCACGTTGAATGTGGAGATTTAATCCACTCTTCCGGAGGCTGCTGGGAGAGATTTCCCTTTCTCTTCTTTGTTCGCACAGCTCTCCTGTTTGAGTTGATTTTGCTGTATCCCATAGTTTTGGGTGGTCGTATTTTCATTGTCCCTTTTTCCCAGGTAGTTGTGATTCCACCTTTGTTTTCTGCAGTGAAATCTTGGTTATGTAACTGCATTTTGTTTAGCTTCCATGTGTTTGTATTATTTACAGTTTTTTTTCTTTTAATTCATATCTAGTCTCACAGCACTGTAGGCCGAAAATACACTGTATACTATTTAAGTTTTCTTAAATTTTCTAAGTCTTTATTTGTGACCCTATATATGATATATACTGGAGAATGTTCCATGAGCACTTGAGAAGAAAGTGTTTTCTGTTGTTTTGCAATAGAATATTACATACATATGAATGAAGTCCCTCTTGTTCAATGTGTCATTTAAAGCTTATGTTTCCTGATCCATTTTCATTCTGGATGATCTGTGCATTGGTGAAAGTGGGGTGTTAATGTCCCCTACTATTATTGTGTTACTGTCAAGTTCCCCTTTTATGGCTGTTAGGGTATACCTTATGTATTGAAGTGCTCCTATGTTGGGTTCATAAATATTTGCATTTGCGATATCCTCTCCTTGGTTGGATCCCTTGATCAGTATGTAGTGTCCTTTTTCGTTTCTTGTACTAGTCTTTATCTTAAAGTCTATTTCGTGTGCTATGACAATTGCTACTCCAGTTTTCCGTTGCTTTCCATTTGCATGGAAGGTCTCTTGCCATCCTCTCACTTTCAGTGTGTCCCCAGGTCTAAAGTGGGTCTCTTCTAGACTGCATATATAATGGTCTTGTTTTTGTATTCCTTCAGCCAGCCTATCTGTATTGGTTGGAGCATTTAATCCATTTACATGTAAGGTAATTATCCATATGTATGTTCCTGTTACCGTTTTGTTAGTTGTTTTTGGTTGGTTATTGGAGGTCTTTTCCTTCCTCTGTGTTTCCTGCCTAGAGAAGTTCCTTTATCATTTGTTATAAAGCTGGTGTGTGGTGCTGAATTCTCTTACCTTTTGTTTGTCTGTAAAGTTTTTAGTTTCTCCGTCCAATCTCAATGAGATTCTTGCTGAGTAGAGTAACATTGGTTGTAGCTTTTTTCCCTCTCATCTCTTTAAATTCGTATATTGCCACCCCTTTCTCTCTTGCAGAATTTCTGCTGAAAGGTCAGCTGTTAACTTAAGGGGATTCCCTTGTATGGTACATGGTGCTTTTCCCTTGCTGCTTTTAATGTTTTCTATGTATTTAATTTTTAATAGTTAGATTAATACGTTTCTTGGCCTTTTTCTCCTTGGATTTATCCTGTATGGGACTCTCTGTTCTTCCTGGACTTGATTAACTCTCTCCTTTCCCATAGTAGGGAAGTTTTCAACTCTAATCTCTTCAAATATTTTCTCAGTCCTTTTCTTTTTCTCTTCCTCTTCGGTGACTCCTATAATTCGAATTTGGGTGCGTTTAATGTTGTCCCAGGGATCTCTGAGACTGTCCTCTGAGATTCTTGTTTCTTTATTCTGCTCTGCAGTAGTTATTTGAACTATTTTATCTTCCAGGTCCCTTAACCGTTCTTCTATCTCAGTTATTCTGCTAGTGATCCATGCTAGAGAAGTTTTAATTTCATTTATTTTGGTCTTCATGATTGTTTGTTTGCTCTTTACTTCTTCTCGTCCCTTGTGAAACGTTTATTGTATTTTCTCTCTCCTATTTCCAAGATGTTGCATCGTCTTTCCTATCATTATTATGAATTCTTTTTCAGGTAGACTGCCTATTTCCTCTTCCTTTGTTAGGTCTGGTGCGTCTTGACCTTGCTCCTTCATCTGCTGTGTGTTTTTCGGTCTCCTCAGTTTGCTTAACTTACTGTGCTTAGGGTCTGCTTTTCACAGGCTGCATGCTCGTAGTTATTGTTGTTTTTGGTGTCTGTCCCCAGATTCTAAGGATTTTTCAGTGGGTTGTGTTGGCTTCTGGGTGGAGGGGAGTTGGGCCAGTGTTCTGGTGGATGAGGCTGGACCTTGTCTTTCTGGTGGGCACGTCCACATCTGGTGGTGTGTATTTTGGTGTCTGTGTCCTTATTATGATTTAAGGCATCCTCTCTGATAATGGATGGGGCTGTGCTTGTGTCTTGCTCATCATTTGGCATACGGTGTCCAACACTGTAGCTTGCTGGTCACTGAGTGAAGATGGGTCTCGGCTTTGAGATGGAAATCTCTGGAAGATTTTCTCCATTTGATATTACGTGGAGCTGTCAGGTCTCCTGTGGACCAGTGTCCTGAAGTTGGCTCTCCCACCTCAGATGCACAGCACTGACTCCTGGCTGGAGCACTAAGAGACTTTCATCCTCACGGCTCAGAATAAGTGGGAGAGGAAAGAGAAAGAAACAAAGAAAGGGGAAAAAATAAAACCAATTAAGGTAAAATAAAATAGAATGAAGTTATTAAAATAAGAAATATTTATTAAGAAAACAATTTAGAAAGTAAAAGAAACAAAACAAACGGAGAGAACCCCAGCACAAATGGTTAAAGCTAAGCTATACAGACAAAATCACAAACAGAAGCATACACCTCCACACTCACAAAAAGAGAAAAAGTGGAAAAAATAATATATCTTTGCTCCCAAAGTCCACCTCCTCAATTTTGGGCTGATTCATTGTGTATCAGGTGTTCCACAGGTGTGGGATGCTTCACGTTCAATGTGGAGATTTAATCCACTCTTCCGGAGGCTGCTGGGAGAGATTTCCCTTTCTCTTCTTTGTTCGCACAGCTCTCCTGTTCGAGTTGCTTTTGCTGTATCCCATAGTTTTGGGTGGTCGTATTTTCATTGTCCCTTTTTCCCAGGTAGTTGTGATTCCACCTTTGTTTTCTGCAGTGAATTCTTGGTTATGTAAGAGCATTTTGTTTCGCTACCATGTGTTAGTATTATTTACAGTTTTTTTTCTTTTAATTCATATCTAGTCTCATAGCACTGTAGACGGAAAATATACCTTATACTATTTCAGTTTTCTTAAATTTTCTGAGGCTTTATTTGTGACCCTATATATGATATATACTGGAGAATGTTCCATGAGCACTTGAGAAGAAAGTGTTTTCTGTTGTTTTGCAATAGAATATTACATACATATGAATGAAGTCCCTCTTGTTCAATGTGTCATTTAAAGCTTATGTTTCCTGATCTATTTTCATTCTGGATGATCTGTGCATTGGTGAAAGTGGGGTGTTAATGTCCCCTACTATTATTGTGTTACTGTCAAGTTCCCCTTTTATGGCTGTTAGGGTATACCTTATATTTTGAAGTACTCCTATGTTGGGTTCATAAGTATTTGCATTTGCGATATCCTCTCCTTGGTTGGATCCCTTGATCAGTATGTAGTGTCCTTTTTTGTTTCTTGTACTAATCTTTATCTTAAAGTCTATTTCATCTGATATGACAATTGCTACTCCAGCTTTATTTGATTTCCATTTGCGTGGAATGTCTCTTGCCATCCCCTCACTTTCAGTGTGTGGGTGTCCCCAGGTCTAAAGTGGGTCTCTTCTAGACTGCATATATAATGGTCTTGTTTTTGTATCCCTTCAGCCAGTCTATCTGTTTCAGTTGGAGCATTTAATCCATTTACCTGTAAGGTAATTATCCATATGTATGTTCCTGTTACCGTTTTGTTAGTTGTTTTTGGTTGGTTATTGGAGGTCTTTTCCTTCCTCTGTGTTTCCTGCCTAGAGAAGTTTCTTTATCATTTGTTATAAAACTGGTGTGTGGTGCTGAATTCTCTTACCTTTTGTTTGGCTGTAAAGATTTTAGTTTCTCTGTCCAATCTCAATGAGATTCTTGCTGAGTAGAGTACCTTAGGCTGCAGCTTTTTTTCCTCTCATCTCTTTAAATACGTATACTGCCACTCCCTTCTCTCTTGCAGAATTTCTGCTGAAAGGTCAGCTGTTAACTTAAGGGGATTCCCGTGTATGGTACATGGTGCTTTTCCCTTGCTGCTTTTAATATGTTTTCTATGTATTTAATTTTTAATAGTTAGATTAATACGTTTCTTGGCCTTTTTCGCCTTGGATTTATCCTGTATGGGACTCTCTGTGCTTCCTGGACTTGATTAACTCTTTCCTTTCCCATAGTAGGGAAGTTTTCAACTCTAAACTCTTCAAATATTTTCTCAGTCCTTTTCTTTTTCTCTTCCACTTCGGGGACCCCTATAATTCGAATTTTGGTGCGTTTAATGTTGTCCCAGGGATCTCTGAGACTGTCCTCTCAGATTCCTGTTTCTGTATTCTGCTCTGCAGTAGTTATTTGAACTATTTTATCTTCCAGGTCACTTAACCGTTCTTCTGCCTCAGTTATTCTGCTAGTGATCCATGCCAGAGAATTCTTAATTTCATTTATTTTGGTCTTCATCATTGTTTGTTTGCTCTTTAGTTCTTCTCGTCCCTTGTGAAAGGTTTATTGTATTTTCTCTATCCTATTTCCAAGATTTTGGATCGTCTTTCCTATCATTATTCTGAATTCTTTTTCAGGTAGACTACCTATTTCCTCTTCATTTGTTAGGTCTTGTGACTTTTGAGCTTGCTTCTTCATCTGCTGTGTGTTTTTCGGTCTCCTCATTTTGCGTAACGTAGTGTGCTTGGGGTCTCCTTTTCACAGGCTGCATGCTCGTAGTTATTGTTGTTTTTGGTGTTAGTCCCCGGAGGCCAAGTTTCGTTCAGTGTGTTGTGTAGGCTTCTTGGTGGAGGCGAGTTGGGCCTGTGTTCTGGTGGATGAGGCTGGATCTTGTCTTTCTGGTGGGCACTTCCACATTTGGTGGTGTGTATTTTGGTGTATGTGTCCTTATTATGATTTAAGGCATCCTCTCTGATAATGGATGGGGCTCTGTTTCTGTCTTGCTCATCGTTTGGCATACGATGTCCAGCACTGTAGCTTGCTGGTCACTGAGTGAAGGTGGGTCTCGACGTTGAGATGGAAATCTCTGGAAGATTTACTCCATTTGATATTATGTGGAGCTGTCAGGTCTCCTGTGGACCAGTGTCCTGAAGTTGGCTCTCCCACTTCAGATGCACAGCACTGAATCCTGGCTGGAGCACGAAGAGACTTCTTTCCTCACGGCTCAGAATAAGTGGGAGAGGAAAGAGAAAGAAACAGAGAAAGGGGATAAAATAAAACAAATTAAGGTAAAATAAAATAAAATGAAGTTATTAAAATAAGACATATTTATTAAGAAAAACATTTAGAAAGTAAAAGAAACAAAAGAAACGGAGAGAACTCCAGCACAAATGGTTATAGCTAAGCTATACAGACAAAATCACAAACAGAAGCATACACCGCTACACTCACAGAAAGAGAAAACGTGGAAAAAATACTGTATCTTTGCTCCCAAAACCCACCTCCTCAATTTTGGGCTGATTCATTGTGTATCAGGTGTTCCACAGAGGCGGAGTGCTTCACGTTGAATGTGGAGATTTAATCCACTCTTCCGGAGGCTGCTGGGAGAGATTTCCCTTTCTCTTCTTTGTTCACACAGCTCTCCTGTTCGAGTTGATTTTGCTGTATCCCATAGGTTTGGGTGGTCGTATTTTCATTGTCCCTTTTTCCCAGGTAGTTGTGATTCCACCTTTGTTTTCTGCAGTGAAATCTTGGTTATGTAACTGCATTTTGTTTAGCTTCCATGTGTTTGTATTATTTACAGTTTTTTTTCTTTTAATTCGTATCCAGTCTCACAGCACTGTAGGCCGAAAATATACCTTATACTATTTCAGTTTTCTTAAATTTTCTAAGTCTTTATTTGTGACCCTATATATGATATACTGGAGAATGTTCCATGAGCACTTGAGAAGAAAGTGTTTTCTGTTGTTTTGCAATAGAATATTACATACATATGAATGAAGTCCCTCTTGTTCAATGTGTCATTTAAAGCTTATGTTTCCTGATCTATTTTCATTCTGGATGATCTGTGCATTGGTGAAAGTGGGGTGTTAATGTCCCCTACTATTATAGTGTTACTGTCAAGTTCCCCTTTTATGGCTGTTAGGGTATACCTTATGTATTGAAGTGCTCCTATGTTGGGTTCATAAGTATTTGCATTTGCGATATCTTCTCCTTGGCTGGATCCCTTGATCAGTATGTAGTGTCCTTTTTTGTTTCTTGTACTAATCTTTATCTTAAAGTCTATTTCATCTGATATGACAATTGCTACTCCAGCTTTATTTGATTTCCATTTGCGTGGAATGTCTCTTGCCATCCCCTCACTTTCAGTGTGTGGGTGTCCCCAGGTCTAAAGTGGGTCTCTTCTAGACTGCATATATAATGGTCTTGTTTTTGTATCCCTTCAGCCAGTCTATCTGTTTCAGTTGGAGCATTTAATCCATTTACCTGTAAGGTAATTATCCATATGTATGTTCCTGTTACCGTTTTGTTAGTTGTTTTTGGTTGGTTATTGGAGGTCTTTTCCTTCCTCTGTGTTTCCTGCCTAGAGAAGTTTCTTTATCATTTGTTATAAAACTGGTGTGTGGTGCTGAATTCTCTTACCTTTTGTTTGGCTGTAAAGATTTTAGTTTCTCTGTCCAATCTCAATGAGATTCTTGCTGAGTAGAGTACCTTAGGCTGCAGCTTTTTTTCCTCTCATCTCTTTAAATACGTATACTGCCACTCCCTTCTCTCTTGCAGAATTTCTGCTGAAAGGTCAGCTGTTAACTTAAGGGGATTCCCTTGTATGGTACATGGTGCTTTTCCCTTGCTGCTTTTAATATGTTTTCTATGTATTTAATTCTTAATAGTTAGATTAATACGTTTCTTGGCCTTTTTCGCCTTGGATTTATCCTGTATGGGACTCTCTGTGCTTCCTGGACTTGATTAACTCTTTCCTTTCCCATATTAGGGAAGTTTTCAACTCTAAACTCTTCAAATATTTTCTCAGTCCTTTTCTTTTTCTCTTCCACTTCGGGGACCCCTATAATTTGAATTTTGGTGCGTTTAATGTTGTCCCAGGGATCTCTGAGACTGTCCTCTCAGATTCCTGTTTCTGTATTCTGCTCTGCAGTAGTTATTTGAACTATTTTATCTTCCAGGTCACTTAACCGTTCTTCTGCCTCAGTTATTCTGCTAGTGATCCATGCCAGAGAATTCTTAATTTCATTTATTTTGGTCTTCATCATTGTTTGTTTGCTCTTTAGTTCTTCTCGTCCCTTGTGAAAGGTTTATTGTGTTTTCTCTATCCTATTTCCAAGATTTTGGATCGTCTTTCCTATCATTATTCTGAATTCTTTTTCAGGTAGACTACCTATTTCCTCTTCATTTGTTAGGTCTTGTGACTTTTGAGCTTGCTTCTTCATCTGCTGTGTGTTTTTCGGTCTCCTCATTTTGCGTAACGTAGTGTGCTTGGGGTCTCCTTTTCACAGGCTGCATGCTCGTAGTTATTGTTGTTTTTGGTGTCAGTCCCCAGAGGCCAAGTTTCGTTCAGTGTGTTGTGTAGGCTTCTTGGTGGAGGCGAGTTGGGCCTGTGTTCTGGTGGATGAGGCTGGATCTTGTCTTTCTGGTGGGCACTTCCACATTTGGTGGTGTGTATTTTGGTGTCTGTGTCCTTATTATGATTTAAGGCATCCTCTCTGATAATGGATGGGGCTCTGTTTCTGTCTTGCTCATCGTTTGGCATACGATGTCCAGCACTGTAGCTTGCTGGTCACTGAGTGAAGGTGGGTCTCGACGTTGAGATGGAAATCTCTGGAAGATTTACTCCATTTGATATTATGTGGAGCTGTCAGGTCTCCTGTGGACCAGTGTCCTGAAGTTGGCTCTCCCACTTCAGATGCACAGCACTGAATCCTGGCTGGAGCACGAAGAGACTTCTTTCCTCACGGCTCAGAATAAGTGGGAGAGGAAAGAGAAAGAAACAGAGAAAGGGGATAAAATAAAACAAATTAAGGTAAAATAAAATAAAATGAAGTTATTAAAATAAGACATATTTATTAAGAAAAACATTTAGAAAGTAAAAGAAACAAAAGAAACGGAGAGAACTCCAGCACAAATGGTTATAGCTAAGCTATACAGACAAAATCACAAACAGAAGCATACACCGCTACACTCACAGAAAGAGAAAACGTGGAAAAAATACTGTATCTTTGCTCCCAAAACCCACCTCCTCAATTTTGGGCTGATTCATTGTGTATCAGGTGTTCCACAGAGGCGGAGTGCTTCACGTTGAATGTGGAGATTTAATCCACTCTTCCGGAGGCTGCTGGGAGAGATTTCCCTTTCTCTTCTTTGTTCGCACAGCTCTCCTGTTCGAGTTGATTTTGCTGTATCCCATAGTTTTGGGTGGTCGTATTTTCATTGTCCCTTTTTCCCAGGTAGTTGTGATTCCACCTTTGTTTTCTGCAGTGAAATCTTGGTTATGTAACTGCATTTTGTTTAGCTTCCATGTGTTTGTATTATTTACAGTTTTTTTTTCTTTTAATTCGTATCTAGTCTCACAGCACTGTAGGCCGAAAATATACCTTATACTATTTCAGTTTTCTTAAATTTTCTAAGTCTTTATTTGTGACCCTATATATGATATATACTGGAGAATGTTCCATGAGCACTTGAGAAGAAAGTGTTTTCTGTTGTTTTGCAATAGAATATTACATACATATGAATGAAGTCCCTCTTGTTCAATGTGTCATTTAAAGCTTATGTTTCCTGATCTATTTTCATTCTGGATGATCTGTGCATTGGTGAAAGTGGGGTGTTAATGTCCCCTACTATTATAGTGTTACTGTCAAGTTCCCCTTTTATGGCTGTTAGGGTATACCTTATGTATTGAAGTGCTCCTATGTTGGGTTCATAAGTATTTGCATTTGCGATATCTTCTCCTTGGCTGGATCCCTTGATCAGTATGTAGTGTCCTTTTTTGTTTCTTGTACTAATCTTTATCTTAAAGTCTATTTCATCTGATATGACAATTGCTACTCCAGCTTTATTTGATTTCCATTTGCGTGGAATGTCTCTTGCAATCCCCTCACTTTCAGTGTGTGGTTGTCCCCAGGTCTAAAGTGGGTCTCTTCTAGACTGCATATATAATGGTCTTGTTTTTGTATCCCTTCAGCCAGTCTATCTGTTTCAGTTGGAGCATTTAATCCATTTACCTGTAAGGTAATTATCCATATGTATGTTCCTGTTACCGTTTTGTTAGTTGTTTTTGGTTGGTTATTGGAGGTCTTTTCCTTCCTCTGTGTTTCCTGCCTAGAGAAGTTTCTTTATCATTTGTTATAAAACTGGTGTGTGGTGCTGAATTCTCTTACCTTTTGTTTGGCTGTAAAGATTTTAGTTTCTCTGTCCAATCTCAATGAGATTCTTGCTGAGTAGAGTACCTTAGGCTGCAGCTTTTTTTCCTCTCATCTCTTTAAATACATATACTGCCACTCCCTTCTCTCTTGCAGAATTTCTGCTGAAAGGTCAGCTGTTAACTTAAGGGGATTCCCGTGTATGGTACATGGTGCTTTTCCCTTGCTGCTTTTAATATGTTTTCTATGTATTTAATTCTTAATAGTTAGATTAATACGTTTCTTGGCCTTTTTCGCCTTGGATTTATCCTGTATGGGACTCTCTGTGCTTCCTGGACTTGATTAACTCTTTCCTTTCCCATATTAGGGAAGTTTTCAACTCTAAACGCTTCAAATATTTTCTCAGTCCTTTTCTTTTTCTCTTCCACTTCGGGGACCCCTATAATTCGAATTTTGGTGCGTTTAATGTTGTCCCAGGGATCTCTGAGACTGTCCTCTCAGATTCCTGTTTCTTTATTCTGCTCTGCAGTAGTTATTTGAACTATTTTATCTTCCAGGTCCCTTAACCGTTCTTCTATCTCAGTTATTCTGCTAGTGATCCATGCCAGAGAATTCTTAATTTCATTTATTTTGGTCTTCATCATTGTTTGTTTGCTCTTTAGTTCTTCTCGTCCCTTGTGAAAGGTTTATTGTATTTTCTCTATCCTATTTCCAAGATTTTGGATCGTCTTTCCTATCATTATTCTGAATTCTTTTTCAGGTAGACTACCTATTTCCTCTTCATTTGTTAGGTCTTGTGACTTTTGAGCTTGCTTCTTCATCTGCTGTGTGTTTTTCGGTCTCCTCATTTTGCGTAACGTAGTGTGCTTGGGGTCTCCTTTTCACAGGCTGCATGCTCGTAGTTATTGTTGTTTTTGGTGTCAGTCCCCGGAGGCCAAGTTTCGTTCAGTGTGTTGTGTAGGCTTCTTGGTGGAGGCGAGTTGGGCCTGTGTTCTGGTGGATGAGGCTGGATCTTGTCTTTCTGGTGGGCACTTCCACATTTGGTGGTGTGTATTTTGGTGTCTGTGTCCTTATTATGATTTAAGGCATCCTCTCTGATAATGGATGGGGCTCTGTTTCTGTCTTGCTCATCGTTTGGCATACGATGTCCAGCACTGTAGCTTGCTGGTCACTGAGTGAAGGTGGGTCTCGACGTTGAGATGGAAATCTCTGGAAGATTTACTCCATTTGATATTATGTGGAGCTGTCAGGTCTCCTGTGGACCAGTGTCCTGAAGTTGGCTCTCCCACTTCAGATGCACAGCACTGAATCCTGGCTGGAGCACGAAGAGACTTCTTTCCTCACGGCTCAGAATAAGTGGGAGAGGAAAGAGAAAGAAACAGAGAAAGGGGATAAAATAAAACAAATTAAGGTAAAATAAAATAAAATGAAGTTATTAAAATAAGACATATTTATTAAGAAAAACATTTAGAAAGTAAAAGAAACAAAAGAAACGGAGAGAACTCCAGCACAAATGGTTATAGCTAAGCTATACAGACAAAATCACAAACAGAAGCATACACCGCTACACTCACAGAAAGAGAAAACGTGGAAAAAATACTGTATCTTTGCTCCCAAAACCCACCTCCTCAATTTTGGGCTGATTCATTGTGTATCAGGTGTTCCACAGAGGCGGAGTGCTTCACGTTGAATGTGGAGATTTAATCCACTCTTCCGGAGGCTGCTGGGAGAGATTTCCCTTTCTCTTCTTTGTTCGCACAGCTCTCCTGTTCGAGTTGATTTTGCTGTATCCCATAGTTTTGGGTGGTCGTATTTTCATTGTCCCTTTTTCCCAGGTAGTTGTGATTCCACCTTTGTTTTCTGCAGTGAAATCTTGGTTATGTAACTGCATTTTGTTTAGCTTCCATGTGTTTGTATTATTTACAGTTTTTTTTCTTTTAATTCGTATCCAGTCTCACAGCACTGTAGGCCGAAAATATACCTTATACTATTTCAGTTTTCTTAAATTTTCTAAGTCTTTATTTGTGACCCTATATATGATATATACTGGAGAATGTTCCATGAGCACTTGAGAAGAAAGTGTTTTCTGTTGTTTTGCAATAGAATATTACATACATATGAATGAAGTCCCTCTTGTTCAATGTGTCATTTAAAGCTTATGTTTCCTGATCTATTTTCATTCTGGATGATCTGTGCATTGGTGAAAGTGGGGTGTTAATGTCCCCTACTATTATAGTGTTACTGTCAAGTTCCCCTTTTATGGCTGTTAGGGTATACCTTATGTATTGAAGTGCTCCTATGTTGGGTTCATAAGTATTTGCATTTGCGATATCCTCTCCTTGGTTGGATCCCTTGATCAGTATGCAGTGTCCTTTTTCGTTTCTTGTACTAGTCTTTATCTTAAAGTCTATTTCGTGTGCTATGACAATCGCTACTCCAGTTTTCTGTTGCTTTCCATTTGCATGGAAGGTCTCTTGCCATCCTCTCACTTTCAGTATGTGTGTGTCCCCAGGTCTAAAGTGGGTCTCTTCTAGACTGCATATATAATGGTCTTGTTTTTGTATTCCTTCAGCCAGCCTATCTGTATTGGTTGGAGCATTTAATCCATTTACATGTAAGGGAATTATCAATATGTATGTTCCTGTTACCGTTTTGTTAGTTGTTTTTGGTTGGTTATTGGAGGTCTTTTCCTTCCTCTGTGTTTCCTGCCTAGAGAAGTTCCTTTATAATTTGTTATAAAGCTGGTGTGTGGTGCTGAATTCTCTTACCTTTTGTTTGTCTGTAAAGTTTTTAGTTTCTCCGTCCAATCTCAATGAGATTCTTGCTGAGTAGAGTAACATTGGTTGTAGCTTTTTTCCCTCTCATCTCTTTAAATTCGTATACTGCCACCCTTTTCTCTCTTGCAGAATTTCTGCTGAAATGTCAGCTGTTAACTTAAGGGGATTCCCTTGTATGGTACATGGTGCTTTTCCCTTGCTGCTTTTAATGTTTTCTATGTATTTAATTCTTAATAGTTAGATTAATACGTTTCTTGGCCTTTTTCTCCTTGGATTTATCCTGTATGGGACTCTCTGTTCTTCCTGGACTTGATTAACTCTCTCCTTTCCCATAGTAGGGAAGTTTTCAACTCTAATCTCTTCAAATATTTTCTCAGTCCTTTTCTTTTTCTCTTCCTCTTCGGTGACTCCTATAATTCGAATTTGGGTGCGTTTAATGTTGTCCCAGGGATCTCTGAGACTGTCCTCTGAGATTCTTGTTTCTTTATTCTGCTCTGCAGTAGTTATTTGAACTATTTTATCTTCCAGGTCCCTTAACCGTTCTTCTATCTCACTTATTCTGCTAGTGATCCATGCCAGAGAATTCTTAATTTCATTTATTTTGGTCTTCATCATTGTTTGTTTGCTCTTTAGTTCTTCTCGTCCCTTGTGAAAGGTTTATTGTATTTTCTCTATCCTATTTCCAAGATTTTGGATCGTCTTTCCTATCATTATTCTGAATTCTTTTTCAGGTAGACTACCTATTTCCTCTTCATTTGTTAGGTCTTGTGACTTTTGAGCTTGCTTCTTCATCTGCTGTGTGTTTTTCGGTCTCCTCATTTTGCGTAACGTACTGTGCTTGGGGTCTCCTTTTCACAGGCTGCATGCTCGTAGTTATTGTTGTTTTTGGTGTCAGTCCCCGGAGGCCAAGTTTCGTTCAGTGTGTTGTGTAGGCTTCTTGGTGGAGGCGAGTTGGGCCTGTGTTCTGGTGGATGAGGCTGGATCTTGTCTTTCTGGTGGGCACTTCCACATTTGGTGGTGTGTATTTTGGTGTCTGTGTCCTTATTATGATTTAAGGCATCCTCTCTGATAATGGATGGGGCTCTGTTTCTGTCTTGCTCATCGTTTGGCATACGATGTCCAGCACTGTAGCTTGCTGGTCACTGAGTGAAGGTGGGTCTCGACGTTGAGATGGAAATCTCTGGAAGATTTACTCCATTTGATATTATGTGGAGCTGTCAGGTCTCCTGTGGACCAGTGTCCTGAAGTTGGCTCTCCCACTTCAGATGCACAGCACTGAATCCTGGCTGGAGCACGAAGAGACTTCTTTCCTCATGGCTCAGAATAAGTGGGAGAGGAAAGAGAAAGAAACAGAGAAAGGGGATAAAATAAAACAAATTAAGGTAAAATAAAATAAAATGAAGTTATTAAAATAAGACATATTTATTAAGAAAAACATTTAGAAAGTAAAAGAAACAAAAGAAACGGAGAGAACTCCAGCACAAATGGTTATAGCTAAGCTATACAGACAAAATCACAAACAGAAGCATACACCGCTACACTCACAGAAAGAGAAAACGTGGAAAAAATACTGTATCTTTGCTCCCAAAACCCACCTCCTCAATTTTGGGCTGATTCATTGTGTATCAGGTGTTCCACAGAGGCGGAGTGCTTCACGTTGAATGTGGAGATTTAATCCACTCTTCCGGAGGCTGCTGGGAGAGATTTCCCTTTCTCTTCTTTGTTCGCACAGCTCTCCTGTTCGAGTTGATTTTGCTGTATCCCATAGTTTTGGGTGGTCGTATTTTCATTGTCCCTTTTTCCCAGGTAGTTGTGATTCCACCTTTGTTTTCTGCAGTGAAATCTTGGTTATGTAACTGCATTTTGTTTAGCTTCCATGTGTTTGTATTATTTACAGTTTTTTTTCTTTTAATTCGTATCCAGTCTCACAGCACTGTAGGCCGAAAATATACCTTATACTATTTCAGTTTTCTTAAATTTTCTAAGTCTTTATTTGTGACCCTATATATGATATATACTGGAGAATGTTCCATGAGCACTTGAGAAGAAAGTGTTTTCTGTTGTTTTGCAATAGAATATTACATACATATGAATGAAGTCCCTCTTGTTCAATGTGTCATTTAAAGCTTATGTTTCCTGATCTATTTTCATTCTGGATGATCTGTGCATTGGTGAAAGTGGGGTGTTAATGTCCCCTACTATTATAGTGTTACTGTCAAGTTCCCCTTTTATGGCTGTTAGGGTATACCTTATGTATTGAAGTGCTCCTATGTTGGGTTCATAAGTATTTGCATTTGCGATATCCTCTCCTTGGTTGGATCCCTTGATCAGTATGCAGTGTCCTTTTTCGTTTCTTGTACTAGTCTTTATCTTAAAGTCTATTTCGTGTGCTATGACAATCGCTACTCCAGTTTTCTGTTGCTTTCCATTTGCATGGAAGGTCTCTTGCCATCCTCTCACTTTCAGTATGTGTGTGTCCCCAGGTCTAAAGTGGGTCTCTTCTAGACTGCATATATAATGGTCTTGTTTTTGTATTCCTTCAGCCAGCCTATCTGTATTGGTTGGAGCATTTAATCCATTTACATGTAAGGGAATTATCAATATGTATGTTCCTGTTACCGTTTTGTTAGTTGTTTTTGGTTGGTTATTGGAGGTCTTTTCCTTCCTCTGTGTTTCCTGCCTAGAGAAGTTCCTTTATCATTTGTTATAAAGCTGGTGTGTGGTGCTGAATTCTCTTACCTTTTGTTTGTCTGTAAAGTTTTTAGTTTCTCCGTCCAATCTCAATGAGATTCTTGCTGAGTAGAGTAACATTGGTTGTAGCTTTTTTCCCTCTCATCTCTTTAAATTCGTATACTGCCACCCTTTTCTCTCTTGCAGAATTTCTGCTGAAATGTCAGCTGTTAACTTAAGGGGATTCCCTTGTATGGTACATGGTGCTTTTCCCTTGCTGCTTTTAATGTTTTCTATGTATTTAATTCTTAATAGTTAGATTAATACGTTTCTTGGCCTTTTTCTCCTTGGATTTATCCTGTATGGGACTCTCTGTTCTTCCTGGACTTGATTAACTCTCTCCTTTCCCATAGTAGGGAAGTTTTCAACTCTAATCTCTTCAAATATTTTCTCAGTCCTTTTCTTTTTCTCTTCCTCTTCGGTGACTCCTATAATTCGAATTTGGGTGCGTTTAATGTTGTCCCAGGGATCTCTGAGACTGTCCTCTGAGATTCTTGTTTCTTTATTCTGCTCTGCAGTAGTTATTTGAACTATTTTATCTTCCAGGTCCCTTAACCGTTCTTCTATCTCAGTTATTCTGCTAGTGATCCATGCCAGAGAATTCTTAATTTCATTTATTTTGGTCTTCATCATTGTTTGTTTGCTCTTTAGTTCTTCTCGTCCCTTGTGAAAGGTTTATTGTATTTTCTCTATCCTATTTCCAAGATTTTGGATCGTCTTTCCTATCATTATTCTGAATTCTTTTTCAGGTAGACTACCTATTTCCTCTTCATTTGTTAGGTCTTGTGACTTTTGAGCTTGCTTCTTCATCTGCTGTGTGTTTTTCGGTCTCCTCATTTTGCGTAACGTACTGTGCTTGGGGTCTCCTTTTCACAGGCTGCATGCTCGTAGTTATTGTTGTTTTTGGTGTCAGTCCCCGGAGGCCAAGTTTCGTTCAGTGTGTTGTGTAGGCTTCTTGGTGGAGGCGAGTTGGGCCTGTGTTCTGGTGGATGAGGCTGGATCTTGTCTTTCTGGTGGGCACTTCCACATTTGGTGGTGTGTATTTTGGTGTCTGTGTCCTTATTATGATTTAAGGCATCCTCTCTGATAATGGATGGGGCTCTGTTTCTGTCTTGCTCATCGTTTGGCATACGATGTCCAGCACTGTAGCTTGCTGGTCACTGAGTGAAGGTGGGTCTCGACGTTGAGATGGAAATCTCTGGAAGATTTACTCCATTTGATATTATGTGGAGCTGTCAGGTCTCCTGTGGACCAGTGTCCTGAAGTTGGCTCTCCCACTTCAGATGCACAGCACTGAATCCTGGCTGGAGCACGAAGAGACTTCTTTCCTCATGGCTCAGAATAAGTGGGAGAGGAAAGAGAAAGAAACAGAGAAAGGGGATAAAATAAAACAAATTAAGGTAAAATAAAATAAAATGAAGTTATTAAAATAAGACATATTTATTAAGAAAAACATTTAGAAAGTAAAAGAAACAAAAGAAACGGAGAGAACTCCAGCACAAATGGTTATAGCTAAGCTATACAGACAAAATCACAAACAGAAGCATACACCGCTACACTCACAGAAAGAGAAAACGTGGAAAAAATACTGTATCTTTGCTCCCAAAACCCACCTCCTCAATTTTGGGCTGATTCATTGTGTATCAGGTGTTCCACAGAGGCGGAGTGCTTCACGTTGAATGTGGAGATTTAATCCACTCTTCCGGAGGCTGCTGGGAGAGATTTCCCTTTCTCTTCTTTGTTCGCACAGCTCTCCTGTTCGAGTTGATTTTGCTGTATCCCATAGTTTTGGGTGGTCGTATTTTCATTGTCCCTTTTTCCCAGGTAGTTGTGATTCCACCTTTGTTTTCTGCAGTGAAATCTTGGTTATGTAACTGCATTTTGTTTAGCTTCCATGTGTTTGTATTATTTACAGTTTTTTTTCTTTTAATTCGTATCCAGTCTCACAGCACTGTAGGCCGAAAATATACCTTATACTATTTCAGTTTTCTTAAATTTTCTAAGTCTTTATTTGTGACCCTATATATGATATATACTGGAGAATGTTCCATGAGCACTTGAGAAGAAAGTGTTTTCTGTTGTTTTGCAATAGAATATTACATACATATGAATGAAGTCCCTCTTGTTCAATGTGTCATTTAAAGCTTATGTTTCCTGATCTATTTTCATTCTGGATGATCTGTGCATTGGTGAAAGTGGGGTGTTAATGTCCCCTACTATTATAGTGTTACTGTCAAGTTCCCCTTTTATGGCTGTTAGGGTATACCTTATGTATTGAAGTGCTCCTATGTTGGGTTCATAAGTATTTGCATTTGCGATATCCTCTCCTTGGTTGGATCCCTTGATCAGTATGCAGTGTCCTTTTTCGTTTCTTGTACTAGTCTTTATCTTAAAGTCTATTTCGTGTGCTATGACAATCGCTACTCCAGTTTTCTGTTGCTTTCCATTTGCATGGAAGGTCTCTTGCCATCCTCTCACTTTCAGTATGTGTGTGTCCCCAGGTCTAAAGTGGGTCTCTTCTAGACTGCATATATAATGGTCTTGTTTTTGTATTCCTTCAGCCAGCCTATCTGTATTGGTTGGAGCATTTAATCCATTTACATGTAAGGTAATTATCAATATGTATGTTCCTGTTACCGTTTTGTTAGTTGTTTTTGGTTGGTTATTGGAGGTCTTTTCCTTCCTCTGTGTTTCCTGCCTAGAGAAGTTCCTTTATCATTTGTTATAAAGCTGGTGTGTGGTGCTGAATTCTCTTACCTTTTGTTTGTCTGTAAAGTTTTTAGTTTCTCCGTCCAATCTCAATGAGATTCTTGCTGAGTAGAGTAACATTGGTTGTAGCTTTTTTCCCTCTCATCTCTTTAAATTCGTATACTGCCACCCTTTTCTCTCTTGCAGAATTTCTGCTGAAATGTCAGCTGTTAACTTAAGGGGATTCCCTTGTATGGTACATGGTGCTTTTCCCTTGCTGCTTTTAATGTTTTCTATGTATTTAATTCTTAATAGTTAGATTAATACGTTTCTTGGCCTTTTTCTCCTTGGATTTATCCTGTATGGGACTCTCTGTTCTTCCTGGACTTGATTAACTCTCTCCTTTCCCATAGTAGGGAAGTTTTCAACTCTAATCTCTTCAAATATTTTCTCAGTCCTTTTCTTTTTCTCTTCCTCTTCGGTGACTCCTATAATTCGAATTTGGGTGCGTTTAATGTTGTCCCAGGGATCTCTGAGACTGTCCTCTGAGATTCTTGTTTCTTTATTCTGCTCTGCAGTAGTTATTTGAACTATTTTATCTTCCAGGTCCCTTAACCGTTCTTCTATCTCAGTTATTCTGCTAGTGATCCATGCCAGAGAATTCTTAATTTCATTTATTTTGGTCTTCATCATTGTTTGTTTGCTCTTTAGTTCTTCTCGTCCCTTGTGAAAGGTTTATTGTATTTTCTCTATCCTATTTCCAAGATTTTGGATCGTCTTTCCTATCATTATTCTGAATTCTTTTTCAGGTAGACTACCTATTTCCTCTTCATTTGTTAGGTCTTGTGACTTTTGAGCTTGCTTCTTCATCTGCTGTGTGTTTTTCGGTCTCCTCATTTTGCGTAACGTACTGTGCTTGGGGTCTCCTTTTCACAGGCTGCATGCTCGTAGTTATTGTTGTTTTTGGTGTCAGTCCCCGGAGGCCAAGTTTCGTTCAGTGTGTTGTGTAGGCTTCTTGGTGGAGGCGAGTTGGGCCTGTGTTCTGGTGGATGAGGCTGGATCTTGTCTTTCTGGTGGGCACTTCCACATTTGGTGGTGTGTATTTTGGTGTCTGTGTCCTTATTATGATTTAAGGCATCCTCTCTGATAATGGATGGGGCTCTGTTTCTGTCTTGCTCATCGTTTGGCATACGATGTCCAGCACTGTAGCTTGCTGGTCACTGAGTGAAGGTGGGTCTCGACGTTGAGATGGAAATCTCTGGAAGATTTACTCCATTTGATATTATGTGGAGCTGTCAGGTCTCCTGTGGACCAGTGTCCTGAAGTTGGCTCTCCCACTTCAGATGCACAGCAGTGAATCCTGGCTGGAGCACGAAGAGACTTCTTTCCTCACGGCTCAGAATAAGTGGGAGAGGAAAGAGAAAGAAACAGAGAAAGGGGATAAAATAAAACAAATTAAGGTAAAATAAAATAAAATGAAGTTATTAAAATAAGACATATTTATTAAGAAAAACATTTAGAAAGTAAAAGAAACAAAAGAAACGGAGAGAACTCCAGCACAAATGGTTATAGCTAAGCTATACAGACAAAATCACAAACAGAAGCATACACCGCTACACTCACAGAAAGAGAAAACGTGGAAAAAATACTGTATCTTTGCTCCCAAAACCCACCTCCTCAATTTTGGGCTGATTCATTGTGTATCAGGTGTTCCACAGAGGCGGAGTGCTTCACGTTGAATGTGGAGATTTAATCCACTCTTCCGGAGGCTGCTGGGAGAGATTTCCCTTTCTCTTCTTTGTTCGCACAGCTCTCCTGTTCGAGTTGATTTTGCTGTATCCCATAGTTTTGGGTGGTCGTATTTTCATTGTCCCTTTTTCCCAGGTAGTTGTGATTCCACCTTTGTTTTCTGCAGTGAAATCTTGGTTATGTAACTGCATTTTGTTTAGCTTCCATGTGTTTGTATTATTTACAGTTTTTTTTCTTTTAATTCGTATCCAGTCTCACAGCACTGTAGGCCGAAAATATACCTTATACTATTTCAGTTTTCTTAAATTTTCTAAGTCTTTATTTGTGACCCTATATATGATATATACTGGAGAATGTTCCATGAGCACTTGAGAAGAAAGTGTTTTCTGTTGTTTTGCAATAGAATATTACATACATATGAATGAAGTCCCACTTGTTCAATGTGTCATTTAAAGCTTATGTTTCCTGATCTATTTTCATTCTGGATGATCTGTGCATTGGTGAAAGTGGGGTGTTAATGTCCCCTACTATTATAGTGTTACTGTCAAGTTCCCCTTTTATGGCTGTTAGGGTATACCTTATGTATTGAAGTGCTCCTATGTTGGGTTCATAAGTATTTGCATTTGCGATATCTTCTCCTTGGCTGGATCCCTTGATCAGTATGTAGTGTCCTTTTTTGTTTCTTGTACTAATCTTTATCTTAAAGTCTATTTCATCTGATATGACAATTGCTACTCCAGCTTTATTTGATTTCCATTTGCGTGGAATGTCTCTTGCAATCCCCTCACTTTCAGTGTGTGGGTGTCCCCAGGTCTAAAGTGGGTCTCTTCTAGACTGCATATATAATGGTCTTGTTTTTGTATCCCTTCAGCCAGTCTATCTGTTTCAGTTGGAGCATTTAATCCATTTACCTGTAAGGTAATTATCCATATGTATGTTCCTGTTACCGTTTTGTTAGTTGTTTTTGGTTGGTTATTGGAGGTCTTTTCCTTCCTCTGTGTTTCCTGCCTAGAGAAGTTTCTTTATCATTTGTTATAAAACTGGTGTGTGGTGCTGAATTCTCTTACCTTTTGTTTGGCTGTAAAGATTTTAGTTTCTCTGTCCAATCTCAATGAGATTCTTGCTGAGTAGAGTACCTTAGGCTGCAGCTTTTTTTCCTCTCATCTCTTTAAATACATATACTGCCACTCCCTTCTCTCTTGCAGAATTTCTGCTGAAAGGTCAGCTGTTAACTTAAGGGGATTCCCGTGTATGGTACATGGTGCTTTTCCCTTGCTGCTTTTAATATGTTTTCTATGTATTTAATTCTTAATAGTTAGATTAATACGTTTCTTGGCCTTTTTCGCCTTGGATTTATCCTGTATGGGACTCTCTGTGCTTCCTGGACTTGATTAACTCTTTCCTTTCCCACATTAGGGAAGTTTTCAACTCTAAACGCTTCAAATATTTTCTCAGTCCTTTTCTTTTTCTCTTCCACTTCGGGGACCCCTATAATTCGAATTTTGGTGCGTTTAATGTTGTCCCAGGGATCTCTGAGACTGTCCTCTCAGATTCCTGTTTCTTTATTCTGCTCTGCAGTAGTTATTTGAACTATTTTATCTTCCAGGTCACTTAACCGTTCTTCTGCCTCAGTTATTCTGCTAGTGATCCATGCCAGAGAATTCTTAATTTCATTTATTTTGTTCTTCATCATTGTTTGTTTGCTCTTTAGTTCTTCTCGTCCCTTGTGAAAGGTTTATTGTATTTTCTCTATCCTATTTCCAAGATTTTGGATCGTCTTTCCTATCATTATTCTGAATTCTTTTTCAGGTAGACTACCTATTTCCTCTTCATTTGTTAGGTCTTGTGACTTTTGAGCTTGCTTCTTCATCTGCTGTGTGTTTTTCGGTCTCCTCATTTTGCGTAACGTAGTGTGCTTGGGGTCTCCTTTTCACAGGCTGCATGCTCGTAGTTATTGTTGTTTTTGGTGTCAGTCCCCGGAGGCCAAGTTTCGTTCAGTGTGTTGTGTAGGCTTCTTGGTGGAGGCGAGTTGGGCCTGTGTTCTGGTGGATGAGGCTGGATCTTGTCTTTCTGGTGGGCACTTCCACATTTGGTGGTGTGTATTTTGGTGTCTGTGTCCTTATTATGATTTAAGGCATCCTCTCTGATAATGGATGGGGCTCTGTTTCTGTCTTGCTCATCGTTTGGCATACGATGTCCAGCACTGTAGCTTGCTGGTCACTGAGTGAAGGTGGGTCTCGACGTTGAGATGGAAATCTCTGGAAGATTTACTCCATTTGATATTATGTGGAGCTGTCAGGTCTCCTGTGGACCAGTGTCCTGAAGTTGGCTCTCCCACTTCAGATGCACAGCACTGAATCCTGGCTGGAGCACGAAGAGACTTCTTTCCTCACGGCTCAGAATAAGTGGGAGAGGAAAGAGAAAGAAACAGAGAAAGGGGATAAAATAAAACAAATTAAGGTAAAATAAAATAAAATGAAGTTATTAAAATAAGACATATTTATTAAGAAAAACATTTAGAAAGTAAAAGAAACAAAAGAAACGGAGAGAACTCCAGCACAAATGGTTATAGCTAAGCTATACAGACAAAATCACAAACAGAAGCATACACCGCTACACTCACAGAAAGAGAAAACGTGGAAAAAATACTGTATCTTTGCTCCCAAAACCCACCTCCTCAATTTTGGGCTGATTCATTGTGTATCAGGTGTTCCACAGAGGCGGAGTGCTTCACGTTGAATGTGGAGATTTAATCCACTCTTCCGGAGGCTGCTGGGAGAGATTTCCCTTTCTCTTCTTTGTTCGCACAGCTCTCCTGTTCGAGTTGATTTTGCTGTATCCCATAGTTTTGGGTGGTCGTATTTTCATTGTCCCTTTTTCCCAGGTAGTTGTGATTCCACCTTTGTTTTCTGCAGTGAAATCTTGGTTATGTAACTGCATTTTGTTTAGCTTCCATGTGTTTGTATTATTTACAGTTTTTTTTCTTTTAATTCGTATCCAGTCTCACAGCACTGTAGGCCGAAAATATACCTTATACTATTTCAGTTTTCTTAAATTTTCTAAGTCTTTATTTGTGACCCTATATATGATATATACTGGAGAATGTTCCATGAGCACTTGAGAAGAAAGTGTTTTCTGTTGTTTTGCAATAGAATATTACATACATATGAATGAAGTCCCTCTTGTTCAATGTGTCATTTAAAGCTTATGTTTCCTGATCTATTTTCATTCTGGATGATCTGTGCATTGGTGAAAGTGGGGTGTTAATGTCCCCTACTATTATAGTGTTACTGTCAAGTTCCCCTTTTATGGCTGTTAGGGTATACCTTATGTATTGAAGTGCTCCTATGTTGGGTTCATAAGTATTTGCATTTGCGATATCCTCTCCTTGGTTGGATCCCTTGATCAGTATGCAGTGTCCTTTTTCGTTTCTTGTACTAGTCTTTATCTTAAAGTCTATTTCGTGTGCTATGACAATCGCTACTCCAGTTTTCTGTTGCTTTCCATTTGCATGGAAGGTCTCTTGCCATCCTCTCACTTTCAGTGTGTGGGTGTCCCCAGGTCTAAAGTGGGTCTCTTCTAGACTGCATATATAATGGTCTTGTTTTTGTATCCCTTCAGCCAGTCTATCTGTTTCAGTTGGAGCATTTAATCCATTTACCTGTAAGGTAATTATCCATATGTATGTTCCTGTTACCGTTTTGTTAGTTGTTTTTGGTTGGTTATTGGAGGTCTTTTCCTTCCTCTGTGTTTCCTGCCTAGAGAAGTTTCTTTATCATTTGTTATAAAACTGGTGTGTGGTGCTGAATTCTCTTACCTTTTGTTTGGCTGTAAAGATTTTAGTTTCTCTGTCCAATCTCAATGAGATTCTTGCTGAGTAGAGTACCTTAGGCTGCAGCTTTTTTTTCCTCTCATCTCTTTAAATACATATACTGCCACTCCCTTCTCTCTTGCAGAATTTCTGCTGAAAGGTCAGCTGTTAACTTAAGGGGATTCCCGTGTATGGTACATGGTGCTTTTCCCTTGCTGCTTTTAATATGTTTTCTATGTATTTAATTCTTAATAGTTAGATTAATACGTTTCTTGGCCTTTTTCGCCTTGGATTTATCCTGTATGGGACTCTCTGTGCTTCCTGGACTTGATTAACTCTTTCCTTTCCCACATTAGGGAAGTTTTCAACTCTAAACGCTTCAAATATTTTCTCAGTCCTTTTCTTTTTCTCTTCCACTTCGGGGACCCCTATAATTCGAATTTTGGTGCGTTTAATGTTGTCCCAGGGATCTCTGAGACTGTCCTCTCAGATTCCTGTTTCTTTATTCTGCTCTGCAGTAGTTACTTGAACTATTTTATCTTCCAGGTCACTTAACCGTTCTTCTGCCTCAGTTATTCTGCTAGTGATCCATGCCAGAGAATTCTTAATTTCATTTATTTTGGTCTTCATCATTGTTTGTTTGCTCTTTAGTTCTTCTCGTCCCTTGTGAAAGGTTTATTGTATTTTCTCTATCCTATTTCCAAGATTTTGGATCGTCTTTCCTATCATTATTCTGAATTCTTTTTCAGGTAGACTACCTATTTCCTCTTCATTTGTTAGGTCTTGTGACTTTTGAGCTTGCTTCTTCATCTGCTGTGTGTTTTTCGGTCTCCTCATTTTGCGTAACGTAGTGTGCTTGGGGTCTCCTTTTCACAGGCTGCATGCTCGTAGTTATTGTTGTTTTTGGTGTCAGTCCCCGGAGGCCAAGTTTCGTTCAGTGTGTTGTGTAGGCTTCTTGGTGGAGGCGAGTTGGGCCTGTGTTCTGGTGGATGAGGCTGGATCTTGTCTTTCTGGTGGGCACTTCCACATTTGGTGGTGTGTATTTTGGTGTCTGTGTCCTTATTATGATTTAAGGCATCCTCTCTGATAATGGATGGGGCTCTGTTTCTGTCTTGCTCATCGTTTGGCATACGATGTCCAGCACTGTAGCTTGCTGGTCACTGAGTGAAGGTGGGTCTCGACGTTGAGATGGAAATCTCTGGAAGATTTACTCCATTTGATATTATGTGGAGCTGTCAGGTCTCCTGTGGACCAGTGTCCTGAAGTTGGCTCTCCCACTTCAGATGCACAGCACTGAATCCTGGCTGGAGCACGAAGAGACTTCTTTCCTCACGGCTCAGAATAAGTGGGAGAGGAAAGAGAAAGAAACAGAGAAAGGGGATAAAATAAAACAAATTAAGGTAAAATAAAATAAAATGAAGTTATTAAAATAAGACATATTTATTAAGAAAAACATTTAGAAAGTAAAAGAAACAAAAGAAACGGAGAGAACTCCAGCACAAATGGTTATAGCTAAGCTATACAGACAAAATCACAAACAGAAGCATACACCGCTACACTCACAGAAAGAGAAAACGTGGAAAAAATACTGTATCTTTGCTCCCAAAACCCACCTCCTCAATTTTGGGCTGATTCATTGTGTATCAGGTGTTCCACAGAGGCGGAGTGCTTCACGTTGAATGTGGAGATTTAATCCACTCTTCCGGAGGCTGCTGGGAGAGATTTCCCTTTCTCTTCTTTGTTCGCACAGCTCTCCTGTTCGAGTTGATTTTGCTGTATCCCATAGTTTTGGGTGGTCGTATTTTCATTGTCCCTTTTTCCCAGGTAGTTGTGATTCCACCTTTGTTTTCTGCAGTGAAATCTTGGTTATGTAACTGCATTTTGTTTAGCTTCCATGTGTTTGTATTATTTACAGTTTTTTTTCTTTTAATTCGTATCCAGTCTCACAGCACTGTAGGCCGAAAATATACCTTATACTATTTCAGTTTTCTTAAATTTTCTAAGTCTTTATTTGTGACCCTATATATGATATATACTGGAGAATGTTCCATGAGCACTTGAGAAGAAAGTGTTTTCTGTTGTTTTGCAATAGAATATTACATACATATGAATGAAGTCCCACTTGTTCAATGTGTCATTTAAAGCTTATGTTTCCTGATCTATTTTCATTCTGGATGATCTGTGCATTGGTGAAAGTGGGGTGTTAATGTCCCCTACTATTATAGTGTTACTGTCAAGTTCCCCTTTTATGGCTGTTAGGGTATACCTTATGTATTGAAGTGCTCCTATGTTGGGTTCATAAGTATTTGCATTTGCGATATCCTCTCCTTGGTTGGATCCCTTGATCAGTATGCAGTGTCCTTTTTCGTTTCTTGTACTAGTCTTTATCTTAAAGTCTATTTCGTGTGCTACGACAATCGCTACTCCAGTTTTCCGTTGCTTTCCATTTGCATGGAAGGTCTCTTGCCATCCTCTCACTTTCAGTATGTGTGTGTCCCCAGGTCTAAAGTGGGTCTCTTCTAGACTGCATATATAATGGTCTTGTTTTTGTATTCCTTCAGCCAGCCTATCTGTATTGGTTGGAGCATTTAATCCATTTACATGTAAGGTAATTATCAATATGTATGTTCCTGTTACCGTTTTGTTAGTTGTTTTTGGTTGGTTATTGGAGGTCTTTTCCTTCCTCTGTGTTTCCTGCCTAGAGAAGTTCCTTTATCATTTGTTATAAAGCTGGTGTGTGGTGCTGAATTCTCTTACCTTTTGTTTGTCTGTAAAGTTTTTAGTTTCTCCGTCCAATCTCAATGAGATTCTTGCTGAGTAGAGTAACATTGGTTGTAGCTTTTTTCCCTCTCATCTCTTTAAATTCGTATACTGCCACCCTTTTCTCTCTTGCAGAATTTCTGCTGAAATGTCAGCTGTTAACTTAAGGGGATTCCCTTGTATGGTACATGGTGCTTTTCCCTTGCTGCTTTTAATGTTTTCTATGTATTTAATTCTTAATAGTTAGATTAATACGTTTCTTGGGCTTTTTCTCCTTGGATTTATCCTGTATGGGACTCTCTGTTCTTCCTGGACTTGATTAACTCTCTCCTTTCCCATAGTAGGGAAGTTTTCAACTCTAATCTCTTCAAATATTTTCTCAGTCCTTTTCTTTTTCTCTTCCTCTTCGGTGACTCCTATAATTCGAATTTGGGTGCGTTTAATGTTGTCCCAGGGATCTCTGAGACTGTCCTCTGAGATTCTTGTTTCTTTATTCTGCTCTGCAGTAGTTATTTGAACTATTTTATCTTCCAGGTCCCTTAACCGTTCTTCTATCTCACTTATTCTGCTAGTGATCCATGCCAGAGAATTCTTAATTTCATTTATTTTGGTCTTCATCATTGTTTGTTTGCTCTTTAGTTCTTCTCGTCCCTTGTGAAAGGTTTATTGTATTTTCTCTATCCTATTTCCAAGATTTTGGATCATCTTTCCTATCATTATTCTGAATTCTTTTTCAGGTAGACTACCTATTTCCTCTTCATTTGTTAGGTCTTGTGACTTTTGAGCTTGCTTCTTCATCTGCTGTGTGTTTTTCGGTCTCCTCATTTTGCGTAACGTAGTGTGCTTGGGGTCTCCTTTTCACAGGCTGCATGCTCGTAGTTATTGTTGTTTTTGGTGTCAGTCCCCGGAGGCCAAGTTTCGTTCAGTGTGTTGTGTAGGCTTCTTGGTGGAGGCGAGTTGGGCCTGTGTTCTGGTGGATGAGGCTGGATCTTGTCTTTCTGGTGGGCACTTCCACATTTGGTGGTGTGTATTTTGGTGTCTGTGTCCTTATTATGATTTAAGGCATCCTCTCTGATAATGGATGGGGCTCTGTTTCTGTCTTGCTCATCGTTTGGCATACGATGTCCAGCACTGTAGCTTGCTGGTCACTGAGTGAAGGTGGGTCTCGACGTTGAGATGGAAATCTCTGGAAGATTTACTCCATTTGATATTATGTGGAGCTGTCAGGTCTCCTGTGGACCAGTGTCCTGAAGTTGGCTCTCCCACTTCAGATGCACAGCACTGAATCCTGGCTGGAGCACGAAGAGACTTCTTTCCTCACGGCTCAGAATAAGTGGGAGAGGAAAGAGAAAGAAACAGAGAAAGGGGATAAAATAAAACAAATTAAGGTAAAATAAAATAAAATGAAGTTATTAAAATAAGACATATTTATTAAGAAAAACATTTAGAAAGTAAAAGAAACAAAAGAAACGGAGAGAACTCCAGCACAAATGGTTATAGCTAAGCTATACAGACAAAATCACAAACAGAAGCATACACCGCTACACTCACAGAAAGAGAAAACGTGGAAAAAATACTGTATCTTTGCTCCCAAAACCCACCTCCTCAATTTTGGGCTGATTCATTGTGTATCAGGTGTTCCACAGAGGCGGAGTGCTTCACGTTGAATGTGGAGATTTAATCCACTCTTCCGGAGGCTGCTGGGAGAGATTTCCCTTTCTCTTCTTTGTTCGCACAGCTCTCCTGTTCGAGTTGATTTTGCTGTATCCCATAGTTTTGGGTGGTCGTATTTTCATTGTCCCTTTTTCCCAGGTAGTTGTGATTCCACCTTTGTTTTCTGCAGTGAAATCTTGGTTATGTAACTGCATTTTGTTTAGCTTCCATGTGTTTGTATTATTTACAGTTTTTTTTCTTTTAATTCGTATCTAGTCTCACAGCACTGTAGGCCGAAAATATACCTTATACTATTTCAGTTTTCTTAAATTTTCTAAGTCTTTATTTGTGACCCTATATATGATATATACTGGAGAATGTTCCATGAGCACTTGAGAAGAAAGTGTTTTCTGTTGTTTTGCAATAGAATATTACATACATATGAATGAAGTCCCTCTTGTTCAATGTGTCATTTAAAGCTTATGTTTCCTGATCTATTTTCATTCTGGATGATCTGTGCATTGGTGAAAGTGGGGTGTTAATGTCCCCTACTATTATAGTGTTACTGTCAAGTTCTCCTTTTATGGCTGTTAGGGTATACCTTATGTATTGAAGTGCTCCTATGTTGGGTTCATAAGTATTTGCATTTGCGATATCCTCTCCTTCGTTGGATCCCTTGATCAGTATGCAGTGTCCTTTTTCGTTTCTTGTACTAGTCTTTATCTTAAAGTCTATTTCGTGTGCTACGACAATCGCTACTCCAGTTTTCCGTTGCTTTCCATTTGCATGGAAGGTCTCTTGCCATCCTCTCACTTTCAGTATGTGTGTGTCCCCAGGTCTAAAGTGGGTCTGTTCTAGACTGCATATATAATGGTCTTGTTTTTGTATTCCTTCAGCCAGCCTATCTGTATTGGTTGGAGCATTTAATCCATTTACATGTAAGGTAATTATCAATATGTATGTTCCTGTTACCGTTTTGTTAGTTGTTTTTGGTTGGTTATTGGAGGTCTTTTCCTTCCTCTGTGTTTCCTGCCTAGAGAAGTTCCTTTATCATTTGTTATAAAGCTGGTGTGTGGTGCTGAATTCTCTTACCTTTTGTTTGTCTGTAAAGTTTTTAGTTTCTCCGTCCAATCTCAATGAGATTCTTGCTGAGTAGAGTAACATTGGTTGTAGCTTTTTTCCCTCTCATCTCTTTAAATTCGTATACTGCCACCCTTTTCTCTCTTGCAGAATTTCTGCTGAAATGTCAGCTGTTAACTTAAGGGGATTCCCTTGTATGGTACATGGTGCTTTTCCCTTGCTGCTTTTAATGTTTTCTATGTATTTAATTCTTAATAGTTAGATTAATACGTTTCTTGGGCTTTTTCTCCTTGGATTTATCCTGTATGGGACTCTCTGTTCTTCCTGGACTTGATTAACTCTCTCCTTTCCCATAGTAGGGAAGTTTTCAACTCTAATCTCTTCAAATATTTTCTCAGTCCTTTTCTTTTTCTCTTCCTCTTCGGTGACTCCTATAATTCGAATTTGGGTGCGTTTAATGTTGTCCCAGGGATCTCTGAGACTGTCCTCTGAGATTCTTGTTTCTTTATTGTGCTCTGCAGTAGTTATTTGAACTATTTTATCTTCCAGGTCCCTTAACCGTTCTTCTATCTCAGTTATTCTGCTAGTGATCCATGCCAGAGAATTCTTAATTTCATTTATTTTGGTCTTCATCATTGTTTGTTTGCTCTTTAGTTCTTCTCGTCCCTTGTGAAAGGTTTATTGTGTTTTCTCTATCCTATTTCCAAGATTTTGGATCGTCTTTCCTATCATTATTCTGAATTCTTTTTCAGGTAGACTACCTATTTCCTCTTCATTTGTTAGGTCTTGTGACTTTTGAGCTTGCTTCTTCATCTGCTGTGTGTTTTTCGGTCTCCTCATTTTGCGTAACGTAGTGTGCTTGGGGTCTCCTTTTCACAGGCTGCATGCTCGTAGTTATTGTTGTTTTTGGTGTCAGTCCCCGGAGGCCAAGTTTCGTTCAGTGTGTTGTGTAGGCTTCTTGGTGGAGGCGAGTTGGGCCTGTGTTCTGGTGGATGAGGCTGGATCTTGTCTTTCTGGTGGGCACTTCCACATTTGGTGGTGTGTATTTTGGTGTCTGTGTCCTTATTATGATTTAAGGCATCCTCTCTGATAATGGATGGGGCTCTGTTTCTGTCTTGCTCATCGTTTGGCATACGATGTCCAGCACTGTAGCTTGCTGGTCACTGAGTGAAGGTGGGTCTCGACGTTGAGATGGAAATCTCTGGAAGATTTACTCCATTTGATATTATGTGGAGCTGTCAGGTCTCCTGTGGACCAGTGTCCTGAAGTTGGCTCTCCCACTTCAGATGCACAGCACTGAATCCTGGCTGGAGCACGAAGAGACTTCTTTCCTCACGGCTCAGAATAAGTGGGAGAGGAAAGAGAAAGAAACAGAGAAAGGGGATAAAATAAAACAAATTAAGGTAAAATAAAATAAAATGAAGTTATTAAAATAAGACATATTTATTAAGAAAAACATTTAGAAAGTAAAAGAAACAAAAGAAACGGAGAGAACTCCAGCACAAATGGTTATAGCTAAGCTATACAGACAAAATCACAAACAGAAGCATACACCGCTACACTCACAGAAAGAGAAAACGTGGAAAAAATACTGTATCTTTGCTCCCAAAACCCACCTCCTCAATTTTGGGCTGATTCATTGTGTATCAGGTGTTCCACAGAGGCGGAGTGCTTCACGTTGAATGTGGAGATTTAATCCACTCTTCCGGAGGCTGCTGGGAGAGATTTCCCTTTCTCTTCTTTGTTCGCACAGCTCTCCTGTTCGAGTTGATTTTGCTGTATCCCATAGTTTTGGGTGGTCGTATTTTCATTGTCCCTTTTTCCCAGGTAGTTGTGATTCCACCTTTGTTTTCTGCAGTGAAATCTTGGTTATGTAACTGCATTTTGTTTAGCTTCCATGTGTTTGTATTATTTACAGTTTTTTTTCTTTTAATTCGTATCTAGTCTCACAGCACTGTAGGCCGAAAATATACCTTATACTATTTCAGTTTTCTTAAATTTTCTAAGTCTTTATTTGTGACCCTATATATGATATATACTGGAGAATGTTCCATGAGCACTTGAGAAGAAAGTGTTTTCTGTTGTTTTGCAATAGAATATTACATACATATGAATGAAGTCCCTCTTGTTCAATGTGTCATTTAAAGCTTATGTTTCCTGATCTATTTTCATTCTGGATGATCTGTGCATTGGTGAAAGTGGGGTGTTAATGTCCCCTACTATTATAGTGTTACTGTCAAGTTCCCCTTTTATGGCTGTTAGGGTATACCTTATGTATTGAAGTGCTCCTATGTTGGGTTCATAAGTATTTGCATTTGCGATATCTTCTCCTTGGCTGGATCCCTTGATCAGTATGTAGTGTCCTTTTTTGTTTCTTGTACTAATCTTTATCTTAAAGTCTATTTCATCTGATATGACAATTGCTACTCCAGCTTTATTTGATTTCCATTTGCGTGGAATGTCTCTTGCCATCCCCTCACTTTCAGTGTGTGGGTGTCCCCAGGTCTAAAGTGGGTCTCTTCTAGACTGCATATATAATGGTCTTGTTTTTGTATCCCTTCAGCCAGTCTATCTGTTTCAGTTGGAGCATTTAATCCATTTACCTGTAAGGTAATTATCCATATGTATGTTCCTGTTACCGTTTTGTTAGTTGTTTTTGGTTGGTTATTGGAGGTCTTTTCCTTCCTCTGTGTTTCCTGCCTAGAGAAGTTTCTTTATCATTTGTTATAAAACTGGTGTGTGGTGCTGAATTCTCTTACCTTTTGTTTGGCTGTAAAGATTTTAGTTTCTCTGTCCAATCTCAATGAGATTCTTGCTGAGTAGAGTACCTTAGGCTGCAGCTTTTTTTCCTCTCATCTCTTTAAATACATATACTGCCACTCCCTTCTCTCTTGCAGAATTTCTGCTGAAAGGTCAGCTGTTAACTTAAGGGGATTCCCGTGTATGGTACATGGTGCTTTTCCCTTGCTGCTTTTAATATGTTTTCTATGTATTTAATTCTTAATAGTTAGATTAATACGTTTCTTGGCCTTTTTCGCCTTGGATTTATCCTGTATGGGACTCTCTGTGCTTCCTGGACTTGATTAACTCTTTCCTTTCCCATATTAGGGAAGTTTTCAACTCTAAACGCTTCAAATATTTTCTCAGTCCTTTTCTTTTTCTCTTCCACTTCGGGGACCCCTATAATTCGAATTTTGGTGCGTTTAATGTTGTCCCAGGGATCTCTGAGACTGTCCTCTCAGATTCCTGTTTCTTTATTCTGCTCTGCAGTAGTTATTTGAACTATTTTATCTTCCAGGTCACTTAACCGTTCTTCTGCCTCAGTTATTCTGCTAGTGATCCATGCCAGAGAATTCTTAATTTCATTTATTTTGGTCTTCATCATTGTTTGTTTGCTCTTTAGTTCTTCTCGTCCCTTGTGAAAGGTTTATTGTATTTTCTCTATCCTATTTCCAAGATTTTGGATCGTCTTTCCTATCATTATTCTGAATTCTTTTTCAGGTAGACTACCTATTTCCTCTTCATTTGTTAGGTCTTGTGACTTTTGAGCTTGCTTCTTCATCTGCTGTGTGTTTTTCGGTCTCCTCATTTTGCGTAACGTAGTGTGCTTGGGGTCTCCTTTTCACAGGCTGCATGCTCGTAGTTATTGTTGTTTTTGGTGTCAGTCCCCGGAGGCCAAGTTTCGTTCAGTGTGTTGTGTAGGCTTCTTGGTGGAGGCGAGTTGGGCCTGTGTTCTGGTGGATGAGGCTGGATCTTGTCTTTCTGGTGGGCACTTCCACATTTGGTGGTGTGTATTTTGGTGTCTGTGTCCTTATTATGATTTAAGGCATCCTCTCTGATAATGGATGGGGCTCTGTTTCTGTCTTGCTCATCGTTTGGCATACGATGTCCAGCACTGTAGCTTGCTGGTCACTGAGTGAAGGTGGGTCTCGACGTTGAGATGGAAATCTCTGGAAGATTTACTCCATTTGATATTATGTGGAGCTGTCAGGTCTCCTGTGGACCAGTGTCCTGAAGTTGGCTCTCCCACTTCAGATGCACAGCACTGAATCCTGGCTGGAGCACGAAGAGACTTCTTTCCTCACGGCTCAGAATAAGTGGGAGAGGAAAGAGAAAGAAACAGAGAAAGGGGATAAAATAAAACAAATTAAGGTAAAATAAAATAAAATGAAGTTATTAAAATAAGACATATTTATTAAGAAAAACATTTAGAAAGTAAAAGAAACAAAAGAAACGGAGAGAACTCCAGCACAAATGGTTATAGCTAAGCTATACAGACAAAATCACAAACAGAAGCATACACCGCTACACTCACAGAAAGAGAAAACGTGGAAAAAATACTGTATCTTTGCTCCCAAAACCCACCTCCTCAATTTTGGGCTGATTCATTGTGTATCAGGTGTTCCACAGAGGCGGAGTGCTTCACGTTGAATGTGGAGATTTAATCCACTCTTCCGGAGGCTGCTGGGAGAGATTTCCCTTTCTCTTCTTTGTTCGCACAGCTCTCCTGTTCGAGTTGATTTTGCTGTATCCCATAGGTTTGGGTGGTCGTATTTTCATTGTCCCTTTTTCCCAGGTAGTTGTGATTCCACCTTTGTTTTCTGCAGTGAAATCTTGGTTATGTAACTGCATTTTGTTCAGCTTCCATGTGTTTGTATTATTTACAGTTTTTTTTCTTTTAATTCGTATCTAGTCTCACAGCACTGTAGGCCGAAAATATACCTTATACTATTTCAGTTTTCTTAAATTTTCTAAGTCTTTATTTGTGACCCTATATATGATATATACTGGAGAATGTTCCATGAGCACTTGAGAAGAAAGTGTTTTCTGTTGTTTTGCAATAGAATATTACATACATATGAATGAAGTCCCTCTTGTTCAATGTGTCATTTAAAGCTTATGTTTCCTGATCTATTTTCATTCTGGATGATCTGTGCATTGGTGAAAGTGGGGTGTTAATGTCCCCTACTATTATAGTGTTACTGTCAAGTTCCCCTTTTATGGCTGTTAGGGTATACCTTATGTATTGAAGTGCTCCTATGTTGGGTTCATAAGTATTTGCATTTGCGATATCCTCTCCTTGGTTGGATCCCTTGATCAGTATGCAGTGTCCTTTTTCGTTTCTTGTACTAGTCTTTATCTTAAAGTCTATTTCGTGTGCTATGACAATCGCTACTCCAGTTTTCTGTTGCTTTTCATTTGCATGGAAGGTCTCTTGCCATCCTCTCACTTTCAGTATGTGTGTGTCCCCAGGTCTAAAGTGGGTCTCTTCTAGACTGCATATATAATGGTCTTGTTTTTGTATTCCTTCAGCCAGCCTATCTGTATTGGTTGGAGCATTTAATCCATTTACATGTAAGGTAATTATCAATATGTATGTTCCTGTTACCGTTTTGTTAGTTGTTTTTGGTTGGTTATTGGAGGTCTTTTCCTTCCTCTGTGTTTCCTGCCTAGAGAAGTTCCTTTATCATTTGTTATAAAGCTGGTGTGTGGTGCTGAATTCTCTTACCTTTTGTTTGTCTGTAAAGTTTTTAGTTTCTCCGTCCAATCTCAATGAGATTCTTGCTGAGTAGAGTAACATTGGTTGTAGCTTTTTTCCCTCTCATCTCTTTAAATTCGTATACTGCCACCCTTTTCTCTCTTGCAGAATTTCTGCTGAAATGTCAGCTGTTAACTTAAGGGGATTCCCTTGTATGGTACATGGTGCTTTTCCCTTGCTGCTTTTAATGTTTTCTATGTATTTAATTCTTAATAGTTAGATTAATACGTTTCTTGGCCTTTTTCTCCTTGGATTTATCCTGTATGGGACTCTCTGTTCTTCCTGGACTTGATTAACTCTCTCCTTTCCCATAGTAGGGAAGTTTTCAACTCTAATCTCTTCAAATATTTTCTCAGTCCTTTTCTTTTTCTCTTCCTCTTCGGTGACTCCTATAATTCGAATTTGGGTGCGTTTAATGTTGTCCCAGGGATCTCTGAGACTGTCCTCTGAGATTCTTGTTTCTTTATTCTGCTCTGCAGTAGTTATTTGAACTATTTTATCTTCCAGGTCCCTTAACCATTCTTCTATCTCAGTTATTCTGCTAGTGATCCATGCCAGAGAATTCTTAATTTCATTTATTTTGGTCTTCATCATTGTTTGTTTGCTCTTTAGTTCTTCTCGTCCCTTGTGAAAGGTTTATTGTATTTTCTCTATCCTATTTCCAAGATTTTGGATCATCTTTCCTATCATTATTCTGAATTCTTTTTCAGGTAGACTACCTATTTCCTCTTCATTTGTTAGGTCTTGTGACTTTTGAGCTTGCTTCTTCATCTGCTGTGTGTTTTTCGGTCTCCTCATTTTGCGTAACGTAGTGTGCTTGGGGTCTCCTTTTCACAGGCTGCATGCTCGTAGTTATTGTTGTTTTTGGTGTCAGTCCCCGGAGGCCAAGTTTCGTTCAGTGTGTTGTGTAGGCTTCTTGGTGGAGGCGAGTTGGGCCTGTGTTCTGGTGGATGAGGCTGGATCTTGTCTTTCTGGTGGGCACTTCCACATTTGGTGGTGTGTATTTTGGTGTCTGTGTCCTTATTATGATTTAAGGCATCCTCTCTGATAATGGATGGGGCTCTGTTTCTGTCTTGCTCATCGTTTGGCATACGATGTCCAGCACTGTAGCTTGCTGGTCACTGAGTGAAGGTGGGTCTCGACGTTGAGATGGAAATCTCTGGAAGATTTACTCCATTTGATATTATGTGGAGCTGTCAGGTCTCCTGTGGACCAGTGTCCTGAAGTTGGCTCTCCCACTTCAGATGCACAGCACTGAATCCTGGCTGGAGCACGAAGAGACTTCTTTCCTCACGGCTCAGAATAAGTGGGAGAGGAAAGAGAAAGAAACAGAGAAAGGGGATAAAATAAAACAAATTAAGGTAAAATAAAATAAAATGAAGTTATTAAAATAAGACATATTTATTAAGAAAAACATTTAGAAAGTAAAAGAAACAAAAGAAACGGAGAGAACTCCAGCACAAATGGTTATAGCTAAGCTATACAGACAAAATCACAAACAGAAGCATACACCGCTACACTCACAGAAAGAGAAAACGTGGAAAAAATACTGTATCTTTGCTCCCAAAACCCACCTCCTCAATTTTGGGCTGATTCATTGTGTATCAGGTGTTCCACAGAGGCGGAGTGCTTCACGTTGAATGTGGAGATTTAATCCACTCTTCCGGAGGCTGCTGGGAGAGATTTCCCTTTCTCTTCTTTGTTCGCACAGCTCTCCTGTTCGAGTTGATTTTGCTGTATCCCATAGTTTTGGGTGGTCGTATTTTCATTGTCCCTTTTTCCCAGGTAGTTGTGATTCCACCTTTGTTTTCTGCAGTGAAATCTTGGTTATGTAACTGCATTTTGTTTAGCTTCCATGTGTTTGTATTATTTACAGTTTTTTTTCTTTTAATTCGTATCCAGTCTCACAGCACTGTAGGCCGAAAATATACCTTATACTATTTCAGTTTTCTTAAATTTTCTAAGTCTTTATTTGTGACCCTATATATGATATATACTGGAGAATGTTCCATGAGCACTTGAGAAGAAAGTGTTTTCTGTTGTTTTGCAATAGAATATTACATACATATGAATGAAGTCCCTCTTGTTCAATGTGTCATTTAAAGCTTATGTTTCCTGATCTATTTTCATTCTGGATGATCTGTGCATTGGTGAAAGTGGGGTGTTAATGTCCCCTACTATTATAGTGTTACTGTCAAGTTCCCCTTTTATGGCTGTTAGGGTATACCTTATGTATTGAAGTGCTCCTATGTTGGGTTCATAAGTATTTGCATTTGCGATATCCTCTCCTTGGTTGGATCCCTTGATCAGTATGCAGTGTCCTTTTTCGTTTCTTGTACTAGTCTTTATCTTAAAGTCTATTTCGTGTGCTATGACAATCGCTACTCCAATTTTCTGTTGCTTTCCATTTGCATGGAAGGTCTCTTGCCATCCTCTCACTTTCAGTATGTGTGTGTCCCCAGGTCTAAAGTGGGTCTCTTCTAGACTGCATATATAATGGTCTTGTTTTTGTATTCCTTCAGCCAGCCTATCTGTATTGGTTGGAGCATTTAATCCATTTACCTGTAAGGTAATTATCCATATGTATGTTCCTGTTACCGTTTTGTTAGTTGTTTTTGGTTGGTTATTGGAGGTCTTTTCCTTCCTCTGTGTTTCCTGCCTAGAGAAGTTCCTTTATCATTTGTTATAAAGCTGGTGTGTGGTGCTGAATTCTCTTACCTTTTGTTTGTCTGTAAAGTTTTTAGTTTCTCCGTCCAATCTCAATGAGATTCTTGCTGAGTAGAGTAACATTGGTTGTAGCTTTTTTCCCTCTCATCTCTTTAAATTCGTATACTGCCACCCTTTTCTCTCTTGCAGAATTTCTGCTGAAATGTCAGCTGTTAACTTAAGGGGATTCCCTTGTATGGTACATGGTGCTTTTCCCTTGCTGCTTTTAATGTTTTCTATGTATTTAATTCTTAATAGTTAGATTAATACGTTTCTTGGCCTTTTTCTCCTTGGATTTATCCTGTATGGGACTCTCTGTTCTTCCTGGACTTGATTAACTCTCTCCTTTCCCATAGTAGGGAAGTTTTCAACTCTAATCTCTTCAAATATTTTCTCAGTCCTTTTCTTTTTCTCTTCCTCTTCGGTGACTCCTATAATTCGAATTTGGGTGCGTTTAATGTTGTCCCAGGGATCTCTGAGACTGTCCTCTGAGATTCTTGTTTCTTTATTCTGCTCTGCAGTAGTTATTTGAACTATTTTATCTTCCAGGTCCCTTAACCGTTCTTCTATCTCACTTATTCTGCTAGTGATCCATGCCAGAGAATTCTTAATTTCATTTATTTTGGTCTTCATCATTGTTTGTTTGCTCTTTAGTTCTTCTCGTCCCTTGTGAAAGGTTTATTGTATTTTCTCTATCCTATTTCCAAGATTTTGGATCGTCTTTCCTATCATTATTCTGAATTCTTTTTCAGGTAGACTACCTATTTCCTCTTCATTTGTTAGGTCTTGTGACTTTTGAGCTTGCTTCTTCATCTGCTGTGTGTTTTTCGGTCTCCTCATTTTGCGTAACGTAGTGTGCTTGGGGTCTCCTTTTCACAGGCTGCATGCTCGTAGTTATTGTTGTTTTTGGTGTCAGTCCCCAGAGGCCAAGTTTCGTTCAGTGTGTTGTGTAGGCTTCTTGGTGGAGGCGAGTTGGGCCTGTGTTCTGGTGGATGAGGCTGGATCTTGTCTTTCTGGTGGGCACTTCCACATTTGGTGGTGTGTATTTTGGTGTCTGTGTCCTTATTATGATTTAAGGCATCCTCTCTGATAATGGATGGGGCTCTGTTTCTGTCTTGCTCATCGTTTGGCATACGATGTCCAGCACTGTAGCTTGCTGGTCACTGAGTGAAGGTGGGTCTCGACGTTGAGATGGAAATCTCTGGAAGATTTACTCCATTTGATATTATGTGGAGCTGTCAGGTCTCCTGTGGACCAGTGTCCTGAAGTTGGCTCTCCCACTTCAGATGCACAGCACTGAATCCTGGCTGGAGCACGAAGAGACTTCTTTCCTCACGGCTCAGAATAAGTGGGAGAGGAAAGAGAAAGAAACAGAGAAAGGGGATAAAATAAAACAAATTAAGGTAAAATAAAATAAAATGAAGTTATTAAAATAAGACATATTTATTAAGAAAAACATTTAGAAAGTAAAAGAAACAAAAGAAACGGAGAGAACTCCAGCACAAATGGTTATAGCTAAGCTATACAGACAAAATCACAAACAGAAGCATACACCGCTACACTCACAGAAAGAGAAAACGTGGAAAAAATACTGTATCTTTGCTCCCAAAACCCACCTCCTCAATTTTGGGCTGATTCATTGTGTATCAGGTGTTCCACAGAGGCGGAGTGCTTCACGTTGAATGTGGAGATTTAATCCACTCTTCCGGAGGCTGCTGGGAGAGATTTCCCTTTCTCTTCTTTGTTCGCACAGCTCTCCTGTTCGAGTTGATTTTGCTGTATCCCATAGTTTTGGGTGGTCGTATTTTCATTGTCCCTTTTTCCCAGGTAGTTGTGATTCCACCTTTGTTTTCTGCAGTGAAATCTTGGTTATGTAACTGCATTTTGTTTAGCTTCCATGTGTTTGTATTATTTACAGTTTTTTTTCTTTTAATTCGTATCTAGTCTCACAGCACTGTAGGCCGAAAATATACCTTATACTATTTCAGTTTTCTTAAATTTTCTAAGTCTTTATTTGTGACCCTATATATGATATATACTGGAGAATGTTCCATGAGCACTTGAGAAGAAAGTGTTTTCTGTTGTTTTGCAATAGAATATTACATACATATGAATGAAGTCCCTCTTGTTCAATGTGTCATTTAAAGCTTATGTTTCCTGATCTATTTTCATTCTGGATGATCTGTGCATTGGTGAAAGTGGGGTGTTAATGTCCCCTACTATTATAGTGTTACTGTCAAGTTCCCCTTTTATGGCTGTTAGGGTATACCTTATGTATTGAAGTGCTCCTATGTTGGGTTCATAAGTATTTGCATTTGCGATATCCTCTCCTTGGTTGGATCCCTTGATCAGTATGTAGTGTCCTTTTTCGTTTCTTGTACTAGTCTTTATCTTAAAGTCTATTTCGTGTGCTACGACAATTGCTACTCCAGTTTTCCATTGCTTTCCATTTGCATGGAAGGTCTCTTGCCATCCTCTCACTTTCAGTATGTGTGTGTCCCCAGGTCTAAAGTGGGTCTCTTCTAGACTGCATATATAATGGTCTTGTTTTTGTATTCCTTCAGCCAGCCTATCTGTATTGGTTGGAGCATTTAATCCATTTACATGTAAGGTAATTATCAATATGTATGTTCCTGTTACCGTTTTGTTAGTTGTTTTTGGTTGGTTATTGGAGGTCTTTTCCTTCCTCTGTGTTTCCTGCCTAGAGAAGTTCCTTTATCATTGTTATAAAGCTGGTGTGTGGTGCTGAATTCTCTTACCTTTTGTTTGTCTGTAAAGTTTTTAGTTTCTCCGTCCAATCTCAATGAGATTCTTGCTGAGTAGAGTAACATTGGTTGTAGCTTTTTTCCCTCTCATCTCTTTAAATTCGTATACTGCCACCCTTTTCTCTCTTGCAGAATTTCTGCTGAAATGTCAGCTGTTAACTTAAGGGGATTCCCTTGTATGGTACATGGTGCTTTTCCCTTGCTGCTTTTAATGTTTTCTATGTATTTAATTCTTAATAGTTAGATTAATACGTTTCTTGGCCTTTTTCTCCTTGGATTTATCCTGTATGGGACTCTCTGTTCTTCCTGGACTTGATTAACTCTCTCCTTTCCCATAGTAGGGAAGTTTTCAACTCTAATCTCTTCAAATATTTTCTCAGTCCTTTTCTTTTTCTCTTCCTCTTCGGTGACTCCTATAATTCGAATTTGGGTGCGTTTAATGTTGTCCCAGGGATCTCTGAGACTGTCCTCTGAGATTCTTGTTTCTTTATTCTGCTCTGCAGTAGTTATTTGAACTATTTTATCTTCCAGGTCCCTTAACCGTTCTTCTATCTCACTTATTCTGCTAGTGATCCATGCCAGAGAATTCTTAATTTCATTTATTTTGGTCTTCATCATTGTTTGTTTGCTCTTTAGTTCTTCTCGTCCCTTGTGAAAGGTTTATTGTATTTTCTCTATCCTATTTCCAAGATTTTGGATCGTCTTTCCTATCATTATTCTGAATTCTTTTTCAGGTAGACTACCTATTTCCTCTTCATTTGTTAGGTCTTGTGACTTTTGAGCTTGCTTCTTCATCTGCTGTGTGTTTTTCGGTCTCCTCATTTTGCGTAACGTACTGTGCTTGGGGTCTCCTTTTCACAGGCTGCATGCTCGTAGTTATTGTTGTTTTTGGTGTCAGTCCCCGGAGGCCAAGTTTCGTTCAGTGTGTTGTGTAGGCTTCTTGGTGGAGGCGAGTTGGGCCTGTGTTCTGGTGGATGAGGCTGGATCTTGTCTTTCTGGTGGGCACTTCCACATTTGGTGGTGTGTATTTTGGTGTCTGTGTCCTTATTATGATTTAAGGCATCCTCTCTGATAATGGATGGGGCTCTGTTTCTGTCTTGCTCATCGTTTGGCATATGATGTCCAGCACTGTAGCTTGCTGGTCACTGAGTGAAGGTGGGTCTCGACGTTGAGATGGAAATCTCTGGAAGATTTACTCCATTTGATATTATGTGGAGCTGTCAGGTCTCCTGTGGACCAGTGTCCTGAAGTTGGCTCTCCCACTTCAGATGCACAGCACTGAATCCTGGCTGGAGCACGAAGAGACTTCTTTCCTCACGGCTCAGAATAAGTGGGAGAGGAAAGAGAAAGAAACAGAGAAAGGGGATAAAATAAAACAAATTAAGGTAAAATAAAATAAAATGAAGTTATTAAAATAAGACATATTTATTAAGAAAAACATTTAGAAAGTAAAAGAAACAAAAGAAACGGAGAGAACTCCAGCACAAATGGTTATAGCTAAGCTATACAGACAAAATCACAAACAGAAGCATACACCGCTACACTCACAGAAAGAGAAAACGTGGAAAAAATACTGTATCTTTGCTCCCAAAACCCACCTCCTCAATTTTGGGCTGATTCATTGTGTATCAGGTGTTCCACAGAGGCGGAGTGCTTCACGTTGAATGTGGAGATTTAATCCACTCTTCCGGAGGCTGCTGGGAGAGATTTCCCTTTCTCTTCTTTGTTCGCACAGCTCTCCTGTTCGAGTTGATTTTGCTGTATCCCATAGTTTTGGGTGGTCGTATTTTCATTGTCCCTTTTTCCCAGGTAGTTGTGATTCCACCTTTGTTTTCTGCAGTGAAATCTTGGTTATGTAACTGCATTTTGTTTAGCTTCCATGTGTTTGTATTATTTACAGTTTTTTTTCTTTTAATTCGTATCTAGTCTCACAGCACTGTAGGCCGAAAATATACCTTATACTATTTCAGTTTTCTTAAATTTTCTAAGTCTTTATTTGTGACCCTATATATGATATATACTGGAGAATGTTCCATGAGCACTTGAGAAGAAAGTGTTTTCTGTTGTTTTGCAATAGAATATTACATACATATGAATGAAGTCCCTCTTGTTCAATGTGTCATTTAAAGCTTAAGTTTCCTGATCTATTTTCATTCTGGATGATCTGTGCATTGGTGAAAGTGGGGTGTTAATGTCCCCTACTATTATAGTGTTACTGTCAAGTTCCCCTTTTATGGCTGTTAGGGTATACCTTATGTATTGAAGTGCTCCTATGTTGGGTTCATAAGTATTTGCATTTGCGATATCCTCTCCTTGGTTGGATCCCTTGATCAGTATGTAGTGTCCTTTTTCGTTTCTTGTACTAGTCTTTATCTTAAAGTCTATTTCGTGTGCTACGACAATTGCTACTCCAGTTTTCCGTTGCTTTCCCTTTGCATGGAAGGTCTCTTGCCATCCTCTCACTTTCAGTATGTGTGTGTCCCCAGGTCTAAAGTGGGTCTCTTCTAGACTGCATATATAATGGTCTTGTTTTTGTATTCCTTCAGCCAGCCTATCTGTTTCAGTTGGAGCATTTAATCCATTTACATGTAAGGTAATTATCAATATGTATGTTCCTGTTACCGTTTTGTTAGTTGTTTTTGGTTGGTTATTGGAGGTCTTTTCCTTCCTCTGTGTTTCCTGCCTAGAGAAGTTCCTTTATCATTTGTTATAAAGCTGGTGTGTGGTGCTGAATTCTCTTACCTTTTGTTTGTCTGTAAAGTTTTTAGTTTCTCCGTCCAATCTCAATGAGATTCTTGCTGAGTAGAGTAACATTGGTTGTAGCTTTTTTCCCTCTCATCTCTTTAAATTCGTATACTGCCACCCTTTTCTCTCTTGCAGAATTTCTGCTGAAATGTCAGCTGTTAACTTAAGGGGATTCCCTTGTATGGTACATGGTGCTTTTCCCTTGCTGCTTTTAATGTTTTCTATGTATTTAATTCTTAATAGTTAGATTAATACGTTTCTTGGCCTTTTTCTCCTTGGATTTATCCTGTATGGGACTCTCTGTTCTTCCTGGACTTGATTAACTCTCTCCTTTCCCATAGTAGGGAAGTTTTCAACTCTAATCTCTTCAAATATTTTCTCAGTCCTTTTCTTTTTCTCTTCCTCTTCGGTGACTCCTATAATTCGAATTTGGGTGCGTTTAATATTGTCCCAGGGATCTCTGAGACTGTCCTCTGAGATTCTTGTTTCTTTATTCTGCTCTGCAGTAGTTATTTGAACTATTTTATCTTCCAGGTCCCTTAACCGTTCTTCTATCTCAGTTATTCTGCTAGTGATCCATGCCAGAGAATTCTTAATTTCATTTATTTTGGTCTTCATCATTGTTTGTTTGCTCTTTAGTTCTTCTCGTCCCTTGTGAAAGGTTTATTGTATTTTCTCTATCCTATTTCCAAGATTTTGGATCATCTTTCCTATCATTATTCTGAATTCTTTTTCAGGTAGACTACCTATTTCCTCTTCATTTGTTAGGTCTTGTGACTTTTGACCTTGCTTCTTCATCTGCTGTGTGTTTTTCGGTCTCCTCATTTTGCGTAACGTAGTGTGCTTGGGGTCTCCTTTTCACAGGCTGCATGCTCGTAGTTATTGTTGTTTTTGGTGTCAGTCCCCAGAGGCCAAGTTTCGTTCAGTGTGTTGTGTAGGCTTCTTGGTGGAGGCGAGTTGGGCCTGTGTTCTGGTGGATGAGGCTGGATCTTGTCTTTCTGGTGGGCACTTCCACATTTGGTGGTGTGTATTTTGGTGTCTGTGTCCTTATTATGATTTAAGGCATCCTCTCTGATAATGGATGGGGCTCTGTTTCTGTCTTGCTCATCGTTTGGCATACGATGTCCAGCACTGTAGCTTGCTGGTCACTGAGTGAAGGTGGGTCTCGACGTTGAGATGGAAATCTCTGGAAGATTTACTCCATTTGATATTATGTGGAGCTGTCAGGTCTCCTGTGGACCAGTGTCCTGAAGTTGGCTCTCCCACTTCAGATGCACAGCACTGAATCCTGGCTGGAGCACGAAGAGACTTCTTTCCTCACGGCTCAGAATAAGTGGGAGAGGAAAGAGAAAGAAACAGAGAAAGGGGATAAAATAAAACAAATTAAGGTAAAATAAAATAAAATGAAGTTATTAAAATAAGACATATTTATTAAGAAAAACATTTAGAAAGTAAAAGAAACAAAAGAAACGGAGAGAACTCCAGCACAAATGGTTATAGCTAAGCTATACAGACAAAATCACAAACAGAAGCATACACCGCTACACTCACAGAAAGAGAAAACGTGGAAAAAATACTGTATCTTTGCTCCCAAAACCCACCTCCTCAATTTTGGGCTGATTCATTGTGTATCAGGTGTTCCACAGAGGCGGAGTGCTTCACGTTGAATGTGGAGATTTAATCCACTCTTCCGGAGGCTGCTGGGAGAGATTTCCCTTTCTCTTCTTTGTTCGCACAGCTCTCCTGTTCGAGTTGATTTTGCTGTATCCCATAGTTTTGGGTGGTCGTATTTTCATTGTCCCTTTTTCCCAGGTAGTTGTGATTCCACCTTTGTTTTCTGCAGTGAAATCTTGGTTATGTAACTGCATTTTGTTTAGCTTCCATGTGTTTGTATTATTTACAGTATTTTTTCTTTTAATTCGTATCCAGTCTCACAGCACTGTAGGCCGAAAATATACCTTATACTATTTCAGTTTTCTTAAATTTTCTAAGTCTTTATTTGTGACCCTATATATGATGTACTGGAGAATGTTCCATGAGCACTTGAGAAGAAAGTGTTTTCTGTTGTTTTGCAATAGAATATTACATACATATGAATGAAGTCCCTCTTGTTCAATGTGTCATTTAAAGCTTATGTTTCCTGATCTATTTTCATTCTGGATGATCTGTGCATTGGTGAAAGTGGGGTGTTAATGTCCCCTACTATTATAGTGTTACTGTCAAGTTCCCCTTTTATGGCTGTTAGGGTATACCTTATGTATTGAAGTGCTCCTATGTTGGGTTCATAAGTATTTGCATTTGCGATATCCTCTCCTTGGTTGGATCCCTTGATCAGTATGCAGTGTCCTTTTTCGTTTCTTGTACTAGTCTTTATCTTAAAGTCTATTTCGTGTGCTATGACAATCGCTACTCCAATTTTCTGTTGCTTTCCATTTGCATGGAAGGTCTCTTGCCATCCTCTCACTTTCAGTATGTGTGTGTCCCCAGGTCTAAAGTGGGTCTCTTCTAGACTGCATATATAATGGTCTTGTTTTTGTATTCCTTCAGCCAGCCTATCTGTATTGGTTGGAACATTTAATCCATTTACATGTAAGGTAATTATCAATATGTATGTTCCTGTTACCGTTTTGTTAGTTGTTTTTGGTTGGTTATTGGAGGTCTTTTCCTTCCTCTGTGTTTCCTGCCTAGAGAAGTTCCTTTATCATTTGTTATAAAGCTGGTGTGTGGTGCTGAATTCTCTTACCTTTTGTTTGTCTGTAAAGTTTTTAGTTTCTCCGTCCAATCTCAATGAGATTCTTGCTGAGTAGAGTAACATTGGTTGTAGCTTTTTTCCCTCTCATCTCTTTAAATTCGTATACTGCCACCCTTTTCTCTCTTGCAGAATTTCTGCTGAAATGTCAGCTGTTAACTTAAGGGGATTCCCTTGTATGGTACATGGTGCTTTTCCCTTGCTGCTTTTAATGTTTTCTATGTATTTAATTCTTAATAGTTAGATTAATACGTTTCTTGGCCTTTTTCTCCTTGGATTTATCCTGTATGGGACTCTCTGTTCTTCCTGGACTTGATTAACTCTCTCCTTTCCCATAGTAGGGAAGTTTTCAACTCTAATCTCTTCAAATATTTTCTCAGTCCTTTTCTTTTTCTCTTCCTCTTCGGTGACTCCTATAATTCGAATTTGGGTGCGTTTAATGTTGTCCCAGGGATCTCTGAGACTGTCCTCTGAGATTCTTGTTTCTTTATTCTGCTCTGCAGTAGTTATTTGAACTATTTTATCTTCCAGGTCCCTTAACCGTTCTTCTATCTCAGTTATTCTGCTAGTGATCCATGCCAGAGAATTCTTAATTTCATTTATTTTGGTCTTCATCATTGTTTGTTTGCTCTTTAGTTCTTCTCGTCCCTTGTGAAAGGTTTATTGTATTTTCTCTAACCTATTTCCAAGATTTTGGATCGTCTTTCCTATCATTATTCTGAATTCTTTTTCAGGTAGACTACCTATTTCCTCTTCATTTGTTAGGTCTTGTGACTTTTGAGCTTGCTTCTTCATCTGCTGTGTGTTTTTCGGTCTCCTCATTTTGCGTAACGTAGTGTGCTTGGGGTCTCCTTTTCACAGGCTGCATGCTCGTAGTTATTGTTGTTTTTGGTGTCAGTCCCCAGAGGCCAAGTTTCGTTCAGTGTGTTGTGTAGGCTTCTTGGTGGAGGCGAGTTGGGCCTGTGTTCTGGTGGATGAGGCTGGATCTTGTCTTTCTGGTGGGCACTTCCACATTTGGTGGTGTGTATTTTGGTGTCTGTGTCCTTATTATGATTTAAGGCATCCTCTCTGATAATGGATGGGGCTCTGTTTCTGTCTTGCTCATCGTTTGGCATACGATGTCCAGCACTGTAGCTTGCTGGTCACTGAGTGAAGGTGGGTCTCGACGTTGAGATGGAAATCTCTGGAAGATTTACTCCATTTGATATTATGTGGAGCTGTCAGGTCTCCTGTGGACCAGTGTCCTGAAGTTGGCTCTCCCACTTCAGATGCACAGCACTGAATCCTGGCTGGAGCACGAAGAGACTTCTTTCCTCACGGCTCAGAATAAGTGGGAGAGGAAAGAGAAAGAAACAGAGAAAGGGGATAAAATAAAACAAATTAAGGTAAAATAAAATAAAATGAAGTTATTAAAATAAGACATATTTATTAAGAAAAACATTTAGAAAGTAAAAGAAACAAAAGAAACGGAGAGAACTCCAGCACAAATGGTTATAGCTAAGCTATACAGACAAAATCACAAACAGAAGCATACACCGCTACACTCACAGAAAGAGAAAACGTGGAAAAAATACTGTATCTTTGCTCCCAAAACCCACCTCCTCAATTTTGGGCTGATTCATTGTGTATCAGGTGTTCCACAGAGGCGGAGTGCTTCACGTTGAATGTGGAGATTTAATCCACTCTTCCGGAGGCTGCTGGGAGAGATTTCCCTTTCTCTTCTTTGTTCGCACAGCTCTCCTGTTCGAGTTGATTTTGCTGTATCCCATAGTTTTGGGTGGTCGTATTTTCATTGTCCCTTTTTCCCAGGTAGTTGTGATTCCACCTTTGTTTTCTGCAGTGAAATCTTGGTTATGTAACTGCATTTTGTTTAGCTTCCATGTGTTTGTATTATTTACAGTATTTTTTCTTTTAATTCGTATCCAGTCTCACAGCACTGTAGGCCGAAAATATACCTTATACTATTTCAGTTTTCTTAAATTTTCTAAGTCTTTATTTGTGACCCTATATATGATGTACTGGAGAATGTTCCATGAGCACTTGAGAAGAAAGTGTTTTCTGTTGTTTTGCAATAGAATATTACATACATATGAATGAAGTCCCTCTTGTTCAATGTGTCATTTAAAGCTTATGTTTCCTGATCTATTTTCATTCTGGATGATCTGTGCATTGGTGAAAGTGGGGTGTTAATGTCCCCTACTATTATAGTGTTACTGTCAAGTTCCCCTTTTATGGCTGTTAGGGTATACCTTATGTATTGAAGTGCTCCTATGTTGGGTTCATAAGTATTTGCATTTGCGATATCCTCTCCTTGGTTGGATCCCTTGATCAGTATGCAGTGTCCTTTTTCGTTTCTTGTACTAGTCTTTATCTTAAAGTCTATTTCGTGTGCTATGACAATCGCTACTCCAATTTTCTGTTGCTTTCCATTTGCATGGAAGGTCTCTTGCCATCCTCTCACTTTCAGTATGTGTGTGTCCCCAGGTCTAAAGTGGGTCTCTTCTAGACTGCATATATAATGGTCTTGTTTTTGTATTCCTTCAGCCAGCCTATCTGTATTGGTTGGAACATTTAATCCATTTACATGTAAGGTAATTATCAATATGTATGTTCCTGTTACCGTTTTGTTAGTTGTTTTTGGTTGGTTATTGGAGGTCTTTTCCTTCCTCTGTGTTTCCTGCCTAGAGAAGTTCCTTTATCATTTGTTATAAAGCTGGTGTGTGGTGCTGAATTCTCTTACCTTTTGTTTGTCTGTAAAGTTTTTAGTTTCTCCGTCCAATCTCAATGAGATTCTTGCTGAGTAGAGTAACATTGGTTGTAGCTTTTTTCCCTCTCATCTCTTTAAATTCGTATACTGCCACCCTTTTCTCTCTTGCAGAATTTCTGCTGAAATGTCAGCTGTTAACTTAAGGGGATTCCCGTGTATGGTACATGGTGCTTTTCCCTTGCTGCTTTTAATGTTTTCTATGTATTTAATTCTTAATAGTTAGATTAATACGTTTCTTGGCCTTTTTCTCCTTGGATTTATCCTGTATGGGACTCTCTGTTCTTCCTGGACTTGATTAACTCTCTCCTTTCCCATAGTAGGGAAGTTTTCAACTCTAATCTCTTCAAATATTTTCTCAGTCCTTTTCTTTTTCTCTTCCTCTTCGGTGACTCCTATAATTCGAATTTGGGTGCGTTTAATGTTGTCCCAGGGATCTCTGAGACTGTCCTCTGAGATTCTTGTTTCTTTATTCTGCTCTGCAGTAGTTATTTGAACTATTTTATCTTCCAGGTCCCTTAACCGTTCTTCTATCTCAGTTATTCTGCTAGTGATCCATGCCAGAGAATTCTTAATTTCATTTATTTTGGTCTTCATCATTGTTTGTTTGCTCTTTAGTTCTTCTCGTCCCTTGTGAAAGGTTTATTGTATTTTCTCTATCCTATTTCCAAGATTTTGGATCGTCTTTCCTATCATTATTCTGAATTCTTTTTCAGGTAGACTACCTATTTCCTCTTCATTTGTTAGGTCTTGTGACTTTTGAGCTTGCTTCTTCATCTGCTGTGTGTTTTTCGGTCTCCTCATTTTGCGTAACGTAGTGTGCTTGGGGTCTCCTTTTCACAGGCTGCATGCTCGTAGTTATTGTTGTTTTTGGTGTCAGTCCCCAGAGGCCAAGTTTCGTTCAGTGTGTTGTGTAGGCTTCTTGGTGGAGGCGAGTTGGGCCTGTGTTCTGGTGGATGAGGCTGGATCTTGTCTTTCTGGTGGGCACTTCCACATTTGGTGGTGTGTATTTTGGTGTCTGTGTCCTTATTATGATTTAAGGCATCCTCTCTGATAATGGATGGGGCTCTGTTTCTGTCTTGCTCATCGTTTGGCATACGATGTCCAGCACTGTAGCTTGCTGGTCACTGAGTGAAGGTGGGTCTCGACGTTGAGATGGAAATCTCTGGAAGATTTACTCCATTTGATATTATGTGGAGCTGTCAGGTCTCCTGTGGACCAGTGTCCTGAAGTTGGCTCTCCCACTTCAGATGCACAGCACTGAATCCTGGCTGGAGCACGAAGAGACTTCTTTCCTCACGGCTCAGAATAAGTGGGAGAGGAAAGAGAAAGAAACAGAGAAAGGGGATAAAATAAAACAAATTAAGGTAAAATAAAATAAAATGAAGTTATTAAAATAAGACATATTTATTAAGAAAAACATTTAGAAAGTAAAAGAAACAAAAGAAACGGAGAGAACTCCAGCACAAATGGTTATAGCTAAGCTATACAGACAAAATCACAAACAGAAGCATACACCGCTACACTCACAGAAAGAGAAAACGTGGAAAAAATACTGTATCTTTGCTCCCAAAACCCACCTCCTCAATTTTGGGCTGATTCATTGTGTATCAGGTGTTCCACAGAGGCGGAGTGCTTCACGTTGAATGTGGAGATTTAATCCACTCTTCCGGAGGCTGCTGGGAGAGATTTCCCTTTCTCTTCTTTGTTCGCACAGCTCTCCTGTTCGAGTTGATTTTGCTGTATCCCATAGTTTTGGGTGGTCGTATTTTCATTGTCCCTTTTTCCCAGGTAGTTGTGATTCCACCTTTGTTTTCTGCAGTGAAATCTTGGTTATGTAACTGCATTTTGTTTAGCTTCCATGTGTTTGTATTATTTACAGTTTTTTTTCTTTTAATTCGTATCTAGTCTCACAGCACTGTAGGCCGAAAATATACCTTATACTATTTCAGTTTTCTTAAATTTTCTAAGTCTTTATTTGTGACCCTATATATGATATATACTGGAGAATGTTCCATGAGCACTTGAGAAGAAAGTGTTTTCTGTTGTTTTGCAATAGAATATTACATACATATGAATGAAGTCCCTCTTGTTCAATGTGTCATTTAAAGCTTATGTTTCCTGATCTATTTTCATTCTGGATGATCTGTGCATTGGTGAAAGTGGGGTGTTAATGTCCCCTACTATTATAGTGTTACTGTCAAGTTCCCCTTTTATGGCTGTTAGGGTATACCTTATGTATTGAAGTGCTCCTATGTTGGGTTCATAAGTATTTGCATTTGCGATATCCTCTCCTTGGTTGGATCCCTTGATCAGTATGTAGTGTCCTTTTTCGTTTCTTGTACTAGTCTTTATCTTAAAGTCTATTTCGTGTGCTACGACAATTGCTACTCCAGTTTTCCATTGCTTTCCATTTGCATGGAAGGTCTCTTGCCATCCTCTCACTTTCAGTATGTGTGTGTCCCCAGGTCTAAAGTGGGTCTCTTCTAGACTGCATATATAATGGTCTTGTTTTTGTATTCCTTCAGCCAGCCTATCTGTATTGGTTGGAGCATTTAATCCATTTACATGTAAGGTAATTATCAATATGTATGTTCCTGTTACCGTTTTGTTAGTTGTTTTTGGTTGGTTATTGGAGGTCTTTTCCTTCCTCTGTGTTTCCTGCCTAGAGAAGTTCCTTTATCATTGTTATAAAGCTGGTGTGTGGTGCTGAATTCTCTTACCTTTTGTTTGGCTGTAAAGATTTTAGTTTCTCTGTCCAATCTCAATGAGATTCTTGCTGAGTAGTGTACCTTAGGCTGCAGCTTTTTTTCCTCTCATCTCTTTAAATACGTATACTGCCACTCCCTTCTCTCTTGCAGAATTTCTGCTGAAAGGTCAGCTGTTAACTTAAGGGGATTCCCGTGTATGGTACATGGTGCTTTTCCCTTGCTGCTTTTAATATGTTTTCTATGTATTTAATTCTTAATAGTTAGATTAATACGTTTCTTGGCCTTTTTCGCCTTGGATTTATCCTGTATGGGACTCTCTGTGCTTCCTGGACTTGATTAACTCTTTCCTTTCCCATATTAGGGAAGTTTTCAACTCTAAACTCTTCAAATATTTTCTCAGTCCTTTTCTTTTTCTCTTCCACTTCGGGGACCCGTATAATTCGAATTTTGGTGCGTTTAATGTTGTCCCAGGGATCTCTGAGACTGTCCTCTCAGATTCCTGTTTCTTTATTCTGCTCTGCAGTAGTTATTTGAACTATTTTATCTTCCAGGTCACTTAACCGTTCTTCTGCCTCAGTTATTCTGCTAGTGATCCATGCCAGAGAATTCTTAATTTCATTTATTTTGGTCTTCATCATTGTTTGTTTGCTCTTTAGTTCTTCTCGTCCCTTGTGAAAGGTTTATTGTATTTTCTCTATTCTATTTCCAAGATTTTGGATCGTCTTTCCTATCATTATTCTGAATTCATTTTCAGGTAGACTACCTATTTCCTCTTCATTTGTTAGGTCTTGTGACTTTTGAGCTTGCTTCTTCATCCGCTGTGTGTTTTTCGGTCTCCTCATTTTGCGTAACGTAGTGTGCTTGGGGTCTCCTTTTCACAGGCTGCATGCTCGTAGTTATTGTTGTTTTTGGTGTCAGTCCCCGGAGGCCAAGTTTCGTTCAGTGTGTTGTGTAGGCTTCTTGGTGGAGGCGAGTTGGGCCTGTGTTCTGGTGGATGAGGCTGGATCTTGTCTTTCTGGTGGGCACTTCCACATTTGGTGGTGTGTATTTTGGTGTCTGTGTCCTTATTATGATTTAAGGCATCCTCTCTGATAATGGATGGGGCTCTGTTTCTGTCTTGCTCATCGTTTGGCATACGATGTCCAGCACTGTAGCTTGCTGGTCACTGAGTGAAGGTGGGTCTCGACGTTGAGATGGAAATCTCTGGAAGATTTACTCCATTTGATATTATGTGGAGCTGTCAGGTCTCCTGTGGACCAGTGTCCTGAAGTTGGCTCTCCCACTTCAGATGCACAGCACTGAATCCTGGCTGGAGCACGAAGAGACTTCTTTCCTCACGGCTCAGAATAAGTGGGAGAGGAAAGAGAAAGAAACAGAGAAAGGGGATAAAATAAAACAAATTAAGGTAAAATAAAATAAAATGAAGTTATTAAAATAAGACATATTTATTAAGAAAAATATTTAGAAAGTAAAAGAAACAAAAGAAACGGAGAGAACTCCAGCACAAATGGTTATAGCTAAGCTATACAGACAAAATCACAAACAGAAGCATACACCGCTACACTCACAGAAAGAGAAAACGTGGAAAAAATACTGTATCTTTGCTCCCAAAACCCACCTCCTCAATTTTGGGCTGATTCATTGTGTATCAGGTGTTCCACAGAGGCGGAGTGCTTCACGTTGAATGTGGAGATTTAATCCACTCTCCCGGAGGCTGCTGGGAGAGATTTCCCTTTCTCTTCTTTGTTCGCACAGCTCTCCTGTTCGAGTTGATTTTGCTGTATCCCATAGTTTTGGGTGGTCGTATTTTCATTGTCCCTTTTTCCCAGGTAGTTGTGATTCCACCTTTGTTTTCTGCAGTGAAATCTTGGTTATGTAACTGCATTTTGTTTAGCTTCCATGTGTTTGTATTATTTACAGTTTTTTTTCTTTTAATTCGTATCCAGTCTCACAGCACTGTAGGCCGAAAATATACCTTATACTATTTCAGTTTTCTTAAATTTTCTAAGTCTTTATTTGTGACCCTATATATGATATACTGGAGAATGTTCCATGAGCACTTGAGAAGAAAGTGTTTTCTGTTGTTTTACAATAGAATATTACATACATATGAATGAAGTCCCTCTTGTTCAATGTGTCATTTAAAGCTTATGTTTCCTGATTTATTTTCATTCTGGATGATCTGTGCATTGGTGAAAGTGGGGTGTTAATGTTCCCTAGTATTATAGTGTTACTGTCAAGTTCCCCTTTTATGGCTGTTAGGGTATACCTTATGTATTGAAGTGCTCCTATGTTGGGTTCATAAGTATTTGCATTTGCGATATCTTCTCCTTGGCTGGATCCCTTGATCAGTATGTAGTGTCCTTTTTATTTCTTGTACTAATCTTTATCTTAAAGTCTATTTCATCTGATATGACAATTGCTACTCCAGCTTTATTTGATTTCCATTTGCGTGGAATATCTCTTGCCATCCCCTCACTTTCAGTGTGTGGGTGTCCCCAGGTCTAAAGTGGGTCTCTTCTAGACTGCATATATAATGGTCTTGTTTTTGTATCCCTTCAGCCAGTCTATCTGTTTCAGTTGGAGCATTTAATCCATTTACCTGTAAGGTAATTATCCATATGTATGTTCCTGTTACCGTTTTGTTAGTTGTTTTTGGTTTGTTATTGGAGGTCTTTTCCTTCCTCTGTGTTTCCTGCCTAGAGAAGTTTCTTTATCATTTGTTATAAAACTGGTGTGTGGTGCTGAATTCTCTTACCTTTTGTTTGGCTGTAAAGATTTTAGTTTCTCTGTCCAATCTCAATGAGATTCTTGCTGAGTAGAGTACCTTAGGCTGCAGCTTTTTTTCCTCTCATCTCTTTAAATACGTATACTGCCACTCCCTTCTCTCTTGCAGAATTTCTGCTGAAAGGTCAGCTGTTAACTTAAGGGGATTCCCGTGTATGGTACATGGTGCTTTTCCCTTGCTGCTTTTAATATGTTTTCTATGTATTTAATTCTTAATAGTTAGATTAATACGTTTCTTGGCCTTTTTCGCCTTGGATTTATCCTGTATGGGACTCTCTGTGCTTCCTGGACTTGATTAACTCTTTCCGTGCCCATATTAGGGAAGTTTTCAACTCTAAACTCTTCAAATATTTTCTCAGTCCTTTTCTTTTTCTCTTCCACTTCGGGGACCCCTATAATTCGAATTTTGGTGCGTTTAATGTTGTCCCAGGGATCTCTGAGACTGTCCTCTCAGATTCCTGTTTCTTTATTCTGCTCTGCAGTAGTTATTTGAACTATTTTATCTTCCAGGTCACTTAACCGTTCTTCTGCCTCAGTTATTCTGCTAGTGATCCATGCCAGAGAATTCTTAATTTCATTTATTTTGGTCTTCATCATTGTTTGTTTGCTCTTTAGTTCTTCTCGTCCCTTGTGAAAGGTTTATTGTATTTTCTCTATCCTATTTCCAAGATTTTGGATCGTCTTTCCTATCATTATTCTGAATTCTTTTTCAGGTAGACTACCTATTTCCTCTTCATTTGTTAGGTCTTGTGACTTTTGAGCTTGCTTCTTCATCTGCTGTGTGTTTTTCGGTCTCCTCATTTTGCGTAACGTACTGTGCTTGGGGTCTCCTTTTCACAGGCTGCATGCTCGTAGTTATTGTTGTTTTTGGTGTCAGTCCCCAGAGGCCAAGTTTCGTTCAGTGTGTTGTGTAGGCTTCTTGGTGGAGGCGAGTTGGGCCTGTGTTCTGGTGGATGAGGCTGGATCTTGTCTTTCTGGTGGGCACTTCCACATTTGGTGGTGTGTATTTTGGTGTCTGTGTCCTTATTATGATTTAAGGCATCCTCTCTGATAATGGATGGGGCTCTGTTTCTGTCTTGCTCATCGTTTGGCATACGATGTCCAGCACTGTAGCTTGCTGGTCACTGAGTGAAGGTGGGTCTCGACGTTGAGATGGAAATCTCTGGAAGATTTACTCCATTTGATATTATGTGGAGCTGTCAGGTCTCCTGTGGACCAGTGTCCTGAAGTTGGCTCTCCCACTTCAGATGCACAGCACTGAATCCTGGCTGGAGCACGAAGAGACTTCTTTCCTCACGGCTCAGAATAAGTGGGAGAGGAAAGAGAAAGAAACAGAGAAAGGGGATAAAATAAAACAAATTAAGGTAAAATAAAATAAAATGAAGTTATTAAAATAAGACATATTTATTAAGAAAAACATTTAGAAAGTAAAAGAAACAAAAGAAACGGAGAGAACTCCAGCACAAATGGTTATAGCTAAGCTATACAGACAAAATCACAAACAGAAGCATACACCGCTACACTCACAGAAAGAGAAAACGTGGAAAAAATACTGTATCTTTGCTCCCAAAACCCACCTCCTCAATTTTGGGCTGATTCATTGTGTATCAGGTGTTCCACAGAGGCGGAGTGCTTCACGTTGAATGTGGAGATTTAATCCACTCTTCCGGAGGCTGCTGGGAGAGATTTCCCTTTCTCTTCTTTGTTCGCACAGCTCTCCTGTTTGAGTTGATTTTGCTGTATCCCATAGTTTTGGGTGGTCGTATTTTCATTGTCCCTTTTTCCCAGGTAGTTGTGATTCCACCTTTGTTTTCTGCAGTGAAATCTTGGTTATGTAACTGCATTTTGTTTAGCTTCCATGTGTTTGTATTATTTACAGTTTTTTTTCTTTTAATTCGTATCTACTCTCACAGCACTGTAGGCCGAAAATATACCTTATACTATTTCAGTTTTCTTAAATTTTCTAAGTCTTTATTTGTGACCCTATATATGATATATACTGGAGAATGTTCCATGAGCACTTGAGAAGAAAGTGTTTTCTGTTGTTTTGTAATAGAATATTACATACATATGAATGAAGTCCCTCTTGTTCAATGTGTCATTTAAAGCTTATGTTTCCTGATCTATTTTCATTCTGGATGATCTGTGCATTGGTGAAAGTGGGGTGTTAATGTCCCCTACTATTATAGTGTTACTGTCAAGTTCCCCTTTTATGGCTGTTAGGGTATACCTTATGTATTGAAGTGCTCCTATGTTCGGTTCATAAGTATTTGCATTTGCGATATCTTCTCCTTGGCTGGATCCCTTGATCAGTACGTAGTGTCCTTTTTTGTTTCTGGTACTAATCTTTATCTTAAAGTCTATTTCATCTGATATGACAATTGCTACTCCAGGTTTATTTGATTTCCATTTGCGTGGAATGTCTCTTGCCATCCCCTCACTTTCAGTGTGTGGGTGTCCGCAAGTCTAAAGTGGGTCTCTTCTAGACTGCATATATAATGGTCTTGTTTTTGTATCCCTTCAGCCAGTCTATCTGTTTCAGTTGGAGCATTTAATCCATTTACCTGTAAGGTAATTATCCATATGTATGTTCCTGTTACCGTTTTGTTAGTTGTTTTTGGTTGGTTATTGGAGGTCTTTTCCTTCCTCTGTGTTTCCTGCCTAGAGAAGTTTCTTTATCATTTGTTATAAAACTGGTGTGTGGTGCTGAATTCTCTTACCTTTTGTTTGGCTGTAAAGATTTTAGTTTCTCTGTCCAATCTCAATGAGATTCTTGCTGAGTAGAGTACCTTAGGCTGCAGCTTTTTTTCCTCTCATCTCTTTAAATACGTATACTGCCACTCCCTTCTCTCTTGCAGAATTTCTGCTGAAAGGTCAGCTGTTAACTTAAGGGGATTCCCGTGTATGGTACATGGTGCTTTTCCCTTGCTGCTTTTAATATGTTTTCTATGTATTTGATTCTTAATAGTTAGATTAATACGTTTCTTGGCCTTTTTCGCCTTGGATTTATCCTGTATGGGACTCTCTGTGCTTCCTGGACTTGATTAACACTTTCCTTTCCCATATTAGGGAAGTTTTCAACTCTAAACTCTTCAAATATTTCCTCAGTCCTTTTCTTTTTCTCTTCCACTTCGGGGACCCGTATAATTCGAATTTTGGTGCGTTTAATGTTGTCCCAGGGATCTCTGAGACTGTCCTCTCAGATTCCTGTTTCTTTATTCTGCTCTGCAGTAGTTATTTGAACTATTTTATCTTCCAGGTCACTTAACCGTTCTTCTGCCTCAGTTATTCTGCTAGTGATCCATGCCAGAGAATTCTTAATTTCATTTATTTTGGTCTTCATCATTGTTTGTTTGCTCTTTAGTTCTTCTCGTCCCTTGTGAAAGATTTATTGTATTTTCTCTATCCTATTTCCAAGATTTTGGATCGTCTTTCCTATCATTATTCTGAATTCTTTTTCAGGTAGACTACCTATTTCCTCTTCATTTGTTAGGTCTTGTGACTTTTGAGCTTGCTTCTTCATCTGCTGTGTGTTTTTCGGTCTCCTCATTTTGCGTAACGTACTGTGCTTGGGGTCTCCTTTTCACAGGCTGCATGCTCGTAGTTATTGTTGTTTTTGGTGTCAGTCCCCAGAGGCCAAGTTTCGTTCAGTGTGTTGTGTAGGCTTCTTGGCGGAGGCGAGTTGGGCCTGTGTTCTGGTGGATGAGGCTGGATCTTGTCTTTCTGGTTGGCACTTCCATATTTGGTGGTGTGTATTTTGGTGTCTGTGTCCTTATTATGATTTAAGGCATCCTCTCTGATAATGGATGGGGCTCTGTTTCTGTCTTGCTCATCGTTTGGCATACGATGTCCAGCACTGTAGCTTGCTGGTCACTGAGTGAAGGTGGGTCTCGACGTTGAGATGGAAATCTCTGGAAGATTTACTCCATTTGATATTATGTGGAGCTGTCAGGTCTCCTGTGGACCAGTGTCCTGAAGTTGGCTCTCCCACTTCAGATGCACAGCACTGAATCCTGGCTGGAGCACGAAGAGACTTCTTTCCTCACGGCTCAGAATAAGTGGGAGAGGAAAGAGAAAGAAACAGAGAAAGGGGATAAAATAAAACAAATTAAGGTAAAATAAAATAAAATGAAGTTATTAAAATAAGACATATTTATTAAGAAAAACATTTAGAAAGTAAAAGAAACAAAAGAAACGGAGAGAACTCCAGCACAAATGGTTATAGCTAAGCTATACAGACAAAATCACAAACAGAAGCATACACCGCTACACTCACAGAAAGAGAAAACGTGGAAAAAATACTGTATCTTTGCTCCCAAATCCCACCTCCTCAATTTTGGGCTGATTCATTGTGTATCAGGTGTTCCACAGAGGCGGAGTGCTTCACGTTGAATGTGGAGATTTAATCCACTCTTCCGGAGGCTGCTGGGAGAGATTTCCCTTTCTCTTCTTTGTTCGCACAGCTCTCCTGTTTGAGTTGATTTTGCTGTATCCCATAGTTTTGGGTGGTCGTATTTTCATTGTCCCTTTTTCCCAGGTAGTTGTGATTCCACCTTTGTTTTCTGCAGTGAAATCTTGGTTATGTAACTGCATTTTGTTTAGCTTCCATGTGTTTGTATTATTTACAGTTTTTTTTTCTTTTAATCCGTATCTAGTCTCACAGCACTGTAGGCCGAAAATATACCTTATACTATTTCAGTTTTCTTAAATTTTCTAAGTCTTTATTTGTGACCCTATATATGATATATACTGGAGAATGTTCCATGAGCACTTGAGAAGAAAGTGTTTTCTGTTGTTTTGCAATAGAATATTACATACATATGAATGAAGTCCCTCTTGTTCAATGTGTCATTTAAAGCTTATGTTTCCTGATCTATTTTCATTCTGGATGATCTGTGCATTGGTGAAAGTGGGGTGTTAATGTCCCCTACTATTATAGTGTTACTGTCAAGTTCCCCTTTTATGGCTGTTAGGGTATACCTTATGTATTGAAGTGCTCCTATGTTGGGTTCATAAGTATTTGCATTTGCGATATCTTCTCCTTGGCTGGATCCCTTGATCAGTATGTAGTGTCCTTTTTTGTTTCTTGTACTAATCTTTATCTTAAAGTCTATTTCATCTGATATGACAATTGCTACTCCAGCTTTATTTGATTTCCATTTGCGTGGAATGTCTCTTGCCATCCCCTCACTTTCAGTGTGTGGGTGTCCGCAAGTCTAAAGTGGGTCTCTTCTAGACTGCATATATAATGGTCTTGTTTTTGTATTCCTTCAGCCAGCCTATCTGTATTGGTTGGAGCATTATTCCATTTACATGTAAGATAATTATCAATATGTATGTTCCTGTTACCGTTTTGTTAGTTGTTTTTGGTTGGTTATTGGAGGTCTTTTCCTTCCTCTGTGTTTCCTGCCTAGAGAAGTTCCTTTATCATTTGTTATAAAGCTGGTGTGTGGTGCTGAATTCTCTTACCTTTTGTTTGTCTGTAAAGTTTTTAGTTTCTCCTTCCAATCTCAATGAGATTCTTGCTGAGTAGAGTAACATTGGTTGTAGCTTTTTTCCCCTCTCATCTCTTTAAATTCGTATACTGCCACCCTTTTCTCTCTTGCAGAATTTCTGCTGAAATGTCAGCTGTTAACTTAAGGGGATTCCCTTGCATGGTACATGGTGCTTTTCCCTTGCTGCTTTTAATGTTTTCTATGTATTTAGTTTTTAATAGTTAGATTAATACGTTTCTTGGCCTTTTTCTCCTTGGATTTATCCTGTATGGGACTCTCTGTTCTTCCTGGACTTGATTAACTCTCTCCTTTCCCATAGTAGGGAAGTTTTCAACTCTAATCTCTTCAAATATTTTCTCAGTCCTTTTCTTTTTCTCTTCCTCTTCGGTGACTCCTATAATTCGAATTTGGGTGCGTTTAATGTTGTCCCAGGGATCTCTGAGACTGTCCTCTGAGATTCTTGTTTCTTTATTCTGCTCTGCAGTAGTTATTTGAACTATTTTATCTTCCAGGTCCCTTAACCGTTCTTCTATCTCACTTATACTGCTAGTGATCCATGCTAGAGAAGTTTTAATTGCATTTATTTTGGTCTTCATCATTGTTTGTTTGCTCTTTACTTCTTCTGGTCCCTTGTGAAACGTTTATTGTATTTTCTCTCTCCTATTTCCAAGATGTTGCATCGTCTTTCCTATCATTATTATGAATTCTTTTTCAGGTAGACTGCCTATTTCCTCTTCCTTTGTTAGGTCTGGTGCGTCTTGACCTTGCTCCTTCATCTGCTGTGTGTTTTTCGGTCTCCTCAGTTTGCTTAACTTACTGTGCTTGGGGTCTGCTTTTCACAGGCTGCATGCTCGTAGTTATTGTTGTTTTTGGTGTCTGTCCCCAGATTCTAAGGATTTTTCAGTGGGTTGTGTTGGCTTCTGGGTGGAGGGGAGTTGGGCCAGTGTTCTGGTGGATGAGGCTGGACCTTGTCTTTCTGGTGGGCACGTCCACATCTGGTGGTGTGTATTTTGGTGTCTGTGTCCTTATTATGATTTAAGGCATCCTCTCTGATAATGGATGGGGCTGTGCTTCTGTCTTGCTCATCATTTGGCATACGGTGTCCAACACTGTAGCTTGCTGGTCACTGAGTGAAGATGGGTCTCGGCTTTGAGATGGAAATCTCTGGAAGATTTTCTCCATTTGATATTACGTGGAGCTGTCAGGTCTCCTGTGGACCAGTGTCCTGAAGTTGGCTCTCCCACCTCAGATGCACAGCACTGACTCCTGGCTGGAGCACTAAGAGACTTTCATCCTCACGGCTCAGAATAAGTGGGAGAGGAAAGAGAAAGAAACAAAGAAAGGGGAAAAAATAAAACCAATTAAGGTAAAATAAAATAGAATGAAGTTATTAAAATAAGAAATATTTATTAAGAAAACAATTTAGAAAGTAAAAGAAACAAAACAAACGGAGAGAACCCCAGCACAAATGGTTAAAGCTAAGCTATACAGACAAAATCACAAACAGAAGCATACACCTCCACACTCACAAAAAGAGAAAAAGTGGAAAAAATAATATATCTTTGCTCCCAAAGTCCACCTCCTCAATTTTGGGCTGATTCATTGTGTATCAGGTGTTCCACAGGTGCGGGGTGCTTCACGTTCAATGTGGAGATTTAATCCAGTCTTCCTGAGGCTTCTGGAAGAGATTTCCCTTTCTCTTCTTTGTTTGCACAGCTCTCCTGTTCGAGTTGCTTTTGCTGTATCCCATAATTTTGGGTAGTCGTATTTTCAGTGTCACTTTTTCCCAGGTAGTTGCGATTCCATGTTTGTTTTCTGCAGTGAATTCTTGGTTATGTAAGAGCATTTTGTTTCGCTTCCATGGGTTAGTATTATTTACAGTTTTTTTTCTTTTAATTCATATCTAGTCTCATAGCACTGTAGACGGAAAATATACCTTATACTATTTCAGTTTTCTTAAATTTTCTGAGGCTTTATTTGTGACCCTATATATGATATATACTGAATAATGTTCCATGAGCACTTGAGAAGAAAGTGTTTTCTGTTGTTTTGCAATAGAATATTACATACATATGAATGAAGTCCCTCTTGTTCAATGTGTCATTTAAAGCTTATGTTTCCTGATCTATTTTCATTCTGGATGATCTGTGCATTGGTGAAAGTGGGGTGTTAATGTCCCCTACTATTATAGTGTTACTGTCAAGTTCCCCTTTTATGGCTGTTAGGGTATACCTTATGTATTGAAGTGCTCCTATGTTGGGTTCATAAGTATTTGCATTTGCGATATCTTCTCCTTGGCTGGATCCCTTGATCAATATGTAGTGTCCTTTTTTGTTTCTTGTACTAATCTTTAACTTAAAGTCTATTTCATCTGATATGACAATTGCTACTCCAGCTTTATTTGATTTCCATTTGCGTGGAATGTCTCTTGCCATCCCCTCACTTTCAGTGTGTGGGTGTCCCCAGGTCTAAAGTGGGTCTCTTCTAGACTGCATATATAATGGTCTTGTTTTTGTATCCCTTCAGCCAGTCTATCTGTTTCAGTTGGAGCATTTAATCCATTTACCTGTAAGGTAATTATCCATATGTATGTTCCTGTTACCGTTTTGTTAGTTGTTTTTGGTTGGTTATTGGAGGTCTTTTCCTTCCTCTGTGTTTCCTGCCTAGAGAAGTTTCTTTATCATTTGTTATAAAACTGGTGTGTGGTGCTGAATTCTCTTACCTTTTGTTTGGCTGTAAAGATTTTAGTTTCTCTGTCCAATCTCAATGAGATTCTTGCTGAGTAGAGTACCTTAGGCTGCAGCTTTTTTTCCTCTCATCTCTTTAAATACGTATACTGCCACTCCCTTCTCTCTTGCAGAATTTCTGCTGAAAGGTCAGCTGTTAACTTAAGGGGATTCCCGTGTATGGTACATGGTGCTTTTCCCTTGCTGCTTTTAATATGTTTTCTATGTATTTAATTCTTAATAGTTAGATTAATACGTTTCTTGGCCTTTTTCGCCTTGGATTTATCCTGTATGAGACTCTCTGTGCTTTCTGGACTTGATTAACTCTTTCCTTTCCCATATTAGGGAAGTTTTCAACTCTAAACTCTTCAAATATTTTCTCAGTCCTTTTCTTTATCTCTTCCACTTCGGGGACCCCTATAATTCGAATTTTGGTGCGTTTAATGTTGTCCCAGGGATCTCTGAGACTGTCCTCTCAGATTCCTGTTTCTTTATTCTGCTCTGCAGTAGTTATTTGAACTATTTTATCTTCCAGGTCACTTAACCGTTCTTCTGCCTCAGTTATTCTGCTAGTGATCCATGCCAGAGAATTCTTAATTTCATTTATTTTGTTCTTCATCATTGTTTGTTTGCTCTTTAGTTCTTCTCGTCCCTTGTAAAACATTTATTGTATTTTGTCTCTCCTATTTCCAAGATTTTGGATCGTCTTTCCTATCATTATTCTGAATTCTTTTTCTGGTAGAATGCCTATTTCCTCTTCATTTGTTAGGCTTGGTGCGTTTTGACATTGCTCTTTCATCTTCTGTTTGCATTTCTATCTCCTTATTTTGTTTACATTACTTACTGTGCATTGGGGTCTTCTTTTCACAGGCTGCGTGCTCGTAGTTATTGTAGTTTTTGGTGACTGTCCCCAATGGCTAAGGTTTGTTTAGTGGGTTTTGTAGGCTTCTTGGTGGAGGAGAGTTTTTCCTGTGTTCTGGTGGATGAGGCTGGATCTTGTGTTTCTGGTGGGCATTTTCACATCTGGTGGTGTGTATTTTGGTGTCTGTGTCCTTATTATGATTTAAGGCATCCTCTCTGATAATGGATGGGGCTGTGTTTCTGTCTTGCTCATCATTTGGCATACGGTGTCCAGCACTGTAGCTTGCTGGTCACTGAGTGAAAGTGGGTCTTGGCATTGAGATGGAAATCTCTGGAAGATTTTCTCCATTTGATATTACGTGGAGATGTCAGGTCTCTTGTGGACCAGTGTCCTGAAGTTGGCTCTCCCACCTCAGATGCACAGCACTGAATCCTGGCTGGAGCACCAAGAGACTTCTTTCCTCATGGCTCAGAATAAGTGGGAGAGGAAAGAGAAAGAAAGAAAGAAAGGGGATAAAATAAAACAAATTAAGGTAAAATAAAATAAAATGAAGTTATTAAAATAAGAAATATTTATTAAGAAAAAAATTTAGAAATTAAAAGAAACAAAACAAATGGAGAGAACTCCAGCACAAATGGTTAAAGCTAAGCTATACAGACAAAACCACAAACAGAAGCATACACCTCCACACTCAGAAAAGTGAAAAAGTTGAAAAAATAATATGTCTTTGCTCCCAAAGTCCACCTCCTTAATTTTGGGCTGATTCATTGTGTATCAGGTCTTCCACAGATGCGGGGTGCTTCAGGTTGAATGTGGAGATTTAATCCCCTCTTCCTGAGGCTGCTGGGAGACATTTCCCTTTCTTTCTTTTTTTGCACAGCTCTCCTGTTAGAGTTGCTTTTGCTGCATCCCATAGTTTTGGGTGGTCGTGTTTTCATTGTCACTTTTTCCCAGGCATTTGTGATTCCATCTTTGTTTTCTGCAGTGAATTCTTGGTTATGTAACAGCTTTTTGTTTCGCTTCCATGTGTTTGTATTATTTACAGTTTTTTTTTCTTTTAATTCATATCTAGTCTCATAGCACTGTAGGCAGAAAATATACCTTATACTATTTCAGTTTTCTTAGATTATCTGAAGGCTTTATTTGTGACCCTATATATGATATATCCCGAATAATGTTCCGTGAGCCCTTGAGAAGAAAGTGTTTTCTGTTGTTTTGCTATAGAATGTTATATACATATGAAGGACATCCCTCTTGTTCAATGTTTCATTTAAAGCTTATGTTTCCTGATTTATTTTCATTTTGGATGAACTGTGCATTTGTGAAAGTGAGGTGTTAATGTCCCCTACTATTATTGTGTTACTGGCAATTTCCCCTTTTATGGCTGTTAGGATATACCTTATGTACTGAAGTGCTCCTCTGTTGGGTTCATATGTATTTGCTTTTGCTATATCCTCTCCTTGGTTTGATCCCTTGATCAGTATGTAGTGTCCTTTTTGTTTCTTGTAATAGTCTTTATCTTAGAGTCGATTTCATCTGATATGACAATTGCTACTCCAGGTTTCCTTTGATTTCCATTTGCATGGAATGTCTCTTGCCATTCCCTCACTTTCAGTCTGTATTTGTTCCTAGGTCTAAAGTGGGTCTCTTCTAGACAGCATATATAATGTCTTGTTTTTGTATCCCTTCAGCCAGTCTATTTGTTTTGGTTGGAGCACTTAATCCATTTACATTTAAGGTAATTATCAATATGTTTGTTCCTGTTACCGTGTTGTTAATTGTTTTTGATTTTTTTTGGAGTCTTTTCCTTCCTTTGTGTTTCCTGCTTAGAGAAGTTCCTTTATCAATTGTTATAAAGCTGGTTTGTGGCGCTGAATTCTCTTATGTTTTCTTTGTCTGTAAAGTTTTTAGTTTCTCTGCTCAATCTCAACGAGATTCTTGCTGAGTACAGTAACATTGGTTGTAGGTTTTTTTCCTGTCATCTCTTTAAATACGTACTGCCACTCCCTTCTCTCTTGCAGAATTTCTGCTGAAAGGTCTGCTGTTAACTTAAGGGGATTCTCTTGTATGGTATAGGTTGCTTTTCCCTTGTTGTTTTAATATGTTTTCTATGTATTTCATTTTTAATAGTTTGATTAATACGTGTCTTGGCGAGTTTCTCCATCGATTTATCCTGGATGGGACTCTCTGTGCTTCCTGGACTGGATTAACTCTTTCCTTTCCAATATTAGGGAAGTTTTCAACTATAATCTCTTCAAATATTTTCTCAGTCCTTTTCTTTTTCTCTTCTTCTTCTGGGACCCCTAGAACTCAAATGTTGGTGCATTTAATGTTTCCCCAGTGGTCTCTGAGACTGTCCTCAGTTCTTTTCATTGTTTTTTCTTTATTCTGCTCTGCAGTACTTATTTAAACTATTTTATCTTCCAGGTTACTTAACCGTTCCTCTGCCTCATTTATTCTGCTAGTGATCCATTCTACAGAATATTTAACTTCATTTATTTTGGTCTTCATCATTTTTTGTTTGCTCTTCAGTTGTTCTAGGCCCTTGTGAAAAGTTTCTTGTATTTTCTCTATCCTATGTCCAAGATTTTGGATCGTCTTTCCTATCATTATTCTGAATTCTTTTTCAGGTAGACTGCCTATTTCCTCTTCATTTGTGAGATATGGTGCGTCTTGACCTTGCTCATTCATCAGCTGTGTGTTTTTCTGTCTCCTCATTTAGCTTAACTTACTGTGCTTGGGGTCTCCTTTACACAGGCTGCATGCTTGTAGTTATTGTTGTTTTTGGTGTCTGTCCCCAGTGGCTAAGGTTTGTTCAGTGAGTTGTGTAGGCTTCTAGGTGGAGGGGAGTTGTGCCTGTGTTCTGGTGGATGAGGCTGGATCTTTTCTTTCTAGTGGGCACTTCCACGTCTGATGGTGTGTATTTTGGTGTCGGAGTCCTCATTATGATTTAAGGCATCCTCTCTGATAATGGGTGGTGTTGTGTTTCTGTCTTGCTCATTGTTTGGCATACGGTGTCCAGCACTGTACTTGCTGGTCACTGAGTGAAGGTGGGTCTTGGCATTTAGATGGAAATCTGTGGGAGTTTTTCTCTGTTTGAGATTACCTGAAGCTGTCAGGTCTCCTGTGGACCAGTGTCCTGAAGTTGACTCTTCCTCCTCCGAGGCACAGCACTGACTCCTGACAAGAGCACCAGGAGACTTTCATCCACATGGCTCAGAATAAAAGGGAGAAAAAAGAGAAAGAAACAAAGAAAGAGGAAAAGATAAAAAAAATAAAGTAAAATAAAATAAAATGAAGTTATTAAAATAAAATGGATTTATTAAGAAAAAATTTTAAAAATTGATAAAAAACAAAACAGACGGTCAGAACCCTAACACAAATGGCTAAAGCTAAGCTATACAGACAAAATCACACACAGAAGCATACACATATGCACTCACAAAAAGAGAAAAAGTGGAAAAAATAATATATCTTTGCTCCCAAAGACCAACTCCTCAATTTTGGGCTGATTCATTGTGTATTCAGGTGTTCCACAGATGCAGGATACTTCACGTTGAATGTGGAGATTTAATCCGATCTTCCTTAGGCTGCTGGGTGACATTTCCCTTTCTCTTCTTTGTTCACACAACTCTCCGGTTAGAGTTGCTTTTGCTGCATCCCATAGCTTTGGGTGGTCATATTTTCATTGTCATTTTTCCCCAGGTATTTTTGATTCCATTTTTGTTTTCTGCAAAGAATTCTTGTTTATGTAACAGTGTTTGGTTTTCCTTCCATGTGTTTTTATTATTTACAGTTTTTATTGCTTTTAATTCGTATCTAGTTTCATAGCACTGTAGGCGTAAAATATACCTGATACTATTTCAATTTTCTTAAATTTTCTAATGCTTTATTTGTGACCCTATATATGATATATCCTGGAGAATGTTCCATGAGCACTTGAGAAGAAACTGTTTTCTGTTGTTTTGCAATAGAATGTAATATACATATGAATGAATTCCCTCTTGGTCAATGTATCATGTAATGCTTATGTCTCCTTATTTATTTTCATTTTGGATGATCTGTCCATTGGAGAAAGTAGGGTATTAATGTCCCCTACTATTATTGAGTTACTGTCAAGTTCCCCTTTTATGGCTGTTAGGATATACCTTATGTATTGAAGTGCTCCTATGTTGGGTTCCTAATTACTTGCATTTGCTATATCCTCTCTTTGGTTTGATCCCTTGATCATTATGTAGTGTCCTTTTCTGTTTCTTGTAATAGTCTTTATCTTACAGTCGATTCCGTCTGATATGATAATTGCTATTCCAGGTTTCCTTTGATTTCCATTTGCATGGATTGTCTCTTGCCATTCCTTCTCTTTCAGTCTGTATTTGTTCCTAGGTATAAAGTGGGTCTCTTCTAGACAGCATATATATTGGTCTTGTTTTTGTATCCCTTCAGCCAGTCTATCTGTTTTGGTTGGAGCACTTAATCCATTTACATTTAAGGTAATTATCAATATGTATATTCCTGTTACCGTGTTGTTAATTGTTTTTGGTTAGTTATTGGAGGTCTTTTCCTTCCTTTGTGTTTCCTGCCTAGAGAAGTTCCTTTATCATTTGTTATAAAGCTGGTTTGTGGTGCTGAATTCTCTTACCTTTTGTTTGTCTGTAAAGTTTTAGTTTCTCCGTCCAATCTCAATGAGATTCTTGCTGAGTACAGTAACATTGGTTGTAGGTTTTTTTCCTTTCATCTCTTTAAATACGTATACTGCCACTCCCTTCTCTCTTGCAGAATTTCTGCTGAAAGGTCAGCTGTTAACTTAAGGGGATTCCCTTGTATGGTATATGGTGCTTTTCCCTTGCTGCTTTTAATATGTTTTCTATGTATTTAATTTTTAATAGTTTGATTAATACTTGTCTTGGCCTGTTTCGCCTTGGATTTATCTTGTATGGGACTCTCTGTGCTTCCTGGACTTGATTAACTCTTTCCTTTCCCATATTAGGGAAGTTTTCAACTATAATCTCTTCAAATATTTTCTCAGTCCTTTTCTTTTTCTCTTCTTCTTCTTGGACCCCTATAATTCGAATGTTGGTGCGTTTAACGTTGTCCCAGTGGTCTCTGAGACTGTCCTCAGTTCTTTTCATTCTTTTTTCTTTATTCTGTTCTGCAGTAGTTATTTGAACTATTTTATCTTCAAGGTCACATAACCATTCTTCTGCCTCAGTTATTCTGCTGGTGATCCATGCTAGAGAATTTTTAATTTCATTTATTTTGTTCTTCATGATTGTTTATTTGCTCTTTAGTTCTTCTCGTCCTTGTTAAACTTTTCTTGTATTTTCTCTATCCTATTTCCAAGATTTTGGATCATCTTTCGTACCATTATTCTGAATTCTTTTTCAGGTAGACTGCCTATTTCCTCTTCATTTGTTAGGTCTGGTGCTTTTTTACCTTACTCCTTCATCTGCTGTGTGTTTTTCTGTCTCCTCATTTTGCTTAACTTATGGTGCTTGGGGTATTCTTTTCTCAGCCTGCATGCTCGTAGTTATTGTTGTTTTTGGTGTCTGTCCCCAGAGGCTAAGTTTTGTTCAGTTGGTTGTGTAGGCTTCTAGGTGGAGGGGAGCTGTGCCTGTGTTCTGGTGGATGAGGCTGTATCTTGTCTTTCTGGTGGGCACTTCCACGTCTGGTGGTGTGTATTTTGGAGTCTGTGTCCTTATTATGATTTAAGGCATCCTCTGTGATAATGGATGGGGCTGTGTTTCTGTCTTGCTCATCGTTTGGCATACGGTGTCCAGCACTGTAGCTTGCTGGTCACTGAGTGAAGGTGGGTCTTGGCGTTGAGATGGAAATCTCTGGGAGATTTTCTCCCTTTGATATTATGTGGAGCTCTCAAGTCTCCTGTGGACCAGTGTCCTGAAGTTGGCTCTCCCACCTCAGAGGCACAGACCTGACTCCTGGCTGGAGCACCAAGAGACTTTCATCCTCACAGCACAGAAATGGGAGAAGAAAGAGAAAGAAACAAAGAAAGAGGATAAAATAAAACAAAGTAAAGTAAAATAAAATAAAATGAAATTATTTAAATAAATATATTTATTAAGAAAAAAATTTTAAATGTAAAACAAACAAAACAGATGGTCAGAACCCTAGCACAAATGGTTTAAGCTAAGGTATACAGAAAAAATCACACACAGAAGCATAAACCTACACACTCACACAAAGAGAAAAAGTGGAAAATAATGAATCTTTGCTCCCAAAGTCCACCTCCCCAATTTTGGCCTGATTCATTGTGTATTCAGGTGTTCCACATGCGGGGTACTTCACGTTGAATGTGGAGATTTAATCCGATCTTCCTGAGGCTGCTGGGAGAGCTTTATCTTTCTCTTCTTTGTTAGCACAGCTCTGTGTTAGAGTTGCTTTTGCTGCATCCCATAGGTTGGGGTGGTGGTAGTTTCATTGTCACTTTTTCCCAGGTATTTGTGATCTCATTTTAGTTGTCTGCAGTGAATTCTTGGTTATGTAACAGCTTTTTGTTTAGCTTCCATGTGTTTGTATTATTTACAGTTTTTTTTTCTTTTAATTCATATCTAGTTTCATAGCACTGTAGGTGGAGAGTGCACCTGATACTTTTTCAATTTGCTTAAATTTTCTAAGGCTTTATTTGTGACCCTATATATGATATATCCTGGAGAATGTTCCATGAGCACTTGAGAAAAAAGTGTTGTCTCTTGTTGTGCAATAGAATGTTATATACATATGAATGAAGTCCCTCTTGTTCAATGTGTCATTTAAAGCTTATGTCTCCTTATTTATTTTCATTTTGGATAGTCTGTCCATTGGTGAAAGTGGGGTGTTAATGTCCCATACTATTATTGTGTTACTGGCAATTTCCCCTTTTATGGCTGTTAGGATATACCTTATGTATTGAAGTGCTCCTATGTTGGGTTCATAAGTATTTGCATTTGCTATATCCTCTTCTTGGCTAGATCCCTTGATCAGTATGTAGTGTCCTTTTGTTTCTTGTAATAGTCTTTATCTTAGAGTCGATTTCATCTGATATGACAATTGCTACTCCAGGTTTCCTTTGATTTCCATTTGCATGGATTGTCTCTTGCCATTGCCTCACTTTCAGTCTGTATTTGTTCCTAGGTATAAAGTGGGTCTCTTCTAGACAGCATATATAATGGTCTTGTTTTTGTATCCCTTCAGCCAGTCTATCTGTTTTGGTTGGAGCACTTAATCCATTTACATTTAAGGTAATTATCAATATGTTTGTTCCTGTTACCGTGTTGTTAATTGTTTTTGGTTGGTTATTGGAGGTCTTTTCCTTCCTTTGTGTTTCCTGCCTAGAGAAGTTCCTTTATTAATTGTTATAAAGCTGGTTTGTGGCGCTGAATTCTCTTATGTTTTCTTTGTCTGTAAAGTTTTTAGTTTCTCTGCCCAATCTCAATGAGATTCTTGCTGAGTACAGTAACATTGGTTGTAGGTTTTTTTCCTGTCATCTCTTTAAATACGTACTGCCACTCTCTTCTCTATTGCAGAATTTCTGCTGAAAGGTCAGCTGTTTACTTAAGGGGATTCTCTTTTATGGTATAGGTTGTTTTTCCCTTGCTGTTTTAATATGTTTTCTATGTATTTAATTTTTAATAGATTGATTAATACGTGTCTTGGCCTGTTTCTCCATGGATTTATCCTGGATGGTACTCTCTGTGCTTCCTGGACTGAATTAACTCTTTCCTTTCCAATATTAGGGAAGTTTTCAACTATAATCTCTTCAAATATTTTCTCAGTCCTTTTCTTTTTCTCTTCTTCTTCTGGGACCCCTAGAACTCGAATGTTGGTGCGTTTAATGTTTTCCCAGTGGTCTCTGAGACTGTCCTCAGTTCTTTTCATTGTTTTTTCTTTATTCTGCTCTGCAGTACTTATTTAAACTATTTTGTCTTCCAGGTTACTTAACCATTCCTCTGCCTCATTTATTCTGCTAGTGATCCATTCTACAGAATACTTAACTTCATTTATTTTGGTCTTCATCATTTTTTGTTTGCTCTTTAGTTCTTCTAGGCCCTTGTGAAAAGTTTCTTGTATTTTCTCTATCCTATGTCCAAGATTTTGGATCGTCTTTCCTATCATTATTCTGAATTCTTTTTCAGGTAGACTGCCTATTTCCTCTTCATTTTTTAGGTCTGTGCGTTTTTACCTTGCTATTTCATCTGCTTAGTGTTTTTCTATCTCCTCTTTTTGGTTAACTTACGGTGCTTTGGGACTCCTTTTCACAGGCTGCATGTTCGTCGTTATTGTTGTTTTTGGTGTCTGTCCCCAGTGGCTAAGTTTTGTTCAGTGAGTTGTGTAGGTTTCTTGTTGGAGGGGAGTTGTACCTGTGTTCTGGTGGATGAGGCTGGCTCTTGTCTTTCTAGCGGGCAGTTCCACGTCTGGCAGTGTGTATTTTGGTGTCTGTGGCCTTATTATGATTTAAGGCATCCTCTCAGATAACGGATGGGGCTGTGTTTCTGTCTTGCTCATCATTTGGCATACGGTGTCCAGCACTGTACTTGCTGGTCACTGAGTGAAGATGGGTCTTGGCATTTAGATGGAAATCTGTGGGAGTTTTTCTCCATTTGAGATTACCTGAAGCTCTCAGTTCTCCTGTGGACCAGGGTCCTGAAGTTGGCTCTCCCTCCTCCAAGGCACTGCACTGACTCCTGACAAGAGCACCAGGAGACTTTCATCCACATGGCTCAGAATAAAAGGGAGAAAAAAGAGAACGAAACAAAAAAGAGGATAAGATAAAACAAAGTAAAGTAAAATAAAATAAAATGAAGTTATTAAAATAAAATGGATATATTAAGAAAAAATTTTAAAAATTGATAAAAAACAAAACAGACGGTCAGAACCCTAACACAAATGGCTAAAGCTAAGCTATACAGACAAAATCACACACAGAAGCATACACATATGCACTCACAAAAAGAGAAAAAGTGGAAAAAATAATATATCTTTGCTCCCAAAGACCACCTCCTCAATTTTGGGCTGATTCATTGTGTATTCAGGTGTTCCACAGATGCAGGATACTTCACGTTGAATGTGGAGATTTAATCCGATCTTCCTTAGGCTGCTGGGTGACATTTCCCTTTCTCTTCTTTGTTCACACAACTCTCCGGTTAGAGTTGCTTTTGCTGCATCCCATAGCTTTGGGTGGTCATATTTTCATTGTCATTTTTCCCCAGGTATTTTTGATTCCATTTTTGTTCTCTGCAAAGAATTCTTGTTTATGTAACAGTGTTTGGTTTTCCTTCCATGTGTTTTTATTATTTACAGTTTTTATTGCTTTTAATTCATATCTAGTTTCATAGCACTGTAGGTGTAAAATATACCTGATACTATTTCAATTTTCTTAAATTTTCTAATGCTTTATTTGTGACCCTATATATGATATATCCTGGAGAATGTTCCATGAGCACTTGAGAAGAAAGTGTTTTCTGTTGTTTTGCAATAGAATGTAATATACATATGAATGAATTCCCTCTTGTTCAGTGTGTCATTTAAAGCTGACGTTTCCTTATTATTTTCATTTTGGATGATCTGTCCATTGGAGAAAGTGGGGTATTAATGTCCCCTACTGTTATTGTGTTATGCTCAAGTTCCCCTTTTATGGCTGTTAGGATATACTTTATGTATTGAAATGTTCCTATGTTGTGTTCATAATTACTTGCATTTGCTATATCCTCTCTTTGGTTTGATCCCTTGATCATTATGTAGTGTCCTTTTCTGTTTCTTGTAATAGTCTTTATCTTAAAGTCTATTTCGTCTGATATGACAATTGCTACTCCAGGTTTCCTTTGATTTCCATTTGCATGGAAAGTCTCTTGCCATTCCCTCACTTTCAGTCTGTATGTGTCCCTAGGTCTAAACTGGGTCTCTTCTAGTCAACATATATAATGGTCTTGTTTTTGTATCCCTTCAGCCAGTCTATCTGTTTTGGTTGGAGCACTTAATCCATTTACATTTAAGGTAATTATCAATATGTATGTTCCTGTTACCGTGTTGTTAATTGTTTTTGGTTGGTTATTGGAGGTCTTTTCCTTCCTTTGTGTTTCCTGCCTAGAGAAATTCCTTTATCATTTGTTATAAAGCTGGTTTGTGGTGCTGAATTCTCTTACCTTTTGTTTGTAAAGTTTTAGTTTCTCTGTCCAATCTCAATGAGATTCTTGCTGAGTACAGTAACATTGGTTGTAGGTTTTTTTCCTTTCATCTCTTTAAATACGTATACTGCCACTCCCTTCTCTCTTGCAGAATTTCTGCTGAAAGGTCAGCTGTTAACTTAAGGGGATTCCCTTGTATGGTATATGGTGCTTTTCCCTTGCTGCTTTTAATATGTTTTCTATGTATTTAATTTTTAATAGTTTGATTAATACTTGTCTTGGCCTGTTTCGCCTTGGATTTATCTTGTATGGGACTCTCTGTGCTTCCTGGACTTGATTAACTCTTTCCTTTCCCATATTAGGGAAGTTTTCAACTATAATCTCTTCAAATATTTTCTCAGTCCTTTTCTTTTTCTCTTCTTCTTCTTGGACCCCTATAATTCGAATGTTGGTGCGTTTAACATTGTCCCAGGGGTCTCTGAGACTGTCCTCAGTTCTTTTCATTCTTTTTTCTTTATTCTGTTCTGCAGTAGTTATTTGAACTATTTTATCTTCAAGGTCACATAACCATTCTTCTGCCTCAGTTATTCTGCTGGTGATCCATGCTAGAGAATTTTTAATTTCATTTATTTTGTTCTTCATGATTGTTTATTTGCTCTTTAGTTCTTCTCGTCCCTTGTGAAACGTTTCTTGTATTTTCTCTCTCCTATTTCCAAGATTTTGAATCATCTTTCCTATCATTATTCTGAATTATTTTTCAGGTAGACTGCCTATTTCCTCTTCATTTGTTAGGTCTGGTGCTTTTTTACCTTACTCCTTCATCTGCTGTGTGTTTTTCTGTCTCCTCATTTTGCTTAACTTACGGTGCTTGGGGTATTCTTTTCTCAGCCTGCATGCTCATAGTTATTGTTGTTTTTGGTGTCTGTCCCCAGAGGCTAAGTTTTGTTCAGTTGGTTGTGTAGGCTTCTAGGTGGAGGGGAGCTGTGCCTGTGTCCTGGTGGATGAGGCTGTATCTTGTCTTTCTGGTGGGCACTTCCACGTCTGGTGGTGTGTATTTTGGAGTCTGTGTCCTTATTATGATTTAAGGCATCCTCTGTGATAATGGATGGGGCTGTGTTTCTGTCTTGATCATTGTTTGGCATACAGTGTCCAGCACTGTAGCTTGCTGGTCACTGAGTGAAGGTGGGTCTTGGCGTTGAGATGGAAATCTCTGGGAGATTTTCTCCCTTTGATATTATGTGGAGCTCTCAAGTCTCCTGTGGACCAGTGTCCTGAAGTTGGCTCTCCCACCTCAGAGGCACAGACCTGACTCCTGGCTGGAGCACCAAGAGACTTTCATCCTCACGGTGCAGAATAAATGGGGGAAGAAAGAGAAAGAATCAAAGAAAGAGGATAAAATAAAACAAAGGTAAAATAAAATAAAATGAAGTTATTTAAATAAATATATTTATTAAGAAAAAATTTTAAAAAGTAAAACAAACAAAACAGATGGACAGAGCCCTAGCACCAATGGTTTAAGCTAAGGTATACAGAAAAAAATCACACACAGAAGCATAAACCTACACACTCACACTAAGAGAAAAAGTGGAAAATAATGAATCTTTGCTCCCAAAGTCCACCTCCCCAATTTTTGCCTGATTCATTGTGTATTCAGCTTTTCCACAGATGCAGGGTACTTCACGTTGAATGTGGAGATTTAATCCACTCTTCCTGAGGCTGCTGGGAGAGATTTCCCTTTCTCTTCTTTGTTCGCACAGCTCTCCTCTTAGAGTTTCCTTGGCTGCATCCCATAGGCTTGGGTGGTCGTATTTTCATTGTCACTTTTTCCTAGGGATATGTGATTCCATCTTTGTTTTTTGCAGTGAATTATTTTTTATGTAACAACGTTTTGTTTGGTTTCCATGTGTTTGTATTATTTTCAGTTTTTTTTTCATTTAATTCATATCTAGTTTCATAACACTGTAGGCAGAGAGTATACCTGATACTATTTCAATTTTCTTAAATTTTCCAAGGCTTTATTTTTGACCCTATATATGATATATCGTGGAGAATGTTCCATGAGCACTTGAGAAGAAAGTTTTTTCTGTTGTGTTGCAATAGAATGTTATATACATATGAATGAAGTTCCTCTTGTTCAATGTGTCATTTAAAGATTACGTTTCCTGATTTATTTTCGTTTTGGATGATCTGTTCATTGGTGAAAGTGGGGTGTTAATGTCCCGTACTTTTATTGTGTTACTGTCTAAGTTCCCCTTTTATGGCTGTTAGGATATACCTTTTGTATTGATGTGCTCCTCTGTTGGGTTCATAAGTATTTGCATTTGCTATATCCTGTCCTTGGTTTGATCTCTTGATCAGTATGTAGTGTCCTTTTTTGTTTCTTGTACTAGTCTTTATCTTAAAGTCTATTTCGTCTGATATGACAATTGTTACTCCAGGTTTCCTTTGATTTCCATTTGCATGGAATGTCTCTTGCCATCCCCTCACTTTCAGTCTGTATGTGTTCCTAGGTCTAAAGTGGGTCTCTTCTAGACAGCATATATAATTGTCTTGTGTTTGTATCCCTTCAGCCAGTCTATCTGTTTTGGTTGGATCATTTAATCCATTTACATGTAAGGTAATTATCAATATGTATGTTCCTGTTACCGTTTTGTTAATTGTTTCTGGTTTGTTATTGTAGGTCTTTTCCTTCCTTTGTATTTCCTGCTTAGATAAGTTCCTTTATCATTTGTTATAAAGCTGGTTTGTCATGCTGAATTTTCTTACCTTTTGTTTGTCTGTAAAGTTTTAGTTTCTCCGTCCAATCCCAATGAGATTCTTGCTGAGAACAGTAACATTGGTTGTAGGTTTTTTTCCTTTCCTCTCTTTAAATACGTATACTGTCACTCCCTTCTCTCTTGCAGTATTTCTGCTGAAAGATCAGGTGTTAACTTTATGCTGATTCCCTTGTATGGTATTTGTTGCTTTTCCCTTGGTGCTTTTAATATGTTTTCTTTGTATTTAATTTTTGACAGCTTGATTAATATATTTCTTTGCGTGTTTCTCCTTGGCTTTACCCTGTATCAGACTCTCTGTGCTTCCTGGACTTTCTTAACTCTTTCCTTTCCCATAATAGGAAGTTTTCAACAATAATCTCTTCAAATATTTTCTCAATCGCTTTCTTTTTCCCTTCTTCTTCTGGGAACCCTACAATTCGAATGTTGGTGCATTTAATGTTTTCCCAGTGGTCTCTGAGTCTGTCCTCAGTTCTTTTCATTCTTTTTTCTTTATTCTGCTCTGGAGTAGTTATTTGAACTATGTAATCTTCCAGGTTCGCTTATCCATTCTTCTGCCTCAGTTTTTCTGCTAATGATCGCTTCTAGAGAATTTTTAATTTCATTTATTTTGTTCTTCATCATTGTTTGTTTGCTCTTTAGTTCTTCTACTTCCTTGTGAAAGGTTTCTTGTATTTTCTCTATCCTATTTCCAAGATTTTGCATCATGTTTATCATCATTATTTTGAATTCTTTTTCAGGTAAACTACCTATTTCCTCTTCTTTTTTTAGGTCTGGTGGGTTTTTACCTTGCTCTTTCATGTGCTGTCTGTTTTTCTCTCTTCTCATTTTCTTAACTTACTATGCATGGTGTCTCCTTTTCACAGGCTGCAGGTTCATAATTCTCATTGTTTTTTATGTCTGTCCCCAGCGGCTAAGGTTGGTTCCGTGTGCTTTGTAGGCTTCTTGGTTGAGGGGAGTAGTGTCTGTGTTCTGGTGGTTGAGGCTGGATCTTGTCTTTCTGGTGGGCCGTTCCACGTCTGGTGGTGTTTTGGGGTGTCTGTGGTCTTATTATGATTTTAGGCAGTCTCTCTGCTGATGGATGGGGTTGTGTTCCTGTGATGCTAGTTGTTTGTCATAGGGTGTCCAGCACTGTAGCTTGCTGGTCATTTAGTGAAGGTGGGTCTTGGCATTGAGATGGAAATCTCTAGGAGATTTTCTCCGTTTGATATTACGTGGAGCTGTGAGGTCTCTTGTGGACCAGTGACCTGAAGTTGGCTCTCCCGCCTCAGAGGCACAGCACTGACTCCTGGCAAGAGCACCAAGAGCCTTTCATCCACATGCCTCAGAATAAAAGGGAGAAAAAAGGGAAAGAAATAAAGAAAAAGGATAAAATTACACGAAATAACGTGAAATAAAATAAAATAAAGTTACTAAAATAGAAAATAATTATTAAGAAAAAATTTTAAAAAGTTAAAAAAAAGGAGACCAATAGAACCCTAGCATAAATGGTGAATGCAAAGCAATACAGACAAACTCACACACAGAAGCATACACATACACACTCACAAAAAGAGAAAAAGTGGAAAAAATCATATATCTTTGCTCCCAAAGTCCACCTCCTCAATTTTGGGATGATTCGTTGTGTATGCAGGTGTTCCACAGATGCAGGGTACTTTACGTTGAATGTGGAGATTTAATCTGCTGTTCCTGAGGCTGCTGGGAGAGATTTACTTTTCTCTTGTTTGTTCGCACAGCTCCCGGTGTTCAGTTTTGGATTTGGATCCGCCTCTGCATGTAGGTCTCCTGAGGGTCTCTGTTCTTTTCTCAGAGAGGACGGGGTTAAAGGAGCAGCTGTTTTGGGGGCTTTGGCTCACTCAGACTGGAGGGAGGGAGGTTTTCAGATGTGTGGCGAGCCTCAGCGGCAGAGGCCAGCATGACATGGCATCAGCCTGAGGTGCACCCTGTGTTCCCCCAGGGAAGGTGTCCCTGGATCATGGGGCCATATCAGTTCAGGCTTCACAGGCCCCCGGGAGGAGTGGTGTGGATAGTGACCTGATTTTGCTCACAGACTTCTTGGTGGCGGCGGCGGCAGCATTAGCGTCTCATGCCAGTCTCTGGGATCCGCGCTGATAGCCATGGCTCGCAATCATCTCTGGAGCTCCTTTAAGCAGCACTCTTAATCCACTCTCTTCGTGCACCAGTAAACAAAGAGGGAAGAAAAAGTCTCTTGCTTCTTCGGCAGTCCCAGATCTTTTTCCGGACTCCCTCTTGGTTAGCCGTGATGCACTAGACCCCTTCAGGCTGTGTTCATGCCACCAACCCCAGCCCTCACCGTGGGATCCGACCGAAGCCCCAGCCTCAACTCTCAGTTCACGCCCACCCTGGCTGGTGAGCAGACAAGCCTCTTGGGCTGGTGAATGCTGGTCAGCATCGCTCCTCTGTGCAGGAATCTCTCTGCTTTGTCCTCCGCACCCCTGTTGATGGGCTCTCCACCCTGGCCCTGAAGCTTCCCCGCTCCGTCACACGCAGTCTCGGCCTGCAAAGAGTCTTTCTAGTGTGTGGAAACCTTTCTTCCTTCACAGCTCCCTCCCAGTCTTGCAGGTCCCATCCCTATTCTTTTGTCTCTGATTTTTCTTTCTTCTTTTGTCATACCCAAGTACGTGGGCAGTTTCTTGCCTTTTGGGAGATCTGAGGTCTTCTGCCAGCAGTCAGTGGGTGTTCTATAGGAGCAGTTCTATGTGCAGATGTATTTCTGATGTATCTGTGGGGAGGAAGATGATCTCCGCGTCTTACTCTTCCGCCATCTTGAAGCTCCTCCCTCATTGAAGTTTTGATTTGCATTTCTCTAATGATTAGCGATGTTGAGCATTGTTTCATGTGTTTGTTGGCAAACTGTATATCTGCTTTGGAGAAATGTCTTTTTAGGTCTTCTGTCCATTTTTGGATTGGGTTGTTTGATTTTCTGATATTGAGTTGCATGTGTTCAATGGAGATTAATCCTTCGTCAGTTGCTTAATTTGCATATATTTTCTCCCATTCTGAGGGTTGTCTTTTCATCCTGATTATGGTTTCCTTTGCTGTGCAAAAGCTTTTCAGTTTCACTAGGTTCCATTTGTTTATTTTTGTTTTTATTACCAGTTCTCTAGCAGGTGGGTCCAAAAGGGTCTCTGTGTGATTTATATCACAGAGTGTTCTGCCTTAGTTTTCTTCTAAGAGTTTTAACGTGTCTGGCCTTACATTTAGGTCTTAATCGATCTGGAGTTTATTTTTCTGTATGGAGTTAAGAAGGGTTGTAATTTCATTCTTTTACATGTAGCTGTGCAGTTTTCCCAGAACCATTTATTGAAGAAGCTATCTTTTCTCCATTGTATACTCTTGTCTCCTTTATCAAATATAAAGGAGTGTGGGTTTCTCCCTGGCTTACTGTCCTGTTTCATTGATCCATACTTCTGTTTGTGTGCAAGTACCATACCATCTTTATTACTATAGATTTTTTTATTATAGTCTGAAGTCAGGCAACCTGATTCCTCCAGCTCTGTTTTTCTTTCTCAAGATTGCTTTCGCTCTTCAGGTTCTTTTGTGTTTCCATAAAAATGGTGAAATATTTTGTTCTACTTCTGTGAAAAATGCCATTGGTAGTTTGATAGGGATTGCAATGAACAGTAGATAGCTTTGTGTAGTATATTCATTTTTACAATGTTGATTCTTCCAATCCAAAAACATGGTGTATCTCTCCATCTCTTTGTATCACCTTTAATTTCTTTCATCAGTGTGTCATTGTTTTCTGCACACAGGTATTTTTTCTTCTTAGGTAAGTTTACTCCCAAGTATGTTATTGTTTTTGTAGCAATGGTAAATGAGAGTGTTTCCTTAATTTCTCTTTCGGATATTTCATCATTAGTACATAGTAATGCAAGAGATTTTTGTGCACTAACTTTGTATCCTGTCACTGTACCAAATTCATTGATTAGTTCCAGTAGTTTTCTGGTACCATCTTTAGGATTCTCTACGTATAGTATCATGTCATCTGTAAACAGTGACAGTTTTACTTCTTCTTTTCCTATTTGGATTGCTTTTATTTCTCTTTCTTCTCTGATTGTTGTGGCTAAAACTTCCAAAACCATGTTAAATAATATTGGTAAGAGTGCACAACCTTGTCTTTTACCTGATCTTAAAGGAAATATTTTCAGTATTTCACCATTGAGAACAAAGTTGCCTGTGGGTCTGTCATACATGGCCTTTACTATGTTGAGGTAGATTCAGTCTATGCCTAATTTCTGGAGAGTTTTAATCAAAAAGGATTTTTGAAAGTTGCCAAAAGATTTTTCTGCATTTATTGAGATGATCATATGTTTTTTCTCCTTCAGTTTGTTAGTATGGTCTATCACCGTGATTGATTTGCATATATTGAAAAATCCTGCATTTCTGGCCTAAAGCCCACTTGATCATGGTGTATTATCCCCTTAATATGATGTTGGACTCTATTTGCTAGTATTTATTTTTGAGATTTTGACATCTAGGTTCATCAGTGATATTGGCCTGTAGTTTTCTTTTTTTGTGACTCTTTATCTGCTTTTGGTATCAGGGTGATGGTGACCTTGTTGAATGAGTTTGGGAGTGTTTCTCACTCTGCTATATTTTCGAAGAATCTGAGAAGGGAAGGATAGGTGTTAGCTCTTGTCGAAATGTTTGATAGAATTCACCTGTGAAGCCAACTGGTCTTGGGCTTTTGTTTGTTGGAAAATTTTAATCACAATTTCAATTTCAGTGCTTACGATTAGTCTCTTCTTAGCTTCTGTTTTATCCTGGTTCAGTCTCAGAAGGTTGTGCTTTTCGAAGAATTTGTCCATTTCTTCCAGGTTGTCCATTTAATTGGCAGAAGATGTTCGTAGCAAGCTCTCATGATCCTTCGTATTTCTGCAGCATCAGTTGTTACTTCTCCTTTTTCATTTCTAATTCTGTTGGTTGGGATCTTCTCCATTTTTTTTCTTAATAAGTCTGGCTAATGATTTATCAGTTATATTCACCTTCTTAAAGACTTAGCTTTCAGGTTTACTGATCTTTGCTCGTGTTTTCTCCATTCTTTCTCATTTATTTCTGATCTGATATTTATGATTTCTTTACTCCTGGTAATCTTTTATTTTGTTTGTTGTTTGTTCTTTTTTTCCCCTCTAATTGCTTTAGGTGTAAGGCTACATTGTTTTTTTGAGGGATTTCTTGTCTCTTAATGTAGAATTTTATTGCTATAAACTTCCCCGTTAGAACTGCTTTTGCTGCCTCCCATAGGTTTGGGTGGTCGTATTTTCATTGTCATTTTTTTCCAAGTATTTTGTGATTTCATCTTTGTTTTCTTCAGTGATTTCTTGATTATTTAACAGCGTTTTGTTTAGGTTCTATGTGTTTGTACTATTTACAGTTTCGTATTCTTTTAATTCATATCTAGTTTCATAGCACTGTAGGCGGAAAGTATACCTGATACTATTTCAATTTTCTTAAATTTTCTAAGGCTTTATTTGTGACCCTATATATGATATATCCTGGAGAATGTTCCATGAGCACTTGAGAAGAAAGTGTTTTCTGTTGTTTTGCAATAGAATGTTATATACATATGAATGAAGTCCCTCTTGTTCAATGTGTCATGTAAAGCTTATGTTTCCTTACTTATTTTCATTTTAGATGATCTGTCCATTGGTGAAAGTGGGGTGTTAATGTCCCCTACTATTATTGTGTTACTGTCAATTTCCCCTTGTATGGCTGTCAGGATGTACCTTATGTATTGAAGTGCTCCTATGTTGGGTTCATAAGTATTTGTATTTGTTATATCTTCTTCTTGGTTTGATGCCTTGATCAGTATGCAGCGTCCTTTTTTGTTTCTTGTAATAGTCTTTATCTTAAAGTCTATTTCGTCTGATATGAGAATTGCTTCTCCAGGTTTCCTTTGATTTCCATTTGCATGGAATGTCTCTTGCCATTCCCTCACTTTCAGTCTCTATGTGTCCCTAGGTCTAAAGTGTGTCTCTTCTAGACAACATATATAACGGTCTTGTTTTTGTGTCCCTTCAGCCAGTCTATGTGTTTTGGTTGGAGCATTTAATTCATTTACATTTAAATTAATTGTCAATATGTATGTGCCTGTTACCATTTTGTTAATTGTTTTTGGTTTGTTATTGGAGGTCTTTTCCTTCCTTTGTGTTTCCTGCCTAGAGAAGTTCCTTTATCATTTGTTATCAAGCTGGTTTGGTAGTGCTGAATTCTCTTACCTTTTGTTTGTCTGTAAAGTTTTTAGTTTCTCCATGCAATCTCAATGAGATTCCTGCTGGATACAGTAACATTGGTTGTAGGTTTTTGCCTTTCATCACTTTAAATATGTCCTGCCACTCCCTTCTGTGTTGCAGAATTTCTGCTGTAAGATCAGCTGTTAACATTATGGGGATTCCTTTGTATAGTATTTGTTGCTTTTCCCTGCTGCTTTTAATATATTTTCTTTGTATTTAATTTTTGATAGTTTGATTAATATGTGTCGTGGCGTGTTTCTCCTTGGATTTATCCTGTATGGGACTCTCTGTGCTTCCTGGACTTTATTAACTATTTCCTTTCCCATATTAGGGAAGTTTTCAACTATAATCTCTTCAAATGTTTTCTCATTCCCTTTCTTTTTCTCTTCTTCTTCTGGGACCCCTATAATTCAAATGTTGGTGCGTTTAATGTTGTCCCAGAGTTCTCTGAGGCTGTCCTCAGTTCTTTTCATTCTTTTTTCTTTATTCTTCTCTGCAGTAGTTATTTGAACTATGTTATCTTCCAGGTCACTTATCCCTTCTTCTGCCTCAGTTATTCTGCTAATGATCCCTTCTAGAGAATTTTTTATTTCATTTATTGTGTTCTTCATGATTGTTTATTTGCTCTTTAGTTCTTCCAGACCTTTGTGAAACGTTTCTTGTATTTTCTCTCTCCTATTTCCAAGATGTTGCATCGTCTTTCCTATCATTATTCTGAATTCTTTTTCAGGTAGACTGCCTATTTCCTCTTCATTTGTTAGGCCTGGTGCGTTTTGACCTTGCTCCTTCATCTGCTGTGTGTTTTTCTATCTCCTCATTTTGCTTAACTTACTGTGCTTGGGGTCTCCTTTTCACAGGCTGCATGTTCATAGTTATCGTTGTTTTCGGTGTCTGTCCCCAGTGGCTAAGGTTTGTTCAGTGGGTTGTGTAGGTTTCTTGGTGGAGGGGAGTTGTGCCTGTGTTCTGGTGGATGAGGCTGTATCTTGTCTTTCTGGTGGACATTTCCACATCTGGTGGTGTGTATTTTGGTGTCTGTGGCCTTATTATGATTTAAGGCATCCTCTGTGATAATGGATGGGGCTGTGTTTCTGTCTTGCTCATTGTTTGGCATACGGTGTCCAGCACTGTAGCTTGCTCATCACTGAGTGAAGGTGGGTCTTGGCGTTGAGATGGAAATCTCTGGGAGATTTTCTCCATTTGATATTACGTGGAGCTGTCAGGTCTCCTGTGGACCAGTGTCCTGAAGTTGGCTCTCGCACCTCAGCTGCACAGCACTGACTCCTGGCTGGAGCACCAAGAGACTTTCATCCACACGGCTCAGAATAAAAGGGAGAAAAAAGAGAAAAAAACAAAGAAGAGGATAAAATAAAACAAAGTAATGTAAAATAAAATAAAATAAAGTTATTAAAATAAAAAATATTTATTAAGAAAAAAACTTAAAAATTAAAAAAAACAAAACGGACAGAACCCTAGCACAAATGGTTAAAGCTAAGCTCTACAAACAGAATCACACAGAAGCATACACATACACACTCACAAAAGGAGAAAAAGTGGAAAAAATAATATATCTTTGCTTCCTAAGTCCACCTCCTCAATTTTGGGATTATTCGTTTTGTATTCAGATGTTCCACAGATGCAGGGTACTTCATGTTGAATGTGGGGATTTAATCCACTGTTCCTGAGGATGCTGTGTGAGATATCCCTTTCTCTTCTTTGTTCGCACAGCTCCTGGGATTCAGCTTTGGAGTTCGGCCTGCCTCTGCGTGTAGGTCGCCTGAGGGTGACTGTTCTTCTCTCAGATCATATGGGTTTAAAGGAGCAGCTGATTCGGGAGCTCTGGTTCATTCAGGCCCAGGGGAGGAGGGGTGAGGATGTGGGTTGAGCCTGCCGCGGCAGAGGCTGGTGTGACATTGCACCAGTCTGAGGCGCACCGTGCGTTCTCCCAGGGAAGTTGTCCCTGCGTCGCAGGACCCCAGCACTGGCTGGCTGCACAGGCTACCAGGAGAGGCATTGTGGATAGTGACCTGTCTTTGCTCACAGGCTTCTGGGTGGCAGCAGTAGCAGCCTTAGTGTCTCATACTAGTCCCTGAGGTTTGCACTGATAGCCACGGCTTGTATCCTTCTCTGGAGCTCCTTTAAGCGGTGCTCTTACTGCCCTCTCCTTGCACCCCAGTAAACAAAGAGGGAAGATAAGTCTCTTGCCTCTTTGGCAGTTCCAGACATTTTCCCAGACTCCCTCTCAGCTAGCCGTGGCGCACTAGCCCCCTTCAGGTTGTGTTCACGCCACAAACCCTAGTCCTCTCCGTGCGATCTAACGAAAGCCCCAGACTCAGCTCCGAGCCACCCCCCACCCTGGCAGATGAGTAGAAAAGCCCCTCGGGCTGGTGCATTCTCGTCGGCTCCACTCCTCTGTGCGGGAATCTCTCCGCTTTGTCTTCCACACTCCTGTTGCCGGGCTTTATTCCTTGGCTCCAAAGCTTCCCCTCTCCGCCACCAGCATTCTCCTCCCACAAAGGGACTTCCTGGTATGTGGAAACCTTTCCTACTTCCCAGCTCCCTCCCACTGGTGCAGGTCCTGTCCCTATTCTTTTTTTTCTTTTTTCTTTTTCCTTTTACCCTACCCAGGTATGTGGGGAGTTTCTTGACTTTTTGGAGGTCTGAAGTCTTCTGCCAGCCTTCAGTGGGTTTTCTAAAGGAGTAGTTCTATGTGTAGATGTATTTCTGATGTATCTGTGGGAGGTAGGTGATCTCCACATCTTCCCTTTTCGCCCTCTTGAAGATCCTCCCTCACTGTAGTTTTGATTTGCATTTCTCTAATGATTAGTGATGTTGAGCATTGTTTCATGCGTTTGTTGGCAAACTGTGTATCTGCTTTGGAGAAATGTTTTTTAGGTCTTTTGTCTATTTTTGGATTGGTTTGTTTGTTTTTCAGAGATTGAGTTGCATGAGCTCAATGTAGATTAATCCTTTGTCAGTTGCTTCGTTTGCAAATATTTTTTCCCATTCTGAGGGTTGTCTTTTCATCTTGATTATGGTTTCCTTTGCTGTGCAAAAGCTTTTAAGAGTCACCAGGTCCCATTTGTCTATTTTTGTTTTTATTTCCAGTTCTCTAGGAAGTGGGTCCAAAAGGGTCTTTGTGTGATTTATGTCACAGAGTGTTCTGCTTTTTTTTTCTTCTAAGAGTTTTAATGTGTCTGGCTTTACACTTAGGTCTTTAAACGATTTAGAGTTTATTTTTGTGTATGGAGTTAATAAGTATTTTAATTTCATTTTTTTAACATGTAGCTGTGCAGTATTCCAAGAGCCACTTATTGAAGAGGCTATATTTTCTCCATTGTATACTCTTGCCTCCTTTATGAAATATAAAGGAGTGTGGGTTTATCCCTTGCTTACTATCCTGTTTCATTGATCTACACTTCTGTTTTTGTGCAAGTACCTTACCATCTTTATTACTATAGATTTTTATTATAGTCTGAAGTCAAGGAACCTGATTCCTCCAGCTCTGTTTTTCTTTCTCAAGATTGCTTTGGCTCTTCAGGTTCTTTTGTGTTTCTATACAAATTGTGAAATATTTTGTTGTAGTTCTGCGAAAAATGCCACTTGTAGTTTGATAGGGATTGCAATGAACTGTAGATTGCTTTGTTTAGTGTATTCATTTTTGCAATGTAGATTCTTCCAATCCTAAAACATGGTATATCTCTCCATCATTTTGTATCACCTTTAATTTCTTACATCAGTGTGTCATGGTTTTCTGCACACAGGTATTTTTTCTCCTTAGGTAAGTTTACTCCCAAGTATGTTATTGTTTTTGTAGCAATGGTAAATGAGAGTGTTTCCTTAATTTCTCTTTCGGATATTTCATCATTAGTGCATAGTAATGCAAGAGATTTTTGTGCATTAACTTTGTATCCTGTCACTGTACCAAATTCATTGATTAGTTCCAGTAGTTTTCTGGTAGCATCTTTAGGATTCTCTATGTATAGTATCATGTCATCTGTAAACAGTGACAATTTTACTTCTTCTTTTCCAATTTGGATTCCTTTTATTTCTTTTTCTTCTCTGATTGTTGTGGCTAAAACTTCCAAAACCTCGTTAAATAATATTGGTAACAGTGCGCACACTTGTCTTTTTCCTGATCTTAAAGGAAGTGGTTTCAGTATTTCACCATTGAGAAGAAAGTTGGCTGTGGGTCTGTCATATATGGCCCTTACTATGTTGAGGTAGACTTACTCTATGCCAACTTTCTGGAGAGTGTTAATCAAAAATGATTTTTGAATGTTGCCAAAAGATTTTTCTATATTTATTGAGATGATCATATGGCTTTTCTCCTTCAATTGATTAGTATGGTTTATCACCTTGATTGATTTGCATATATTGAAAAATCCTGCATTTTGGGATAAAGCCCACTTGATCATGGTGTATTATCCCCTTAATATGATGTTGGACTCTATTTACTAGTATTTATTTTTGAGATTTTGACATCTAAGTTCATCAGTGATATTGGCCTGTAGTTTTCTTTTTTTGTGACTCTTTGTCTGCTTTTGGTATCAGGGTGATGGTGGCCTCGTTAATGCCTTTGGGAGTGTTCCTCACTGTGCTGTATTTTGGAAGAGTCTGAGAAGGATAGGTGTCAGCTCTTCTCTAAATAGTTAACAGGATTCGCCTGTGAAGCCATCTGGTCTTGGGCTTTTGTTTGTTGGAAAATTTTGATCACAATTTCAATTTCAATGCTTGTGATTAGTCTGTTTATAGTTTCTGCTGTATCCTGGTTAAGTCTTGGAAGTTTGTGCTTTTCGAAGAATTTGTCCTTTTCTTCCAGGTTGTCCATTTTATTGGCAAAAAATGTTTGTAGTAATCTCTCAGGATCCTTTTTATTTCTTCAGTGTCAGTAGTTACTTCTCCTTTTTCATTTCTAATTCTGTTGATTTGCATCTTCTCCATTTTTTTTCTTAATAAGTCTGGCTAATCGTTTAACAATTATATTCATCTTCTTAAAGATCTAGCTTTAGGTTTACTGATATTTGATCTTGTTTTCTCCATTCTTTTTCGGTTATTTCTGATATGATCTTTATGATTTCTTTCCTTCTGCTAATCTTTTTTTGTTTGTTGTTTGTTCTTTTTTCTCTAATTGCTTTACCTGTACGGCTAGGTTGTTTATTTGGGGGATTTCTTATTTCTTGATGTAGGATTTTATTGCTATAAACTTCCCCGTTAGAACTGATTTTGCTGCATCCCATAGGTTTGGGTGGTCGTATTTTCATCGTCATTTTTTTCCAGGTATTTTGTGATTTCATCTTTGTTTTCTTCAGTGATTTCTTGATTATTTAACAGCATTTTGTTTAGCTTCCATGTGTTTGTGTTTTTTACAGTTTTGTTTTCTTTTAATTCATATCTAGTTTCATAGCACTGTGGTTGGAAACTATACCTGATACCAATTCAATTTTCTTAAATTTACTAAGGCTTTCTTTGTGACCCAAGATATGATATATCCTGGAGAATGTTCCATGAGCACTTGAGAAGAAAGTGTTTTCTCTTGTTTTGCAAAGGAATGTCATATAAATATCAATTAAGTCCCTCTTGTTCAATATGTCATATAAAGCTTATGTTTCCTTATTTATTTTCATTTTGTATGATCAGTCCATTGGTGAAAGTGGGGTGTTAATGTCCCCTACTATTATTGTGTTACTGTCAATTTTCCCTTGTATGGCTGTTAGGATGTACCTTATGTATTGAAGTGCTCCTATGTTGGGTTCATAAGTATTTGCATTTGCTATATCTTCTTCTTGGTTTGATGCCTTGATCAGTATGTAGTGTCCTTTTTTGTTTCTTGTAATAGTCTTTATCTTAAAGTCTATTTCTTCTGATATGACAATTGCTACTCCAGGTTTCCTTTGATTTCCATTTGCATGTAATGTCTTTTGCCATCCCCTCACTTTCAGTCTGTATGTGTCCCTAGGTCTAAAGTGGGTCTGTTCTAGACAGCATATATAACGGTCTTGTTTTTGTGTCCCTTCAGCCAGTCTATGTGTTTTGGTTGAAGCATTTATTCCATTTATATTTAAGGTAATTATCAACATGTATGTGCCTGTTACCATTTTGTTAATTGTTTTTGGTTTGTTATTGGAGGTCTTTTCCTTCCTTTGTGTTTCCTTCCTAGAGAAGTTCCTTTATCGTTTGTTATAAAGCTGGTTTGGTGGTGCTGATTTCTCTTAACTTTTGTTTGTCTGTAATGTTTTTAGTTTCTCCATCCAATCTCAATGAGATTCTTGCTGGGTTCAGTAACATTAGTTTTAGTTTTTTGCTTTTCATCACTTTAAATATGTCCTGCCACTCCCTTCTGTATTGCAGAATTTCTCCTGAAAGGACAGCTTTTAACTTTATGGGGATTCCCTTGTATGGTATTTGTTGCTTTTCCCTTGCTGCTTTTAATATGTTTTCTTTGTATTTAATTTTTGATAGTTTGATTAATATGTGTCTTGGTGTTTTTCTCTTTGGATTTATGTGAATGGGACTCTCTGAGCTTCCTAGACTTGATTTACTATTTGCTTTCACATGTTAGGGAAGCTTTCAAGTATAAACTCTTCAAATATTTTCTCAGACTTCCTTTTTCTCTTTTTCTTCTGGGACCCCTATACTTCGAGTGTTGTTGCATTGAATGTTGTCCTAGAATTCTCCTTTTGTGTCCTCAATTCTTTTCATTCTTTTTTTCTGTATTCTGCTCTGAGGCAGTTATTTCCACACTTTTTATCTTCCAGGTCTCTTATCTTTTCTTCTGCCTCCGTTATTCTGCTATTGATTCCCTCTAGAGAAATCTTAATTTCATTTATTGAGTTGTTCATCATTGTTTGTTTTCTCTTTAGTTCACCTAGGTCGTTTTTAAATATCTCTTGTATTTTCTCCATTCTCTTTTTGAGATTTTGGATCATCTTTACTATCATTACTCAGAATCTTTTTAATGTAAATTGCCTATTTCCTCCTCATTTGTTTCTTCTGGTGAGTTTTTAGTGTGCTCCTCCCTCTGCTGCATATTTCTCTGTCTTCTCATTTTGATTAAATTACTACGTTTGTGTTCTCCTTTTCACGGGCTGCCGTTTCATAGTTCCCATTGTTTTTCGTGTCTGCCCCCAGTGGTAAGGTTGTTTCAGTGGTTTGTGTAGGCTTCTTGGTAGATGGGACTTGTGCCTGTGTTCTGGTGGGTGAGGCTGTATTTTGTCTTTCCAGTGGGCAGAACCGCAAATGGAGGTGTGTTTTAGTGTGTCTGTGAACTTATTATGATTTTAGGCAGCCTTTGCGCTAATAGGTGTGGTGTGTTCCTGTCTTGCTAGTTGTTTGGCATGGGTTTTCCAGAACTGAAGCTTGCTGTCGTTGAGTGGAGTTGGGTCTTAGCATTGAGAAGGAGATCTCTGGGGAGATATCCCCGACGGATATTACATGGGCTTGGGCGGTCTGGTGGTCCACTGTACTGCACATGACTCTCCCACCTCAGAGGCTCAGATCTGACACCCAGCCAGAGCAACAAGTCCCTGTCAGCTAGACAGCTAAGTTTGTGGTTGATTTATTGCCTTTTGGAAGCCTGAGGTTTTCTTCTAGCATTCAGTAAGTGTTCTGTAGGAGATGTTCCACATGTAGATGTATTTTTGATGTATTTGTGGTGAGAAAGGTGATCTACACATCTTACTCCTCCACCATTCTGAAGGTCCTCCCTGCGTCTTGTCTTTGTATCAATTCAGCCAGTCTTTGTCTTTTTGTTGGAGCTTTAATCCATCTACATTTAAGGTAATTATCAATATGTATGTTCCTATTACCATTTTCTTCATTGTTTTGTTTTTGGTTTTGTTGGCCTTTTCCTTCTCTTGTGTTTCCTGTCTAGAGAAGTTCCTTTAGCATGTGTTTTAAAGTTGGTTTGGTGGTGCTGAATTCTCTTAACTTTTGCTTGTCTGTAAAGGTTTTAATTTCTCCATCAAATCTGAGGGAGATCCTTGCTAGGTAGAGTAACCTTGGATGTAGGTTTTTCCCTTTCATCACTTTAAATATGTCCTGTCCCTTCTGGCTTGCCAAGTCTGCTGAAAGATCAGCTGTTAACCTTATGGGGATTCCCTTGTATGTTATTTGTTGCTTTTCCCTTGATGCTTTTAATATTTTTTCTTCGTATTTAATTGTTGATAGTGCGATTAATATGTGTCTTGGCATGTTTCTTTTTGGATTTGTCCTGTATGGGACTCTCTGCTCTTCCTGGGCTAGATTGACTATTTCTTTTCCCATATTAGGGAAGTTTTCAAGTAAAATATCTTCAAATATTTTCTCAGACCCTTTCTTTTTCTCTTCTTCTTTTGGTACCCATATAATTCGAATGTTGCTGCATTTAATGTTGTCCCAGAATTCTCTGAGTGTGTCTTCAATTCTTTCAATTCTTTTTTTTTTCTTTATTCTGCTCTGCAGTAGTTTTTTCCACTATTTTATCTTCCACGTCACTTATCCGTTCTTCTTCCTCAGTTATTCTGCTATTGATTCCTTCTAGAGAATTTTTTATTTCATTTATTGTATTGCTCACCATTGTTTGCTCTTTAGTTCTTCTACTTCCTTGTTAAACGTTTCTTGTATTTTCTCTATTCTATTTCCAAGATATTGGATCATCTTTAGTACCATTACTCTCAATTCTTTTTCAGGTACAAGGCCTATTTCCTCTACATTCGTTTGGTCTGGCGCGTTTTTATCTTGCTCTGTCATCTGCTGTATATATCTTTTCATTTTTTTAATGGTTTCTTTTGCTATGCAAAGTTTGTACATTTGATTAGCTCCCATTTCTTTATTTTTGTTTTTAGTTCTATTGCTTTGGGAGACTGACCTAAGAAAACACTGCTAGAGGTATGCTAGAGGATGTTTTCCCTTTGGTCTGTTCTAGGAGTTTTATGGGTTTATATTTTATATTTAAGTTTTTAAGCCATTTTGAGTTTATTTTTGGGTATGGTGTGACTGTTTGTTCTAATTTCATTGATTTCCATGCAGCTGTCCAAATTTCCCAGCACCATTTGCTGAAGAGACTCTCTTTTCCTATTGTATATTCTTTATTGTTTTTGAACATTAACTGACTCTAGGTCTGTGCATTTATTTCTGGGCTCTCTGCTTTGTTCCATTGATGTGTATGTCTGTTTTTGTGCCAATACCATACTGTTTTGATTAATGTAGTTTTGTAGTATTTTCTGCAATGTGGGAAGTTTATGCCTCCATCTTTGTTGTTTTTTTTTTTTTCCTCAGGATTGCTTTGTCAACTCTGGGTGTTATTGTTCCATGTACATTTTTTGGAATTTTTTCTACTGTGAAAAATGTCATGAGCATTTTAATGGGGATTGCATTAATACTGTAGATGGCTTTGGGTGGTATTTCTATTTTAACATTTATGATTCTTCCTATCCAACAGCAAGGGATAGATTTCCATTTCTTTGAATTCTCTTTAATTTCCTTTATTAATGTTTTATAGTTCTCAGTGTATAAGTCTTTCACTTCCTTGATCAGGTATTTTTTTCTTTTTTGGTGGTATTTTAAAGACATTATTTTTTTTTTTCTTTTACATTCTCTTTATGAGATATAATTGTTATTGTAAAGAAATGCAACCGATTTTTGAATATTAATCTTGGATCTTGTTACTTTGCTGAATTCATTTATTAGATCTAGTTTTCTCTATATAGTACCCTGTCATCTACATAGAGTGTCAATTTTACCTCTTCCCTTCGAATTTTGATATCTTTAATTTCTTTTTCTTGTCTAATTGCAGTGGCTAAGACCTTCAATACTATGTTGCATAGAAGTGATGTGTGTGGGCATCCTTGTCTTTTTACAGTTTTTATTAGGAAGCCTTCTAGCTTTCAATGTTGAGTATTATATTTGCTGTGAGGTTGTCAAAAATAGCTTTTATTGTCTTGAGATATGTTCCCTCTATACCCACTTTTGTCAGAGTTTGCTCATGAATGGATATTGAATTTTTTCAAATGCTTTTTCTGCATCTACTGAGATGATCATGTGGTGTTTTACTTTTCTTTTGTAAATGTGGTGATTTGCACATTGATTGATGTGCGAAAGTTGTACCATTCTTGTGAACTTGGGATGAATCTCACTTCATCATACTGTATGGTTTTTTTATGCTTTTTAAAATTTGGTTTGCTAATATTTTATTGAGAACTTCTGCATATATATTCATCAAAGGTGTTGGTCTGTAATTTTCTTTTTTGGTAGTGTCTTTGTCTGGTTTTGGTATCAGGATGATGGTGGCTTCATAGAACGTCTTTGGGAGTGTTCCCACCTCTTCAATCTTTTAGAAAAGCTTGAGAGGAATCAGCATAAGTTTTTTGTATGTTGGGTAGAATTCCCCTGTTAAGCATCTGGTTCTGGACTTCTGTTGGTAGGGAATTTTTCGTTTGTTTCTTGTTTGTTTTTTGTTTTTTATTTCAGATTTTATTTCACTTCTAGTGATCAGTCTGTTCATATCACCTATTTCTTCTTTATTCTATATTGGTGAGCTGTATGTTTCTAGAAAGTTGTCCATTTCTTCTAGGTTGTCAAATTTGTTGGCATATAGCTGTTCATAGTAGTTTCTTATGGTTTTCTGTACCCCTGTGGTATCCGTTGAGATTTCTCCTTTTTCACTTCCTATTTTGTTTATTTGGGTTCTCTTTCTTTTCTTCTTGGTGAGCCTTGCTAGAGGTTTTTCAATTTTGTTTACCTTTCTAACCAACAAACTCTTGGTTTTATTGATTTTTTTCTATTTTTTAATCTCTATTTTGTTTACTTCCTCCCTGATCTTTATTACTTCCTCTCTGATCTTTACTACTTCCTTTTTTCTGCTGACTTTGGTTTTGTTTGTTGTTCTTTTTCTAAATATTTTAGGTGGTAGGTTTGGTTGTTTACTTCATATTTTTCTTGCTTTTTGATGAAGGACTGTATCACTATGAACTTCCCTCTAAGAATCAATTTTGCAGCATCCCATAGATTTTGTATGGTTGTGTTTTCATTGTCATTGTGTCACGTTATTTTTAAATTTCCTTTTTGAGTTCTTCATTGACTCATTGTTTTTTTAGTAACATGTTGTTTGGTTTCCCTGTAGTCATTTTTTTCTCATTTATTTTTCTGTGGTTCATTTCTAGTTTCATGCCTTTGTGTTCAGAGAAGATAATTTTACCTTTATACAGTGTCCTTCTTTATCTTTCTTTATAGTCTTTACTTTAAGGTCTAGTTTGTCTGATACGAGTATTGCAACTATTGCTTTCTTGTCATTATAGTTTGCCAGAAATATCTTTTTCCATCCCTTCACTTTCAAGCTATATGTGTCATTTGCTCTAAGGTGAGTCTCTTGTAGGCAGCATATTGTAGGCTCTTGTGTTTTTTTAATCCAGTCTGCCACTCTATGTCTTTTGATTGTTGCAATAAGTCCATTGACATTTAAGGTAATTATTGATACATGTGTATTTATTGCCATTTTAAAACCTGTTTTCCAGTTGATTCTTTGTTTCTTCTTTATTACATTTTTTCTTTTGTTTTTCTTTGTGTGGTTTGATGATTTCCATTTATTTTATGCTTGTGTTCTCTTTTTGATTTTTGTGGTTATATTGTATATTTTTTATTTGCAGTTGTCCTGTTTTTCAAGTATGTTAACACCTTCGTATATCTGCTTGCTTAGACTGATAGTCATATAGGCCCAAAAACATTCTGAAAAAAAGGGAAAAATTGTCTACATTTTTTTTACTCTCCTTCTCCATATTTTATAATTTTGATGTCCCTTTTTACATTTTCATGTTTATCCTATTGCTGTTCCTATTTGCTTTCACAATTTTGTTTTTTTTCCTATTTGGTCTATAAAGTGGCTAATTTATTTAATTTGCTTTCCAATTGTAATTTCATCCTTCCTATATCTTCTTGCTTATTTTCTGTTTAAAAATGACTTTTCAATATTTCTTTTAGTATAAGTTTAGCATTGCTGTATTCTTTTAGCTTTTGCTTGTCTGAGAAATTCTCCTCCTACTCTAATAATCTTGCTGTGTGGAGTATTCTAGTTTGCAGATTTTTTCTGACAAGACTTTGAAAATATTTTGCCACTCCCTTCTGGCCTACAACTTTTCTGTATAGAAATCTGTTGATAGCTCATGGGAGTTCCCTTGTAATTAACTCTTTGTTTTGCTCTTGCTGCCTTCAGAATCCTCTCTTTATCTTTAACTTTTGTCATTTTGATTATAATATGTCTTGGCGTAGGTCTGTTTGGGTTCATCTTATTCAAGAACTTCTGTGCTTCCTGTATCTGGATATCTGTTTCCTTCTTTAGGTTTGGGAAATCTTCCATCATAATGTCTTCAAATACATTTTCAATCCTCTTCTCTCTTTCTTCTCTTTCTGAAATCCCTTTAAGCATAAATTGACCCATTTTATCTTATCCAATATGTCTTATATTACTTTCAGTTTTTTATTTGGCTCTCTGACTGCTGTTTTGATTGGGTAATTTCAAGTTTTTTCTATCTTCCAGGTCATTTATTTTTTCTTCTGCATTATTTATTCTGCTATTCATTGCCTTTAGCTCAGCTTTTGTTTCTGCAAATATATTTTCCAATTTTTCTTGGCTCCTTCCTCCTTACAGTTTTAGTTCATTTTGACAGTAACCTGCATTTCTGTAAATTGCCTTTCTTAATTCCTTCAGTATTTTCATTACTTCCTTTTTGAACTTGGTGTCTGTTAGAGTGAAGATGGCTGTGTCCTTGTTTGTTCCTTCAGGGGAATTCTCTTGGTCCTTTAACTGAGTGTGGTTCCTCTGCTTCTTCATCTTGCTTATATTTCTGTTACTTTGTGAGTTTAGGAGAAATAAGTGTCTACTGTAGTCTTTGAGGGTTATTTGTATTCAGGATTGTCCCTGTATAGCTGTGTGGGTTTAATATATTTTTGGTGTGAGGGCTGTTTTTGGTTTGGATGCTTGCTTTCTCCTTCCTCAGTGTGTGCTGGCCATTATCCCCTTAATACAGTGTGTGCAGGTGCACAGCCAGTGTGCATGCTCCCAAGGAGGCAGGGGCAGTGGTTGGCACCAAGTCACAGCACCCTTGGCATCAGCGGGCTGCACACGATCCCAGGAAGTTGCAGGTAGCAACCTGCACCTGCTCACAAGTCTCTAGGTGGTGGCAGTAGTCTGCACCCACCTCTGGAGTCTGAGATGGCCGTGTTGGCTCATGCCCACCCCTGTAGCTTATGTAGGTGGTGCCATGCCTCCTGAGAGTGCACAGAGAAAGAAGCTCTTATGGTGGGCCTAACCTGCTCCTTGTGCCTGCCCCCAGAAATGGCAGCTTGCCTATCTGATGGGTCCAGGTTATTTCCTGGACTCCCTTGGTTGTGGTGCACCACACCTTAGCCCCCTCAGGCTGTCTTTGAGCAGCGAACCCCTGTTCTCTCCCTCAGGTCTGACCTCCAAAGCTCAAACCTCAGCTCCCAGCCCCCAGCTACCTCAATGGATGAGCATCTAAGGTTGAGTGGTGCCAGTTGGCCCTGACCTTTTGTGAAGGTCTCTCTCTGCTATGCTCTCCACAAACCTGTTGCTGCATTCTCCTCAGAGACTACAGATCTTCATCTCTGTCCTGGCTGATTTCCCCACCATTGAGGGGATTTCCCCTTTTGTGGAAATCTTTCCTCTTTCACAGCTCCCTCCCAGGTGTGCCAGTCCCATTCTGATTCATTTCTCTCTTTTGTCCTACACAGTTAGGTGGAGATTTTCTTGCCCTTTTGGAGGTCTGAGGTCTTCCGACAGCATTCATTATATGTTCTGTGAGAGTTGTTCCACATGTAGATGTGTTTTGGATGTGCCTGTGGCTAGAAGGTGAGGTCCACATCCTACTCCTCTGCAAACTTGATCCTCTCCCCCCACCAAGGTAGAATATTCTAATTGCATATCTTCCTCCCCCACCACCAATTTTGGAATTTCAAGAGTTTCACCTTCAATTTTTTCCCTGTAAGCTGACAAATATTGTGGATACACAGTGTTACAATATAATATCATCTTTTTCTTAGTCATAGTCCACAACCTTTCCCATTTCAAAAGACAAAAATGTTAGATGTGAAACAAAAATTCAGAAACCAGCCTAGTCTCCAACCCAAATTCTCCCCAAACCCAGGGAGAAAGTAGCTCAGAGTCTCACTCAAATAATCCCATTCCAAATCCACTCTCAATGCTCACTAGGTTTAAATGGCAGCAAGTAGCTGCAGAACGCAAATAGGAGGTTTTTATCCAGTGCACATGCTCTGGTGGACTTCCTGGGTACTAGAGTTTGTCTGCTTAGCAAAGGTACACATTTACATTTCCTCCAATGAAAAGCAAAATGGCAGCTGGTGTTGGGCATGGAAGAGTTGGGACGAGTCCTTGAAACAATTGGTTTCAGCACTTGTTGAGATGTAACCACAAATCCCCTTCCAAGGCCAGCTAGCCATGAGAAACTGGCTTATCACGGCTGTACTGAAATGTTGTTCTGGTCAGTGACCTTATTTTGAGATGGTCAGAGGAGCCAGGCTCAGAGAGACTGCAACCTCATGTTTCACACCAAAATCTGTTACTGAACTCAGGTCCAATTGCTCACTACTTGAAAGTCAATACTCAAGAGGCAAGTGCTGATGAGAACAGAAAAGTTACTTTAATCAGAAAGCTGGTAATCTGAGGAGAAGGCAGACTTGTGTCCCAAAATCAACTTTGAGGATTTTTCTCAGCCATGAAAGTTTTTAAAGGGGAAAAGGAGAAAAAGGGAAGTATTGTCAGTTAATCTTTGAGATACAGGTCAGAGTCCCCACTATCCCCCATTTCATACAGACTTATTGACTTCTTGTGATCTTTCTCTAGATGTTAACTTGTTCACACAGTTTGTTTTGGGATTACTGAAGGGAAAGCTGATGAAAAGATCTAGTCTTCTGGTAATTACCTATTCTTTATTTCTACTTCTTTGATTTACAGAAAGTACCAACAGGTATAGCAAGGTATTGTGTGACAAAAGATTTGAAATGTGTGCCAGGGCAGGAGATGAGTAGAGCATGGGGGATCCAGGTTTAGAAATTTAGTTACATTGTAGCCTTGCTTAAGTTGAGAAGATATAAGGGGTCTTTTGATGAACGTGGTTTCTTGCAAAGAGATGCTTATATAAAGATATGTGAAAAATCACCTTATATTCTGACAGGGAGAGGAGAAAAGTAGACATTTTGAAAAACTCCCAGAGAATTCTGTTCTCACAATATTTGTCCCTAAAAATTTATCACAGATTAACCTATCAGGATTCTATTATACAAGGGCCTTGATGGCATAATGGAAAGAGAATACCTAGTTCCAGACCCCTTTAGCTTTCCTGTGTCAAACAAGCGAAGTGAGGGATAACTGAAGATTATTTCCAAAGGTAACAGCCCAGGAAAACAGGCTCACTAAAAGATTTAGACCTATTTAATGACTGAAGACTATTTAATGTTTCCCCTCTCCACACCTCTTACTTCTACGTCTATAGGGTTCCTATGTATGTGCATACAACTAAAAGAATGGCATGTCACAAACCTTCTTTTAAAAAAAAAATCATCTATTGGGAAACCCATAGACAACAGGGAGACTAAAACAAGAACACCAATGAAAATTATTACCTTTAATACCTATAGCACAGAAAACATAATCTATCCACTGGTCAGAAAAATGTAAAACCTCATACTAAAGACCTAATTTATCTCAGTTGCCTTTACCCAATACATGATGTCTGGCTTCCAACCAAAAACCTACAAAGCATACTAAAAGACAAAAAAAGAAAAATAATTCAATTTGAAGAGACAGAGTAAGTCGAACTAGATTCAGCTTTGTCAGAGATGTGGTATTATCAGGGAATGAATTTAAAACAAGTGTGATTAATATGCTAGGGACTCTAATAGAAAGAGTGGAAAACATGCAAGAACAGGTGGGTAATATAAGAAAAGAGATAGAAACAGTTTTAAAAAATTCTACTAATCAAAAACACTGTAAGAGAAATAAAGAATGCCTTTGAGAGACATCAGTAGATTGGACAAAGGTGAGGAAAAGAATCAGTGTGTTTGAATAAATATCAATAGAATCTTCTAAAACCAAATTGCAATGAGAAAAAAAGAAAAAGACAGAACAAATTATCAAGAACTGTAGGGAAATAATAAAAATGTGTTAATATACACACATTGGGAATCCAAGAATGAGAATATAGAAAGAAACAGAAGAAATACTTGAGGCAAGAATGGTTGAGGGGGCAATCAAGATTGTGGAGTATTAGGATGTGGAGTTCACCTCCTCCCACAAATACATCAAAAATACATATACATGTGGAATGATGTGCACAAAACATCTACTGAACACTGGCAGAAAACCTCAGACTTCTGAAAGGGCAAGAAAGTCTCCACATAACTGGGTAGGACAAAAGAAGAAGAAGAAAAAAAAAAAAAAAAACAGAGAGAAAGGAATTGGGATTGTACCTGCACCACTGGAAGGGAGCTGTGAAAGAGGAAACGTTGCCTCATCTTGGGAAGTCCCCTCACTGGGGAGAGCAGCCAGGACAGAGGAGGAGCTTCAGAGTCACAGAAGAGAGTGCAGCAACCAGTTTACAGAAGGCAAAATGGAAAGAGATGTGCACAGATAGTCAATGACACCACCCTGTTCCCCCCAGCCTGAGAAACACATCCACTGGTGCAGGTGAGGGCTGGATGCTGAAGCTCAGGTTTCGAAGGTCAGACCTGCAGAGAGGAATGAGGTTGGCTGTGTGGAGACAGCCTGAAGGGGCCGAAGTGTAGTGTGGTCTCAACAGAGGTTGTATGTGGAAGAAGCCTGGGTCTTCCATAGAGATGAGGTGTCATTGTTGGAGGGTGCACAAGGGGAGAGACTGCCAGGGGTGAGACTGCCATAGGAGCATCTTTCTCCTGTGCATGCTCAGGTGACAGGACACTGCCTACATGACATCTGGGAGTGGGCATGGGCTGCTGCCACTGCTAAGAGATCCAGGAGCAAGCTCTACCTGCCTCCACCATCACAAGCTGTGAGTGCATATGCATTGCTGCAGCTGAGAGATTTGGGAGTGGATACCAACAAATATTGCCACTGAGAGTTCTGAGAGCAGACACCAGCTGCCACATCTTCACATCCCTTATCTAAGGGATAATGGCCAGGACACAATGAGGAAAGAGGCAGTGAGCATCCATCCAAAAAGCAGCCCTTGTGCCAAAAATATTAAACCCACACAAGCTACAGAAGCATGTTACCACATATTAATAGACTTCCAAGTCCACAGTAAATAAGTGTTTCTCCTAAACTCACAGAGTAAGAGAAATATAAGTAAAATGATGAAGCTGAGGAACCACTCCTAGTTAAAAGACCAAGAGAAGTCCCCTAAAAGAACAGATAATGCAACAGACTTCTTCAGTCTAATAGACACTGAGTTCAAAAAGGAGATAATGAAAATCCTGAAGGAATTGAGAAACGCTATCAGTGAAAATGCAGATTACTGTAAAAAGGAACTAGGAACTGTAAGGAGGAGCCAAGAAAAAAATAGAAAATCCATTTACCAAGAGAAAACCTGAGCTAAAGGCAATGAATAGCAGAATAAATAATGCATAAGAATGAATAAATGATCTAGAAGATAGAATAATGGAAATCACTTAATTAAAACAGCAGACAGAAAGCCAAATTACAAAAAAAAAAAAAAAAAGAAAGAAAGAAAGCAATATAAGAGACCTATGGGAAAGCAGTATAAGAAACCAATATAAAAAACCAATCTACACAAAAAAGGGATACCAGAAGAAGAAAGAGAAAAGGGGATGAAAAATGTATTTGAAAAAATTATGGCTGAAAAATTCCAAAACCTAAAGAAGGAAAAATATATCCAGATACAGGAAGAACAGATGGTCCCAAACAATATGAATCCAAACAGATCTACACCAAGACATACTGTAATCAAAATGGCAAAATTTAAAAAGAGGATTCTAAAGGCAACAAGAACAAAAGAGTTAGTTACAAGGAAACCCCCATAGGTTATCAATTGATTTCTATACAGAAATGTTGTAGGGCAGAAGAGAGTGGCAAAATATATTCAAAGTATTGAAAGGCAAAAATCTGCAACTCAGAATACTCCACCCAGCAAGATTATCATTTGTAATAGAAGGAGAGATAAAGAATTTCTCAGACAAGGAAAAACTAAATGAATACAGCAATACTAAACCTATCTTAAAGGAAATATTGAAAAGTCTTCTCTAAATAGAAAAGAAGCATAAGCTATAGAAAGAAGAAATTGCAAATGGTAAAATAAATCACTTAAGTATGCCAGTATACAGATTAAAAAGAAAACAAAAATCCTTTTATGAAAGTGATGAAAACCAGAAGAACAACAAAAGGATAAACATGAAGATGTAAAAGAGGGGATCAGAGTCATAAAATGTGGGGGAGAAGAGTATGAAAATGTAGATTTTTTTTAGAATGTGTTTGATCCTATGTTACTATCAGTCTAAAGCAAGTAGATATAGGAAGGTGTTAACATATTTGAAAAACAGGATGAACACAAATTAGAAACATACAATACATTCACAAAAACCAAAAGGAAAAGAACAAAAGCATAAAGTGAAAGGAAATCATTAAGCCACTTAAAGAAAAACAAAAAGAAAAAGAAGGTAACACGAAGAAACAGAATCAAATGGAAAACAAGGTTTAAATATCAATAAATGCATATCTACCAGTAATTTACTTAAATGTCAATAGACTAGGGGAGAGAGTTAAGATGGTAGCGTAGGAGGATGCAGAGTTTGTGTCTTCTCAGAAGTAGGGCATCTACTAGGCACTGCTGGAGGACCTTGGACACCTAAGGGGATAGAAGGAATCCCTGAGTGACCAGGTAGTACATGGTGGGGAAGGAGTGCGGGAAGAAAAGTGGAGGTGGGATGGGACCAGCACCCCTTTGGGGTGGCTGGGGGTAGGAAGAGGTTCTCAAACAATGAGGGGCCTACTCACAACGTGGGGATTGGTGGGGATGGAGAGGGACCTTTGGGGGATCAAAGGGGAATGCTGGCAGTGTCTTCCATGACCCCTTAGGCTTTGGTGAGCCTGCTGCAGTGAGCCTGCCAGAACACCCCTTGGCCATGTAGGAAAAGGGCCTGAGCCCCACCTCCCCAGCCAAGACCTCTTCTGGTACATGGGCCCTGGGCCTAATCACCCTCCCCATTAAGGCCTTTTCCAGCTCTGTGGATGTTGAGTCTAAGCACCCCCCCCCCCACTAAGGCCTTTTCTGGCTGTGTGAGTCCTCAGCCTGAGTCCTAGGTCTAAGTCCTGGCTGCATGGTCCTTGGGCCTAACCCACCCCACCACCACTACTAAGGCCTTTTCCAGCTGCGAGTGTCTGTATCCCACATCCTCCCACCAAGGCATCTTCTGGACTTTTTTTTTTTTTTAATTATCTTTTACTCTTATTTCTTATTTATTTTTTCCTGTTTTTATTTTATTTTTATTGTTAATTATTTTTACTGTTGTGGTTCTGTTTTGCTTTGTTGTTGTGGCTTTATTTTTATTTTTCTAATACATTTCTTACTTTATTTTTATTTTCCTAATATTTTATTTTTTATTTTTTGTTATTGTTCTGCTCTTTTTTGTTTTTTCCTTTTTTCTTGCCATGTTGAGTGGCCTACGGGGTGTTGGTTCCCATGCTTTGGGTTACTTCTGAGCTCCTGTGGCATGTTGAGTGGCCTACGGGGTGTTGGTTCCCATGCTTTGGGTTACTTCTGAGCTCCTGTGGTGGGAACTGTGAGTCTGAACTGCTGGACTAACAGAGAACTTCAGGTCCCAGGGAATATTAATCAGTGTGAGCTCTCCTAGAGGTTCTTATCTCAGCACCAAGACCCAACTCCACCCAACTGCCTGCAAACTCCAAGCCAGATGCCTCAGGCCAAACAACAAGCAAGACAGAAACACAGTCCCACCTATCAAAAAAAATGAGATGACAAAAAAAAATGTTACAGATGAAGGAGAAAAGTAAAAATCTACAAGACCAAATAAATGAAGAGGAAATAGGCAACCTACCTGAAAAAGAACTCAGAGTAATGATAATAAAGTTGATCCAACATCTCAGAAATAGAATGGAAGCATGCACAAAAAAATACAAGAAATGTTTAACAAGGACCTCAAAGAACTAAAGAACAAACAAACAGTGATGAACAACACAATAACTGAAATGAAAAATACACTAAAAGGAATCAGTAGCAGAATAACTGAGGCAGAAGAACGAATAAGTGAGCTGGAAGATAGAACGGTGGAAACAACTACTAAGTAGCAGAAAAAAGAATGAAAAAAAATGAGGACAGTCTCAGAGACTTCTGGGACAACATTGAATGCACCAGCACTTGAATTATAGGGGTCCCAGAAGAAAAAGAGAAAGAGAAAGGGTCTGAGAAAGTATTTTAACAGATTATACTCAAAAATTTCCCTAATATGGAAAAGGAAATAGCCACCCAAGTCCAGGAAGCACAGAGAGTCCCATACAGAATAAACACGAGGGGAAACAAGCCAAGACACATATTAAACAAACAAAAATAAAATTCAAAGAAAAGAATATCAAAAGCAACAAGGGAAAAGCAAAAAAATAACATACAAGGGAATCCCCATAAAATTATCAGCTGACATTTCAGCAGAAACTTTGCAGGACAGAAGGGAGTGGCATGATATACTTCAAGTGATGAAAGGGAAAAACCTACAATCAAGATTATTCTACCCAGCAAGTGTCTCATTCAGATTCAATGGAGAAATCAAAAGCTTTACAGAAAAGCAAAACCTAAGAGAATTCAACACCACCAAACGAGCTTTAAAACAAATGCTAAAGGAACTTTTCTAGGCAGGAAACACAAGAGAAGAAAGCGACCTACAAAAACAAATCCTAAACAATTAAGAAATTGACAATAGGAACATACATATTGATAATTACCTTAATTGTAAATGGATTAAATGCTCCATCCAAAAGACACCAACTGTATGAATGGATACAAACACTAGACCCATATATATGCTGCCTACAAGAGACCCACTTCAGACCTATGGACAGATACAGACTGAAAGTGAGGGGATGGAAAAAGATATTCCTCCAAAAGAGAATCAAAAGAAAACTGGAGTAGCAATACTCATATCAAATAAAATACACTTTGAAATAAACACTGTTACAAGAGACATGGAAGGACCCAACATAATGATCAGGGATCGATCTAAGAAGAAGATATAACAATTATAAATATTTGTGCTCCCAACCTAGGAGCAACTCATTACATAAGGCAAATGCTAACAGACGTAAAAGGGGAAATTGACAGTAATGCAATAATAGTGGGAGACTTTAACATCCCACTTACACCAATGGACAGAAAATAAATGGGAAAACACAAGCTTTAAATGACACAATAGACCAGATAGAATTAATGATATTTATAAGAATTCCACCTGAAACAGCAGAATACACTTTTTTTCTCAAGGGTCCATGGAATATTCTCCAGGATAGATCACATCTTGGGTCACAAATCAAGCCTCAGTACATTTAAGAAAATTGAAATCATATCAGTCATTGTTTTCAACCATAATGCTATGAGTTTAGAAATCAATTACAGAAAAAAAACAACTGTAAAAATCATAAACACATGGAGACTATACAATACACTACTAAATAACCAAGAAATCACTGAAGAATCAAAGAAAAAACAATACATAGAAAAATTGACAATGAAAACACTATGATCCAAAACCTAAGGAATGCAGCAAAAGCAGTTCTGAGAGACAAGTTTATAGCAATTCAAGAAACAAGAAAAATCTCAAATAAACAATGTAACCTTACACATAAAGCAACTAGAGAAAACAAACAAACAAACAAAACCCAAGGTTAGCAGAAAGAAAGAAATCATAAAAGTCACAGCAGAAAAAAAAAGAAAAAGTCACAGCAGAAATCAATAAAATAGAAACAAAGAAAACAATATCAAAGATCAATAAAACTAAAAACTGGTTCTTTGAGAAGGTAAAGAAACCTCTAGCCAGATTTATGAAGAAAAAAATGGAGAAAACTCGAATCAATAAAATTAGAAATAAAAAAGTAGAAATTACAGCTGACATATCAGAAGTACAACAGATCATAAGACACTATGACAAGCAACAACATGTCAATAAAGTGGACAACCTGGAAGAAATGGACAAATTCTTAGAAAGATACAACCTTCAAAGACTGAACCAGGAAGAAATAGAAAGAGATCAATCATAAGTAATGAAATCGAAAAATCTAACACCTATCCTTCTCAAACTCCTCTAAAATATTGTAGAGGGAGGAACACTCCCAAACTCCTTCTACAAGGCCACCATTACCCTGATACCAAAATGAGACAAAGATATCACAAAATAGAAAGAAGATATAACAGAAAGAAAGAAAGAAAGAAAGAAAGAAAGAAAGAAAGAAAGAAAGAAAGAAAGAAAGAAAGAAAGAAAGAAAGAAAGAAAGAAAGAAAATTACCAGCCAATATATCTGACAAACATAGATGCAAAAATCCTCAACAAAGTACAAGCAAAACGAATACAATTACACTTTATAAGGATCATACACCATCATCAAGTGGGATTTATCCCAGGGATACAAGGATTCTTCAATATATGTAAATAAATCAATGTGATACACCGTATTAACAAAATGAAGAATAAAAACCATATGATCCTCTAAACAGATGCAGAAAAAGCTTTTGACAAAATTCAAAACCCATTCATAATAAAACTCTCCAGAAATTGGGCATAGAGGTACCCTACCTCAACATAATAAAGTCCATATATAATAAACACACAACAAATCTTATTCTCAATGGTGAAAAACTGAAAGCATTTCCTCTAAAATCAGGAACAAGATGAGGCTGCCCACTCTCACCACTCTTATTCAACATAATTTGCAAGTTCTAGCCACAGAAATCAGAGAAGAAAAAGAAATATAGGAATCCAATTTGGAAAAGAAGAAGTAAAGCTGTCACTGTTTGCAGATGACATGATACTATACATAGAGAATCCTAAAGATGCTACCAGAAAACTACTAGAGCTAATCAATGAATCTGGTAAAGTTGCAGGATACATAATTAATGCGTAGAAATCTTTCGCATTCTTATACACGAATAATGAAAGACTGGAAAGAGAAATTAAGGAAACAGTCTCATTCACCACTGCAATAAAAAGAATAAAATAACTAGGGATAAACCTACCAAAGGAGGTAAAAGACCTGTACTCAGAAAACTGTAAGATACTGATGAAAGAAATCACAGATGACACAGATGGAGAGATATACCATGTTCTTGGATTAGAATAATTAATATTGTGAAAATGACTGTACGAACCAAAGCAGTCTACACATTCAATGCAATCCTTATCAAATTACCAATGCCGTTTTTCACAGAACTAGAACAAAAAGTCTTACAATTTATATGGAAACACGAAAGACCCCAAATAACAAAGTAATCTTGAGAAAGAAAAATGGAGCTGGAGGAATCAGACTTCCTGACTTCAGACAATATTGCCAAGCTACAGTAATCAAGACAGTATGGTACTGGCACAAAAACAGAAATATAGATCAATGGAACTAGAAACAAAGCCCAGAAATAATCCCATACACGTATAGTCACCTAATCCATGACAAAGGAGGCAAGAATATACAACGGAGAAAAGACAGTCTCTTCAAAGTGGTGCTAGGAAAACTGGACAGCTACATGTAAAAGAATGAAATTAGAACACTCCCTAACACCATAACAAAATAAACTCAAAGTACATTAAAGACTTAAATGTAAACTGGACACTCTAAAACTCTTAAAAGATGAAAACATAGGAAGAACACTCTTTGACAAAAATCACAGCAAGATCTTTTTTGACCCACCTCCTAGAGTAATGAATATAAAAACAAGAATAAACAAAAGGGACCTAATGAAACTTAAAAGCTTTTGCACAGCAAAGGAAACCATAAACAAGAAGAAAATACAATCTTCAGAATGGGAGAAAATATTTGCAAATGAAACAACTCACAAAGGATTAATCTTCAAAATATACCAACAGCTCATGAAGCTCAATATCAAAACAACAAACAAACCAATCAAAAAATGGGTGGAAGACCTAAATAGACATACACATGGCCTAAAAACTCAAGGAAAGATGCTCAACAACACTAATTATTAGAGAAATGAAGATCAAAATTGCAATGAGGTATCACCTCACACCAGTCAAAATGGCCATCATCAAAAAATCTACAAACAATAAATGCTGGAGAAGGTGTGGAGAAAAGGAAAGCCTCTTGCACTGTTGGTGGGAATGTAAATTGATACAGACACTTTAGAGTACATTATGCAGATTCCTTAAAAATACTAAAAATAGAACTACTCTATGACACGGCAATTTCACTACTGGGCATGTACAGTGAGATAACCATAATTTTAAAAGACAGGGACATCCCTGGTTGTCCATTGTTTAAGACTTCACCCTCCCAATGCAGGGGGCCCAGGTACTATGCCTGGGCAGCGAACACTATCCGGATTGCCTCAACTAAGAACCTACATGCCAGAACTAAAAATATCCTGCATGCCTCAAGTAAAATTATCCTGCATGCCACAATGAAGATATCGCATGCAGCAATGATAATCCAGCATGCCATAAGACCCAGTATAGTGAAATAAAGAAAGAAAGAAATATTTTTTTTAAAAAAACAAGCAATAAGACACATGTACCCCACTGTTCATTGCAGCACTAGTTACAATAGCCAGGACATGGAAACAACCTAAAAATCCATCAACAGATGAATGTATAAAGAAGATGTGGTATATACATACAATGGAAAATTTCTCAGCCATGAAAGGAAATGAAATTGGGTCATTTGCAGAGATATGGATGGACATAGAGAGTGTCATACAAGAGTGAAATAAGTCAGAAAAACAAACATCATATATTAACACAGATATGTGGAATCTGGAAAAATGTATAGAGGACCTTATTTGCAAAGTGGAAATAGAGACACAGAGGCAGAGAACAAATGTATGGATACTGAGAGGGAAAGGGGTGAAGTGGGAGGATTTGGGAGATTGGATTGACACATAGACACTATTGATACTCTGTATAAAATAGACAGCTTATGGGAACATACCATATAGCACAGGGAACTCTACTTAATGCACTGTGGTGTCCTAAATGGGAAGGAAATCCAAAAGAGAAGGGATATAGGTATATGTATGGCTGATTGATTTTGCTGTTCAATAGAAACTATCACAACATTTTAAAGCAACTATACTCCAATAAAAGTTAGGTAATAAAAAAGGAAAAACAATAATTGTATATTAAGGTATGTATGTGGAATCTAGAAAAATGGTACAGATGAACTGACAGGCAGGGCAGGAATAGAGACCCAGACATAGAGAATGGACTAGTGGACATGCCGGGGAGGGAGGGTGGAATTAATTGGGAGATTAGGATTGACATATATATACTTAAAAACACATTCTTTTCAAGTGCTCAACTCTGTGTGGAATAGCAAGTAGAAACCTGCTGTATAACACAGGAAGCTCAGCTCAGTGCTCTGTGATGACCTAGATGGATGGGATAGGGGGTGGGAGGAATGTTCAGGAAGGAAGGGATATATGTATACACACAGCTGATTCACTTTTTTGTACAGAAGAAATTAACACAACATTTTAAAAATACTATACTCCAACAAAAACAAAATAAAATATATAAGGTGTAGAAGGTAAAAATAAATAAATAGACTAAATGCTCCAATCAGAAGACATAGCATGATAGATCATAAAAAAGAAAGAGCCTACAATATGCTGTCTACAAGACACCAGTTTTAGGGCAAAGGACACCCATAAATTGAAAGTGAGTAGATGGGAAAAGATATTTCATGCAAACAGAAATGACAAGAAAGCAGGAGTCACAATCAGATAAAATGACTCATATGTGACAAAATATACTTTAAAACAAAGATAAAGAAGGATACTATATAACGAGAAAAGGGCCAATACAAGAAAAGGATTTTACACTTTTCAACTTATATACACCTACTCTAGGAGCACCCAAACATAGAAAACAAATACTAACAGATATAAAGAGATAAACTGACAAGAATACAATCATAACAGGACATTTTATCACCCCACTCCAATCAATGGACAGATCGTCCAGCAGAAAAATCAATGAAGCAAGAGAAATCCTAAATGATACAACAGAATAGTTAGACTTAATTGATATATTCAGGTCATTACATCCCCCCAACCAGAATACACACTTTCAAGTGCACATGGAACATTTTCTAGGATTGAATACATTATAGGGCACAAAAGAAACCTTAACAAATTTGAGTATACAAATTATGTCAAGCATCTTTTCTGACCACAATGACATGAAGCTAGAAATCAATCACAGAAAAAGAAATGAGAAAAAAAAAATTACATTGAGACTAAACAACATGGTACTAAATAACCAAAGGGTCAATGATGAAATCAAAAAAGAAATTAAAAAATACTTTGAGAAAAATGACAATGAAAAAACCATACAAAATCTATGGGATGTAGCAAAAGCAATTCCTAGGGGGAATTTTATAGTGATACACGTCTTTCTTAAAAACCAAGAATAACTTCAAATCCATAAATCAACCTACCTAAAAGAATTATACAAAGAAGAACAAACAAAACCTAAAGTTAGCAGAAGAAGGAAGTAATAAAGATCAGAGAGGAAAAGAATAAAATAGAAATAATAAATTGGGGAAAAACCCACAATAAAACCAAGAGCTGGCTGTTTGGGTAAACAAAATTGAAAAGCCTCTAGCCAGGCTCACCAAAGAGAAAAGAAAGAAGACCTAAATAAATAAAATAAGAATAGAAAATGGGGAAATATCAACTGACACTGCAGAAATACAAAAAAACAAAAGAGAATACTGTGAACAATTATATACCAAGAAATTCAACAACCTAGAAGAAATGGACAATTTTCTAGAAACATACAGCCCACCATATTGAATCAAGAAGAAATAGATACTTTGAAAAGGCCAATCACTAGAAGTGTAATAGAATCTGTTAAAACAAAACAAAAACAAACAAACTCCCTACAAACAAAAGTCCAGGATTAGATGGCTTCACAGGCAAATTCTACCATACATACCAAAGAAGAAATTTTGCTCATCCTTCCTAAACTCTTCGAAAAGTTTGAAGAGGAGGGAACACTCCAAAATACATTCTATGAAGCCACCATCACCATGATACTAAAACCAGATAGAGATACCACCAAAAAAGAAAATTACAGGCCAATATCTTTGCTGAATATAGATGCAAAAATTCTCAACAAAACATTAGCAAACCAAATCCAACCACACACACACAAAAAAAAGAAATCATACACCGTGACCCAAGTTCACAAGGCTGGTTCAACATATGCAAATCAATCAATGTGATACACCACATTAGTAAAATATGCAAACCACATGATCATCTCAATAGATGAAGAAAAAGCATTTGATAAAATTCAACATTCATTAATGATAAAAATTCTTACCAAAGAGAATATAGAGGGAACATATATCAACATAATAAAAGCCATTTATGACAAACCTGCAGCCAATATAATATTCAACAGTGAAATGTTAAAGCCTTCCTGCTAAAATATGAAATTAGACAAAAATGCCCACTTTCACCACTTCTATTCAACATAGTATTGGAAATCTTAGCCACAACAATCAGATAAGAAAAAGAAACAAAACATATCTGAGTTGAAAGTGAGGGTGTAAAAATTTCAGTATGTGCAGATGTCATGATACTTTTTATAGAAAACCCTAAAACTTCACACCAAAAATACTGGAACTTATAAGAGAATTCAGCAAGGTGGCAGGATACAAGATTAACATACAGAAATTGGATGTATTTCTTTACACTAACAATGAAATATCATAAAGGGAGTGTAAAAAACAATACCTTTTACAATCACACCAAACATATAAAATATTTAAGAATAAGCCTGACCAAGTAGTTGAAAGACATGTGGTGAGAACTATAAAACATTAATAAAGGAAATTAAAGAGAATTCAAAGAAGTGGAAAGATATCCCATGCTTTTGGATTGGAAGAATTAATATTGTTAAAATAGCTATACTATCCAAAGCAATCTACAGATTTAATGCGATCCTAATCAAATTACCAATGACATTTTTCACAGAACTAGAACTAATAATGCAAAAATTTATATGCAACCGTGAAAGACCCAGAAATGCCAGAGCAACCAGGAGGGAAAAAATAAATAAAACAGGAGGTATAACCATACCAGACTTCAGACAATACAACCAAGCTACAGTAATCAAAATGTGGGGTTTGGCACAAAAACTGACATATGGATCAGTGGAACAGTATAGAGAGCCCAGAAATAAACTCACACACCTATGGTCAATTAATCTTTGACAAAGGAGGCAAAAATATACAATGGGAAAAAGAGGGTCTCTTCAGTAAGAGGTGCTGGGAACGTTGTATAGCTGCATGTAAATCAATGAAATTAGAACATACCCTCACATCATGCACAAAAATAAACTCAAAATGGCTTAAAGGTTTAAACGTAAGACATAACACCACAAAACTCCTAGAATATGTTAGAGACAAAACATTCTCTGACATAAAACATACGAATATTTTCTTAGGTCTGTCTCCCAAGACAATAGAAATAAAATAAAAAATAAATGGACGCTAATCAATTTTACTTTTGCACAGTGAAGGAAACTATAAACAAAATGAAAAAATAATTTACAGAATGGGAGAAAATATTTGCAAATGATGTGACTGACAAGGGCTTAATTTCCAAAGTATACAAATAGCTCATACAACTCAACAACAAAAAAACACAAAAAACCCAACTGAAAAATTGGCAGGATTTAAATAGGCATTTCTCCAAAGAAGACATACAGATGGCCAATAGGCACATGCAAAAATGCTCATCATCGCTAATTATTAGAGAAATGTAAATCAAATCTACTATGAAGTACCATCTCACACAGGTCAGAATGGCCATCATTAAAAAGTCTACAAATAATAATGCTGGAGAGGGTGTGGAGGAAAGGGAAACCTTCTACATTGTTGGTGGGAATGTAAATTGATGCAGCCACAAAGGAGAACATATGGAGGCTCCTTAAAAAACAAAAATACAACTATCATATGATCCAGCAATCCCACTCCTAGGCATATATCTGGACAAAAACAAAATTCAAAAAGATACATACATGCCAATAGCTCATGGTGATATTAATTTATCTTTACATGGGCCTATTTTTATGCTTGTGAATGTGAAATATAACTTGTGGTTGTAAGATGCCAAAATACCCAATCAGAAAGCACAGAATCTATCATTCATTTTTAAATATTTTCTATAAGATACTGCACAGCTGGGTTAACATAAAAAATAGCTAATTCTGACAGGATTATTTGGTTATTATAGTGTTAAGAATGCACAGGCACAGTCGTAACTGTTGATTAAAATCGTATGGATGGAAAAGCTTCAATTTATTTATTTTTTTTGTCTACTGTTCCTTACTTTTTTTTCTCAGAATGATGTTTTAACAATGCCTAAGTGTTCTAGAATCTAGCCTGTCACAAGTAAAAGTTATGGAAATCTCTCAATCACAGGCTGGGTAGCTGGACAAAAAAAAATGTATCTTTGGGGGAAAATTCTTCTCAATGTATATCTTCCTGAAAGAGGAAGCTAAGTAAAATATTATTTATTATCTTATAGAATACAAACCTATTGTAAAGAAACCTCAAGCAAAATAAGAACAAAAAAATAAGTATATGTGGCCCAGAAATCTCTTTTTGAGTACTTTTTATTCTGCTGTCTCCTATATGCTTAAATATGTCAGCAACAACAGTTTTGTTGATGTGAATTTTAATTTTGACTATATCAATTACTGTGAAATTGTAGAAACTCTTCATCTCTTTATATCGCTTCACTGTGGCCATATCTTGCCTTGGTTTCTTATAAATGTTTCTGCTTATTATATTGTGCTTAAAAATAAGCAGAAATAAAAAAATATTATAAAATCTTTTTAAAAAGATACATGCACCCCAACATTCACAGTAGCACTATTCACAATAACCAAAACATGGAAACAACTTAAAAGTCCATTGACGAGTGAATGAATAAAGAAGATGGGGTACATATGTACAATGGAATACTACTCAGCCATAAGAAAAAAGGAAATAATGCCATTTGCAGCAACATGGATGGAAGTAGAGATTATCATACTAAGTGAAGTAAATCAGAAAGAGAAAGACAAACACCATATGATATCACTTACATGTGGAATTTAAAATATGACATAAATGAAACTATCTATGAAACAAAAACTGACTTAGGGACATAGAGAACAGATGTGTGGTTGCTGGGGGTAGGGGTGTGTAGGAAGGATCCACTGGGAGGTTAGGGTTAGCAGATGCAACCTAGTATACATAGAATGGATAATCAACAAGGTCCTACCGTTTAGTCCAGGGAAATATATTCAATATCCCATGATAAAATGTAATAGAAAAGAATATAGAAACAAATGTGTATATATATATACACATACATATATATACATTTATTATGTAAATAATAATTTACATTATTCTTCCTTAGGGTAGGAATTATTGGACTTCTTCAGAAACCTTATAAGTGAGAAGAGGGGAGTGAAATATTCAAAGAATTGAATTTAAACCTTAGAATTCTGTTATCAAGTAAAACTATCTTTCAAAAGTGAAGGAGAAATAATCATCTTCTCAGAAAAACAATAATTGAGGCAATATATTGTGTTAGAAGTGTTTAAAAGTTCAGAAAGAAGGAAAATGATATGTCATAAACTCACATCTATACAAAGAAAGAACATTAGAGATGGAATAAACGAAGGTAAAATAAAATCGTAGTTTTGCTTATAAATCTAACAGATAATGTTTTGTTCAAATTAATGCTAAAAATGTCCTCAGTAATTATTTTATCGATAAATAAAAGGAATAACAACAATGGTAGAAAGAAATTGGGAATACACTATTATATATAAGTTTTTCTACCTATGTGGTAGTATAGTGTTACTTGAAAGAGAACTTTCATTAATTGTAAATGTGTAATAAAAATTCAAGAGCAACCAGTTTAAAAAGGTAAAAAAAAGTGTAATTGACATGCTAAAGAGGGGTAAATATGGAATTATATACAATACACAATTAGAACATGAGTAGGCAGAAAAAGAGTGGAAGATGAAAGAATAGAAAACAGATAGCTATTAATTTCATCATATCAATACTCTCTTTAATATTAGTACCCTAAATACGCTGTATAAAAATACAGTCTGGTTTAATACGACAAGATGACAATGTAGGAAGACCCTGAACTCACCTCTTCACATGTACATACTGAATCTACAGCTACATATTGAAAAATTTCCTCCAGTGGGGGGAAAACAAACAAACAAAAACTCAAACTAGTTGAGTTATCCTATACATCATGCAAACAAAAATACCTGCATTGAAGCACGTAGGAGAGTCTGAGACACAATCTTAACATAAACCCCACCACAAGCACAGAGACCCACAATTGAGAAGAAACTCAAAACCCAGAGCTTCTCTCTGGGTTTGAACCCCATATTTGGCAAAACCTTGTCCACAAGAACCACAAGGCTGGGCTTCCCTGGTGGCGCAGTGGTTGAGAATCTGCCTGCCAATGCGGGGGACACGGGTTCGAGCCCTGGTCTGGGAAGATCCCACATGCCGCGGAGCAACTAGGCCCGTGAGCCACAATTACTGAGCCTGCGTGTCTGGAGCCTGTGCTCCACAACAAGAGAGGCCGCGATAATGAGAGGCCCTCACACCACGATGAAGAGTAGCTCCCACTTGCCACAACTAGAGAAAGCCCTCACACAGAAACGAAGACCCAACACAGCCATAAATAAATAAAAAAAAAAAAAAAAAAAAAAGAACCACAAGGCGATAGGGCACTAAGAAAGTTCTTAAAGAGCTCTCATGTGCATACTCACCCATCCCAAGGACTGGCACAGGGACAGCCAATTGAGAGATACCAGACTTTATATGGAAGAGGTTTCTTTGCTTATTCTAGAGCATTGTCTTGAAGGGAAGGTATCTAGTTTAACACACATCCAGGAGCCTGCCAGCACACTCTCCAAAGATGGAGGCTGGTGGACACCTATCATTCCGCCTCACACCAGCCTGTGGGTGTCAACTTTGAACTCTATGCTTCACTCCAACTCACCAATATCTCCCAGAAAGAAGCTTGTACCCACCTCTGGCACCCTGGTTTTTGTGGCTGCCACCAAGGGACACATTTAGATCACCTGGCTCTGTGGCCAGCAGGGATTACAATCAAGGGTCACATAAGACTAAGCAATGAAGGACTTCCTACCGTCTGGCTCTGATACCAGCTGGATGGCATTGGTCTACCCCTGGACTGACTTATCGATGGCTAGAGAAATGAAGGTGTGGGAGACATTCAGTGATGATGGTTAAGTGTTTTGCATAGGAAATGCAGTAGCTGGGACATTCCTGCTGTTTCTATTTGAATGACAATCAAATTGTCACCTGAGTTCTCTGGCTGGAAAGCAGATTCAACACTCTTAAATACAAGAGGCTTGCAACAATTTGAGAGAGCCACACTAGAACACCTATTTTTATGAGGAAGGCTCCAGGGGCAGTTTTTAAACAAGTAGGATGATTAATGATGTTAGATTTGTTAACAAAGGCTGTATTTCCAGTAGCTATAATTTCATCTTTTCTCCAATCAGTCGTCACCTACTCATGACAGTCCTTTGGCCCACAAAGGCCAGGTACTAGAGGAGTGAGGGGATTTTTGTAAGCCTTGCAGAGATCCATTATGCCCACCTCTTTGACCTGCAAAGGTCACCATAGGGAGGCTCCATAGGCAGTGTATTCAAGAAGTGGTAATTATCCACTGGGTACACTGATCTAGAACCATTTCAGTCTCACAAGAGAATCCAGGTAGCTAAAACCAAGTTTGAATCCTCTAGGTGCCAGTTTGGACTAGAGCGTGCCACTTGGGCTGACATAATTATGCTATTGGCAGAAAGAAAAAAGCAGTAGCCTAAGAATGGCTAAGTTTCTTTGAATTTCCTTGACATTCAGTGCTGAATTTTTTAAATGGGTTTGTATAACCCAGTACCCAATTTGTCCTGATCCTTAACAAGGAAGAGACTGAGAGGGGGTTATCCCTCTCTGGGAACAGCTCATTCAGTGGCCCAACATACCTTTCCACAGTTTGTAGAAAAGGTGAAGGTGAGGGGGTTAATATCAGGATTCTTTTCTGAGTCAGTTTTTGAAAAGCAGACCTAATGCTCAATAATTCCAGATGCCTGTGGATGACAGGGAGTGTGGATGGGAATGGTGGAGGTACATTGACTACTTTTACTTTTGTGGTAAAATGTGCACCATTTTCAGACTGCATATTATCCAGAAAGCTGACCACATGACAGATCAGTTCAAAGGCTACAATGAGCTGATTGGTGTGGACCATCAATCCCATGACCTGAAATGGTGGTCAACTATGGGGCACCCAGGACGAATAGACCTGAGAAGGTTTAAAGGTTGGATGCACTCAGACTTCCAGAATGAGGAGAATCAATGCCCTGTGTGTCATGGCCTTCCCAATCTGGAGACAACTGGGTCATCTTACAACATGTGTCACAAGGTAGCCTCTGCAAAAAACAAAAGACCCCTTTACTTGGTGCTCTTTCTGTGATGGTGGACACACAGCCATAATCAGTGCAAAGAGTGCAGTCCAGATAGCAGTCATACTCATCTTGATCGTACCCAATGATCAAGGCAGTGCAGGCTTGATCAGTAGCTTGATTTCACTCAGCATACGTGTCTGTGTGAATAAACCATATGACTCCTGTAGTAGCCATGATTATTTCTCCAGTTGGTGGTACTTTAATGTGCCAGTCTGTGTGTTCCCAGTGAATTTAAGTTTCCTGCTTCATCGTGGAAGGATTCTGGACATGAGACAGCGAGGTTAAGGAAGTAAAGTGAGGATTTATTTAAGCAAGAACACGCTCTCAGAGGGAAAGCAGGCAGATAGGTGAGGATCTGCTGCCCTGGGATCCATTGGCAAGTCAGTTATGAGGGGCATACAAATGAAGGGGTGGCATACTCATTGGGGAAGCAGGAGTTTGGGGGCCGTATTCTCCTACAGAACCAGATGGAACAGTGAGTGACTTGGATACCTATTTCCACAGAGCTGTAAATGTTTGAGTCCCTCTAGTCTCCACAGTGCCCCAGCATACTAGGATGGGTTCCATTTGGGGGTGGGGAGAATTTGGTCACAATCCTAGCAACCTTTCTGTGTAAGGTGGCTAAAGTCAGGGTACACACAGAGTACCCAGGGAGAAATCAGTGGATGTGAAGAAAGATGAGTTTCACATCAATACTCAAGACATGTTTTCTCTTTTACTTTTGATCAGCTTAGAATATTTAGCCAGGGTGTTTACAACTTTGCCTTAGCCTTTACTTCTGCTGGAAGGCCAGTCAGAGATAATAAGATTAGTCTAATGTGGGAGCTTTCATATGCCTATGTTCATCTCCTTTCTCAGTCTCTCTCTACTCAGATATTTCTGTTTATTGCTTTTTCCCAGTTTTTGTCCCATACCCCAGGCTGCTGAGGTCAGTACTTTCATACTTGTATCTGAAACTATCTTGGAAGCTGCCCTAGTCCTGAGACAGCTCTTCCAAGGACGAAACAAAGACAAACTCCTGTACAGATTTCTCAGGGAGCTGCCGGAAAGAATGAATGAGACCCAATCCTTTGAAAATAACGTCTGTATTGTTCCCTCTGGCATCAGTAGCCTTCACTGAGAGTGTGGGCTGCTCTCCCTATGGTCTTTGTTGACCTAGGGTATGGACAATGGTAGACAAGAAGTTTAAAATCCTATGGTGCTCTGCTAATTTTTTTTTTATTCACTAAGCTGTAAATTTGGGGTGTAAATTTTAATTATCTTTTGTAAGTTTTTAGCTGATTCCAGAGTTCTGCAGAAGTTGATTCTGATAGATTCTGCCAGCATATTATTTGTGGGAGGGACCGAACTTTGGATTTTTCCCGTTCCACTATTACAGTAGTCTCCTCCCCTCCCTTTCCCTCCTTTGATTCTAAGAAGCACTGCTGTTTTGTGAACCACTATGAAAGGGAAAAAAATAAAACTGTCCAATGGTGACATGCCTGTTGATTGTACCACGTACAAAAAGTAAAAACTACATTTAAACATGAGCAAACATGACATTCCTGTTGATTGTACCACGTACAAAAAGTAAAAACTACATTTAAACATGAGCAAAGTGGGCAATTCCCTGGTGGTCAAGTGGTTACTACTCCATGCTTCTGCTGCAGGGGACCCCGGTTTGATCCCTAGTCAGGGAATTAAGATCCCACAAACTGTGTGGCGAGGACAAAAAAAAAAAAGGAAAATGGGTTAATTTTACTGTTAAAGAAAAGAAAATGAGTAGAGTGGGGTGGAACACTGAGCTTTTTGTACTGCATTGTTTTCCTCCTTTGATTACATTTGATTTAATTCCTTTCTCCATATTTTTTCTGCTCTTTTTCTGTAGCTTGTGATTGGCACAGTTGAAGAATCTAGAATTTACAGACTAGGAGTAAACACAGATATGTTGCATAACTCTCAATCAAATGATATTCCTCAACGTCGTGACTCAAATTACAGTAGCCCAAGTAACAAGCATTCACTGGAAGAGGATGAAAGCAGTAACTTTATAACACAGAGCAGGGATTTGCTGAGCCCAGTGTACTGCACACAAGAGTCAAGAGAGGAACCTTCAGGGCCAGAAGCTGGAGCAGATCCCTCTGATGGTCAGCAAGATTCAGAATGCCACAGAAACAAAGAAAATACCTTAGGTAATAATCTCTGCTCAGAGGTTGGACATTTGCACATGCTGCTTGTTTAACTTATATTTTGTGCAGCACAGGTAATTATGGAGCATGACCAATTTTGAGGTAGATGTTTAGCTAATACACATCTAGTTTCTTTGGTCAGGTCAGTATGCCTGTCTCCTGCAATTATGTGCAGGAGATGCAAGTACAGAGTGGAAAGCTTAGTTATGGGTACCTTGCTTCTTTCTCTCTGATTAAGAATTGTTTTCCAGAAAGAGTTTGTGGCCAGTTTGGCAGAAGTAGTATTTGATTTGCTTTGTTGTTTGATCATTTAAAGTAGTCTAATAATTACTATGAAAACTGTTATATTTGCCTAGCTGTTTAAAGAATATTCACTAAAATTTGGAAATGATATTTTTTTGCAGTTTAGAAAGTAGCTTAATAAGATTGCTTCTAAGATATGTTTTATCCCTCTGCTTAGTTAGTTTGACAGTTCAGACTAAGAATGTGATATGTTAAATTTCATGAATGAAACCTGAAACCCTTATTTCCCCCTCTTGGTTGCCCCTCAATTTTTCATTCCTATTGTACCTAATATTTACCTTGTTTTGTTCAGTGATTAGTGCCTAGGATTGTAACTTGAAATTCTCTTTCTTAATCTACTTTCTGTTACCTTTTAAAGACTTTAAAATTTATATGTTTATGAGAAGTTTTTATAATTCCTTCCAAACAAGACTAATATCTTCAGAATCATTAACCCAACCACTGTGCATAAAATGTAGCTTCAGGTGAAAATCATTTAAATAGCTTAAAATGGTTAGAGTTTAAAACCTTCAAAAATTGAAGTACACGTTACTATTACGTCTAAGCATTCAATCATTATATTTGCTATTTTTTTATTTCATCATGAACTGAAGGGAAAATTTTTCAGTACTAAAATTTTATGTGGATAGGAAAGTATTCTTTTTGAAGGTGGCCTGTTCCACCTCTCTCCCGCCCCCATAGCAGCATGTAAAGTATATCAAATATCAAATTTTCTTCAGATTTTTTACATGAAATATTCTACATACAAGATTGAACATTTTAGAAAATAAAAAAGTTTTCTACTGTCAGGGTAAGCAATAGAACGTTATTTCTTACTTTAAAGCCCATTTGGCTTCACCTGTCTTGGTCACCTGCTTCTCCCTGCCAAAGCTATTAAAGTACTCATTTAAAACTCTTTAAAGTGTTCTTCTCACTGTTCAAGTGCTAAATAGCTAACAGTAGCAGTGTTGGTAAGTGAAGAAATTTCGAGGTTGGTGAGGCTAATAAACTGTTTTGAAAATAGCTTCTTTAATTTAGTAGGTGAATCTGTATCTCTAATTATAGCCTTAAATTACCAACATTATTTTTATGTTGAATTTATGTCATTCTTCTGCTACCTTTTTTCTTTTACAAATCATTAGGAAAAGATCATTAGCATCATTAGCATCATTAACATTACTGATGCAAGCCTTCAACATTCTTTCAACTCCAGAGAAGAAGCTGACAGCACTGGGTAAGAAATACGCTGATCTCGTTTGTATTAAGGGAGCGAGGCCCACATATAGTAGAGCAAAATGTGTGTGTGTGCTTGATAAACTTTAAAAATATAATTTTGATATAGTTTTACACGTAAAATTATATTTTATTACAAAATTGAAGGGAAGAATCAAATTTCTTGGGGCTTATGATGATTGTATGGCTTAGTATTATGATATGGTATATAGAATATTAGAATGCATTATATAGAATATTATAATGCTTTCTGAGATGATCCTGAGAGTAAGTCAGCTTTAGCATTTCCAGATCAGCATTTTTGTTTATATGCTTAAATGTCTCCAGGTTGAGCGGGAGTGGTTTCTATATTCAAATTCACGAATTCTATACATGAAAGGAATGTTAGAGTTAAAAGTGTTATATATTTGGATTGAAATTTTGAGTTACATGAAAAAGAGTACTGTTTCTCAGGAGGTATTTACTGAGCATCTACTATGTGCTAAGCATTGCTCCTTTTTCCATCTTCCAAATAAATTGACTCATGGAAGAGTTTGTTCTAACTTATGTTATTTCAAGTAGAACACTTCTTCTGGGATTATGGAAGCACTGTCCACAAGGAAACCTTGCTCGTTTTTGAAAAGCAAAGAATGGAATAGGCATAGAACCTTGTGAAGAATAGTTGTGGGAAATTTTTACCATAGTTGGTTCTAAATTAAGTTCCAAAATTCTTGCATTTTGTGAAGCATTTATGTCAATTATCACTGACAAACTTTGTGCATTTTCATCTATTATTAAAACAACTATTCTGTATCATAAACTTTACTATATTTTGTGAATAACCATTCTAAAAACAGAGCTGGAACAACTTTAGTTACTGTTTCTTCAAGTGGTACATGGATATGTCATTTAGCAGCCAGGCATCTTCTGATACAGTGGGATGTAGGAACCGCAAGCATCAGTGAAAATTACCTAGAGCCATCTGAATGAAAAGATGGCAGCAGTCAGTGTAGCTGCATTGCTGAGCTCAGAAAGGAATGCTTCCATTGGATATCAAAGTCTCCAATTCTATAGTCACATGATGGAAATCACGTAGGAATTAGTAGAAAAAGATAAAACTGGAGAAAAGAAAACGTTGAGAAAGGAGTGAAATTCGGGTAGGAAAAGTAGCAGAATAGGTTAGGTTGACTTACTGATGTGACAGCAGCAGCCAGCCATGAAAGGATGAGGGAAGAAAGAGAAATTGACTAGCATAGAGGGCTAGGTCAGTCCTTCTCAGACTCAAATATATCACCTAGAGATCTTGTCAAATTGCAGATTCTTAGTCAGTACATGTAAAAGACACTTTACAGTAAATTTTAAGTGGAGATGGGGAAGATGGTTAAGATAGACTTGCATTTTAACAACTTCCCAGTCGATGGCCAGAGCTGCTGGTCCAGGGACTAAACTTTGAGAAACAGTAATCAAGTTATTTATTTATTTATTTATTTATTTATTTATTTAGATATGTTTTTGATATGTTTTTGAAGGACGGGGATATGGCAAGTGAGAGTAACTGCATTTGTTTGCAGAAGTGATACATTGGAGACTTGACTAACTAGTAGCCTTTTATTATGTAGTTTTATCCTTGTGGAGATCAGTAGTTCTTGGGAATAATAAAAAAAAAAAGGTGTATTTTGGTTTTAAAAACATGTTTAAAATCTGTTTCTTGAAAAACTCATTTTCTAAAGAGTTGGATCACTTTGGGAGTATAACATCACTGTCACATTGTGGCGGGTAGGAGAGGTTGAGTCACAGACCCCACCCTCAGCGCGGTGACCCACAATCGAAAGGGAACTAAAAACCTGGAGCAAAGGGGTTGAACCCCACATCAGGCACCCAAACTCTGAAGTCCTGTACCTGAGAGAAGCCCCCAAAACATCTAGCTTTGAAAAACCATCAGGGGAATTGCACCCATGTGAACCAAAGGGCTGTAGTTGACTGAGAAATGCCTCTTAAAGGGTTACTGCTTAGACTCACTCTCCCCAGGACCCCATGCAGATGCAGTTGTTTGAAAAGCATGCAGACTTTATGTGAAAGAGATTGATTTGCTAATCTCAGAGCATGGGCCTGAGAAGAAGGGGCTGTTTGGGATACTCTCCAAGGATAGAGGCGCAGACACCATTTCTGTATTCTCACTCTAAAGCAAATGGGTGTCTTATTTTTCCATCTAGATGTTTTTCTTCTCCTAGGGAGCCTGACATTTCTGCATTTTCACTAAATCTTGTTAAAAGTTGCTAACGCCAGTGGGAGCCATTTTCACGCTTTCCCTCTTCCACACTCCGTTCCTCCGGAGGGGAGCTTTTATACATGTTTGGTTCTTTGGTTTTGCAGCTGCAACTCAAAGTATGCCCTGTGATCACCTGGCCATGAAGGCCAGCAGTCTTGGGTGTCTGGGACCCTCAGGACGATAACAATTGGAAAGACAGTTCTTGGTAACCGACCACTCGCAGGGCACTACACAGACAAGAGACTTAAACCCAGCCTTAGTCTTTCTGAGAAAGAGGACTGTTTGCTTGTCCAGGAGCTTTAGCTTGAGAGGAAGGCTTCCGGTGTGACACACTTCTAGAGGTCTGTGGAGTTGCTCTCAGGGAACAGAGGCTGGAGAACCGGATCTTTGCACTGTCCCTCTGCTTTGCTTCAGCTTGCTTCTATCTGCCTTAAAGGACCTTATCTGGTGCCTTAGGTTTTGTGTCTGCTGCCAGTGTACACCTCTACATTGTTTGGTTCTGATGGCCAGTGGTGGTCTGTGGGTCCCAGAAGACGGTGACAATGTAGGAAAGATCTTAAACAGCTACCATACCAGAGCACAGCAGGAGTCAATGGAACAGGGAACTAGGTCTTTCTGTGAAAGAGACTGATTAGCTTATTTTCATGGCTATGAACAGAGGGACATGCTTCTAATTAAACACAAATCAAAGGGCTAACAATAAGCCTTCCAAAGACCTAGGAAGGCAAGTGTTATATTTGAGCTCCTCCTTTGATGCTCCAGAGTGCTAGACTCACTTGGAGGGGAGCTCTTAACACGTGTCTGGTACCATGCTTTTGTGGCTATTTCCCATGGAATACCCCTCCCACCCCCTGCAGTGAATGCCTGGCCTGTTGCCCTGGGAGGCTTGTGAACCTGGGTCCCATAAGAGTCAGAGACAAAGCTGGCTACCACACCTAGGGCACTGCACAGATAGCACACTGAAAACACCCCCTTCTTCTGTGGAAGAAGCCTGTTTGCTTGTCCAGGAACATTGGTGTGAGGGTCAGGCTTTGGGTTTTGCACACATCCAGAGGCCTATGGACTCGCTGTCTGGGAAAACAGGCTGAAGGATGACATCTTTGCACTCTCCCATTGCTTCACTACAGCTTACCGTAATCTCCAAGAAGGTGCTGATCCATTCTCATGGAGGCCTGAATTTGACAACTGTCACCAGAGGGGCACCCGCAGATGGCCTGGTCTGGTGGCCAGCAGAGCTTAGCTTAACAGTTGTACGGGACTGTACATATTTGCATTCTTTAAAAGCTGCTGCCTTTCAGGGTCAGGCTTCCAATCTGAACCTAGCTGGTTCTGAGATCTCCCCTGATGTCTTTGGGACACTGACAGGTCTTGGAACACACTCAACCACTGGGAGATATTAATAAAATAAGCTTCTTGGACAAATGATCACCAAAGTTTGAGAGACAAGCAGAGTTGGCAAATTTGAAGGGTGAGATTCATCACCTAAATGAGAACACTCCTCGAAGACTGGCAGAGGTGGCTTTTTCATCACGTGTATAAAAACAAACACAAAAAGTCAAGCAAAATGAGGAAAAGAGAAATATGTTGTAAGTGAAACAATAATATAAAAACTTGGAGAAAAACTCAATGAAATAGAGATAAGTAATTTACGTGATAAAGGATTCAAAGTAATCATCATAAAGATGCCCACTGAGCTAGGAGATGCATGAACACAGTGAGAAGTTCAACAAAGACAGAAAATATAAAAGTACCAAATCAAAGTTAAAGAACTAAAACAATGAAAAACACTGAAAAATACCCTAGAGGGATTCAATGGCAGACTAGATGAAGTGGAATAAAGGATAAGTGAACTCAAAGCAAGGACAGTGGAATTCTCCCAAGCAGAGCACCCAAAGGAGAAAAACATTTAAAAAGTGAAGGCAACTTTAGGCATGTGTGGGACAACATCAGGTGGAATAACGTGCACATTCTCAGGGACACAGAGGAGAAAAGAGAGAGAAATGGGCAGAACACTTATTTGAAAAAGAATGATTGGAAAATTCCTTAACCTGGGAAGGACACAATTCCAGCTCTGAGTTCCAAAGTAGATGTACTCAAAAGAACCCACAGCAAGACCCATTATAATCAAAATGTCAAAAGTTAAAGACAGAGACTTGGACAGCCAGAGAAAAGCAACAAGTGGTGGAAGAAAAACAAAGAATTCCAACCAAGAATACTCTAAACCAGTAAAGTTACCATTCAAATGTAAAGGTAGAGAAAGAATTTACCATACAAACAGTTCTATAGGAGGTGATCCCCACTAAACCAGTCTTACAAGGAATGTTAAAGGGACTGCTTTAGGACTTCCCTGGTGGCACAGTGGTTGAGAATCTGCCTGCCAATGCATGGGACATGGGGTCGAGCCCTGGTCAGGGAAGATCCCACATGCCGCGGAGCAACTAGGCCCGTGAGCCTGAACTACTGAGCCTGTGCGTCTGGAGCTTGTGCTCCATAACAAGAGAGGCCGGGACAGTGAGAAGCCCACGCACCACGATGAAGAGTGGCCCCTGCTTGCCGCAACTAGAGAAAGACCTCGCAGAGAAACGAAGACACAACACAGCCAAAAAATAAATATAAATAAATTTGAAAAAAAAAAAGGTCTGCTTTACACTGAAATGAAAGGGTAGAATTATTAACAGGAAGATATATGAAAGTATAAGTCACTGGAAAATGCAAATATATAGAAAAACTAGTGGATTGATCTCTTGTAAAACAAGTATGAATGTTAAAAGATTAAAGTAGTAAACATTACTGTAACAATAATACTTGGTTTAGGGAATACACAAGAAAAACGATGTGAAACATGACAGCAAAAACATAAAAAGTGCGTGTGTGAAAATAAAAATTTACAGCTTTAGAATGTATTCAAACTTAAGTTGTTATCAACTTACAATACACTTATTTTAAGGCTTATACAACCAAGAAAAAAGAGGTGACCTATTATTGCAGTATCTAAGTATTGTGGTCATCTCCTTCCTCACGTATTGAAAAAATGAAATTGGTTACCCTATTAATGTGACTATTGACCACTCCAAGTCTCTATCTAATAGCTGTGTTTTTGCAAATATACACAGAATTAGAAAACCTTTAGGAAGACTAAGAAACTGAGACAAGACTTGTATTAATAAAATTAAAAAATGAAAGGGGAGACATAACAAATGATATCACAGAAATACAAAGGATTATTAGAGACTACTCTAAACATTTACCCACCAACATGTTGGACAACCAGAAAGAAAGGGGTAGATTCCTAAAAGAAACATCTTACTAAGTCTAAAATTAAAGAAACAGAAAATCTTCACAGACTAACAATAAGCAAGGAGATTGATTTGGTATTTAAAACTTTGCAGCAAAAAAACTCAAGTTCCAGATGCTTCACAAGTGAATTTTAGCAAAATACTAAGAAGAAATAACCCATTAACTTCTTCCAAAGTAATGATGAAGTGTAAACATGGTCAAATTCATTTTTCAGGGCTCACATTACCCTGACACTACAATCAATAGACTACGACAAGAAAAAAAATACAGGACAAAATTTATGCCAAATATAGGTTCAAAATTCTCACAAAATACTAACAAACTGCATTCAATCGCATGAAAAGGGGTCATACAGAGTGGTGAATTTGAATTTATCACTGTAATGCAAGAATGCCTCAACATACAAGAATCAATCAATGTTGTATGTAACATTAATAAGATGAAAGAGAAAAATTACATGACCCTCTGAATAGATGCAGAAAAACATTGACAAATATCCAAATTCTTTCATAATAAAAACTCAAGCAAATTCAGTATGGAAGAAATATTCCTCAACATATAAAGACACTATTTGACAAAACCACAGCTAACATCTTACTCAAAAGTGAAATGTTGAAAAACAATTTTTAAGTCAATAAAAAGAAAAGAAAAATGCTCCTGCAACCACTTGTTTTTATATAGTACTAGAAATCATAGCCAGGGTAATTAGGCAGGAAAAGAAATAAAAACCACTCAAACTGGAATCTAAGGAGTAAACATTTCTATGTTTGCTGAAGACACGATCTTGTATATAGAAATCGTATTCACTCCAGCAAAAAAGTGTTAGATCGTAAAGTATTTTGTTAACATGTCAGGATACAAATTCAACATACAAAAATCATTTGCATTATTATACAAAGTATAATCCTCCTTATAGTAAAGGTTTCCGCTTCATTATCATCCAAAAATGAAATATGTAAGAATAAATTTAACAAAGAAAGTGAAAACTATCTGACATTTACAAGAAGAAATGAGGAGGACATAAACATCTTGTGTTAACATATCAGGAGACTTAATATTTCTTATCTATCTCTACTACTTAAATTTATCTATGTATTTAAGCAGTGTCTAACAAATCTCCAATGTTATTTTTCAAGAAACATAGAAAAAAATCCTAAAACTGAACTACAAAAGATCAAGAATAGCCAAAACACTTTGGGAAATTACACAGCTGAATACATAAATGTCCTGATTTTGAACTATACTAAAACTATACTTATCAAAAGAGTTTGGCATTGGTGAAAACAAATAACGATGCAAAATGACACGTAGACAACTGGAACTGAATAGAGAGCCCAGTAGTAACCCATGCATAGTCAATCAACTAATAACTGACAAGCTACCCAAAACTACTCCAGGGGGACAATATTGTCTTCAATAAATGATGTTATAATAACTGGGTATCTACATAGAAAAGGAAATCTGACCCCCATCTTACACCACTCACAAAAATTATTTCAAAATGAATCAGAGAATTGAATCTAGGATCTGATTCCATTAAAGTCCTAGAGAAAACATTGAGAAAATACTTTGCAATTGTTTATTTTTGTGTTAACATCTTTATTGGAGTATAATTGCTTTACAATGGTGTGTTAGTTTCTGCTTTATAACAAAGTGAATCAGGTATACATATATATATGTTCCCATATCTCTTCTCTCTTGCATCTCCCTCCCTCCCACCCTCCCTATCCCACCCCTCTAGGTGGTCACAAAACACAGAGCTGATCTCCCTGTACTATGCGGTTGCTTTCCCCTAGCTATCTATTTTACGTTTGGTAGTGTATATATGTCCATGCCACTCTCTCACTTTCTCACATCTTATCCTTCCCCCTCCACATATTCTCAAGTCCATTCTCTAGTAGGTCTGTGCCTTTATCCCCGTCTTGCCACTAGGTTCTTCATGATCTTTTTTTTCCCCTTAGATTCCATGTATCTGTGTTACCATACTGTATTTGCTTTTCTCTTTCTGACTTACTTCACTCTGTATGACAGTCTCTAACTCCATCCACCTCACTACAAATAACTCCATTTCGTTTCTTTTTATGCCTCAGTAATATTCCATTGTATATATGTGTCACATCATCTTTATCCATTCATCTGATGATGGACATTTAGGTTGCTTCCATGTCCTGGCTATTGTAAATAGAGCTGCAATGAACATTTTGGTACATGACTCTTTTTTTTTAATTTTATTTATTTATTTATTTATTTTATTTATGGCTGTGTTGGGTCTTCGTTTCTGTGCAAGTGCCTTCTCCAGTTGTGGCAACTGGGACCACTCTTCATCGCAGTGCATGGGCCTCTCACTATCGTGCCCTCAGTTGTTGTGGCTCACTGGCTCCAGACGTGCAGGGTCAGTAATTGTGGCTCACGGGTTTAGTTGCTCTGCGGTATGTGGTATCTTCCCAGACCAGGGCTCGAACACGTGTCCCCTGCTTTGGCAGGCAGATTCTCAGCCACTGCAACACCAGGGAAGCCTCCCATGACTCTTTTTGAATTATGGTTTTCTCAGGGTATATGCCCAGTAATGGGATTGCTGGGTCGTATGGTAGTTCTATTTTTAGATTTTTAAGGAATCTCCAGACTGTTCTCCATAGTGGCTGTATCAATTTACATGCCCACCAACAGTGCAAGAGTGTTCCCTTTTCTCCACACTGTCTACAGCATATATTGTTTCTAGATTTTTTGATGATGTCCATTCTGACTGGTGTGAGGTGATATTTCATTGTAGTTTTGATTTGCATTTCTCTAATGATTAATGATGTTGAGCATTCTTTCATGTGTTTGTTGGCAATCTTTATATCTTCTTTGGAGAAATGTCTATTTATGTCTTCTGCCCATTTTTGGATTTGGTGGTTTGGTTTTTTGTTACTGAGCTGCATCAGCTGCTTGTAAATCTTGTAGATTAATCCTTTGTCAGTTGCTTCATTTTCAAGGATTTTCTCCCATTCTGAGGGTTGTCTTTTGGTCTTGTTTATGGTTTCCTTTGCTGTGCAAAACCTTTTAAGTTTCATTAGGTCCCATTTGTTCATTTCTGTTTTTAATCTCCATTTCTCGAGGAGCTGGGTCAAAAAGGATCTTGCTGTGATTTATGTCATATGGTGTTCTGCCTATGTTTTCCTCTAAGAGTTTGATAGTGTCTGGCCTTACATTTACGTCTTTAATTCATTTTGACTTTATTTTTGTGTATGGTGTTAGGGAGTGTTCTAATTTCATACTTTTACATGTACCTGTCCAGTTTTCCCAGCACCACAAATTGAAGAGGCTGTCTTTTGTCCACTCTATATGCTTGCCTCCTTTATCAAAGATAAGGTGACCATATGTGCGTGGGTTTATTTCTGGACTTTATATCCTGTTCCACTGATCTGTGTTTCTGTTTTTGTGCCAGTACCATACTGTCTTGATTACTGTAGCTTTGTAGTTTAGTCTGAAGTCAGGGAACCTGATTCCTCCAGCTACATTTTTCGTTCTCAAGATTGCTTTTGCTATTCGGGGTCTATTGTGTTTCCATACAAATTGTGAATTTTTTTTTTTCTAGTTCTGTGAAAAATGCCAGTGGTATTTTGATAAGGATTGCATTGAATCTGTAGATTGCTTTGGGTAGTAGACTCATTTTCACAATGTTGATTCTTCCAAACCGAGAACATGGTATATCTCTCCATCTCTTTGTATCATGTTTAATTTCTTTCATCAGTGTCTTATAATTTTCTGCATAAGGTCTTTTGTCTCCTGAGGTAGGTTTATTCCTAGATATTTCATTCGTTTTGTTGCAATGGTAAATGGGGGTGTTTTCTTAATTTCCTTTTCAGATTTGTCATTATTAGTGTATAGGAATGCAAGAGATTTCTGTGCATTAATTTTGTATCCTGCTACTTTACCAAATTCATTGATTAGCTCTAGTAATTTTCTGGTCGCAGCTTTAGGATTTTCTATGAATACTATCATGTCATCTGCAAACAGTGACAGGTTTACTTCTTCTTTTCTGTTTGGGATTTCTTTTATTTCTTTTTCTTCCCTGAATGCTGTGGCTAAAACTTCCAAAACTGTGTTGAATAATAGTGGAGAGAGTGGGCTACCTTGTCTTGTTACTGATCTTAGTGGAAATGGTTTCAGATTTTCTCAATTGAGGACGATGTTGGCTGTGGGTTTGTCACATATGGCCTTTATTCTGTTGAGGAAAGTTTCCTCTATGCCTACTTTCTGCAGGGCTTTTGTCATAAATTGGTGTTGAATTTTGTTGAAAGCTTTCTCTGCATCTATTGAGATGATCATATGGTTTTTCTCCTTCAATTTGTTAATATGGTGTATCACGTTGATTGATTTGCATATATTGAAGAATCCTTGCATTCCTGGAATAAACCCCACTTGATCATGGTGTATGATCCTTTTAATGTGCTGTTGGATTCTGTTTGCTACTATTTTGTTGAGGATTTTTGTATCTATGTTCATCAGTGATATTGACCTGTAGTTTTCCTTTTTTCTGACATCTTTGTCTGGTTTTGGTATCAGGGTGATGTTGGCCTCGCAGAATGAGTTGGGGAGTGTTCCTCCTTCTGTAATATTTTGGAAGAGTTTGAGAATGACAGGTGTTAGCTCTTCTCTAAATGTTTGATAGAATTCGTCTGTGAAGCCATCTGGTACTGGTCTTTTGTTTGTTTCAAGATTTTTAATCACAGTTTCAATTTCAGTGCTTGTGATTGGTCTGTTCATATTTTCTATTTCTTCCTGGTTCAGTCTCAGCAGGTTGTGCATTTCTAAGAATTTGTCAATTTCTTCCAGGTTGTCCACGTTATTGGCATAGAGTTGCTTGTAGTAATCTCTCATGATCGTTTGTATTTTGTCAGTGTCAGTTACCTCTCTTTTTCCATTTCTAATTCTATTGATTTGAGTTTTCTCCCTTTTTTTCTTGATGAGTCTGGCTAATGGTTTTTCAATTTTGTTTATCTTCTCAAAGAACCAGCTTTTAGTTTTATTGATCTTTGCTATTGTTTCCTCATTTCTTTTTTATTTATTTCTGATCTCATCATTATGATTTCTTTTCTTCTGCTAACTATGGGGTTTTTTTGTTCTTCTTTCTTTAATTGCTTTACATGCATGGTTAGGTTGTTTATTTGAGATGTTTCTTGTTTCTTGAGGTAGGCTTGTATTGCTATAAACTTCCCTCTTAGAACTGCTTTTGCTGCATCCCATATGTTTTGGGTCATCGTGTCTCCATTGTCATTTGTTTCTAGGTATTTTTTCATTTCCCCTTCAATTTCTTCAGTGATCACTTCGTTATTAAGTAGTGTATTGTGTAGCCTCCATGTGTTTGTATTTTTTACAGATCTTTTCCTGTCATTGATATCTAGTCTCATAGCGTTGTGGTCAGAAAAGATACTTGATTCGATTTCAATTTTCTTAAATTTAACAAGGTTTGATTTGTAATCCAAGATATGATCTATTGTGGAGAATGTTCCATGAGCACTTGAGAAAAATATGTATTCTGTTGTTTATGGGTGGAAGGTCCTATAAATATCAATTAAGTCCATCTTGTTTAATGTATCATTTAAAGCTTGTGTTTCCTAATTTATTTTCATTTTGGATGATCTGTCCATTGGTGAAAGTGGGGTGTTAAATTTCCCTACTATGATTGTGTTACTGTCAATTTCCCCTTTTATGGCTGTCAGTATTTGCCTTATTTATGGAGGTGCTCCTACGTTGGGTGAATAAATATTTACAATTGTTATATCTTCTTCTTGAATCAATCCCTTGATCATTATATAGTGTCCTTCTTTGTCTCTTGTCATAGTCTTTATTTTATAGTCTATTTTGTCTGATATGAGATTTGCTACTTCAGCTTTCTTTTGGTTTCTATTTGCATGGAATATCTTTTTCCATCCCCTCACTTTCAGTCTGTATGTGTCCCTAGGTCTGAGGTGGGTCTCTTGTAGACAGCATATATACAGGTCTTGTTTTTGTATCCATTCAGCCAGTCTGTGTCTTTTGGTGGGAGCATTTAATCCATTTACATTTAAGGTAATTATCAATATATATGTTCCTATTCCCATTTTCTTAAATGTTTTGGGGTTGTTATTGTAGGTGTTTTCCTTCTCTTGTGTTTCTTGCCTAGAGAAGTTCCTTTATCATTTGTTCTAAAGCTGGTTTGGTGGTGATGAACTCTCTCAGCTTTTGCATGTCTGTAAAAGTTTTAATTTCTCCATCAAATCTGAATGAGATCCTTGCTGGGTAGAGTAATCTTGGTTGTAGGTTTTTCTTCTTCATCACTTTAAATATGTTCTGCCACTCCCTTCTGGCTTGCAGAGTTTCTGCTGAAAGATCAGCTGTTAACCTTATGGGGATTCCCTTGTGTGTTATTTGTTGTTTTTCCCTTGCTGCTTTTAATATGTTTTCTTTATATTTAATTTTTGATAGTTTGATTAATATGTGTCTTGGCATGTTTATCCTTGGATTTATCATGTATGGGACTCTCTGTGTTTCCAGGACTTCATTAACTATTTCCTATCCCATATTAGGGAAGTTTTCAACTATAATCTCTTCAAATATTTTCTCAGTCCCTTTCTTTTTCTCTTCTTCTTCTCGGACCCCTATATTTCAAATGTTGGTGCATTTAATGTTGTCCCAAATGTCTCTAAGGCTGTCCTCAGTTCTTTTTATTCTTTTTTCTTTATTGTGCTCTTCAGTAGTTATTTCCACTATTTTATCTTCTAGGTCACTTATCCGTTCTTCTGCCTCAGTTATTCTTCTATTTATCCCTTCTAGAGTATTTTTAATTTCATTTATTGTGCTTTTCATTATTTCTTGGTTCCTTTTTAGTTCTTCTAGGTCCTTGTTAAATGTTTCTTGCATTTTGTCTATTTTATTTCCAAGATTTTGGATCATCTTTATGATCATTATTCTGAATTCTTTTTCTGGTAGACTGCCTATATCCTCTTCATTTGTTGGGTCTGGTGTGTTTTGACCTTGCTCCTTCATCTGCTGTGTGTTTTTCTGTCTTCTCATTTGGCTTATCTTACTGTGTTTGGGGTCTCCTTTTCACTGGCTGCAGGTTCGTACTTCTTGTTGTTTTTGGTATCTGTCCCCAGTGGCTAAGGTTGGTTCAGTGGTTTGTGTAGGCTTCCTGGTGGAGCGGACTAGGGCCTGTGTTCTGGTGGATCAGGCTGGATCTTGTCTTTCTGGTGGGCAGGTCCACGTCTGGTGGTGTGTTTTGGGGTGTCTGTGGCCTTCTTATAATTTTAGGCAGCCTCTCTGCTAATGGATGGGGCTGTGATCCTGTCTTGCTAGTTGTTTGGCATAGGGTGTTCAGCACTATTGCTTGCTGGTCGTTGAGTGAAACTGGGTCTTTGTGTTGAGATGGAGATCTCTGGGAGATTTTCACCATTTGGTATTACGTGGAGCTGGGAGGTCTCTTGTGGGCCTGTGTCATGAAGTTGACTCTCCCACCTCAGAGGCACAACCCTGATGCCTTGCTAGAGCACCAATAGCCTTTCATCCACATGGCTCAGCATAAAAGGGAGAAAAAATAGAATGAAAAAAGTAAGGGGATAAAATAAAATAAAGTAAGATAAAATAAAATAAAGTTATTAAAATAAATAAGTATTATGAAAAACAGAAAAAAAAATTTGAAGTAAAAAAAAAATTGATGGACAGACCCTAGGACAAATGGTGAAAGCAAAGCAATACAGATAAAATCTCACACACAAGCATACACATACACATTCACAAAAAGAGGAAAAGGGGAAAAAATAATATATGTTGCTCCCAAAATCCACCTCCTCAATTTGAGATGATTCATTGTCTATTCAGGTATTCCACAGATGCAGGTACATCACGTTGTTTGTGGAGCTTTAATCTGATTCTTCTGAGGCTGCTGGGAGACATTTCCCTTTCTCTTCTTTGTTCACACAGCTCCTGGGTTTCAGCTTTGGATTTGGACCCGCATCTGTGTGTAGGTCGCCTGAGGGCGTCTATTCTTCACTCACACAGGACGGGGTTAAAGGAGCAGCTGCTTCGGGGGCTCTGGCTCACACAGGCAGGGGGTAGGGAGGGGTACAGATGCTGGGTGAGCCTGCGGTGGCAGAGGCCAGCCTGACATTGCAGCAGCCTGAGGAGCGCTGTATGTTCTCCCAGGGGAATTTTCCCTGGATCATGGGACACTGGCAGTGGTGGGCTGAACAGGCTCCTGGGAGAGGCGGTGTGGATAGTGACCTGTGCTTGCACACAGGCTTCTTGGGGACGGCAGCAGCAGCCTTAGCATTTCATGCCCATCTCTGTGGTCTGTGCTGATAGCCATGGCTCTCGCTCATCTCTGGAGCTCCTTTAAACAGCACTCTTAATCCACTCTCTTCGTGCACCAGTAAACAAAGAGGCAAGGAAAAGTCTGTTGCCTGTTCAGCAGTTTCAGACCTTTTCCCGGACTCCCTCCCAGCTAGCTGTGGTGCGCTAATCCCTTCAGGCTGTGTTCACGATGCCAACCCCAGTCCTCTCCCTGTGATCCGACCGAAGCCCAAGTCTCAGCTCCCAGCCCCCGCCCACTCCAGCAGGTGAGCAGACAAGCCTCTCGGGCTGGTGAGTGCTGGTCGGCACCGCTCCTCTGTGCGGGAATCTCTCTGCTTTGCCTTCTGTACCCCTTTTGCTGTGCTCTCTTCCATGACTCCGAAGCTTCCCCCTTCTGCCACTCACAGTCTCCACCCGTGAAGGGGCTTCCTAGTGTGTGGAAACATTTCCTCTTTCACAGCTCCCTCCCACTGGTGCAGGTCCTATCCCTATTCTTTTGTCTCTGTTGTTTCTTTGTTCTTTTGCCCTACCCAGGTACGTGGGGGAGTTTCTTGCCTTTTGGGAGGTCTGACATCTTCTGCCAGCGTTCAGTGGGTGTTCTATAGGAGCAGTCCACGTGTAGATGTATTTCTGATGTATCTGTGGGGAGGAAGGTGATCTCCTCGTCTTACTCTTCCGCCATCTTCTCTGAATCTCTGCAATTGGTTTTAAAATGATTTTTTAAATCTGACACCAAAAGTAAAAGTAGGAAGCTCAAAACTTAATGTGGGACTACATCAAACAAAGAACTACTTTACAGCAAGACAGACAATCAAAAAATTGAAGTGATGACCAATGGAATGAGAGAAAAACTTTTGCAAATTATTTATCTGAAAAGAAGTCAGTATCTATAATATATTTTTTAAAATATTTATTTATTTATTTTTGGCTGTGTCATGTCTTAGTTGTAGCATCAGGGAACATTGCAGCACGTGGGCTCTTTGTTGCAGTACGAGGGATTCTCTCTATTTGTAGTGAGTGGGCTGCAGAGCACATGGGCTCTGTTGTTGTGCCACGTGGGCCCCAGAGTGTGTGGTATCTGTAGTTGCAGCACATGGGCTTTTAGTTGTGGTGTGAAGGCTTAGTTGCCCAGTGGCGTGTTGGATCTTACTTCCTTGACCAGGGAACCAACCCACAACCCTTGCATTGGAATCTGGAGTCTCAACCACTGGACCACTAGGGAAGTCCCAATATCTATAATATTTAAGCTACTCACAATACACAATAGCAAAATACAAACCAATTTAAAAATGAGTAAAGAATTAAACTAACAATTTCCTAAAGAAGAGATAAAATGGTCAAGTATTCAACATCAGTAACGCTGCTAAATTCAAAGTCCAACAGCACTAATGTTGTTAAGCTAATGGTGCTCAATATTGCTAATCATCAGGGAAATACACATCAAAATCACAATAAGATACCACCTCACACCTGTTAGAATGTCTGTTATCAAACAAAACGGAATGCAAAAATGAACAGATAACAAATGCTGGCAATGATGTGAAGAAAAATGAACTCTGGTGCACTGTGGGAGGGAAAGAAAATTAGTATAGTCAATATGGAAATCCATAAAGAGTTTTCTCAAAAAAATAAATCTAGAACTTACCATATGATTAACAATTCCATTTTGGGTGTATATTTGAAGCAAGTGAAATCTATATCTGGAAAATATATCTTCACTACCATGTTCATTGCACTCTTATGCACAATAGCCAAGATATGGAAAGAACCTAAATTGTCCATGGATAGATTAATGGATAAAGAAAATAATGTATTAAATGTGCTACATATTATAGAGAACATAATATGATGGAAATTATTCATTTATGAAAAGGAATAAAATTCTCTCATTTTGGACAATATGGATGGATTTTTGAGAACATTAGGTGAAGTGAAATAAGTCAGACAGAATGACATATGCTGCGTGATTTCACTTATATGTTTTTGAAAACACCAAGCTAATAGAAACAGAAAGTAGATGGAAGTCGTCAGGAATAAGAAATTATAAAAATTAGAAGATGTTTAGTCGAAAGGTATAAGCTATCAGTTACAATAGGAATAAGTGTTGGAGATCTAATGTAGAACATGATGACTATAGTTAACAATATTGTATAGTATATTTGAATGTTCTCAAGAGACCAGAACTTCACTGTTCTCATCATAAAAATAAAAATGACAAAATGATAATCGTGTAAGGCATGAGTTACTAACCTATTTGTGATAAACATTTTTCAATATAAAATGTACCAAATTATTCTGTACCTTAAACTTACAACATTTTTTGTCAATTATAATCTCAGTAAAGTTATAAAATGATATTAACAAACAGAGAAAAAACTAAACTTAAAATATTTTAATGAAAACATGTAATTTGTGACAAAAACAGTATGAAGTTTGAGGAAGGCTATAAATGTGTGGAACATTTTAACAATAAATGTTAAGTTGTTATGAATTAAAATAGATTATTGTAACTTTAAAATGTATTTGAATGTCTCTTTTAATCACAAAGCAAAAACATAATAGATAAACTAATGATAAGGAAAATAATAATGCATACCACTACAAAGACAGTTAATTCACAAGGAAAGACAGCAAGAGAAAAACAAAAAAACCCTATAAAACAATTTTTAAAATTAAGAAAATTTGTGGTAAGCATGACCTTTATCAATCACTAACTACGTTTAATGTAAATGTTTCAAATTATCCATTTAAACAATAGAGAGTCTGAATTGATTTTTTTTAAAAAAGAGAAAACAAGATCCAACTCTGGGATGCATACAGGAGACTCACTTAAGCTTTAAAAACACTCACAGGCTAAAAGTAAAGAAATGAAAACAAATATTCCAAGAAAGTTGAAAAGAAGTGAAAGCTGGGTTAGCTATATTCATACAAGACAAAAGAATTTAATCAAAATCAGTAATGAGAGACCAAGAAGGTCATTGTGTAATGACAAAACTGTCAATTCATTAAGAAGATATAATAATTTGTTGGAGAAGCTTCAAGATGGCAGAAGAGTAACACGTGGAGATCACCTTTATCCCCACAAACACATCAGAAATACATCTGCATGGGAACAACTCCTACAGAACACCTACTGAATGTTGGCAGAAGACCTCAGACCTCCAAAAAGGCAAGAAACTCCCCCACGTACCTGGGTAGGGCAAAAGAAAAAAGAAAAAACAGAGACAAAAGCATAGGAATGGGACCTGCACCAGTGGGAGGGAGCTGTGAAGGAGGAAAGGTTTCCACACACTAGGAAGCCCCTTCATGGGTGGAGACTCCAGGTGGTGGAGGGGGGGAGCTTCAGAGCCACGGAGCAGAGCACAGCAACAGGGGTGCAGAGGGCAAAGTGGAGAGATTCCTGCCCAAAAGTTCGGTGCCAACCAGCATTCACCAGTCCGAGAGGCTTGTCTGCTCACCCGCCAGGATGGGTGGGGTCTGGCAGCTGAGGCTCGGGATTCAGAGGTCAGATCCCAAGGAGAAGACTGGGGTTGGCTGTGTGAACACAGCCTGAAGGGGACTAGTGCTCTGCAGCCAGGAGGGAGTCTGCTAAAAAGTCTGGAGCTGCCAAAGAGGCAAGAGACATTTTCTTGCCTCTTTGTTTCCTGGTGCGCGAGGAGAGGGGATTAAGAGCACTACTTAAAGGAACTCCAGAGACCGGTGTGAGCGGCGGCTATCAGCACAGACCCAGAGACAGGCATGAGACGCTAAGGTTGCTGCTGCTGCCACCAAGAAGCCTGTGTGCAAGCACAGCTCACGATCCACACCTCCCCTCCTGGGAGCCTGTGCAGCCCGCCACTGCCAGGGTTCCAGGATCCAGGGACCACTTCCCCAGGAGAATACACGGTGTGCCTCAGGCTGTTGCAATGTCAAACTGGCCTCTGCCACCACAGGCTCACCCAGTGCTCTGTACTCCTACCTCCTCCTGGCCTGAGTGAGCCAGAGCCCCCTAATCAGTTACTCCTTTAACCCCGTCTTATCTGAGCAAAGAACAGATGCCCTCAGGAAACCTACATGCAGAGGCAGGGCCAAATCCAAAGCTGAATCCCCGGAACTGTGCGAACAAAAAAGAGAAAGGGAAATTTCTCCCAGCAGCCTCAGGAGCAGCGGATTAAATCTCAACAGTCAACTTGATGTACCTTGCATCTGTAGAATACCTGAATAGATAACGAATCACCCCAAATTGAGGAGATGGACATTGAAAGCAATGATATACATAGTTTTTTTCCCTTTTTCTCTTTTTGTGAATGTGTATGTATATGCTTCTGTGTATGATTTTGTCTGCACAGCTTTGCATTTACCATTTGTCCTAGGGTACTTTCTGGCCGTTTTTTGTTTTTGTTTTTGTTTTTTTGGTATAGTTTTCAGTGCTTCTTATCATTGGTGGATTTGTGTTTTGGTTTGGTTACTCTCGTCTTTCTTTCTTTTTTTGAATTACTAAAAATAATTTTTATAATAATCATTTTCTGTTTTTTATTTTAATAGTTTTTTATTTTATTTCATGATTTGATTTTATTTTATCTTTTTCTTTCTTTTTCTTTCTTTCTTTCTTTCTTTCTTTCTCCTTTTTATTCTGAGCTTTTTGGATGACAGGCTGTTGGTGTTCCAGCAATGCATCAGGGCTGTGCCTCTGAGGTGGGACAGCCAAGTTCAGGACATTGGTCCACCAGAGACCTCTGAGTTCCACATAATATCAAATGGCAAAAATCTCCCAGATGTCTCTACCTCAACGCCAAGAGGCGGCTGCACTCAATGACCAGCAAGCTACAGTGCTGGACACCCTACACCAAACAACCTACAAGACAGGAACAAAACACCACCCATTAGCAGAGAGACAGCCTAAAATCATAAAAAGGTCATATACACCCCAAAACACAACACCAGATGTGGATCTATCCAACAGAAAGACAAGATCCAGCCTCATCCACCAGAACACAGGCACTAGTCGCCTCCACCAGGAAGCCTACCCAACCCACAGAACCAACCTTAGCCAGGGTGGGCAGACAAAAAAACAAAAACGGGAACTACGAACCTGCAGCCTGTGAAAAGGAGATTCCACACAGAGTAAGTTAAACAAAGTGAAGACAGAGAAACGCACAGCAGATGAAGGAGCAAGGTAAAAACCCACCAGACCTAACAAATGAAGAGGAAATAGACAGTCTACCTGAAAGAATTCAGAATAGTAAAGATGATCCAAAATCTTGGAAATAGAATGGAGAAAATACAAGGAACGTTTCACAAGGACCTAGAAGAACTAAAGAGCAAACAAACAATGATGAACAACACATTAAATGAAATTTAAAATTCTCTGGAAGGAATCAATAGCAGAATAACTGAGGCAGAAGAACGGATAAGTGACCTGAAAGATAAGAGAGTGGAAAAAACTACTGCAGAACAGAATAAAGAAAAAAGAATAAAAAGAATTGACGACCGTCTCAGAGACCTCTGAGACAATATTAAACACACCAACATTCGAACTATAGGGGACCCAGAAGAAGAAGAGAAAAAGAAAACAACTGAGAAAATATTTAAAGAGATTATAGTTGAAAACCTCCTAATATGGGAAAGGAAATAATTGATCAAGTCTAGGAAGAACAGAGAGTTCATACAGGATAAATCCAAGAAGAAACACACTAACACAAAACTTAATCAAACTATCAAAAAATAAATGTAATGAAAAAACATTAAAAGCAACAAGGGAAAAACAACAAGGATCATACCAGGGAATCCCCATAAGGTTAACAGCTGATCTTTCAGCAGGAACTCTGCAAGCCAGAAGTGAGTGGCAGGACATAGTCAAAGTGTTGAAAGGGAAAATCCTACAACCAAGATTACTCTACCAGCAAGGATCTCACTCAGATTTGATGGAGAATTTAAAAACTTTACAGACAAGCAAAATCTAATAGAATTCAGCACAACAAAACCAGCTTTACAACAAATGCTAAAGGAACTTCTCTAGGCAGGAAACACAAAGGAAGGAAAAGACCTACAATAACAAACCCATAACAATTAAGAAAATGGTAATAGGAACATACATATCGATAATTACCTTCAATGTAAATGGATAAAATACTCTAACCAAAAGACATAGACTGGCTGAATTGATACAAAAAGAAGACCCAAATATATGCTGTCTACAACAGACCCACTTCAGACCTAGGTACACATACAGTCTGAAAGTGAGGGGATGGAAAAAGATATTCCATGCAAATGGAAATAAAAGAAAGCTGGAGTAGCAATTCTCATATCAGACAAAATAGACTTTAAAACAAAAACTATTACAAGACACAAAAAGGACACTACACAATGATCAAGGGATCAATCAAACAAGAAGATATAACAATTGTAAATATTTATGCTCCCAACATAGGAGCACCTCCATACATAAGGCAAATACTGACAGCCATAAAAGGGGAAATTGACAGTAACACAATCATAGTAGGGAAATTTAACACCCCACTTTCACCAATGGACAGATCATCCAAAATGAAAATAAATAAGGAAACACAACCTTTAAATGATACATTAAACAAGACGGACTTAATTGGTATTTATAGGACGTTTCATCCAAAAACAGAAAAATAAACTTTCTTCTCAAGTGCGCATGGGACACTGTCCAGGATAGATCATATCTTGGGTCACAAATCAAGCCTCGGTAATTTAAGAAAATTGAAATCATATCAAGTATCTTTTCTGACAAAAACGTTATGAGGCTAAATATCAGTTACAGGAAAAAATCTGTAAAAAATACAAACACATGGAGGCTAAACCGTATACTACTTAATAACCAAGAGACCACTGAAGAAATCAAAGAGGAAATTTAAAAATACCTAGAAACAAATGACAATGAAAGCCCAATGACCCAAAACCTATGGGATGAAGCAAAAGCAGTTCTAAGAGGGAAGTTTATAGAAAAACAATCCTACCTTAAGAAACAAGAAAAATCTCAGATAAACAACCTAACCTTACACCTAAAGCAATTAGAGAAAGAAGAACAAAAAACCGCCAAAGTTAGCTGAAGGAAAGAAATCATAAAGATCAGATCAGATATAAATGAAAAACAATGAAGGAAACGATAGCAAAGATCAATAAAAACTAAAAGCTGGTTCTATGAGAAGATAAAGAAAATTGCTAACCATTAGCCAGACTCATTCAAGAAAAAAGGGAGAACACTCAAATCAATAGAATTAGAAATGAAAAAGGAGAAGTAACAACTGACATTGCAGAAATACAAAGGACTATGAGTGATTACTACAAGCATCTATATGCCAATAAAATGGACAACCTGCAAGAAATGGACAAATTCTTAGAAAAGCACAACCTTCTGAGACTGAACCAGGAAGAAATAGAAAATATAAACAGACCAACCACAAGCACTGAAATAGAGATTGTGTTTCAAAATCTTCCAACAAAAAAACTCAGGACCAGATGGATTCACAAGTGAATTCTATCAAGCCTTTAGAGAAGAGCTGACACCTATTCTTCTCAACATTTTCCAAAATATAGCAGAGAGAGGAACACTCCCAAACTCATTCTATGAGTCCTCCATCACCCTGATACCAAAACCAGACAAGATGTCACAAAGAAAGAAAACTACAGACGAATTTGCCTGATGAATATAGAAGCAAAAATCCTCAACAAAATACTAGCAAACAGAATCCACAACACATTAAAAGGATCATACCCCGTGATCAAGTGGGGTTTATCCCAGGAATGTAACATTATTCAATATAGGTAAATCAATCAATATGATACACCATATTAACAAATTGAAGGAGAAAAACCATATGATCATCTCAATAAATGCAGAGAAACTTTTGACAAAATTCAACACCGATTTATTATAACAATACTCCAGAAAGTAGGCATAGAGGGAACTTTCCTCAACATAATAAAGTCCATATATGACAAACCCACAGCCAACATCATCCTCAATGGTGAAAAAGTGCAACCATTTCCACTAAGATCAGGAACAAGACAGCATTGTCCACTCTCACCACTATTATTCAACATAGATTTGGATGTTTTAGCCAGAGCAATCAGAGAAGAAAAAAATAAAAGAAATCCAAATTAAAAAAGAAGAAGTAAAGCTTTCACTGTTTGCAGATGACATGATACGATACATAGAGAATCATAAAGATGCCACCAGAAAATTACGAGAGCTAATCAATGGATTTGGTAAAGTAGCAGGATACAAAATTAATGCACAGAAATCTCTTGCATTCCTATACACTAATGATGAAAACTCTAAAAGTGAAATTAAGAAAACACTCCCATTTACCATTACCACAAAAAGAATAAAAGATCTAAGAATAAATCTACCTAAGGAGACAAAAGACCTGTATGCAGAAAAGTATAAGACAGTGATACAAGAAATTAAAGATGATACAAAGAGATGGAGAGATACACCATGTTCTTGGATTGGAAGAATCAACATTGTGTAAATGACTCTACTACCCAAAGGAATCTACTGATTTAATGCAATCCCTATCAAACTACCACTGGCATTTTTCACAAAACTAGAACAAAAATTTCACAATGTGTATGGAAACACACAGTCCCCGAATAGCCAAAACAATATTGAGAAAGAAAAACGGAGCTGGAGGAATCAGGTTCCTGTACTTCAGACTATACTACGAAGCTACAGTAATCAGACTGTATGGAACTGCCACAATAACAGAAATATAGATCAATGGAACAGGAGAGAAAACCCAGAGATAAACCCACACACATATGGTCACCTTGTCTTTGATAAAGGAGGCAAGAATATACAGTGGAGAAAAGACAGCCGCTTCAATAAGTGGTGCTGGGAAAACTGGACAGCTATATGTAAAAGAATGAAATTAGAACACTCCTTAACACCACACACAAAAATAAACTCAAAATGGATTAAAGACCTAAATGTAATGCCAGACACTATCCCACTCTTAGAGGAAAACATAGGCAGAACACCCTATGATATAAATCACAGCAAGATCCTTTTGACCCAACTCCTAGAGAAATGGAAATAAAATCAAAAATGAATAAATGGGACCTAATGAAACTTAACAGCTTTTGCACAGCAAAGGAAACCATAAACAAGACCAAAAGACAGCTCTCAGAATCTGAGAAAATATTTGCAAATGAAGCAACTGGCAAAGATTAATCTCCAAAATTTACAAGCAGATCATGCAGCGCAGTATCAAAAAAAAAAAAAAAAAAAACACAATTGAAAAATGGGCAGAAAACCTAAACAAACATTTCTCCAAAGAAGATACACAGATTGCCAACAAACACATGAAAGGATGATCAATGTCATTAATCTTCAGAGAAATGCAAATCAAAACTACAATGCAATATCATCTCACACCGTTCAGAATGACTATCAACAAAAATCTACAAAAAATAAATGCTGGAGAGGGTGTGAGGAAAAGGGAACCCTCATACACTGTTGGTGGGAAGGTAAATTGATACAGTTACTATGGAGAACATTATGGAGGTTCCTTAAGTAACTAAAAATGAACTATCATACGAGCCATCAATCCCTTTACTGGTTATATACCATGAAAAACCATAATTTTAAAAGTGTCATGTACCACAATGTTCATTGCAGCTCTATTTACAAAAGCCAGCACACGGAAGCAATCTAAGTGTCCATCGACAGATGAATGGATAAAGTAGATGTGGCACATATATACAATGGAATATTGCTCAGCCATGAAAACAAAGAAAACTGAGTTATTGGTAGTGAGGTGGATGGACCTAGAGTCTGTCATACAGAGTGAAGTAAGTCAGAAATAGAAAAACAAATACCGTGTGCTAACACATATATATGGAATTTGAAAAAAAAAATTGGTCATGAAGAACCTAGGGGCAAGATGGGAATAAAGACGCAGACCTACTAGAGAATGGACTTGAAGACATGGGGAGGGGGATGGGTAAGCTGGGAGAAAGTGAGAGAGTGGTAGTGTAAGTATGGACATATATACACTACCAAATGTGAAATAGATAGCTAGTGGGAAGCAGTTGCATAGCACAGGAAGATCAGCTCAGTGCTTTGTGACCAGCTAGAAGGGTGGGATAGGGAGGGTGGGAGGGAGGGAGACACAAGAGGGAAGAGATATGGAGTTATATGTATAACTGATTCACTTTGTTATAAAGTAGAACCTAACACACCATTTTAAAGCAATTATACTCCAATAAAAATCTTAAGAAAAAAATTGTTAATTATTTGCACTCAACATCTAAGCACCTAAAATCATTCACCATAGGGATGTCAGCAATATGGCAATGGAAGACATTTTTCCTTTTTCTCCCTCCTTTTAATCAACATACTAGACATTCCTTCATTATTTAAATGTCTTCATGTCTGTTATGTCTCCTTAAAACTTATTCCAAGTAAGTCAAAGGGAATCTCTTTCACCAGTACACACAGTAAGAAACAGACAAACCTTCATAACGGAGGTAGAACAAGTATACTCAGAAAAAAAGCTTTGATTCCACTGGCCACTGTGGAGGAAAAATTGGGGGAGTGCTGACTTCAACAGGCACACAGCCATGAGGAAGAACTTGCAGAAGTCCAGTGTTCCCAAAGGGAGATAGCAGGACACCATTTGAGAAAAGATGAAACAAATACATACAAGATTGTTTGCAGCAGAGAAGGTAAGAGAACATTTTTTCCATCAACACCCTTTCACCAAGAAACACTGAATAAGGTCTATTTACTTGGCACAAGTAATCTCTCCCGGGGGAAAATTAAAGTGTTCAGTAAACCGCTTGTATCCCAGCCAGGCAAGGTACAGCTGGAGAAGTCACATTTTTTCTCCACCATCCCTTGGTGGGAGTCTATGACTGGTGGGAGGGAGAACGTTGGGAAAGAGGCCGATAAGAGTTTCAAAAGGTACCAAAAGCGTTGTTTTCAGCAGAAAGTTCACCCACAAGCACCTGAGAGTATTACCCCTGAGAATCTCTACTGGATCTGCAGGCATTCCCAAAGAATCTAGTGCTAAACACATTCATCTCTTCACTCTGCAATTGTTTCCTTGTGCATACTCCTGAGTACATTTTTGATAGTGAGCTCTGGTAGACAAGGAGCATGCTCAGAAAAGAGGCCATACATGGGAGGTGAGCTAGAAAAAACAACAACAACTACAAACTTGAACTATAGCACCAAGTTTTTGAATACAAGAAAAAGGGGGGGGGGTTTCCAAAAGCCAGTCAAAACCAGAGAAAACATACAAGCTAAAACAATTAAGCTACAAGACAGAGCAAGAAGAAGAACACAGGTTTACATTTTAACACACAATAAAAACTCAGGGGGGGGGGGAGAAGAAGATGGCGGAAGAGTAAGACGTGGAAATCACCTTCCTTCCCACAGATACATTAGAAATACATCTACACGTGGAACTGCTCCTACAGAACACCCACTGAATGCTGGTAGAAGACGTCAGACCTCCCAAAAGGCAAGAAACTCCCCACGTACTTGGGTAGGGCAAAAGAAAAAAGAAATAACAGAGACAAAAGAATAGGGACAGGACCTGCACATGTGGGAGGGAGCCGTGAAGGAGGAAAGGTTTCCACGTACTAGGAAGCCCCTTTGCGGGCAGAGACTGCGGGTGGCAGAGGGGGGAAGCTTCAGAGCCACGGAGGAGAGCGCAGCCACAGGGGTACAGAAGGCAAAGCGGAGAGACTCCCGCACAGAGGCTCGGCGCCGAGCAGCACTCACCAGCCCGAGAGGCTTGTCTGCTCACCCGCCGGGGCGGGCGGGGGCTGGGAGCTGAGGCTCGGGCTTCGGTCGGATTGCAGGGAGAGGACTGGGGTTGACGGCGTGAACACAGCCTGAAGGGGTTAGCGCACCACAGCTAGAAGGGAGGGAGTCCAGGAAAAAGTCTGCAGCTGCCAAAGAGGCAAGAGACTTTTTCTTGCTTCTTTGTTTTGCGGCGCACAAGGAGAGGGGATTCAGAGCGCCGCCTAAACGAACTCCAGAGATGGGCACGAGCCGCGGCGATCAGCGCGGACCCCAAAGACGGGCATGAGATGCTAAGGCTGCTGCTGCCACCACCAAAAAGGCTGTGTGCGAGCACAGGTCACTCTCCACACCGCCCCTCCCAGGAGCCCGTGCAGCCCGCCACGACCAGGCTCCTGTGATCAGGGGACAACTTCCCCAGGAGAACGCACGGCGCGCCTCGGGCCGATGCAATGTCACGCCGGCTTCTGCCGCCACAGGCTCGCCCCGCATCCTTATCTCTCCCTCCCCCCGCCTGAGTGAGCCAGAGCCCCCGAAGCAGCTGCTCCTTTAACCCCGTTCTGTCTGGGCGGGGAACAGACGCCCTCAGACGACCTACAAGCAGAGGCGGCTCCAAATCCAAAGCTGAACCCCGGGAGCTGTGCGAACAAAGAAGAGAAAGGGAAATCTCTCCCAGCAGCCTCAGAAGCAGCGGATTAAAACTTCACAAACAACTTGATGTGCCTGCATCTCTTGAATACCTGAATAGACAACGAATCATACCAAATTCAGGAGGTGGACTTTGGGAGCAGGATATATTAATTTTTCCCTTTTCCTTTTTTTTTTGAGTGTATATGTATATGCTTCTGGGTGAGATTTTGTCTGTATAGCTTTGCTTTATAATAGCTTTAGTTTACTTCACTATATTTTATCGTCTTTCTTTCTTTCTTTCTTTCTATTTTTTCTCCCCTTTACTCTGAGCCATGTGGATGAAAGGCTCTTGGTGCTCCAGCTAGGCAACAGGGCTGTGCCTCTGAGGTGGGAGAGCCAACTTCAGGACACTGGTCCACAAGAGACCGCCCAGCTCCACGTAATACCAAATGGCAAAAATCTCTCAGAGATCTCCATCTCAACATCAAGACCCAGCTTCACTCAATGACCAGCAAGCTATAGTGCTGGACACCCTATGCCAAACAACTAGCAAAACAGGAACACAGCCCCATCCATTAGCAGAGAGGCTGCCTAAAATCATAAGAAGGCCACAGGCACCCCAAAACACACCACCAGACGTGGACCTGCCCACCAGAAAGACAAGATCCAGCCTCATCCACCAGAACACAGGCCCTAGTTCCCTCCACCAGGAAGCCTACACAACCCACTGAACCAACCTTAGCCACTGGAGACAGATACCAAAAACAACAGGAACTACGAACCTGCAGCCAGTGAAAAGGAGACCCCAAACACAGTAAGATAAGCCAAATGAGACGACAGAAAAACACACAGCAGATGAAGGAGCAGGGTCAAAACACACCAGACCTAACAAATGAAGAGGAAATAGGTAGTCTACCCGAAAAAGAATTCAGAATAATGATAGTAAGGATGATCCAAAATCTTGGAAATAGAATAGACAAAATGCAAGAAACATTTAACAAGGACGTAGAAGAACTAAAGAGGAACCAAGCAACGATGAAAAGCACAATAAATGAAATTAAAAATACTCTAGATGGGATCAATAGCAGAATAACTGAGGCAGAAGAACGGATAAGTGACCTGGAAGATAAAATGGTGGAAATAACTACTGCAGAGCAGGATAAAGAAAAAAGAATGAAAAGAACTGAGGACAGTCTCAGAGACCTCTGGGACAACATTAAACGCACCAAAATTCGAATTATAGGGGTCCCAGAAGAAGAAGAGAAAAAGAAAGGGACTGAGAAAATATTTGAAGAGATTATAGTTGAAAACTTCCCTAATATGGGAAAGGAAATAGTTAATCAAGTCCTGGAAGCACAGAGAGTCCCATACATGATAAATCCAAGGAGAAACACGCCAAGACACATATTAGTCAAACTCTCAAAAATTAAATATAAAGAAAACATATTAAAAGCAGCAAGGGAAAAACAACAAATAACAAACAAGGGAATACCCATCAGGTTAACAGCTGATCTTTCAGCAGAAGCTCTGCAAGCCAGAAGGGAGTGGCAGGATATACTTAAAGTGATGAAGGAGAAAAACCTACAACCAAGATTAATCTACCCAGCAAGGATCTCATTCAGATTTGATGGAGAAGTTAAAACCTTTACAGACAAGCAAAAGCTGAGAGAGTTCAGCACCACCAAACCAGCTTTACAACAAATGCTAAAGGAACTTCTCTAGGCAAGAAACACAAGAGAAGGAAAACACCTACAATAACAACCCCAAAACATTTAAGAAAATGGGAATAGGAACATACATATTGATAATTACCTTAAATGTAAATGGATTAAATGATCCCACCAAAAGACACAGACTGGCTGAATGGATACAAAAACAAGACCCGTACATATGCTGTCTACAAGAGACCCACTTCAGACCTAGAGACACATACAGACTGAAAGTGAGGGGATGGATAAAGATATTCCATGCAAATGGAAATCAAAAGAAAGCTGGAGTAGCAATTCTCATATCAGACAAAATAGACTTTAAAATAAAGACTATTACAAGAGACAAAGAAGGACACTATATAATGATCAAGGGATCGATCCAAGAGGAAGGTATAACAATTGTAAATATTTATGCACCCAACATAGGAGCACCTCAATACATAAGGCAAATACTAACAGCCATAAAAGGGGAAATTGACAGCAACACAATCATAGTAGGGGACTTTAACACCCCACTTTCACCAATGGACAGATCATCCAAAATGAAAATAAATAAGGAAACACAAGCTTTAAATGATACATTAAACAAGATGGACTTAATTGATACTTATAGGACATTCCACCCAAAAACAACAGAATACACATTCTTCTCAAGTGCTCATGGAACATTCTCCAGGATAGATCATATCTTGGGTCACAAATCAAGCCTTGGTAAATTTAGGAAAATTGAAATCATATCAAGTATCTTTTCCGACCACAACGCTATGAGACTAGATATCAATTACAGGAAAAGATCTGTAAAAAATAGAAGCACATGGAGGCTACACAATACACTACTTAATAACGAAGTGATCACTGAAGAAATCAAAGGGGAAATCAAAAAATACCTAGAAACAAATGACAATGGAGACACGATGACCCAAAACCTATGGGATGCAGCAAAAGCAGCTCTAAGAGGGAAGTTTATAGCAATACAATCCTACCTCAAGAAACAGGAAACATCTCGAATAAACAACCTAACCTTGCACCTGAAGCAATTAGAGAAAGAAGAACAAAAAAACTCCAAAGCTAGCAGAAGGAAAGAAATCATAAAGATCAGGTCAGAAATAAATGAAAAAGAAATGAAGGAAACAACAGCAAAAATCAATGAAACTAAAAGCTGGTTCTTTGAGAAAATAAACAAAATTGATAAACCATTAGCCAGACTCATCAAGAGAAAAAGGGAGAAGACTCAAATCAATAGAATTAGAAATGAAAAAGGAGAAGTAACCACTGACACCACAGAAATACAAACGATCCTGAGAGATTACTACAAGCAACTCTATGCCAATAAAATGGACAACCTGGAAGAAATGGACAGATTCTTAGAAATGCACAACCTGCCGAGACTGAACCAGGAAGAAATAGAAAGTATGAACAGACCAATCACAAGCACTGAAATTGAAACTGTGATTAAAAATCTTCCAACACACAAAAGCCCAGGACCAGATGGCTTCACAGGCGAATTCTATCAAACATTTAGAGAAGAGCTAACACCTATCCTTCTCAAACTCTTCCAAAATATTGCAGAGGGAGGAACACTCTCAAACTCATTCTACGAGGCCACCATCACCCTGATACCAAAACCAGACAAAGATGTCAGAAAGAAAGAAAACTACAGGCCAATATCACTGATGAACATAGATGCAAAAATCCTCAACAAAATACTAGCAAACAGAATCCAACAGCACATTAAAAGGATCATACACCATGATCAAGTGGGGTTTATCCCAGGAATGCAAGGATTCTTCAATATATGCAAATCAATCAACGTGATACACCATATTAACAAATTGAAAGAGAAAAACCATATGATCATCTCAATAGATGCAGAGAAAGCTTTTGACAAAATTCAACACCCATTTATGATAAAAGCCCTGCAGAAAGTAGGCATAGAGGGAACTTTCCTCAACATAATAAAGGCCATATATGACAAACCCACAGCCAATATTGTCCTCAATGATGAAAAACTGAAACCATTTCCACTAAGATCAGGAACAAGACATGGTTGCCCACTCTCACCACTATTATTCAACATAGTTTTGGAAGTGTTAGCCACAGCAATCAGAGACGAAAAAGAAATAAAAGGAATCCAAATCGGAAAAGAAGAAGTAAAGCTGTCACTGTTTGCAGATGACATGATACTATACATAGAGAATCCTAAAGATGCCACCAGAAAACTACTAGAGCTAATTAATGAATTTGGTAAAGTAGCAGGATACAAAATTAATGCACAGAAATCTCTTGCATTTCTATACACTAATGATGAAAAATCTGAAAGTGAAATTAAGAAAACACACCCATTTACCATTGCAACAAAAAGAATAAAATATCTAGGAATAAACCTACCTAAGGAGAAAAAAGACCTGTATGCAGAAAATTATGACACTGATGAAAGAAATTAAAGATGATACAAATAGATGGAGGGATATACCATGTTCTTGGATTGGAAGAATCAACATTGTGAAAATGACTCTACTACCCAAAGCAATCTACAGATTCAATGCAATCCCTATCAAACTACCACTGGCATTTTTCACAGAACTAGAACAAAAAATTTCACAATTTGTATGGAAACACAAAAGACCCCGAATAGCCAAAGCAATCTTGAGAACGAAAAATGGAGCTGGAGGAATCAGGCTCCCTGACTTCAGACTACATTACAAAGCTACAGTAATCAAGAGAGTTTGGTACTGGCACAAAAACAGAAATATAGATCAATGGAACAGGATAGAAAGCCCAGAGATAAGCCCACGCACATATGGTCACCTTATCTTTGATAAAGGAGGCAAGCATATACAGTGGAGAAAAGACAGCCTCTTCAATAAGTGGTGCTGGGAAAATTGGACAGACACATGTAAAAGTATGAAATTAGAACACTCCCTGACACCATACACAAAAATAAACTCAAAATGGATTAAAGACCTAAGTGTAAGGCCAGACACTATCAAACTCTTAGAGGAAAACATAGGCAGAACACTCTATGACATAAATCACAGCAAGATTCTTTTTGACCCAGCTCCTAAAGAAATGGAAATAAAAGAAAAATAAACAAATGGGACCTAATGAAACTTAAAAGCTTTTGCACAGCAAAGGAAACCATAAACAAGACCAAAAGACAACCCTCAGAATGGGAGAAAATATTTGCAAATGAAGCAACTGACAAAGGATTAATATCCAAGATTTACAAGCAGCTCATGCAGCTCAATAACAAAAAAACGAAAAACCCAATCCAAAAATGGGCAGAAGACCTAAATAGACATTTCTCCAAAGAAGATATACAGACTGCCAACAGACACATGAAAGAATGCTCAACATCATTAATCATTAGAGAAATGCAAATCAAAACTACAATGAGATATCATCTCACACCGGTCAGATTGGTCATCATCAAAAAATCTAGAAACAATAAATGCTGGAGAGGGTGTGGAGAAAAGGGAACACTCTTGCACTGTTGGTGGGAATGTAAACTGATACAGCCACTATGGAGAACAGTATGGAGGTTCCTTAAAAAACTACCAATAGAACTACCATACGACCCAGCAATCCCACTACTGGGCATATACCCTGAGAAAACCATAGTTCAAAAAGAGTCATGTACCAAAATGTTCATTGCAGCTCTATTTACAATAGCCAGGACTATTCCTGACTATTGGAATCAACCTAAGTGTCCATCATTGGATGAATGGATAAAGAAGATGTGGCACATATATACAATGGAATATTACTCAGCCATAAAAAGAAATGAAATGGAAGTATTTGTAATGAGGTGGATGGAGTTAGAGTCTGTCATACAGAGTGAAGTAAGTCAGAAAGAGAAAAACAAATACAGTATGCTAACACATATATATGGAATCTAAGGGAAAAAAAAAAAAGGCAATGAAGAACCTAGTGGCAAGACGGGAATAAAGACACAGACCTGTTAGAGAATGGACTTGAGGATATGGGGAGGGGGAAGGGTGAGATGTGACAGGGTGAGACAGTGTCATGGACATATATACACTACTAGATATACAATAGATAGCTAGTGGGAAGCAGCCGCATAGCACAGGGAGATCAGCTCGGTGCTTTGTGACCACCTAGAGGGGTGGGATGGGGATGGTGGGAGGGAGGGAGATGCAAGAGGGAAGAGATATGGGAACATATGTATATGTATAACTGATTCACTTTGTTATAAAGCAGAAACTAACACACCATGGTAAAGCAATTATCCTTCAATAAAAATTAAAAAAAAAAAACTCAGATGCTAGCAATATGGTACAACTAAACACCTCATCTAAACTAAACACTTCATCTGCTGAAAATAATACACAGGATTAAGGAGTTGGCAGCTACTTCAAATGGGAAAACACCAAGGCATAATTGAAAGAAATATTTAAAAATACAAAAAGTAAGGACTTATTACATTACAAAAAGAAAACTAAATACTAGAATTTAGTTTAGATAAAGAATTCAAGATACTGGTATGACGAAGCACATCAAGTAGCTAGAAAACTCAGAAAAGCAATTTGTGAAATCAGGAAGAAATTATATGACAAAAGAGTTATTTTCCAAAGAGACCAAAATAATAAAGGAACCAAATAAAAATTCTGGAGTCCAAGAATTTTAACAATGGGATAAATCTTGCAATAGAGAGCTTCTGTAGCTGGGCAGACCAGATGTAAGAAAGAATAAACAACTTGGAAATAGACACTTTGAAATAACACAGGAAAAAAAAAAACAGGTTTAAATGGTATGAAGATAGCTACGTGGGTTATAAAAATCCATTAAAATATATGAAAATATTTGGGATTCCAGAAGGAGAAATAGGCAGAATGGGGCAGAAGATTTATTTAAAGAAATTAGAGCTAAGAACATTCTAAACTTAGGAAATAATTAAATATACAAAGAGCTAATTGATCACCTTATGATTTCAGTACCAAAAATATCAAAAATCAAATATAAAGAAAGATACTTAAAGGTAGTTAGGAAAAACTATATAACCTACAAAGGAATTCCCTTTAATCTATCAAGCTGATGAAAGAAAAAAAAAAAGAAAAGAAAAAAATTGCTAGCCAAGAATACTTTACCTGGCAGAGTTATCTCTCAGATATGTAGGGGGGGAAAAAAAAAAGCTGAGTGATTTCACTACCACTAAATCTCACTTGCAAGAAATTCGGAAAGATGTTCTTCAATCTGAAAGGAAAATCAGAAATCAGTGACATGAAGACATATGAAAATCCACAACTTTGTTGGGGTGTTCATAGCTGGTGTAATAATTAAAAATATTCATGTTTCCTGAATGAAGAGGCACAAGCCACCTACATGGTTTTAGCTGGTATTTCTCTCAGCATCCACACTCCCACTTTGGGAAAATAAAAATACTGTGTTTGTTTGTTTGTTTGTTTGTTTTTACCAAAGGTCCAGCTTTAATAGTCCAAAGTCACAGTATTTACTGCCCACAGATGTCAGAAATGGGGGTGAAATAACTCAGGGAAGAATAGTTCTTCATGTCAGATCACAAGCCAGTAGGGTATAGAGCAGTGTAGCAATCACATAATACTTATAAGATAGATGGGGCAGAAATTATGAGGTTGGGGGAGGGGAGTGGGTTGTTCAACACTAAGTGGTTATTTTAAAAGCTGTCCTGAGGAAAACAAAGTGGTAACTTGTGGTGGTAATACTAAAGTGATGTCCTTATCTAAATGTCCAGAATCCAGGTGTGAGCAGGATTGTCATACTATAAAATGCTTAGGCAGCAAATCAAGAAACCTGTTTTTGCATTAAAGTGGACCCTGTGATGCCTAGGCATTAGTCTTTGAGGGACATGGTGGGCACTGTCTGAATGCTGCCAAACTTGGACTTGAGTCAACTCACCAGTGCAGAGTAAAACCAATCTACTGACACTGGGTTGTGGTAAAGAAAAGTACAGCATTTGTTTCAGGGAGCCAAGCAAGGAGAACAGGCAACTCATGTGCAAAAGACCGAAACACCTTGATGGCTTTCAGGGAAAAAAAGTTTAAAGGCAGTGGGAGGGAAGGGGCTATAGTGTGTGATCACGTTGTGCACAATTCTCAGATTGGTTGGAATGAAGGTGAAGTTTCAAGCACAACCATCCTTCTGATTTAACCCTGTCTGAGATGTACATGATTGTGGTCAGCAGTTTTCATCTGGTGGGGGTCTGTTTCCTATAAAAACAAATCAGGAATGTGTGTCAGACCCTTATATCTTTCAGTGAACAGGGGATTTCATGACTCTGCTATGTGGTTGGTTTATAGTATAAATTGTTACCAGTTTCCCAGCCCAACAATTATTCTTGGTTTCTACACCTTTACATTTTCTAATCATTAATGCTTGAGCCAGCATCTTGAGACTCACTGGAGGCCTGGGAGAGTAAAGCAAAAGCCTTTTTCCTCAAAGAACGGGGACACAGGGGTTTGTATTCAGTTTTAGTCCCCCCCTTTCCTATGATACTTCTCAATCTTGAGGGGAACACGTACAGGAAAAGAAAGGGAATAAAATTTTGGATAGAGAGGTTAATCATAAACTTGAGAGAGGAACACGGTTTTAGGGGAACTCAGTTTTGTAACTAGTAAAGATATTAAAAGCCACTGCATAAAACATTTGAGAACAGTAAAAGTGCCAGTCAACAATATCAATCAAAAATATCAGAGTTTCCCTGGTGGTCCAGTGGTTAAGCATCCTCCTGTCAATATCAGGGACACGGGTTCAAGCCCTGGTCTGGGAAGATCCCACATGCCGCGGAGCAACTAAGCCTATGAACCACATCTACTGAGCCTGCACACCACAACTACCGAAGCCCACGCACCCTAGAGCCCGTGGTCCGCAACAAGAGAAGCCACGGCAATGAGAAGCCCATGCACCACAATGGAGACTAATCCCCACTCGCTGCAACTAGGGAAAGCCCGTGCACAGCAACGATGACCAAACGCAGCCTATATATATATACGTATATATATGTATATACGTATATATATACGTATATATAGATATCTACTATCAACAACTGATAGTTTGAAATCCTGTCTGTCACCATTCTTCCAAGTTGTTGGGTTCCAGACAAGAAAATAAATCAAAGCCCAAAATCATGGAAAAGACTGAAAGGTAGGTATGTTATATAAAAACCTGAGTGAGAGTATGGAATACTTAGATCTCTTAGGCCATATTTTAAAATTTTTTTCTGAATTGATCCAGAATAATTAATATACATTCAGCAGCTAGTGCTTTGTACAGCACATACAACTCTTCCCTTGTCCAATGAGTAATTTAAAGCTAAACAATTATCCAAAATCATGCATGCTAAAGAATCCTGTTGTCACTGCTTTAAGTCTAGGTTTTGTGTAATAGCCCAATGTGTTCAGCCAGCATTGTTGACAAGTTGGTGTTTGCCTTAATAATTTCTTTTTGCGTGACTAGTGTGGTGGTGCCAAGCTAAGTCCCCATGAGGAAAAATAGCAGACTTACTCCCAATATAATGGGGATAAATACCACACACTTAAAATGAGGGGGCAGAAAGAGAGGAATTGGTGGTCCTCTTCAGCAATTTGTAAGGTACTCCCAGGCAGTCTAAAGTACTTTGGTATGAACAGACAGATTTCCTTGGTAGCTGGCAATGAGGCCAAAATGTTGAAGCTTGAGTACACATGCAGAGATCCATGAGTGTGAGACAGTCCCAGGGCACTGGACACACAATGGACGCCAGCTGTTTGATTGGTGAAGCTGAAGTTACTTGGGGTTCCTACTGAATGGCTGGGCCATAAAGCTCAAGACTGTAGATTGTGTTCTTTACAATGAGGTGTAGGTCATACACATCCATGTGGTGTGGGTGCCTGGGCAGATATGGAGGATTATAAAGGGCATGTGCCAGGTTCCACATACTGTGTTGCAAAGTGTCCTGCATGGGAACACTTGAGCACCACCAGAAACATCTAGGAAAGCCATGGGGATGTGTGGGTTGCCTTCTATTGGATAAATTGGATCCAAGTCAATAAATCCCCCATGTAAGCCAATAACTGAGGAAAAAGCCTTTGTTGAGCCCCATAACATGCCCAACAGTTGTGGTACCCATATAAATGAGCTCTGATTTCTGCCCATTGTATAAAAATATTGACTACTGGAGAGCACAAAGGGAGGATTGTGGAGCCCTGAGGGTGGTCTGTGGGTAAAGGTCCCCTTGGGGTGGTGTAGAGACTTTACCCTGTGACTGTGGTCCTAGAGGATATATGTGGCAGTGCTGTGGTGGTGGCAGCATCTGCAGCTGGGGAGGGCTCCTCTCAATAGAGATGAAATTATCTTAGTCTCAGTAGAACACATAATGTGGACAATTTAATGGATGTGGTGAAGGCAACTAACTAAATGTTTAAGGACCTTCTCCCCTCAGTGTTGTGAGACTTGACACATACCTTGACCTTCCAAAGCTCAAAGACACAGTGGAGAGCAGCTTGGCAGTCATAGTACTATCTCACCCTTGAGCAGCAAACATTGTAGTAAGCAGGTGTAAACATAGAGTTAACAACAAGTCATCAAGTCCACAGGGGAGCCAGCAGGAGAAGCCAAATTCTGGAAGGATCAGGTAGACAGAAAAAGATAAATGTTTCATCTTTGTTTACAAAGGTATACGTTCTCAACTTTTTGTAGCTCATAGTGTAAGAGGAAAGGCTTTCTGGAAAACAGAGATTAAAAGCTAGTATATTTCAGAAAAAAGGAGTCATAAAATTATAAAACATATTTATCAGTACATTCAGTCCCATGAAATTAATTCCTTTTCATCTGGATAAAGTCACTGGTTTTCCACTAGAGTTTTGTAATTTCTTACCCAGTTGAGGGATATCATCTAAAAGTTATCAGAAACCTTTGTCAAAAAGTGTCCTTTTAATGCATCTTCTTGAAGATCTTCATTTTATAGAAGAATCAGAGGAAACAATGATTATCTATAAACAACAAAGATTAAAATGGCATGGTTAAAGGGATTGTCTATAAATAACAAAGCTTAAAATCGCATGGTTAAAGGTCTGAATATAATGCAGTTGACAAGAAATGGGTATTTCTGTGACATATAATATTTTAAGATAACAGCTAGAATTATGTTTGATAACACTATACCAGGGCATATCAGATTTTTTTAAAATTCCCTATAAATTTTGAACTATCTATATCCATGACATTCACCCATATAATATAACATAATGAGATTTATCTTCAATCACTTGATAATACTTCTCAAGTAATTTATCATAGAAAAGAAACCTAATTAGTTTAACATTACTCTCTGAGATGTCTCGGGATTTCTTTGCAACATCCCAGAGTTAGCTGGGGGTCAGAAGAAGTTTAGTTAGAATTTGATGTTTGGGAAGCTTGTCAAAAATATGAAAAGAGTTTCAAAAAACTTGGTAAAATAAAATTATAGGTCACTGTGCAAAGTTACTTATTCACTTAACCAAAGTGACAAAAGATTTCAAAAAATAATACACATCACTTGAAGACAAAGACGTGCACACAGTCTGTTATCAAAGGTAGTATTCCAAGAAGACTTTGTTCTCTTAACAGAGAGAGAAACCAAATCTAGTCCTGCACCAGCCTATTTTTAATAACAAATTCCATTTACCTAATTAAATTTAATCTAATCCCAACCTGACTGTGTACAAAACTCCTTTTCAGGGCTTCCTCTTTACAAGCCTTCCACAGCTTTCTGTATTCATATTAGGTTGTCCCTTTTTTTTCCATCCAGGAACAACCAGCTCTAGGACATAAATCATCCTTTTCTTTTTCCATTCCTCATATCTTCTTTTGCTGAACACACACATTCTACTTTCCTTATATCCTAAAATATTTCCCTTATTATTTTTTGTAACTGTAGTTACATATTACAACTTTAATCCTTAAAAATCATAAGCTCTAGTGAAAACCAACAAGCAGCAAGGAACTTTGAATTGTTTTACACACCAGCATTTCCTGGTTGGCAAATTTAGGAATAATTCATAACCTCTAGGAACACACATCTTCTCATAGCATAAACTCTTTCCTCAGTGTGGTAGAAGACATATGTCTAATAAATCCAAACATCTTTAATTTCCCTCTCATAAGGAGACACATTTGGGTAAATTTAGACTGGTTCAGCCATTAATGCTCCAGTATTTTACTGTATTTAAAATACCTGGATAGTCAATGAATTCCCATCATTTAACTTAACTTAAAAAAACTTGTTACCCCAAATCTGTAGGAACTGTTTTAGATAAACTTACCCAAAACATAATTATTCATAAAGAATTCATCTGAAAATTCCTATCTTATTTACTTTTATTTTATAACTTATGAAAATATCACCATATCATGTTAATTTTCCTAGCTGACAGACTCTGCAACAGAAATACTATCAACTTATTGACCTTCACAAAGCCTAGGCAAAATAAAAGTAAGACCTATCTGTATTGATAAAACCAACAAGCTTAAGCTAGCTTTAATACTAGATATTGACTCAAAATTAAATATTTACTAGACCACGTGACCTTAAAGTTCATTCTAGCCAGCTACCTTGATATTTAGAAATATTTAATTTGTAAGTGATTATTTCTAAGACAATCAAATAGAGGTTTTTCTTAAAAAAAATAAATAAAGATATACCACCTACCTATAGAGAGAGCAATGCATATTTTATTGATTGATTGATTGATTGATTGATGGTGCATTTGGTCTTCATTACTGCATGGACTTTTTCCACTTGCAGCCAGCAGGGGTTACTCTTCCTTGTGGTGCTTGGGCTTCTCATTGCGGTGGCTTCTTTTGTTGCAGAGCACAGGCTCTAGGCATGTGGGTTTTAGTAGTTGTGGCTCTTGGGCTGTAGAGCAGTACGGTAGTAGTACTACTGAGTACAGGCTCAGTAGTTGTGGTTGCTTAGCTGCTCCGTAGCATGTGGGATCTTTCCAGACCAGGGATCAAACCCTTGTGCCCTACATTTACTGGCGGATTCTTAACCACTGCACCAAGAGGGAAGTCCCTAGAGCTCTTTTATAGATTTAATTTTGACAATATTTTCTAAAGGTAGAGACATCTCATATGTATAAAGTACAAAGAGACATATAAACAAATAAAGCTACAGATCTTATAGCTTCACTTTATCACTTAATTATGAATCAAGTATTACAATGTAAACATACTAGTTTATAAATAACCGTTGAAATAAGTTAAAATTTGTTTCCTTATATGACTAAGGCTTTACTATTTGTGGAAAAGACTGTTAAGATTTGTATTTGTCCTAGATAAACACTTAAGGAGGCTATGAGTTATGTTTTGGGTGCGGAAGCCTTTCCAGCAGGTTGAGTTTTAAAAAGACCTCCCACCCGCCCCCACCCTACCATCACCCCCCGCCCCAACTTTTTCCTCTTTGTTTTCAGGTTTTTACCTGACTGATCTAATTAGGCTCAGTCTCAGGTCATTCTGGGCAGTATTTACATTTCCGACTTGTAGAGCCCTCTAAGACAAATGTAGTTGCTTTTAATTCTCAACACTGCTTTGCCACCTAAATGATATTAAAAGATTGATTTTCCCAAATATAGTTTCTTTAATTCGCTCTTTTATATGTGAGAAGATTTCCAATTAAACCAAAATTCAAGAGTTCCAATGTTTTAGAATTTTAGCGTTAATTTATCATGCTTTGAAAACCTTGCATACAGCATTCAACAAAGGGCCACTTTTGAGTGCACAGGTTATACCAAGAGCAAACTCTCCATTATTTTTTTTTAACCCCTAAAAATTGCTCCAAGTTTTTCCTTTCTATTGTATGGGCTCAGGAAACACTATTGGTTTCCTTTAGTAAGTCTAGTCAATATTTCCTGAGGGGCAGATCTATATGCCCTGTCTTATACCAAGCAGGGACACATTCCTTTGTGAAACATGTCTATCCCACAGCATAATTAAGCAAAAGAGATGTAACCATCTTATTAAAAAAAAACCCATTTAAGTATATGAATTTTTATAAACTTTCATTTCAATCCTATCAGCTTTTATATCTTTAACTTTAGTTTCCATTAAGACCCCATTAACAAGCCTTGGTCTTCTAAAGAGTCCTAGAAAATGTCCTTTCTTTTTATCTCCTGATAATTTTTATTTCTCTGTAAAAGGCTTTGGAACCCCAATGAGTGGTTGATCCAAGAGACTTAGGCCTTTTTGTTAATTTTTAAAAACTTGATTAATTTGGCCAAGCAAATATTGGTCAGACATCTCAGTGTAGCTTTTTTTTTCAGCCTTTTAAATACATATATTTTAAACAGGGATAAATAGGGCAGACTTATTTGGGACCCTTTATATATTGGAGACCATTAGAGGATCCCTTCAGTTCATGCCCCCTTCAGTTATGCTGTATCAAAACCTTTTGTTTTAATCCTGTTAATGCCCATTTTATTTATCCCATTTCTTAATAACCATCTAAAGATTTCTTTATCATTTTAGGATGAGTCCCTTTAAAAATTTCACCTTGTTGCAAATACTCTAGACTTTTCCTTCAGCTTTTTTCTGACTTCCCTGTTAATCTAATTAGATTAATTATCCTAATGTTCTTATTAGCTTCTGTAGGACCCATTGAAAAGAAGCAGAAACAACAAATTAGTCTTCTGAAACCATTTTTGTTTTGTTTTGTTTTGCTTTTTGTTTTCTCTAAATTAGAGGAATTCTTAGGTTAATTTGTATATATATATATATATATATATAATTTTCCACCTTCTAATTTATTGTTTTTCCATAGGTACCAATAAAACAGATGTTTATAATGAGAGCTCTCTAAAAATTTACCAATTTAGAAGTTTCTCCATCCTCTGACCATTAAGGTATATCTTAATTGTGACTCAAACCAATAAGATGAAAGAGAGAAATCCATTAAAGAGTGTGAAGGTTACAACTTAATCAAGATCTGGAAAGTTTACTGCCCAAAATAGTCTGAGAAAGTAAAGACCTTCATTGTAGAGTCTGGTGAAAATAGGTTAAGATGGAAAAAAACCTTCTTAGAGTTGGCACAGTCAGAGAAAAGACTGATCAATATCCCATTCTAGTTGATTTGCTGCCAAATGTCTACCATATGCATACTTTCCAGTTGGCAGAGACCATCACACACACGAGAACACAAGTTCTCAACACAAACACACATACACACACACAACACACACATGCCTAAGAAGTTCAGATAGAACATTTACATTTCAGAAATGCAGGGAGAGAAATGAAAATTCCCCCAGAAAGGCTTTTGTTTCTTTAAGGTCAGAATTCTGAAAAATGTTTTATCAAGCTGGCCTATTCTAACGTAACTTTGTATGGAATAAAAGAACTTCATCCTGGCCATTATCAGGGCAAAATTCCCTTTAATTACCAAATAACTGAGTAATTGTAAGTAAAAGTTTTTCTTTTTTTCATACATAAACCTGGATGGGGTATTAATGGAGGCTGTCTTCCTGTCCTTCCTTTTCCTTTTGTTGTGAAAGATTTGTTCCCCATTCTGAGGTCAATTTGTCAAGATAAAATCACTAGCAATGATCATGTGGAGAGCCAACGTGCTGTTCGTGAGCTTAACTCTTCTAATTTTTATCATAGACTCATAGTAGCCCTCTTGCATGTCTCAGTTTCACTCTTTAGTAGCCTGAGACCACCAAGGGTGCTCAGATCACTGAGTGGCCATCTCTTATCTGGGTCCTCAGTAGAGCAAACTTTTAATTAAAATGAGTGGGTTCCCTTATAGGGGTGGCTGCATGATATAAGAACTTTTCTCTACCACTTCCACAAGTTTCTCAGTTGCCTGAGAAAGTCATTGCTGGCAGGAGGAGGCATCCCATCGTCAGTGTTGAAAGCTCCCATGAGGTATCTTCACATTTATTCTGACAAACTCCACTAAAGTTGACAACACAAGGGAAAATAACTGTTCCACCTACTGACCCAGCCCAAACTTACTGAGTGTCTCTCAACTGAGAAACTCCTAGCATCTTTCAACTGGGAGTATTTTATCCTAGTGTCTTTTTACTGGGATCCCCTAGTATCTTACAACTTGGGATGCCACTCCCCGGTACCTTTCAACTGAGTAGCCAGGTACGTGTTATATACCAACAGATAAAACTCAGGATCATCAACCCATAATCAGGAAATCCAAGAACCAGGAGAGACTCACCCAAGTTCATCTTGACTCTCCAAGGAAGTGGATGAGCAAAAGAAGTCTCTACTGGTTCCAAGGCTCCACATCCTCCTAGAGCTCAGGTGAAGGAGAGGTCTGCTCTGTTGAATGAAAAAAAATCACAACCTAAAAGTTGAGAATTATGTTTTATGTTTTAATCAGTGAAATTGTTGAGGGCTTCATCCCTGGAAACAGCCTCTCAGATAGTTCTGAGGGACTGCTGCCAAGACATAATGGAGGAGCTATATATAGAGAAGTGTTTTCAAACAAACAAATGAACAAACAAATAAATAGGTAGTCACAACATCAAAAGGTTACTGTTAATTGAAGAAAATCCAGAAATCTCAAGGTCATGAATTTAGCACTTTTCTGTGTATCGGAAAATGCAAGAATCTGTGCTCATTGAAATCATTCCTTTGATGTGCACCTTAACTATCTGGGAGCACTATCCTCTTTTCCTCTATCCTAAATTATCTCAGCATGCACGGTTGTGGTCAGCTGCGGTGGCTGATGGTTTGATGACCACAACATCCTTTCTTTACTGATATGGCAGATGACATACTTCATCTACACCACAATACAGAAGGTTTTATTTATCTTGCTAATTACTTTTTGGTGTTATAAGACTTGGAGTAATATTCATTTTTCTGCAAAATTTGATTCTACCCATTTTGTATGTACTAATTGTTCTTATGAAAAAGACAATGTCCTGGATTAGCCTACTCAACCAATTTTTATAAAACCATGGCTATTTTTCTCTTATGGTTGAATAACATTACATTGTATGGCTATAGCATGATTTTTTTTAACTAAAAAAATGCTCTTTATTTTCAGGAAAAAATTCAGGCCCTCACTTTCAACCAGGTTATTCTTGTCTCATGCAGAATTTTAACACAGCTGGATATCTGCTTGCAGCTTACAGTATGTTAAAAAAGAAACTTGTTTATCCTTGGGCTTATGAACAAAGGAAGAGATTAGGTTACCCACAAAAACTTACTAATAATTTTTACTGAAGGCTGATTTTATCCACTGGAACTGGGAGATAGTACAGAAAATGTGTTTAAAATAAACACCTTTGATTTGGCTTTCCCATGAAGTTCTTGATTGAATTTATCTGTTTTCAAGCCACCATACTTCTATTGAAAGGAACTGCATCCTTTACCCTTTTGCTCCACTCCCTGTCATTTCTCATTCATTGGTGTGCATGACTCTCATGTGTTGATAAGATTCCCAGTCAATTATTAACTACAGAATTTCTGCAAACTCAATGAAAGTGGCCTTCAATCTTGCACCCCCATGGTTTGCAAGGGACATGGACTTGAGGTGGAAAACATCAAGTTAGAGTTTCAACATCTTTTAGCAAAAGAGTACTTCCTGTAGTCTTGCCTAAATTGCTTCATGTTTTCAGTCACTAGGCAAGACTTCTCAAGGGAACAGCTACTCTAACAAGAAAGGAGGTCCTATGGTGCAGAAGGAAACCACTGGGCAAGTTCATTCAGGCACAAAAATGCTAGCCACCTTGGCAGTGAGATTACGGACCTTGGTTTCAGAACTATTTCCAGGTGGTACATGGGTTAATTTATTGACTTATGAAGGGTCTTCTTTTTTTTTTTTTTTGAGCTTGTGACTATTTCTGCGAATGGATTTATAAAGTAGTATCCGATGGTGGCTCTGTTCTTGAGAGGGAAAAAGACCAAGTGAGAAATGGTACCAGGAGGAATTTATTTTCTTATTTTGAAGAATTATTATATGTTAGTTTCCTAAGGAAAAGTGGATCTTTGAGTCTGAAGGTGAGATATCAACTATAAATTCTTGCTTTTCTTTGAGTAATGTAGGAAAGGTATGCATACTGTTCTTGTCACTTTTAAGAATTACATAGGTGGACATGGAGTAATACAGAATCTTGACCAAATGCAGCAGAGTAAGACCAAAATGTGGAGAGCCAGAAATGCAACACACATCTTTTGATTCATGTTTACATGTCCTACAGGTTAGTCTCATGTATTTATAGCACATTTTGATGTTACCCATTCTATAAAAGTTAACATTTTATGACCAAATGACTGAGAAACAACTGTCTGAGACAGGATGGTGAGAGAAGCATGGTATGAGGGATACCACTACATAACAACAAGGCAAGGAATAATAGACATGGTATCACTCTCAAAGAATCCCTATGTCTGATGAAAAAACTTATATTTTAATTTTTTTCAGTGCTTCTTCTTGAAATTAGGTGTTTAAGTTTAATGTAATTTTGTTTTTAAGGAAATTAATAGAATTGGGGATTTATTTCTTGAATGATTAAGTGTCTAAGGCACAAGTGGCCTTAAAAATGATAAACACAGATGAGACTGACATTACATAGTTCTCAAGTGAATTTCTCTTTGACCACTGTATATAATCACATTTGTATTTTCTAGAATTTTATACAGTTTGCAATGATCCAAATATTTTTACCTTACTTTTTCGTTCCTAATGTTCAGTTCATAAAATCATCATCATCACTATTATCACCATCAGCATCTTCATCATTCCATCATCATTATTGAGAATATGTTAAGCTCTTGACAAATATTAACTCATTAATAACTCCCAATAATCCAGTGAAGTGGATATTATTATTATCCTGTTATTCTTGATAAGAAAACTGGGACACAAAAAGTTAGTGATTGCCCCACATTTATACAACTAGGGATATACCATGTTTTATTTATACATTTATCTATTCAGAGATTTGACCTCTTCCTACTTTTTGACTTTTTTTTTTCTTTAAACATCTTTATTGTAGTATAGTTGCTTTACAATTGTCTGTTAGTTTCTGCTCTATAACAAAGTGAATCAGCTATACGTATACATATATTCCCATATACCTTCCCTCTTGCATCTTCCTACCACCATCCATATCTCGCCCCTCTACATGGTAACAAAATACAGAGCTGATCTCATTGTGCTATGTGGCTGCTTCCCACTAGCTATCTATTTTACATTTGGTAGTGTATATATGTCAATGCCAATCTCTCACTATGTCATAGCTTACCCTTCCCCCTCCCCGTGTCTTAAATTCCATTCTCTATGCCTCTGTCTTTATTCCTGTCCTACCCCTAGGTTCTTCAAAATCTTGGTTTTTTAATTCCGTATATATGTGTTGGCATACGTAATTTGTTTTGCTCTTTCTGTCTTACTTTACTCTGTATGATAGACTCCAGGTCCATCCACCTCACTACAAATAACTCAATTGCATTTCTTTTTAAGGCTGGGTAATATTCCATTGTATATATGTACCACATCTTCTTTATCTATTCATCTGTCGATGGATACTTAGGTTGCTTCCATGTCCTGGCTATTGTAAATAGTGCTGCAATGAACATTGTGGTATATGAGTTTTTTGGAATTATGGTTTTCTTAGGGTATTGGACCGTTAGTGGTATTGCTGGGTCGATGGTAGTTCTATTTTTAGTTTTTTAAGGAACCTCCATACTGTTCTCCATAGTGGCTGTATCTAATTTACATACCCATAAAAACTGCAAGAGGGTTTCCTTTTCTCTGCACCTTGTCCAGCATTTATCGTTTGTAGATTTTTTGATGATAGCCATTTTGACCAGTGTGAGGTGATACCTAATTGTAGTCTTGATTTGTATTTCTCTAATCATTACTGATGTTGAGCATCCTTTTATGTTTTATGTTTGTTGGTAATCTGTATATCTTCTTTGGGAAAATGTCTATTTAGGTCTTCTGCCCATTTTTGGATTGGGTTGTTTGTCTTTTTGATATTAAGCTGCATGTGTTGCTTGTATATTTTGAAGATTAATCCTTTGTCAGTTGCTTCATTTGCAAATATTTTCTCCCATTCTGAGGGTTGTCTTTTCATCTTGTTTATGGTTTCCTTTCTTGTGCAAAAGCTTTTAAGTTTCATTAGGTCCCATTTGTTTATTTTGGGTTCTTTTTTTTCATTTCTCTAGGAGGTGGGTCAAAAGGGATTTTGCTGTGATTTATGTCTCAGAGTGTTCTGCCTGTATTTTCCTCTAAGAGTTTTATAGTGTCTGGCCTTACATTTAGGTCTTTAATCCATTTTGAGTTTATTTTTGTGTATGGTGTTAGGGAGTGTTCTAATTTCATTCTTTTACATACATGCAGCTGTTCAGTTTTCCCAGCATCACTTATTGAATAGGCTGTCTTTTCTCCATTGTATATTATTGTCTCCTTTATCAAATATAAGATGATGACATGTAAGTGGGTTTATCTCTGGGCTTTCTGTACTTTTCTATTGATCTATATTTCTGTTTTTGTTCCAGTACCATACTGTCTTGATTACTGTAACTTTATAGTATCCTCTGAACTCAGGGAGCCTGATTTCTCGAGCTACATCTTTCTTTCTCAAGATTGCATTTGCTATACGGGGTCTTCTGTGTTTCCATGTAAATTTGTGACAGTCTTTGTTCTAGTTCTGTGAAAAATGTCATTGGTAGTTTGATAAATGTCATTGGTAGCATTGAATCTGTAGATTGTTCTGGGTAGTATAGTCATTTTCACAATGTTGATTCTTCCAATCTAAGAACATGATATATCTCTCCATCTGTTTGTATCATGTTTAATTTCATTCATCAGTGTCTTATAGTTTTCTGCATACAGGTCTTTGGTCTCCTTAGGTAGTTTTCTTCCTAGCTATTTTATTCTCTTTGTTGCAGTTGCAAATGGGAGTGTTTCCTTAATTTCTCTTTCAGATATTTCATCATTAGTTTATAGGAATGCAAGAGATTTCCGTGTATTAATTTTGTATTCTGCAACTTTACCAAATTCATTGATTAGCTCTAGTAGTTTTCTGTTAGCATCTTTTGATTCTCTATGTATAGTATCATGTCATCTGCAAACAGTGACAGTTTTACTTCTTCTTTTCCAATTTGGATTCTTTTTATTTCTTTTTCTTCTCTGATTGCTGTGGCTAAAACTTCCAAGACTACCTTGAATAATAGTGGTGAGAGTGGCAACATTGGCTTCTTCCTAATCTTAGTGGAAACAGTTTCAGTTTTTCACCACTGAGAACTATGTTGGCTGTGGGTTTGTCATATATGGCTTTTATTATGTTGAGGTAAATTCTCTCTGTGCCTACTTTCTGGAGTGTTCTTATCATAATTGGGTGTTGAATTTTGTTGAAAGAATTTTCTGCACCTATTGAGATGATAATTTGGTTTTTCTCCTTCTGTTTGTTAATATCATGTATCACCTTGATTGATTTCCTTATACTGAAGAATCCTTGCATTCGTGGGATAAATCCCACTTGATTAAGATGTATGATCATTTTAATGTGCTGTTGTATTCTGTTTGCTAGTATTTTGTTGATGATTTTTGCATCTATGTTCCTCAGTGATATTAGCCTGTAGTTTTCATTTTTTGTGATCTTTGTCTGGTTTTGGTATCAGCATGATGGTGGGCTCATAGAATGAGTTTGAGAGTGTTCCTCCCTCTGCTATATTTGGAAGAGTTTGAGAGGATAGATGTTAGCTCTTCTCTAAGTGTTTGATGAAATTCACCTGTGAAGAAGTCTGGTCCTGGGCTTATGTTTGTTGGAAGATTTTTAATCACTGTTTCAGTTTGTAGTAATCTCTCATGATCCTTTGTATTTCTGCAGTGTCAGTTGTTACTTCTTTTTCATTTCTAATTCTATGTCTTCTCCCCCCTCCTTTTTTTCTTTGGTGTGTCTGTCTAATGGTTTATCAATTTTATTAATCTTCTCAAAGAACCAGATTTTTGTTTTATTGATCTTTGCTATCGTTTCCTTCGTTTCTTTTTCATTGATTTCTGACCTGATCATTATGATATTTCCTTCTGCTAACTTTGGATTTTTTGTTTTTCTTTCTGTAATTGCTTTAGGTGTAAGGTTAGGTTGTTTATTTGAGATTTTTCTTGTTTCTTGAGGTAGGATTATATTGCCATAAACTTCCATCCTAAAACTGCTTTTGCTGCATCCATTAGGTTTTGCATCATCTTTTTTTCATTGTCATTTGTTTCTAGTTATTTTTCGATTTCCTCTTTGATTTCTTCAGTGATCTCTTGGTTTAGTAGTGTATTGTTTAGCCTCCATGTGTTTGTATTTTTTACAGGTTTTTCCCCCCTTTATTGATATCTAGTCTCATAGCATTGTGGTCAGAAAAGATACTTGATACGGTTTCAACTTCTTAAATTTACCAATTGATTTGTAACCCAAGATATGACCTATCCTGAAAAATGTTCCACGAGCACCTGAGAAGAAAGTGTATTCTGTTGTTTTGGGATGGAAAGTCATATAAATATCAATTAAGTCCATCTTGTTTAATGTGTCATTTAAAGCTTACCTTTCCTTATTTATTTTCATTTTGGATTATCTGTCCATTTGTGAAATTAGGGTGTTAAATTCCTCTACTATGATTGTGTTAGTGTCGATTTCCCCGTTTATGGCTCTTAGCATTTGCCCTATGTATTGAGTTGCTCTTATGTTGGGTGCATAAATATTTACAATTGTTTTATCTTCTTCTTGGATTGATCCCTTGATCATTTGCTGTATACTTCTTTGGCTCTTGTAATAACTTTTATTTTAAAGTCTATTTTGTATTATATGAGAATTGTTACTCCAAATTTATTTTGATTTCCATTTGCATGGAATATCTTGTTCCATCCCCTCAGTTTCACTCTGTATGTGTCCTTAGGTCTAAAGTAAGTCTCTCGTAGACAGCATATATACAGGTCTTCTATTTGTATCCATTCAGTCAGTCTATGTCCTTTGGTTGGAGCATTTAATCCATTTACATTGTAGGTAAATATCGATATGTATATTCCTGTTACCATTTCTTATTTGTTTGGGGTTTGTTATTGTAGGTTTTTCCTTCCCTTGTGTTTCCTGCCTAGAGAAGTTCCTTTAGCCTTTGTTGTAAAACTTGTTTCATGGTGCTGAATTCTCTTAGCTTTTGCTAGTCTGTACAGGTTTTAAATCCCCATGTGATCTGAATGAGATCCTTGCTGAGTAGTGTAGAGTTTGTTGTAGGTTTTTCCCTTTCATCACTTTAAATATGTCCTGCCACACCCTTCGGGCTTGCAGCGTTTCTGCTGAAAGATCAGCTGTTAACCTTATGGGGATTCCCTTGTATGTTATTTGTTACTTTTCCTTTGCTGCTTTTAGTATTTTTTGTTTGCATTTAATTTTTGATAGTTTGATTATATGTGTCTTCACATATTTCTCCTTGGATTTATCATGTATGGGACTCTGTGTTTCCTGGACATGACTATTTCCTTTCCCATGTTAGTGAAGTTTTCAACCATAATCTCTTCAAATATTTTCTTAGTTCCTTTCTTTTTCTCTTCTTCTTCTGGAACCCCTATAATTCGAATGTTAGTGTGTTTAATGTTGTCTCAGAATTCTCTTAGACTGTCGTCAATTCTCTTCATTGTTTTTTCATTATTCTGCTCTGCAGGAGTTATTTCCACTATTTTATCTTCCAGGTCACTTATCTGTTCTTCTGCTTTATTAATTCTGCTGTTGATTCCTTCTACAGAATGTTCAATTTCATTTATTGTGCTGTTCATCATTTTTGGTTGCTCTTTATTTCATCTAGTTCCTTGTTAAATGTTTCTTTTGTTTACTCCATTCTATTTCCTTTTCGATCATTACTCTGAATTCTTTTTCAGGTAGACTACCTATTTCCACTTCTTTTGTTATGGTAGGTTTTTACATTGCTCCTTCATCTGCTGTGTGTTTCTCTGTTTTCTCCTTTTGCCTAACTTAACTGTGTTTGAGGTCTCCTTTTCACATGCTACAGGTTTGTAGTTCCCATTGTTTTTGGTGTCTGCTCCCAGGAGGTAAGGTTTATTCAGTGGATTGTGTAGGCTTCATGGTGGAGTTGTCTGGTTTCTGTGTTCTGGTGGATGAGGCTGGATCTTGTCCTTCTGTTGGGCAGGACTGCATCTGGTGGTGTTTTTTAGGGTGTCTGTGAACTTATTATGATCTTTGACAGCCTCTCTGCTAATGGACAGTGTTGTGTTACTGTCTTACTGAATGTTTGGCATTAGAGGTCCAGCACTGTAGATTGCTGGTAGGTGAGTGGAGCTGAGTCTTATCATTGAGATAGAGATCTCTGGGTGAGTGCTCGCTGATTGATATTACATGGTGCTGGGAGGTCTCTTGTGGTCCAATGTCCTGACCTCGACTCTCCCACCTCAAGCTCAGGCCGGACCCCTGGCCAGAGCACCAAGTCCCTGTCAACTGCATGCCTCAGAAGAAAAGGGAAAATAAAAATAAAAATAAATACAATACAATAAAATAGAAAAAGTATTTAGAATAAAAAATATTATTGAAAAATTTGAAGTAATAAAAAAAAAGAAGAGGGCACCCAACAGAATAAAACAATCCACCAATGATAACAAGTGCTAAAAACTGTACTCAGATAAACATAAAAATCAGAACCAATTATGTCATGGACAGCAAACCCCAAGTCTCCAGTTGCTCCCAAAGTCCATTGCCTCAATTTTGGGATAATTCATTTTCTATTCAGTTATTCCACAGATCCATGGTACATCAAGTTGATTGTGGATATTTAATTTGCTGTTCCTGAGGCTACAAGGAGACATTTTCCTTTCTCTTCTTGTTCACACAACTCCTGAGGTTCAGAGGGCCCACCTCTGCATGTAGGTCACCCTCTGGCATCTGTTCTTTGCCCAGATAAGAGGGAGTTAAAAGATCGGCTGATTGGGGGGGTCTGGCTCACTCAGGCGGGGAGAGGGAGGGGTACAGAATGCCGGCAAGCCTGCGGCAGCAGAGGTTGGCATGACATGGCAACAGGCTGAGGTGTAACATGTGTTCTCCCGGGGAAGTTGTCCCTGGATCACTAGACCTGGCAGCGGGTCTGCACAGGCTCCTGGGAGGGGAGGTGTGGATAGTGACCTGTGCTTGTATACAGGATTCTTGGTGGCTGCAACAGCTGCCTTAGCATTTCATGCCCTTCTCTTGTGTCCACACTGATAGGCACAGCTCACACCTGTCTCTGAAGTTCTAAATCTCCTTTCCTAACACACCCCAAAACAATAGTCTCTTGCCTCTTAGGCAGTGGCCGACTTTTTCCCAAACTCCCTCCCAGATAGCTGTGGTGCACTGACCCCTTTCAGGCTCTGTTCATGCAGCCAACCCCAGTCCTCTCCCTGGGATCTGAACTCTGAGGCCCAAGCCTCAGCTCCCTACCCCCACTCAACCCAGCGAGTGACCAGACAAGACTCTCAGGCTTGTGAATCCTGGTCAGCACTGATCCTCTGTGAGGGAATCTCTCCACTTTGCCCTCTGCACTCCTGTTACTGTGATCTTCTCATGGCTCCAAAGCTTCCCACCCACCCCACCACCCCCATCTCCTCCACTGAAGGGGTTTTGTATTGTGTGGAAACTGTTCCTACTTCACAGCTCCCTCCCGGAAGTGCAGGGCCTATCCCTAATTTCTGCCTCTGTTTTTTTCTTTTTTCTTTTCCCTACTCAGGTATATGGGGAGTTTCTTGCCTTTTAGGAAGTCTGAGGTCTTCTGCCAGCATTCAGCAGGGTTCTGGAGGATTTGTTCCACATGTAGATGTATTTTTGATGTATTTGTGGGGAGGAAGGTGATCTCCACGTCTTTCTCCTCTGCCATCTTGAAGGTCCTCTACAACTTTTTGATTTTTGTGAGTAGTACTGCTATGAATATTTCTGTAACAGTTTTTTAATAAACACCTGATTTCATTGCTTTTGCATATAAACCTAGAGAGGAATTGCTGCGACGGGTGGTAATCTTTTATTTAATGCATTGAGGACGGTTTTCTACATTGAATGTGCCATTTTACATTTTCACCAGCAGGATACAAAATGTTCCACTTTTTGTTCACATTCATCAACACATGGCTGAAAAGAAAATTTTAAAATATCAGTGAAACTAAGAACTGGTTTTTGAAAAGATAATCAAAATGGACAAATCTTTAGCTTTTTAGCTATACACATACCATTACCAGTGGTGAATCATAAAGAAATAAGAAAATTGAACAGACCAATTACTAGTAAGGAGATTGAATCACTAGTAAGCCACCTCCCAACAAACAAAAACAAAGGACCAGATTTCTTCACTTGTAAATTCTACAAAACATTCAAAGAATTAATGCCAATTTGATCAAACCCTAAAAAAATAGAAAGGGGAATACATTCAAACACATTTATGAAGGCAGTATTACTCTTATACTGAAGCCAGAGGTGGAGGACACACACACACACACACACACATACACACACAATATTCCTGAAAAACGAAGATGTTTAACAGAATACTAGTAAACACAGTTTTAACAATACATTAGAAAAATCACACATCAGGGTCAACTCTGATTAATTTCAGGTATGCAATTATGGTTCAACAGAAACAAACCAATTAATATGATAGTATATTAGCAAAATTAAGTATAAAAACACATTTTCATCTCAAGAGTTACAGAAAAAAATTATATAAGAAAATTGAACAAACATTTATAATAAAGAATCTCAAAAATGGGTACGGAAGGAACATAACTCATCATATTAAAGGGCATATATGAAAAGTCCACAGCTAATATACACAACTGTGAAAAGCTAAACGGTTCTTCTCTAAGATTTGGAACAAGATAACGATACTAATTTTCAACACTTTTAGTCAACCTAGCTTTAGAATTTCTAGACAGAACATTCAGGCCAGAAAAAAGAAATAAAAACATTTAAGTTGGAAAGAAAGAAGTAAAAGTGTAACTACTTGCAGAACACACGATATTATATAGAGAATACTAAAGACCCAACTAAAAATGTTAGAACTAATAAATGAGTTCAGTAAGTTTGCAGGATTCACAACTAATATACAGAAATCTGTTACATTTGTACACACTAGTAACAAACTAGTGGAGAAATTAAGAAATCAATTTTATTTACAAATGCACCAAAATGAATAAATTACCTAGAAATAAATTTAACCAAGAAGTTTAAAGGCCAGTACCATAACAAATATATTTTAGTAAAAGGAATTGAAGTAGAGACACAAAACAATTGAAAGACATTCCACATTCATGAATGGAAAAATTAATATTGTCCACACTACCACAAACAATTGGCAGATTTAATGTAATCTCTATGAAAAATCGAATAGCATTTTTCAAAGAAATAGAAAAATATATATATAAAATTCGTATGGAATGACAAAAGAAACTGATCAGACAAAACAGCATGATAAGAAACAAAATTGGAGGCATCACTTTCACTGATTTCAAACTGTATTAGAAAGCTATATTGTACAAAGGAATATTGCTCAGCCATAAAAAGAAATGAAATTGAGTTATTTGTAGTGAGGTGGAAGGACCTAGATTCTGTCATACGGAGTGAGGTAAGTCAGAAAGAGAGAAACAACTACCGTATGCTAACACACATATATATGTGGAATCAAAAAAAAATGGTTCTGATGAAACTAAGGGCAGGACAGAATAAAGACACAGACTTAGCGATGGACTTGAGGACATGGGGAGGGCGAAGGGTAAGCTGGGACGAAGTAAGAGAGTAGTATTGATGTATATACACTACCAAATGTAAAATAGATAGCTAGTAGGAAGCACCTGCATGACACAGGGAAATCAGCTCGGTGCTTTGTGACCACCTAGAGGGGTGGGATAAGGAGGGTGGGAGGAAGATGCAACAGGGAGAGGATATGGGGATATACATATGCATATAGCTGGTTCACTCTGTTACACAGCAGAAACTAACACAACACTGTAAAGCAATTATATTACAATAAAGATATTAAAAAGTAAAAGCTATATTCTCAGAACAATATTCCTTGGCATCAACACAGACACATAGATTAATGAAACAGAATGAAGATCTCAGAAACAAACCCTCATATAAATCGTCAATTAATTTATGAGAAAAGTCCAAACAATATACCATAGGAAAAGGATATTCTTTTCAATAAATATTTTTGGGAGAACTGGAAACCATGTGTGGGGTGGGGGAAAAATACTATTTCACTATCACACACCATGAGCTAAAATCAACTGAAAATGGATTAAAAACTTGAACACAAACCTGGAAATCATAGAATTTTTAAAAGAAAACATAGATGGGAAAAGCCTTAACATCACCAATAATTTTATTGCTGTTGTTGTTGTGAAAAGCAAAGACAACAAGAGCAAATATAAACAGTTGGGAATCCATGAAACCTTCTGCACAGTAAAGAAAATCATCAACAAAATGAAAATGCAACCTACTAAATAGAAGAAAAAATTTCAGAAGGATATATCTCTTATATATCTGATATGAAGTTATATTAAAAATATGTGAAGAATCTGTACAACACAATAAGGAATAGAAACAATCTGACTAAAAAGTTACAGAAAATATAAATAAATATTTAACCCAGAAGACATCCAAATAGCCAACATGTATATTAAAAAGTGTTCAATATTACTAATCTGAAAAGAAATGCAAATCTAACTTGCAATGATATATCTCTTCATATCTGTTAGAATGGTTATTATCAAAGACAAGAAGCAATTGTTGGCTAGAATGTATAGAAAAAGAGAACCTGTGCACTATTGGTCATATACATACATATATAAAGGAAGTAAATTTGCCATTTTTGACATGGATAAAACTTGCGAGCATTATGCCAAGCGAAATGTCAAACAAACAAAGACAAGTACTGTATGATCTCACTTATAGGTGGAATTATATATATGTACACTTATCATAGACACAGCGGAAAAGTTGAAAGTTGCCAATATCAATGGGTAAGCTGTGAGGAAAATAGGTAAATGGCAATCATACTACAAATTTAGTTATAAAAGAAATAAATCATGGGTGTGCAATGTACATCACAGTGATTTATTAATACTCTATTGATTATTGAATCTTTCTGGTAAGTAGACCTTAAATGTTTACATCAAAAGTAAAAATAACCATGTATGGTAATGGATGTTAAGATTTATCCTGGTGATCATTTTGGAATATATATATTATCTATCTATCTATCTATCTATCTATCTATCTATATTATATATATATAGTAAATCATTATGTTGTACACCTGAAACTAATATGTTATATGTCAATTATACAGCAGCAAAAAACCCAGAAACTGTCAGTGTGCATGCATGAAAAAATAGTATAAAACTATATCTTGTCCAAAAAAAAAAACCACTTTAAAACTAAACATATACATTAAATGTAAAGGGATGAAAAAGACACACCATTATAACACTAATCAAAATGATGCCAGTGTAGCTATTTTAATTTCAGACCAAGCTAATTTCTGGCAAGGGAATTTATCAAAAATAAATAGAAGCATTACATAACAATATATGGAACAACTCTGAGAAAATTTAAAAATTTAAAAATGCTTTGTGTATATTCACCTAACAGGTGATGACAGCCTCATAGAATGAGGTTGGGAGTGTTCCTTCCTCTGTAATTTTTTTGGAAGAGTTTCAAAAAGACAGTTGTTAGCTCTTCTCTAAACATTTGATAGAGTTCACCTGTGAAACTATCTGGTCCTGGACTTTTGTTTGTTGGAAGTTTTAAAATCACAATTTCAATTTCAGTACTTGTGATTGGTCTGTTCATATTCTTTGTTTCTTCCTGGCTCTCTTTTGGAAGGTTGTATCTTTCTAAGAATTTGTCTGTTTCTTCTAGGTTGTCCATTTTCTTGGACAAGTTGTTTGTAGTAGTCTCTTATGATCCTTTGTGTTTCTGTGGTGTCAGTTGTAACTTCTCCTTTTTCATTTCTAATTTTATTGATTTGAGACTGCTCCCTTTTTTTCTTCATGAGCCTGTTTAAACGTTTATCAATTTTGTTTATCTTTTCAAAGAAACAGTTTTTATTTTCATTGATATTTTCTATTGCTTTCTTCATCTCTATGTAATTTATTTCTGCTGTGATATTTATGATTTCTTTATTTCTGTTAAGGTGGGTTCTCTTTGTTCTTTTTTCTTTAGTTGGTTTAGGTGTAATAGTAGGTTGTTTATTTGAAATTTTTCACTCATTGTTTTCACACATTGTTTCCTGATTTAAGATTTTATTGCTATAAAATTCCTTCTTAAAACTGCTTCTGCTGCATCCCATAGGCTTTGGATCACAGTGTTGTCCTTGTCATTTGTATCAAGATTTTAAAAAATTTCATCTTTTATTTCTTTGGTGATTTGTTGTTTGTTTAGTAACATATTGTTTAGTCTCCACGTTTCTGTGTGGGTTTTTTTCACATTATTTTTTCTTGTAATCGCTTTGTAATCTCATGGCATTGTGGTTGGAAAAGATGCTTGATAGGAGTCAACTTTCTTAAATTTACTGAGGCTTTATTTCTGACCTAAGATGTGATCTATCCTGGAGAATGTTCCATCTATCTATCCTCGAAAAGTAAGTGTATTCTACTACTTTTGGACGGAATGTTCTATAAAAATTAATTTAGTCCATCTGATATAATGTGTCATTTAAGGCCTGCATTTCCTTATTGTTTTTCTTTCTGATTCATCTGTCCATTGGTGTTATGTGGGATGTTAAAGTCTCCCACTATTATTGTGTTACTGTCAATTTCCCCTATTATGGCTGTTAGCATTTGCCTTATATGTTGAGGTGCTCCTCTGTATATATTCACATATATATTTACAATTGTTATATCTTCTTCTTGGATTGGTCTCTTGAACATTATGCAGTCTCCTTCCTTGTCTCTTGTAAGACTTATTGTAAAGCCTATTTTATGTGATATGAGTGTTGCTACTCCGTCTTTGATTTCCTTTGAAATCCTTTGATTTCCATTTGCATGGAATAATTTTTCTATTTCCTCACTTTTAGTCTGTATGTGTCCCTAGATCTGAAGTGCACCTCTTGTAGGCATCACATATATGGGTCTTATTTTTGTATCCATTCATCCAGTCTATAAATTTTTGTTGGAGCAGTTAATCTATTTACATTTAAGAAAATAATCAATATGTAAGTTCTTACTGTGATTTTCTTAATTGTGTTGGATTTGTTTTTTTGTATGTCTGTTGTCTTCCCTTCCTCTTTTGTTCTCTTCCCTTGTGATTTGATGACTATCTTTAGTATTGTGTTTGAGTTGTTTTTTTCTTTTTTGTGTGTGCGTCTATTGTAGTTATTGGGTTTGCTGTTCCCATGATGTTTTGACATAGCAGCCTATATATATATACAAGGCTGTTTCAAGTTTTTGATTTTTTTCCACCTAGAGGAGTTCCTTTTCCATTTGTTGTAAAGCTTGTTTGTTGGTGATGAATTCTCTTAGCTTTTGCTCCTATGTAAAGGTTTTGATATTTCCATCAAATCTGAATGAAAGTCTTGTTTGCAGAGTATTCTTGTTTGTAGGTTTTTCCCATTCATTACTTGAAATATATTGTGCCACTTCCTTCTGGCCAACAGAGTTGCTGCTGAAAAATCAGGTGATAATCTTTTGAGGATTCCCTTGTGTGTTATTTGTTGTTTTCCATTTTTCCTTTCATTTTTTCTTTGTCTTTATTTTTGTCTTTTGATTAATGTGTGTCTTGATATGTTCCTCCTTGAGTTTATCCTATATGGGACTCTCTGTTCTTTCTGGACTTGAATGAGTGTTTCCTTTATCATGTTGAGGCATTTTTTGACTGTACTCTCTTCAAATATTTTCTCTGACCCTCTCTCTCTCTCCTCCCTCTGGGACCCCTATAATGTGAATGTTGTGCATTTAATATTGTCCCACAGGTCTCTGAGACTGTCTTCATTTCTTTTCGGTCTTTTTTGTTTATTCTGTTTTGTGGCAGTGATTTCCACCACTCTGCTTTCCAGCTCACTTATACTTTCTTCTTTTAGTTATTGTATTGTTTATCTCTGTTTGTTTGTTCTTTAAATCTTCTAGCTACTTGTTGAACTTATCTTGTATCTTCTAGATCTGTGCCTTCATTTTTCCCCAAGATTTTGGATCTTTAGTATTATTACTCTGAATTCTTTTTCAGGTAGATTGTCTATTTTCTCTTCAATCAGTTGTTCTTGTTGGTTTTTATGTTTTCCCTTCATTTGCAACGTATATGTCTATCATCTCATTTTATCTAAGTTTGTGTTTGCGGTCTCCATTCTGCAGGCTGCAGGATCATTGTTCCTCTTACTTCTGGTTTTCCCCCTCATGGGTGAGTTTTGTCCAAGTGCTTGTGCAGGTTTCTTGGTGACAGGGACAGGTCTCTCCCTCTGGTGGGTGGATCTGATTCTTGTTTTTCTGATGGGCATGGCCATGTCAAGTGGTCTGTTGAGAAGTGGCTGTGAGCTCAGTATGACTTTAGGCATCCTGTCTGCTTATGTGTTGGGTGTGTCCCTGTCTTGCTTACTGTTTGGTCTGAAGCATTTTGGTGCTGGTGCCTGCAGGGTCTTGGGTGGTGCCGGGTCTTTGTGCAGAAGTTGGGACTGCTGGGAGAGTCTATGCTGACTGACATACCCTTGGGCCTCTGCCAACAGTGTCGTTGCCTGTACAGTGAGCTACAGCCAACCCTCGCTTCTCCAGAAGACCCCCTCAAGACATGAAGGTAGGTCTAGCCCAGGTTCCCATGGAGGTACTTCTTTGTGCTTGGTCCCAGTGCATGTGAGAATTTGTTTGTGACTTCCTAGAGTGGAGTCTCTGTTTTCCCCGGGCTTGTGTATCTTCTGCACTCAAACTCTGCCAGTCTTCAAACCAAATGATCCAGTGGTTCTTCCTCTGATGCAAGACCCTCAGGCTGTCTTGGAGGGCAATTTTTATGTGAGAACATCCCTATGTAGCCTGCATGGGTTTAATTTTTTTGGTGTGAGGACTATTTTTAATATGGATGTCTGCCATCTCTTTCCTGAGTATGCTGGCCATTATGCCCCTGATAGGAGCTGTGACCGATGTACTGTGGTGCCCAGAACTTGCCCTGGATATTGAGTGGGGCCTCCCCTTTGCTCTGTCTTTGTCACTGCCCTGTCAGGGGCAAAGTCTGCTCCCTAGTTGTTAGAGTAGAGTCCCCCAGATCTATTTCTAAGCTGTGTTTCTGATCTGCAGTGTGAGGTAGGTGATATTGGAGCCCTTCCACTAGGAGAGAAGCCACTGAGTATTCCTCCCCTGGAGCTGTTCACCTGTGAGTGTGCTCTGTTATGTTACTTTTCACTCATTGCACATGTTCTCAAATTACGCTGTTGTTGGTACTGCTCTTGTCCCCACCTTAACAATGGGTATGCCAGCAATTGGTCCTGGTGTCTCTGAGTCATTGTTTTTACCAGGCCATCAGTGCAGGCCCACTGAGGTTAGATCCCATGACTGCAGTAATCGTGCACCTGGACACACTGTGGGAACTGTGGAGGCAGCTCAGACTCTGGCCTGGCCCAATCCTCACACATACATGCCCACAAAGCCCACAGCTCTTAAAACTAGACATGTCTCAGCTGCAGTAGTACTCATCCATCCAGATGTTCCCTGGGTGCTGCGTGTACAAAATCAGCAGTGGGGTGTGTAACTCCATGGCTTACACAGCTGTGGGGAGAAATTTCAGCTCTTCTTCCTTAGTTGCACAACACCTGGGCCTCACTTGTGCTTTCAGCCCCACCTCTGCATGTGGGCCACTTACTGGTGCCTGCTCTTGAGGTTGTCCCAGAGCACAGGGGTCCGTCCAGGTGGGAGATGTTGAGGTGGTCACTGTGTATGATCCCATTCATTGGCAGGGGCCAAAGTGTGGGGAAAGGGGCTGCAGTGGTGACCCCACCCTTCACATGCCACTCAGTGATGGCTCTTCATTTCCTGGGATTCTTCCACAAACATTCCCAGTGTGGAGCTCCTCACTCTTCTTCCTTCAGGATGTCTCTTTGCTGCCAAGAGCAGTCCTCTCACAGGGTCTGTTCTCCAATTCCCATGTTCCAGCACCCAGACCCCGGCCATACCAGCAGACACATGTCTCAGGATGGGGCATGAAGGACTGTGTCATAGACCATCTGCGTAGGTCTCACTGCGTCTTTCTTGTCACAGAATCTCACTCTCCTCAAGCCCCTAAAGTTCTGCTTCTGTCCCAACAGATATCCCCACCAGTGAGGGGGATTCCCCAGGTGTGGAAACCACTCTTTTCCTTCAGCTCCTCCCCAGGGGTTCAAGCCCCATCCTGGTTCCTCTTTCCTTTTTTTTTTTTTTTTTTGTCCTACCTGATTATAAAGGGATCTTTCTTGTCTCCAATCCTTTTAGGTGTCCACGGTCCTCTGCTAGTGTTCATCAGGAGCTCTGTGAGAATTGTTCCATTTATAGATGTATTTTTAAAAACATTTATGGAGTATAATTGCTTTATAATGGTGTGTTTTTTTCTGTTGTATAACAATGTGAATCAGCTATACATATATATATATATATATATATATATATATATATATATATATATATATATATATATATATATATATATATATATATATATATATATCCCCATATCTCCTAGATGTATTTTTTAAAATTTTTGTTGTAGTATAGTTGTTTTAAAATGTTATGTTAGTTTCTGCTATGGAACAAAGTGAATCCATTACACATATACATATGTCTCCTTTTTTAAAAGTTATTTTATTTTATTTATTTATTGTTTTGGCTGCATTGGGTTTTGTTGCTGTGCTCAGGCTTTCTCTAGTTGTGATGAGCATGGGTTACTCTTCATTGCAGTGCACGGGCTTCTCATTGCGGTGGCTTCTCTTGTTGCAGAGCGTGGGCTCTTGGTGAGTGGGCTTCAGTAGTTGTGGTACATGGGCTCAGTAGTTTTGTTTTTTGAGCTCTAAATCACAGGCTCAGTAGTTGTGGTGTATGGGCTTCATTGCTTCATGGCATGTGGGATCTTCCCAGACCAGGGCTCGAACCTCTACCCCCTGCGTTGGCAGGAGGATTCTCAACCTCTGCACCACCAGAGAAGCCCTTCCCTCTTTTGCTGGATTTCTTTCCCATGTAGGTCACCACAAAGCATTGAGTAGAGTTCCCATTGCTATACAGTAGGTTCTCATTAGTTATCTATTTGATACATAGTAGTGAATATATGTCAATCCCAATCTTCCAATTCATCTCACCACTCCTTCCCCCTTTGGTAGCTATAAATCTGCTCTCTACATCTGAGCTCTATTTCTGCTTTGCAAAAAAATTCTTCTGTAACACTTTTTTAGGGTCTTTCCCCTAGATTCCGTATATAAGGGATATTATACCATATTTGCTTTAAATATATTTTTCTAGATTCCATATCTAATAGATATTATATGATATATGTTTTTCTCTTTCTGACATACTTCACTCTTTATGAGTGAAGTACAAAGGATCCATTTCATTCCTTTTTATGGCCGAGTAATATTCCATTGTATATATGTACCATATCTTGCTTATACATTCCTCTGTTGCTGGACATTTAGGTTGCTTCCATGACCTAGCTATTGTAAATAGTGCTACAATGAACATTTGTGTGCATGTGTCTTTTTGAATTATGGTTTTCTCAGGGTATATGCCCAGTAGTGGGAATGCTGGGTCATACGATAATTCTATTTTTAGTTTTTTAAGGAACGTACGTACTGTTCTCCATAGTGGCTGTATCAATTTACATTCCCACCAACTGTGCAAGAGGGTTCCCTTTTCTCCACACCCTCTCCAGCATTTATTGCTTGTAGATTTTTTGATGATGGCCATTCTGACTGGTGTGAGATACCTCATTGTAGTTTTGATACGCATTTCTCTAATAATTAGTAATGTTAATCATCTTTTCACGTGCTTCCTGGCCATCTGTATGTCTTCTTTGGAGAAATGTTTATTTGGGTCTTCCACCCATTTTCTAAATCGGTCGTTTGCTTTTTTTAATATTGATTTGCATGAGCTGTTTGTAAATTAGGGAGATTAATCCTTTGTCAGTTGCTTCGTTTGCAAGTATTTTCTCCCATTTTGAGGGTTGTCTTTCATCTCGTTTATTGTTTCCTTTGCTGTGCAAAAGCTTTTAAGTTTCATTAGGTTCCATTTGTTTATTTTTGTTTTTATTTCCATTTCTCTAAGGAGGTGGGTTAAAAGGGATCTTGCTGTGATTTATGTCATAGAGTGTTCTTCTTATGTTTTCCTCTAAGAGTTTCATAGTGTCCAGTCTTACATTTAGGTCTTTAACCCATTTTGAGTTTATTTGTGTGTATGGTGTTAGGGAGTGTTCTAATTTCATTCTTTTACATGTAGGTGTCCAGTTTTCCCAGAACCACATATTGAAGAGACTGTCTTTTCTCCATTGTATATTCTTACCTCATTTCTCATAGATTAGTTGACCATAGGTGTGTGAGTTTACTTTCATGCTTTTTATCCAGTTCCATTGATCTCCATTTCTGTTTTTGTGCCAGTACCGTACTGTCTTGATTACTGTAGCTTTGTAGTATAGTGTGAAGTCAGGAAGCCTAATTCCTCCAGCTCTGCTTTTCTTTCTCAAGATTCCTCTGGATATTCAGGGTCTTTTGTGTATCAATATAAAATTTTAGACTTTTTATTCTAGTTCTGTATAAAATGTCATTGGTAATTTTCCTTTCCTTAGGGATTGAATTGAATCTGTAGACTGCTTTGGGTAGTATAGTCATTTTCACAATATTAATTCTTCTAATCCAAGAACATGGTATATCTCTCCATCTGTGCCTTCTTTGATTTTTTTCATCAGTGTCATAGTTTTCTGAATACAGGTCTTTTACCTCCTTTGGTAGCTTTATTCCTAGTTATTTTATTCCTTTTGTTGCAGTGGTGAGTGGGATTGTTTCCTCTATTTCCCTGTGTAGTTTTCATTGTTAGTGTATAGGAATGCAAGGGATCTCTATGCAGTAGCTTTTTATCCAGCAACTTTACCAGATTCATTGACTAGCTGTAATAGTTTTCTGGGGCATTTTTATGACTTTCTATGTGTAGTATCATGTCATATCACTTAAAACATTGACAGTTTTAATTCTTTTCTAATTTGGATTCTTTTACTTGTTTTTCTTCTCTGATTGCTGTGGCTAGGACTTCCAAAATATGTTGAATAATAGTGGAAAGAGTGCATATCCTATCTTGTTCCTTATTTTACAGACAATGTTTTCAGTTTTTCACCATTGAGAATGATATTTGCTGTGAGTTTGTCATATATGGCCTTTATTACGTTGAGGTAAGTTCCCTCTATGCCCACTCTCTGGAGAGTTTTTATCATAAATGGGTGTTCAATTTTGTCAAAAGCTTTTGCTGCTTCTATTGAAATGATCATGTAGCTTTTATTCTTCACTTTGTTAATGTAGTGTATCACATTGTTTGATTTGTGTATTCTGAAGAATCCTTGCACCCTGGGATAAATTCCGCTTGACCATTGTGTGTGATCCTTTTCATGTGTTGTTGGATTCTGTTTGCTGCTATTTGGCTGATAAATTTTGTGTCTAAGTTCATCAGTGATATAAGACTTTAATTTTCTTTTTTGTAATATCATTGTCTGGTTCGTATAAAGGTGATGGTGGCCTCATAGAATGAGCTTGGGAATGTTCTTCCTCTGCATATTTTTGGAAGAGTTTGAGAATGATGGGTGTCAGCTCTTCTCTAAATGTTTGATAGAATTCGCCTGTGTAGCAATCTGGTCCTGGACTTTTGTTTTCTGGAAAAATTTTAATCACAGTTTCAATTTCATTACATGTGATTGGTCTGTTTATATTTTATATTTCTTCTTTGTTCAGTCTTGGAAGGTTCTACCTTTCTAAGAATTTGTCCATTTCTTCCAGGTTTTCCATTTTACTGGCATGTAGTTGCTTGTAGTAGTCTCTTATGATCCTTTGTATTTCTTCAGTGTCCTTTGTAATTTTTCCTTTTTCCTTTTTAATTTTACTGATTTGAGTCCTCTCCCTATGTCTCTTGATGAGTCTGGCTACAGTTTTATCAATTTTGTTTATCTTCTCAAACAACAAGGTTTTACCTTTATTTATTTTTGCTGTTGTTTTCTTTGTTTCTATTTCACTTATTTTTCCTCTGATCTTTATGGTTTCTTTTATTCTGCTAACTTTAGGGGTTTTTTGTTCTTCTTTCTCTAGTTCCTTTAGGTGTAAGGTTAGATTGTTTATTTGAGATTTTTCTTGTTTCTTGAGGTAGGGTTTTTATTGCTATAAATTTCTTTCTTAGAACTGCCTTTGCTGCATTCCATATATTTTGGGTAGTCATGTTTTCATTGTCGTTGGTCTCGAGGTATTTTTTTTCATTTCCTCTCTGATGTCTTCAGTGATTGCTTGGTTTTACAGTAGCATAGTGCTTAGCTTCCATGTGTTTGTGTTTTTTACAGTTTTTTCCAGTCATTTATTTCTAATCTCTGCGTGTTGTGGTCAGAAAAGATGCTTGATATGATTTCAATTTTTTTTTAATTTACTAAGGCTTTTTTTGTGACTCATGATATGATCTACCCCAGAGAATGTTCTGTGTCCACTTGGCAAGAAAATATATGTTGCTGCTTTCAGAAGGAATATCCTATAAATATCAATTAAGTCTCTCTGGTCTATTGTATCATTTAAAGCTTGTGTTTCCTTATTAATTTTCCATCTAATGGATCTGTCCATTGGTGCAAAGGAGGTGTAAATATCGCCCACTATTATTCTGTTACTGTTGATTTCCCCATTTATGACTGTTAGCATTTGCCTTATATATTGAGGTGCTCCTATGTTGGATACGTATATATTTATAATTGTTATAACTTCTTCTTGGATTGATCTCTTGATCATTATGTAGTGTCCTTCTTTGTGTCTTATAACAGTCTTTATTTTAAAGTCTATTTTGTATGATTGAGTATTGCTACTCCAACTTTCTTTTGATTTCAATTTTCATGGAATATCTTTTTCTATCCCCTCACTTTCAGTCTGTATGTGATCCTACGTTTGAAGTGGGTCTCTTGTAGAAAACATGTATCAAGCCTTGTTTAGGTATCCATTCAGCCAGTCGATGTCTTTGGGTTGGAGCATTTAATACATCCACATTTAAGGTAATTATCAATAGGTATGTTCCTATTACCATTTTCTTAATTGTTTTGGGTTTGTTTTTGTGGTTCTTTTTCTTCTCTTGTGTTTCCTGACTAAAGAAGTTCCTATATCATTTGTTGTAAAGCTTCTTTGATGATGCTGAATTCTCTTAACATTTGCTTTCTGTAAATCATTTGATTTCTCCATTGAATCTGAGTGATATCCTTGCTTGGTAGAGTAATCTTCCTTTTAGTTTTTCCCTTTCATCACTTGGAATATGTCATGTCACTCCCTTCTGGCCTGCAGTTTCTGTTGATGAAACAGCTGATTCCTTTTTATGTTATTTGTTGCTTTTCCCTTGCTGCTTTTAATAATTTTTCTTTGTATTTAATTGTTTTTATTGTGACCAATATATGTCTCTGCATATTTCTCCTTGGGTTTATCCTCTATGGGACTCTCTGTGCTTCTTGGCATTGATTGACTATTTCCTTTCACATGTGAGGGAAGTTTCCAAATGTAACCTCTTCAAATATTTTCTAAGTCTCTTTCTTTTTCTCTTCTTCTTCTGGTACCCTTATAATTTGAATGTTGTTGCATTAATACTGCCCCAAAATTCTCTAAGGTTGTCCTCAATTCTTTTCATTCTCTTTTCTTTATTCTGTGCCATGGCAGTTATTTCCACCATTCTATCATGCAGCTCACTTATCTATTCTTCTGTCTCAGTTTTTCTGGTATTGATTCATTCTAGAGTATTTTTAAGTTCAGTTATTGTGTTGTTCATCACTATTTGTTCTTTAATTCTTCTGTGTCCTTGTTAAATATTTCTTGTATTTTCTCCATTCTATTACCTAGATTTTGGATCATCTTTGCTATTAGTACTCTGAATCCCTTTTCAGGTAGATTTCCTTTTTCCTCTTCATTTATTTGGTCTTTTGGGTTTTTACCTTGTTCCTTCAACTGCAACATATTTCTCTGTCTTCTCCTTTTGTTTAACTTACTGTGTTTGGGGTCTCCTTTCCACAGGCTGCAGGGTGGTAGATCCTCTTGCTTCTGGTGTCTTCTCCCAGTGGGTGTGGTTGGTCCAGTGGCTTGTGTAGGCTTCCTGGTGGGGGAGGGGACTGGTGCCTGCATTCTGGTGGGTGGAGCTGGACCTCGTCCATCTAATGGGCAGGGCCATGACAGGTGGTGTGTTTTAGGGTGTCTATGATCCTAGTATTACTTTAAGCACCCTGTCTGCTAATGGGTGGACTTGTGTTCCTATCTTACTATTTCTTTGCTGTGAGGTGTCTGTCACTGGAGTTGCTGGCCATTGGGTGGGGCAGGTCTTGGTATTGAGGTGGAGACCTCTGGGAGAGTTCTCACCTATTAATATTTTCTGTGGCTGAGAGTCCTCTGGAAGTGCAGCATCCTGAACTCAGCTCTGCCACATCAGAGTCTCAGGCTTAACCTATATTCAGAGATCCAATACCCTGCAAGCTGCACAGCAGAAAACAAAATAAATAAATAAAAACAAAGAAGTGAACAGACAAGCAAAATTCCAAAACAAATGGTAACAGCAAAATTAAACAGACAAAAATGCACCAAGAAACACGCAAACAAAACATGGGGGAAAAAAAAGATAAAAACGAAGAGTGCAACCAAGAAAATAAATGAACCCAAGAATGAAAACAACAATAGCAAATAAAATAACAAACAACAACAACAAAACGCTCAGAAGCAGAAAGCAAACTAAAAAAAGACAAAGAAAGCATAGAAAAAAGACAGAAAGACAATGAAAAGAAGATGTAAACCAAAAAAAAAGAAAGAAAAGAAAGACAAAAATTACAAAACAACAAAAAAAGTAAAAATAGAAAAGTATAAAATGCTCCTAAAAAAGATAAAAACGAAACAAAACAAAGAATATAACAGTAACAATAAAAAATACAATATAGTGAAAAAGTAAGTTAAAACATAATATATAAAATAAAAATATATTTAAAAATATAACATAAAAAAGAAATTAAAAATAAAAAATTAAAATTAAAAGAATAATTTTTTTAAAGGACAACAACAGAATAAAAGAAACAAAAAATAATAGTATTAATAATAATATTTTCCTGGGTCCTCAGCTGTCAGTGTCCTTGCACCCACAGTGAGCCACAGCCAATCCTTGCCCCATGAAGTCCTCTAATACCTCTATGTATGTCTCTGGACCTGCTGTGGGCACTGTGGGGTCAGCTCAGGCTCTGACCTGGCCAAACTCCCACTTTGACCCTCAAAGTCCACAGTTTTCAAAGCTAGACCAGCCTCAGTTGTGGGAGCAATTTTTGTCTATTCAGATATTCCACAGATGCAGGGTTTTCCAAGCCAATTGTGGGGATTTAAACCACAGTTCCTGCACTGCATGCAGAGATTTCTATTCCTCTTCTTTTGTCGCACCAACCCCTGTGGCTCAGCTTTGGTTTTAGCTCCACCTCTGTGTATGGGTCACCTTCAGATGTCTGTTACCTGCTCACCCAAGAGGGGGCAAAAGCAGCAGCTGATTAGGGCACACTTACTCACTCAGGCCAGAAAGAGGGATAGATGTGGACAATTGTGATGTGCAGGGAGTTCCTTCAGTAGCAGAGACCAGCAGGAACACAGTCTGGGGCATGCTGTGCACTCTCCTGGGGAAGTTGGCCCCAGATCATGGGACCCCTCAGCAGTGGTGGGCTGCACATCATCCTGGGAAGGTGTGGGCAGCGACCTGCATTGTTCACAGAACTCTTAGAGGCAGTGGTGGCAGCAGTAGCAGTCCGTGCCAACCTCTGGGGTCCAAGATAGCAGCCATGTCTCATGCCCACACCTGGAGTTCATCTGGTGGCACCCTGCCTCCTGTGAGCACATGGAGAAAGAAGGTCCTATGGTGGTCCTACCTCTTTTCTTGTATCCCCCCAACAATGGTCTATTGCCTCTCTGGTGGGCCCAGGCTTCCTCCTGGACTCCCTCAACTTGATGCACTAGCCCCTTCAGGCTGTCTTCATGCAGCCAACGCCAGTCATCTCTCTGGGGTCTGAACTCTGAAGCCTCAGTCTCAACACCCAGCCCACACCACACCAGTGGTCGAGTAGACAAGCATCTCAGGCTGGAAAGTGCAAGTCAACACTGACCCCTGTGTGGGACTCTCTCTGCTTTGCCCCCCACATTCCTGTTGCTGCGCTCTCCTTTGAGACTCTGAAGCCCCCCACACCCCTGCCAGTGAGGGAGCTCCCTAGTGTGTGGAAACTTCCTCCTTCACAGCTCCCTCCCAGAGGTGCAGGTCCCATCCCAACTCCTTTGTCTTTTTTTTTCTTTTGTTTTTTGCCCTACCCAGTTAGAAGGAGATTTTCTTGCCTTTTTGGAAGTCTGAGATCTTCTGCCAGTGTTCAGTAGATGTTCTGTGGGAGTCATTCCATATGTAAATGTATTTTTGATGTATCTGTGGGGAGAATATGAGCTCCATATCTTAATCCTTCACCGTCTTGGAGCTTTTTCCGTTTTGTAAATGTATTCTTGATTTATTTGTGGGAATAGGTAAACTCCACATTCTCCTACTCAGTCACCTTGACTCCTCTCCCTAAGTGGTTATTTTTAAACGTGCCTTGGGAAAAGCAAAACAGGAACGTATGCCAAGAACCCTCAGCCTAGGTCCTTAGGTAAAATGTCTATAGTATGGGTGGGAACAGGATTGTCCTACTGTAAAATACCTAGGCATCAATTCAGAATAGGCAGTTTCTCATCACTATGACACATGGATAAAGGTGAAAGATATACAATTAACTTAGAAAACTTTAACTCTATATGGAATAAAATGTTAACTTTAACTATAATAAAATAGCTAAAGAAAAAATAAGTAAAAATACTATCACGACTATAAATTAATAAATTCACAACATAAAAAGAGACAACTTGTGACATAAAATATTTAAAAAGAGGAATTCAAAGGTGGAATATTTTTAGGGGATTGGAGGTAAGTTGCCAGTAGCCTTAAATGAACTGTTTTAGCTACAGAGGTTTTATGTAAACTCTATGATAACTAAAAAGAGAAAACCTAGAGCAGACCCACAAAGACAAGGAAATGAGAAGCAGAGTATATCATTATGGAAAATAATCAATTTACAAAGGTGGGCAGAAATCAATGGGAAAAGAAACAATGAAAATATAAAACAACAAGAAAGTCGTTAGTAAGTCAGCATGAGTAAGTCCTTATATAGCAATAATTACTCTGAATGTAAATGCATAAAATTCACCAATCAAAACACATGGAGTGGCTGGATGGATTACAAAATAACACACACACACAACCAAGACTCAAATAAATGCTGCCTACAAGACACAAAATTGAGCCTTATAAATGTTCATAGACTCAAAATCAAGAGAAGGAAAACCATATTCCATGTACATGGAAATGAAAAGAAAGTGAAAATAGCTATGCTTATATCAGACAAAATAGACTTTAAGTCAAACACAGTAAGAAGAGACTAGGAAGACTATTATTAAAAGAGAAAATTTCATAAAAATGTATAACAGTTGAACATACACATACTCCCATTATTGGAGCACCTCAAAATATTACAAAAATACTAAGAAATGAAACGTACTATGATAATAGTAAGGGATTTTATATCCACTTTCAACAATAGAGAGATCATCCAGGCAGAATCAAATAGGAGATAATGGACTTCAACCAAACATTAAACCTAGTGACCTAAGAGATCCCTAAAGAACATTCCATCTAAGAGAGCAGATAACATAAAACAGGGAGTGTAAAGCTCACTGGTAATGGTAAAAATATTGTCAGATTCTCTGCTATGATCATTGTAGGGCATAATTCATTTACAATTCTAGTTTAAATGTTAAAATACAAACGTATTAGAAATAACCACAAGTCAAATAATGTTATTGGATAAACAATATTAAAAAGTAAATTGTAATACCACTAACCTAAAATATAGGGAAGATGAGAAGTAAAATAATACAGTATAAAAATGCTATTAAAGTTAACTGGTTTAAGATAATTGTAGTGCTTAATTTACTTACAATTCTAGTTTAAATATTAAAATAAAAACATATTAAAAATAAGTCAAAGTAAAATATGTTATTCGATAAACAATATAAAAATGTATACTGTAATATCACTAACCTAAATGTGTGGAAGAGGAGATGTATAATAATACAGTATAGAAATGCTATTAAAGTTAACTAGTTTAATTGTAGTGCTTAATTCACTTACAATTCTAGTTTAAATATTAAAATAAACACATATTAAAAATAAGTCTAAGTAAAATATGTTATTGGATAAACAATATAAAAATGTAAACTGTAATATCACTGACCTAAATGTGTGGAAGAGGAGATGTAAAATGATACAGTATAGAAATGTTATTGAAGTTAATTAGTTTAAGAAAGAGTGTTATATTTTAAGATATTTTATGTAAACCTCATAATAACTGCAAAAGTAAAATCTGTAGTGGGTACTCAAAAGAAGATGATAAAGATGTAAAAGAACATGATGCAAAAAGTCAGCAAATAACAAAAGATAGCAGCATCATAAGGAGCAAGGAGTAATAAATTTACAAAAGAGAAAACCATTAACAAAATAGTGTTACTCTACCAGTGATCACTTTAAACAATCCAATCAAAGACATATAATTGATGAAATTAAAAAAACTTTATCCAGTAATGTGCTGCCTACAGGTGACTCACTTTAGCTTTAAAGACATTCATGGACTGAGAATGAATGGAAACGAAGAGATATTTCAAGCAAACTATAGCTAAAGACTGGGGAAACAGGAGGAACCCTTATTATATCAGACAATACAGACTTTCAACTAAAAATGGAAAAAAGAAAGAAGTTTATTATATAAGGATAAACATATCAATCCATCAAGAAAATGTAACAGTTGTAAACATGTAAGCATCCTACATTGGAAAACTTAAATATATAAAGCAAATAATCACAGAACAAATGATAAAATAAACAGCAATATAGTGATAAATGGGGACATAAGTACCCCACTGTCAACAATGAATGGATTATCCAGAAAGAGTTCAATAAGTTAACACTGCACTTGGATAAAAACTATAGGTCAAGGGGACCCAACAGACATATTCAAAGCTACATCTACTTGATGACTTCAGAACACACAATCTTCTCAAGCAAACACAGAACATTTTTAGAATACACTATATAACAATGTTATCCCCCAAAACGAGTCTAGCTTGTTAAGATCTTTATTATTTTATTTCTTCTGCTGCTTTGGTATTTGTTTTTACTTCATTTTATAAAATCTTTAGATGAAAAGTTAAGTGTTTTACTTGCAATGTTCCTTACTTCTTGAGGTAAGCATCTATTGCTATAAAATTCCATATTAGAATGAATTTTACTGTATACCATAGATTTTTGAAAGCTGTGTTCCCATTTTTACTCATCTTAAAATATTTTTGATTGTCTATTTGTTTTGTTGACCCACTGGGGTTTATTGCATGGTTTTTATTTTCCACATATTTGTATTTTTGTAGGTTTCTTTTCCTTATAGTTGAATCTTAGTCACATAGAACTGTGGTGAGATAAGATGCTTGATATAATTTCAATCTCATTACATTTATTGAGACTTTTTCTGTGGTCTAGTATATAATTTACCTCAAAGAATGTTCCATGTTCTGCTGCTTTAAATGGAATGTTTCATATGTATATTTATTAATTTCATCTAATCCAATGTGTCTCTTAAGGTGGGTGTTTTTTATTGATTTTCTATCTGGATGATCTAGCCATTGATGTTAGTGGAGTGTTAAATTCCCAACTATTAAAATTCTCAACTGTTATTGTGTCACTGTTAATTTCTCCCTCAATTCGGTTAATATTTGTCTTACACATAGGCGTTTCTATGTTGAGTGCACATATATTTATAATTTTTATATCTTCTTGTTGAATTGATCACTTTATCATTATTCAATGGCTATTTTTGTCTCTTGTTATTGTCTTTGTTATAAACTGTATTTTGTGTAATATAAGTATTCCTAATCCAGCCCTCTTTTTATTTTTATTTGCATGGATCACTTTTTATACTCCCACTTTCAGTCTGCATGTGTCTTTAGATCTGAAATGAGTCTCTTCCAAGCAGCATATGTGTGGGTCTTGTTTTTATCCATTTAGTTGCTCTATGACTTTTCACTGGAGGATTTAGTTTACTTGTATTTATAACAGTCATTGATAGATGTGTGTTATAGCAATTTTGCTGATTGTTTTCATAGTTTTTTGTTTGTTTGTTTGTTTTGTTTCATTCTTCTTTTTCTCTCTTCTCTTCTGAATTGATGACTGTCATATTTATGTTTGGACTTTTTCCCTTACTTATGTGTATCTTTTATAGAATTCTGGTTACTATGAGGTTTATATATACTGTATCTCTATCTATGTATCTATCTACCTATGTATGTATGTATGTATGTATGTATGTATCTATCTATCTATCTATCTATCTATCTATCTATCTGTCTATCTATCTATCTATCTATCTATCTATGTATCATCTATTTACCTATCACCTATAATCTATCATCAATTTTTATATATTATTATTTTAAGCTGATGATCTCTTGCATTGGAATGCATTTTAACAGCCCTAAATTCTTACTCCTCAATCACATTTAATGTTTTTGCTATCATAGTTTACATCTTTTTGCTTTGTGTATCTATTAATTGATTCTTGTGAACATAGATAATTTTACTGCTTTTACTTGTATTCTTCCTATGCACTGTGACATTGTGGCTCTACTAACTTTACTGTATATTTGCCTTTACAAATGAAAATTTTCCTTTTATATTTCTAGTTATATTTTTCTTTTTGCACTGAGAAGTCCCTTTAACTATTTCTTGTAAAGCTTTTTCATTGGTGCTGATCTCTTTAAGTTTTTGCCTGTCTGTAAAACTCTTTCTCTCTCCTTAGAATCACCTTGCCAAGCATATAGAGTCTTCCTGATTTTAGGTTTTTCCTTTCACCATTTTAAATATATTCTTCCTTCTGACCTTCAAATATTCTACTGAAACGTCAGTCAATTGTCTTATAGGAGTTCCCTTTTACACAATTAGTTGATTTTTCCCTTGCTGCTTTTAATACTCTCCCTTTACCTTTAATCCTTTTTTCCATTTTAATTACAATATATCTTGGTGTGGACCTCTTTGTGTTGATCTTGTTGGGGATTCTCTGAGCTTCCTGGGCTTAAATGTCTGTTTTCTTTCCCGTGTTAGGGTATTTTTCACCTATTATCACTTCAAATGTGTTCTCTACCTCTTTATCTCTTGTCTTTCTGCAACCCCCATAATGTAAATATTATTATGCTTGATGTTGTCTCAGAGGTCTCTTGCACTGTCCTCATTTATTTTTTCCTTTTTCTGTTCAGCTTAATTGATTTCCACTACTTTGTCTTCCAGCTGGCGATATGTACCTCTGTATCATCTAATCTACTGTTGATTCCTGTGAGTGTATATTTTATTTCAGTTAGCATACAATTCAACTCTTTTCATTTTTATTTATATTTTCAATTCTTTGTTAAACTTCTTAATGTATTTACCTATTTTTCTCCAGAGTTTGTTGAGCATCTTTATGATCATTACCTTGAACCCTTTATTGGTTTAATTGTATATCTCCATTTTTCTTAGGTATTCTGGGGTTTTATCTTGTTCCTTCTTTTGTAACAAATTTTTGTATCACACAGTTTTGCCTAATTTCTGTGTTTATTTTTATTTATTTGGTAGGTCAATTAAGTTTCCTGATCTTGGAGAAGTGTCCTTATGTATGAGATAGCCTATGTAGGGTAACAACAGACTCCTGTCTGGTTACAAAATCTATATGACCCCTGGGTGTTCAGTATGTAGGCTGAGTAGACCCTTCTCTTGTGGTGGGACTTACTAGAGTGGGCATACTAGAAGGTAGGGTTGGTCCTCAGCCATTTTGGCTGCCAGAACTTGTCTCATGCAGAGGCTTCCAGCCACTGGCTGGCAAGGCCATTAATAGGGAAACTTGGCTGCACAGCCTGGGGTATCCCGGTGCTGGTGTTAGTTGACTGTTGGGTGGAGATGTGTCACAGAGCATCTGACTCAAGGTGTCTTGGGGCAGCTGGTATAAGTTCTGGGTAGTTCCAGTGCTGGTGCCATCCTGCTAGAGGGTGATGTCAAGGTCTTGAGTGTCCCAGGGCTTTTGACTGCTTACTGGTGGGCAAGGCTGTATCTCAGCATGGCTGACTGTGGATCATGCTAGGTCAGTTCCAAAATTTGTGTTGGGTCCTTTTATAGTTTCAATTGCTTTGGTAATGTATTTCTTCTGTGTGTTAATTTTTTCCCCCAAGCTCACTAAACTGCCTTTTTGAATTTTTGGCAGCTCTTTGAGTTTCTTCATAACAGCTATTTTGAAATCTCTATCAGTTAGATAGCAAAATTCCATGATCTTAAGTTTGGCTTCTGGAGTTCTGTTATTTCCAATTTTTGATACCATGATAGTGTAGTTCTTCAATCTTGCTTGATGAGTTGTTCTTCTGCTGGCACGCTTGAAGTAGCCAACACATTTCTTCTTTAGGTAAAAGTTTTTTACTTGATTTTAATATTTCAACAGAGTATTTAGAGGTCTTTCTTTTTCAGTAGATTGCACTATAGCACCAGTTTTTTACTTTCTCTTACCTAAAGTGTCTCAGGATCTATGAGAGTCAGCACTTTCCACCATCTGCAACTTCCACTCTCCTTGCCACTGCTTGTTCCTTCAAGGTAGCTGACAGCTTCTGCCAGTGTCATTGCTTTTGCTTGCTTCACTACTTGTGAGAATATAATTGTGAATGTCTCTGCCATATCTGTGTCACCTGAGTCATGGGCTTTACCACCATGTGGGAAGGTTGAAGGTGAGGTGCGAGCAGGTGGCCTGATTATCTTTGTCATTTCCATGGTTATAGGGTTCTCGTGTGCATCACTGTGACATTGCAGGTGAGAGAGACAAGTTTTTCTGGCACCTCCGCACTTGGGGGACAGTGTTGTTGGCCCTGCTGCCACTGCTGTTGAGTTCCCTGTGGCTATGCATGGGTTCTCTTGTGTCCAGGAGACTGAACTTTTGTGTGAAAATTCCAATGTTTCTACCAGGCTTTCTGGGACTAAGTGCTCAGATACAATGGCTTGTGTGCCACTATTGCAGTCACTCCCTTTACCACTTCCTTGAAGTTACCCATGGGTTACAACGAACCAAACTTTAGATTTACAGATATGTGTAATTCTAGGGCATCATGATGCTTTTGACAGAGGTAAGGTTATGTAGGGTTATAGATGTTTACTAATTGTACATTAAAAGTCACCATAGCCACCATCAGGCTGACATCATTTCTGACATTGGTCTTGACAATGATTATTTTATATGACACATAGAACACATAAAAAAAAATAAGTGGAACTACATCAAACCAAAAAATTTTGTTTGCATAGCAAAAAATGAAAAACCATAAAAGGAAACAAACAAACAATGAATAAACAAATCTATGCACAAATTGGCAACTTACAAAATGGGAGTAAAGTTTTGCATATTACATATCTGATAATTGGTTAGCACTCTAAATATATATAGAATTCATTAAACTATAAATGAAAAAATAACAAACAACACACTTATAATGTGTGAAAGACCTGAACAAACACTCTAAAAGAGCTTTTAAATTGTCAACAGCTACATAATAAAGTGTACAACATCACTAATTATCAAAAAAAATGAATCATGACACATCTGGTAGAATGTCTATAATCAAAAAGACAATGTGAGATATTGATGAGCATGAAGAGGAAAGGGAAGCATTGTGCACTGTAGTTGGCAATGTAAATTGGTACAAAACCTATGGAAAACCTATAAAGTAGCTCAAAATATTAAAAATAAAACTATCATTTGCTCCAGCAATTCTACAATATATCTGAAAAAAGAGAAATTACTATACAAATAATAGTAATTACTATTTCTATTATATAAGTAAACTATAGTAATGGTTATAGAAATATCTGCACTCTCATTATTTGGCAGTATTATTTGCAGTAATCAAGATATGAAAACAATTTAAGTGTCCATTGATGAAAAATTGGTAAAGAAGGTGTGGTGTCTGTATATAGATGTGTACCATCCACCACAAATAAAAAATATATCTTGATATTTGTTACAACACATAAAAATTAAGGGCATTGTGTTAAGTTAAGAAAGTCACAGAAAGACAAACATCATATTATTTATACGTGGAACATAAAAACAAAATTAAATTCACACAAAAATATCAGACTTATGCTTTCCACAGGCAGACATTGGGGATGGGTGAATTGGATGAAGGTGTTCAAAAAGTACAAAATACAAGGGATTTAATGTAGATTTTGATGATTCTATTTAACACTGTTTGGTGGGCAATTTGAAAGTTGCTAGGAGAGTAGATCTTACAGTTCTCATAAAAATTAAATCATAACTATTCAAGGCAATGGATGCTAATTAAACATTAACATTAAACTTATTGTGATGTCATTTCACAATATATGTGTGCCATGTCATTATGCAGTACACCGTCAACTTATATAGAGCTGCATGATAATAGCAAAAATTAAAAATAATAAATAAAGTAATAGAAAATTGGAGCAGACCAATAATGAACAATGAGAATAACTTGATTTTAAAAACCTCCCAAGGGGGCTTCCTTGGTGGTGCAGTGGTTGAGAATCTGCCTGCCAATGCAGGAGACATAGGTTTGAACCCTGGCCCGGGAAGATCCCACATGCCACGGATCAACTAAGCCCATGCACCACAACTACTGAGTCTGAGCTCTAGAGCTCACGTGCCACAACTACTGAAGCCCACACGCCTAGAACCTGTGCTCCGCCACAAGAGAAACCACAGCAATGAGAAGCCTGTGCACTGCAACAAAGAGTAACCCCCGCTCACCACAACCAGAGAAAGCCCGCGCTCAGCAACAAAGACACAACACAGTCAAAAATAAACAAATAGACACATTTATAAAAAGAAAAAAAAAACTCCCAAATTAGAAAAATGCAGTGTGAAAATTTCACCATGAAATTTTTTCTACAAAAAATTTAAAGAAGAAATAATGCCAATCCTTCTCAAATGATTGCAAAATATTTAAGAGGAAGAAACACTTCCAAATCCAGATGCCAGCATTACCCTGATACCTAAGACAGAGAAGTACACTAAAAGAAAAGAAAATTACAAGCTTTTATCTCTGATAAATGAAAATGTTAACTCTATAGTAAATCAAATTCAATGGCATATATTGTCATGATGATGAAGGTGGACATAATGATGAATGAGGACGTATCCATGATATATAAGACTGTTTCAACATACACAGATTTATAATGCATTGTAACATCTTAGCATAATAAAGGATAAAAATCATATGATTATTTCAATAGATGCAGAGAAAGTTGACTGTATTCAATATTCTTTCATGATAAAACTCTCAACAAATTAGTTAGGTACAGAATAATGTATCTTAACACAATAAAGGCCATATATGAGAAGCCCACAGGTAACATCATACTCAACAGCAAAAGGAAAGTATTTTTAATAAAATCAGAACAAGGTAAGGAAAGCCATGCTTGTCACCTCTATTAAACATAGCATTGAAAGACATAGCCATAATAATTAGGCAAGGAAAAGAAATAAAAGTCACACATGTCAAAAAGGAAGAAGTAAAATTATCACTTTTCAGATGAAGTAACTATATATAGATATATCAAAATGTCAATGGCATTTTCCACAGGTAAAGAAAAAAACTACCCAAAATTGGTATAAAATCATGAATGATTTCATACAGATTTTAAGAAACAAGACCATATCTGGATGTATCACTCTTCCTGATTTCAAATTATATTAAAACCCTACAGGGACTTCCCTGGTGGTGAAGTGGTTAAGAATCTGCCTGCCAAAGCAGGGGACAAGGGTTTGATTCCTGGCCCAGGAAGATCCCACATGCTTTGTTGAAACTAAACCTTTGTACCAAAACTACTTAGCTTGCACTCCAGAGCCCAAGAGCCACAATTACTGAAGCCCACACCCTCTAGGGCCCACATGGCACAGCTACTGAGCCTGTGTACTGCAACAACCAAAGCCCATGCGTTTAGAGCCCATGGTCTGCAAGAAGAGGAGCCACCACAATGAGAAGCCTGCACACCCAACTAAAAGCAGACCCCTTGCAGCAAATAGAGAAAGCCTGCCTGCTGCAACGAAGACCCAACGCAGCCAAAAATAAAAACAAAAAACTTATAATGATCAAAACAGTGTGAGTATGGTGGCCCCCGAAATGAATGAACACATATGTGAAAAATAAATGTTTGGCAAGTGCCCAATAAATATACAATTGAAAAAGATGATATCTACAATAAGTGGTGTTTGAAAATCAGTGTATCCATGTGAAAAAGAATAAAACTGGATCTTATCTACAAAACTCACACGAATTAACTCAAAATAGATTGAAAACTTAAATGTAAGACCTGAAACCATGATACTCTTAGAGAAAATAGAGGGGAAATGTTCCTTGCTGTTGGCCTTGGCAATGATATTTTTTATTGATGTATAATTCATTTACAATATACCTTAGTTTCAGGTGCACAGCCTCGTAGTGATTCAGTATTATTACAGATTAAACTCTATTAAAAGTTATTATATAATTATATTTTCCTGTAAATAATATAAAATATATTCCTGTTGCTTATCTATTTTATACATAGCATTTTGTGTCTGTTAATCCCATAGACATAATTTGTCACTCCCCTCATATACTATCTTTCTGGTAACTGCTGGTGATTTTCTATATCTGTAAGTTTGTTTCTGTTTTGAATGTACATTCATTTGTATTATATTTTAGATTCCATATATGTGATATCATACAGTATTTGTCTTTCTTTCTCTGATTTATTTTACTGGGCATAATATGCTCTATGTTCATGCTGCAGATGACAGAATTTTATGCGTTTCTATTGCCGAGTAATATTCCATTATAGATATATATCTCACATCTTATTTATCCAATTGTCTCTTTTTTAAATCTTAAAAAATCTTTTAATTAAAGTAGAGTTGATGCAAAATATTATATGTTACATATGTAGAATATACTGGTTCACAATTTTTAGAAGTCATTTTCCTTTTATACTTATTATAACATATTGACTATATCCCCTGTGTAATAATATATGCTTGTAGTTTATTTAATACATAATAGTAAATAGCTCTTAATCTGCTATACCCATATTGCCCCTCCCCCTTCCTCCACACTGGTGATAAAAATTTCTTCTCTATGTCCTTCTCATTTTTGTTATATTCACTGCTTTGTTGTATTTTTTAGATTCCACATGCAAATGATATCATACAGTATTTTTCTTTCTCTGTTTGAGTTATTTCACTTAGAATTATATCCTTTAAGCCTTCCATGTTGCTGCAAATGGCAAAATGTCATTCTTTTTTTATGGCTAAGTAGTATCCCATTATATATATATATATATATATATATATATATATATATATATATATATATATATATATGAATATCCATTCATCCATTTATGGATATTATAGATACTTTGGTTTCTTCCATGTATTGGCTATTGTAAGTAATGATGCTATAAACATTGGGGTGCATGTATCTTTTTGAATGAATGTGGGGTTTTTGGATATATACCCAGGAGTGAAATTGCTGCCTTGTATGGTAGTTCTATATTTAGCTTTATGAGAAACCTTCATACTCTTTATCACAGTAGATGGTCCAATTTACTTTCCCACCAACAGTGTTCAAAGGTTCTCTTTTATCCACATCCTCACCAACATTTGTTATTTGTAAACATTTTGATGATAGTCATTCTGACAGATGTGAAGTGACATCTCATTATGATTTTGATAAACATTTCCCAGATGATTTGCAAAGTCAGGCATATTTTCATGTGCTTGTTGGCCATCTGCATTTCCTCTTTTGAAAAATGTCTATTCAGTTCTTCTGACTATTTCTAAATCAGGTTGTCTGTTTATTTGATGTTGAGTTGTATGAGCTGTTTGTATGGGTTGAATGGTAAACTCTTATTGATCTCATATCATTTGCCTATATTTTCTCCCATAGATTGCATATTTTGCCAATGGATTCCCTTGTTCTGCAAATTAGGTCCCATTTGGGTATTTTGGCTTTTATTTATTTTCCCTTTGGAGACAAATCCAAACAAATACTGCTATGATTTATGTCAAAGAGTGTTCTACTTAGGTTTTCTTCTAGGATTTTTACGGTTTCTGGTCTTACATTGAGGTCTTTAATAAAATTTTAGTTTATTCTTGTATATCATGTTAGGAAATATTCTACTATCATTGCTTTACACATAACCATTCAGCTTCCCCAGCACCACTTATTGAAGAGACTGTCTTTTCTCCATTGTATGTTCTGCATTGTATCTTCCTGTCTCCTTAGTCACTTAGTCAAGATTAATTGACCATAGGTGCATGGGTTTTTTCTAGGCTCTGTATTCTGTTCCATTGATCTACGTATCTGTTTTTGTGCCAGTACTATGTTATTTTGACTACTGTCACTTTCTAATATAGTCTGAAGTCTTGGAGGATAATAACTGTAGCTTTCTTCTTTTGTCCCAAGGCAGCTTTTGCAATTCAGACGATTTTGTGATTCCATATGAACTTTAGGATGATTTATTCTTTTTCTGTGAACAATGTCATGGCTATATGGATAAGGATTGTTTTGGGGACTATGGCCATTTTAACAATGTTAATTTTTTCAATCTAAGAGCACAGGACAGATTTCCATTTCTTTGCATCATCTTTAATTCATCAATGTCCTGTAGTTTTCAGAATACAAGTCTTTCATCTTCTTGGTTAAATTTATTCCCATGTATTTTATTCTTTTTGATGTGATTTTAAACAATTTTTTCAATTCTCTTTGAATAGTTCATTATTACTGTATTGAAAAGAAAAATATTTCTGTATGTTAATTTTTCATGCTGCAATTTTGTTACATTTATTAGTGTTAATAGTTTTTGGTGGACATGTTACATTTTTTGGTACAAAATATCTTGTCATTTGAAAATACGGACAAGTTTAAGCTTTTCCTTTCAATTTGGATGACTCATTTCTTTTTCTTGTCTGATTGCTGTGGCTGGGACTAAAAAGCTGTTGAGTATGATCTTAGTTGTGGATCTGTCATAAATGATTTTTTGTTGTGGGATATTTTCCCTCTATACTCACTTTGATGAGAGATTTTATCATGAATGGATGTTGATTTTTTTCAAAACCTTTTTCGGCTTCTTTGAGATTATTGTGATTTTTACCTTTCCTTTTGTTAATTTGTTGTGTCCCTTTGATTGATTTGTAAATGTTGAACCATACTTATATCCCTTGAAGAATTCCAAGTTGATCATGGTTTATGATCATTTTAATATATTGTTTGATTAGGTTTATTTACATTTTTTCAGGTTTTTGGCATTTATCTTTAACAAAGAAACTGGCCTGTAATTTTCTTTCTTTCTTTTTATGTAGTGTCTTTTTTCTGGTTTTGGTAATAAGATAATAGTGGGCTTGAAGAATGAACTCAGGAGTTTTCTGTCTTCTTCAACTTTTTAGAACAGTTTGAGAATGATAGGTCTTAGTGTTTTTGTGTTAAGTAGAATTTTGCAGAGAAGTTGTTAGGCTTTTTTGTTTTGTTTTGTTTTGTTTGTTTTGTTTTTTTTTTTGGTTTCTTTGCTGAGTCTTTTCTCAGTTTTACACATTCAGTTTTATTACTTGTAATCAGCATGTTCAAACTGTTTACTTTTTCTTGATTTAGTCTTTGCAGTTTGTATGTTTTTATTAATTTTCCCATTTTTCCATTTTCTAATTTTCCAGTTTGTTGGCATTTAATTGTAATATTCTCTTATGGTTTTTTGTTTCTCTGTGGTATTCGTTTTTATTTCTCCTGTTTTTGTTTGTTTGTTTGTTTGTTTTCTTATTCCATTCGTTTCAGTCCTCTCTTTTTCCTCTTTCTGAGCCTGGCTAAAGACTTATCAATTTTGTTTATCTTTTTAAAAATGCTTCTGTTTGTTTCATTGATCTTTCATTGTTTCCTTTTTAATCTTTAATGTTATTTAAATGTTATTTCACTGTGTCTTTAATATGTTCTTCCTTTATGAATTCCTTTAGGTGAAAGGTTAGGGTATTTGAGGTTTTTATTTTATTCTGGTTTGGATTTTTTTGTTTTGTTTTTGTTTTTTAGAAAGGTCTGTATCACTATAAACTTTTCTCTTAAAATGATGTCTACGGCATCCCTCGAGAGAGTTTGGAGCGTGGTGTGTCCATTTTCATTTGTCTCTAGGTATTTTCTAATTTAATCTCTGATTTCTTCATTGACCCATTGGCTTTTCAGCAGATAAAAACTAATGGATAGATTGTTTCATCTCCACTTTTTTGTTATTTTCTTATTGTTCTATCTGTTATTGATTTCCAGTGTCCTACTGTAGTGATGGGAAAAAATCATTGATAAAATGTCTATCCCTTTAAATTTGCCAGGCTCGTTTTGTGGCCTAGTATGTGGTCTCCCTGGAGATGGTTCCATGTGCACTTAAAAGAATGTGTATTTTGGTTTTTTGGGTGTAACTTCCTGTAGGTAGCTATTAAATACGACTGCTCTATTGTGTCATTTAAGATCATTATCAGCTTTTTGATTTTTCTGTCAGAATGATCTCTTCACTGGTGTAAGTGTGCTGGTCAAGTATTCTACATTATTGCATTATTTTTCATTTCTCCCTTTATGTCTGTTAGTATTTGCTTTATGTACTTGTGGTGCTCCCTGTATGGTTGCATATATGTTAATAAGTGTAATATACTTTTCTTCTATTTGTTCCTTTGTCATTATATAATACCATTCTTGGTCTTTTGTTACAAAGTTATTTCATCTAATAGGAGTTTTTGGTATCTCTGCATTTTGTCATTTTCATTGATTAAATCTTTTTCAATTCACTTGCTTTCAGTGTGTGTGTGTCTCTATCCTTGATGTGAGTCTTTTGGGGACAGCATATTGAAGGATCATGTTTTTATTGCTTAATCCACCACCCTATGTCTTTTGATTGGAGCCTTCAGTCCAGTGACATTCAAAGTAACTATTGACAGACCTTCAAGAAGGCAGAGGAATAAGACGTTGAGATCACCGTCCTCCCCACAAATACATCTACATGTGGAACAACTCCTACAGAACACCTACTGAACAATGGCAGAAGACCTCAGACTTCCGAAAAGGCAAGAAACTCCCCCACGTACTGGGGTAAGGCAAAAGAAAAGCAGAGAAAAAAGAATAGGGATGGGATTTGCATCTCTGGAAGGGAACTTGAAGGAGGAAAAATTTCCACACACTAGGAAGCCCATTACTGGTGGAGATGGCAGGTGGGTTGGGGGAAGTTTCAGAGCCATGTAGGAGAGTGCAGCAACAGGGGTGCAGAGGTCAGTCCACGGAGATTCCTTCACAGAGAATCTGTGCCAACCAGCACTCACCAGCCTGAGTGGCTTGTCCACTCACTCACTGGGACTGAGGTTGGCTGCGTGAACACAACCTGAAGGGGGCTAGTGTACCACAGCTAGCCAGGAGGGAGGCCAGGAAAACTCTGGACCTGCCTAAGAGGCAAGAGAAATTTGTTTCGGGGTGCGTGAGGAGAGGGGATACAGAGCACCTCCTAAACAAGCTCCAGAGACAGGTGCAATCTGCAGCTATCAGTGCAGACACCAGAGATGGTCAGGAAACACTAAGGCTGCTGCTGAAGCCACCAAGAAGCCTGTGGGCAAGCACAGATCACTATCCACACCTCCCCTCATGGGAGCCTGTGCAGCCTGCCACTGCCAGGGTCCCATGATCCAGGGATAACATCCCTGGGAGGACACATGGTGTGCCTCAGGCTGTTGCAACATCATGCCGGCCTCTGCTACTGCAGGCTTGCCCTGCATTCCATACACTTTGATCACCCTGGCCTGAGCCAGAGCACCCTAATCGTGTGCTACTTTAACCCCATCCTGTCTGAGTGAAGAGCAGATGCCCTCTGACAAAATACACGCAGAGGCAGGGTCAATCCAAAGCTGAACTGCAGGGGCTGTGCGAACAAAGAAGAGAAAGGGAAATTTGTCCCAGCAGAATCAGGAGCAGCAGGTTAAATCTCCACAACCAACTTGATATACCCAGCATCTCTGGAATACCTGTATAGACAACAAATCATCCCAAACTAGAGACAGTGGACTTTGGGAGCAACTGTAAACTTGAGGTTTGCTTTCTGCATCTAATTTCTTTCTGGTCTTATGTTTATCTTAGTTTAGTATTTAGATTTTATTATCATTGGTAGATTTGTTTATTGATTCGGTTGCTCTCTTCCTTTTTTTAATATACATATTTTTTTTTCTTCTTTTTCTCTTTTTGTGAGTGTGTATGTGTATGCTTCTTTCTGTGATTTTGTCTGTATAGCTTTGCTCTTACCATTTGTTCAATGGTTGTGTCTGTCTTTTTTTTTTAGTATACTTTTCAGCACTTGTTATCATTGGAGGATTTGTGTTTTCATTTGGTTGCTAGCTGCTTTATTTCTTTCTTTCTTTTTCTCTTTTTCATTACTTTAAAATTTTTTTATTTTAATAAGTTTTTATTTTATTTTATTTCATTTTTTCTTTCTTTCTTTCTCCCTTTTCTTCAGAGCAGTGTGGCTGACAGGGTCTCTTTGCTGCAGCCAGGTGTCACACTTGTGCCTCTGAGGTGGGAGAGCTGAGTTCAGGACATTGGTACAACAGAGAACTCCTGTCTCCATGTAATATCAAATGACAAAACTCTCCCAGAGATCTCCATCTCAACACTAAGACCAAACTCCACTCAATGACCAACAAGCTACAGTGCTGGACACCCTATGCCAAACAACTAACAAGACAGGAACACAACCCCACCCATTAGCAGAGGGGCTGCCTAAAATCATAATAAGGTCACAGACATGCCAAAACACACCACAGAATGCTGTCCTGCCCACGAGAAAGACAAGAACCAGACTCAACCACCAGAACACAGGCAACAGTCCCCTCCACCAGGAAGCCTACACAACCCACTGAACCAAACTCACCCACTGTGGACAGACACAGAAAACAATGGGAACTACAAACCCGCAACCTGCAAAAGGAGACCCAACAGACAGTAAGTTAAGCAACGTGAGAAGACAGAAAAACACACAGCAGATGAAGGAGCAAGGTAAAAACACCACAGACCAAACAAATAAAGAGAGAATAAGCAGTTATCTGAAAAAGAATTCAGAGTAGTCATAGTAGAGATGATCCAAAATCATCGAAATAGAATGGAGAAAAAACAGGAAATGTTTAAAAGGACATTTTAAAGGACCTAGAAGAACTAAAGAGAGAACAAACAATGATGAACAACACATAAATGAACTTAAAATTCTCTAGAAGGAATCAATAGCAGAATAATGGATGCAGAAGAAGAGAAGTGACCTGGAAGATAAAATAGAGGAAATAACTACCGCAGAGCAGAATAAAACAGAAAGAAAGAAAGAAAGAAAGAAAGAAAGAAAGAAAGAAAGAAAGAAAGAAAGAAAGAAAGAAAGAAAGAAAGAAAGAAAGAAAGAAAAAAAATTAAAGACAGACTCAGAGACTTCTGGGACAACCTTAAAAGCACCAACATTCGAATTATAGGGGTCCCAGAAAAAGAAGATAAAAAGAAAGGGACTGAGAAAATATTTGAAGAGATTGGAGTTCAAAACTTCCATAATATGTGAAAGAAAATAGTCAAGCAAGTTCAGGAAGTGCAGAGAGTCCCATACACGATAAATACAAGGAGAAACAACCAAGACATAGTAATCAAACTATCAGAAATTAAATAAAAAGAAAAATATTAAAGGCAGCAAGGGAAAAACAACAAATAACATACAAGGGAATCCCCATAAAGTAAACAGCTGATCATTCAGCAGAAATTCTGCAAGCCAGAAGGGAGTGGCAGGACATATTTAAAGTGATGAAAGGGAAAAACCTACAACCAAGATTATGCTACCCAGCCAGTAACTCATTCAGATTTGATGTAAAAATTAAAACCTTTACAGACAAACAAAAGCTAAGACAATTCAGCACCAACAAACCAGCATTACAACAAATGCTAAAAGAACTTCTCTAGGCAGGAAACACAAAGGAAGGAGAAAACATACAATAACAAACCAAAATCAATTAATAAAATGGTAAAAGGAACATACATATTGATAATTGCCTTAAATATAAATGGATTAAATGCTCCAACCAAAAGACATAGACTGACTAAATAGATACAAAAACAAGACCCATATATATGGTGTCTACAAGAGACCCACTTCAGACCTAAGGACACAAACAGACTGAAAGTGAGGAGATGGAAAAAGATATTCCATGCAAATTGAAATCAAAAGAAAGCTGGAGTAACAATTCTCATACAACACAAAAGAGAGTTAAAAATAAAGACTACTACAAGAGACAAAGAAGGACACTACATAATAATCAAGAGATCAATCCAAGAATAAGATATAACAATTGTAAATATTTATGAAACCAACTTAGGAGCACCTCAATACACAAGGCAAATATTAACAGCCATAAAAGGGGAAATCAACAGTAACATAATCATAGTAGGGGACTTAAACACCACACTTTCACCAATGGACAGATCAACCAAAATGAAAATAAATAAGGAAAGGCAAGCTTTAAATGACACACTAAACAAGATGGACTTAATTGATATTTATAGGACATTCCATCCAAAAACAACAGAATACGTTTTCTTCTCAAGTGCTCATGGAACATTCTCCAGGATAGATCATATCTTGGGTTAGAAATCAATTCTTGGTAAATTTAAGCAAATTGAAGTCATATCAAGTATCTTTTCTGACCACAATGCTATGAAACTAGATATCAATTACAGGCGAAAAAAACGTAAAAAATACAAACACATGGAGGCTAAACAATATGCTACTAAGTAACCAAGAGATCACTGAGGAAAACAAAATGGAAATCAAAGAAATACGTAGAAACAAATGACTAAAAAAGACGACCCAAAACCTATGGGATATAACAAAACAGTTCTAAGAGGGTAGTTTTTTGGCAATACAATCCTACCTCAAGAAGCAAGAACATCTCAAATAAACAACCTAATATTGCCCCTAAACAATTAGAGAAAGAACAAAAAACCTCCGAAGTTAGGAGAAGGAAAGAAATCATAAAGATCAGAACAGAAATAAATGAAAAGAAATGAAGGAAACAATAGCAAAGATCAATAAAACTAAAAGCTGGTTCTTTGAGAAGATAAACAAAATTGATAAACCATTAGCCAGACTCATCAAGAAAAAGGGAGAAGACTCAAATCAGTAGAATTAGAAATGAAAAAGGAGAAGTAACAACTGACACTGCAGAAATACAAAGGACTGTGAGCGATTACTACAAGCAACTCTATGCCAATAAAATGGACAAGCTGGAAGAAATGGACAAATTCTTAGAAATGCACAACCTTCTGAGACTGAACCAGGAAGAAATAGAAAATATGAACAGTCCAATCAATAACACTGAAATTTAAACTGTGATTAAAAAATTTCCAACAAACAAAAGCCCAGGACAACATGGATTCACAGGCGAATTCTATCAAACATTTAGAGAAGAGCTAACACCTATCCTTCTCAAACTCTTCCAAAATATAGCAGAGGGAGGAAAACTCCCAAACTCATTCTACAGGGCCATCCATCACCCTGATACCAAAACCAGACAATGTTACAAAGAAAGAAAACTACAGGTCAATATCACTGATGAACATAGATGCAAAAATCCTCAACAAAATACTAGAAAACAGAATCCAACAGCCCATTAAAAGCATCATACACCATGATCAAGTGGGGTTTATCCCAGAAATGCAAGGATTCTTCAATATACACACATCAATCAATGTGAAACACCATATTAACAAATTGAAGGAGAAAAGCCATATGATCACCTCAATAGATGCAGAGAAAGCTTTCTACAAAATTTAACACCCATCTATGATAAAAACCCTCTAGAAAGCAGGCATAGAGGGAACTTTCCTCAACATAATAAAGACCATATATGACAAACCCACAGCCAACATCGTTCTCAATGGTGAAAAACTGAAATCATTTCCTCTAAGATCAGGAACAAGACAAGGTTGTCTACTCTCACCACGATCATTCAACATAGTTTTGGCAGTTTTAGCCACAGCAATCAGAGAAGAAAAATAAATAAATGGAATCCCAATCAGAAAAGAGGAAGCAAAGCTGTCACTCTTTGCAGATGACATGATACTATACATAGAGAATCCTAAAGATGTTACCAGAAAACCACTGGAGCTAATGAATGAATTTGGTAAAGTAGTAGGATACAAAATTAATTCACAGAATTCTCTTGCATTCCTATACACTAATATTGAAAAATCTGAAAAAGAAATTAAGAAACACTCCCATTTACCATTGCAACAAAAAGAATAAAATACCTAGGAGTAAACCTACCTAAGGAGACAAAACACCCATATGCAGAAAAGTATAAGACAGTGATACAAGAAATTAAAGATGATAAAATCAGACAGAGAGATATACCATGTTCCTGGATTGGAAGAATCAATATTGTGAAAATGACTATACTACCACAAGCAATCTGCAGATTCAGTACAATCCCTACCAAACTACCAATGGCATTTTTCACAGAACTAGAACAAAAAATTGTACAATTTGTATGGAAACCCAAAAGACCCCGAAGAGCCAATGCAATCCAGAGAAAGAATAATGGAGCTGGAGGAATCAGTCTCCCGGATTTCAGACTATACTACAAAGCTACAGTAATCAAGATAGTATGGTACTGGCACAGAATCAGAAATGTAGATCAATGCAAAAGGATAGAAATACCATAGATAATCCTGCACACATCTGGTCACCTTATTTTTGATAAAGGAGGCAAGAATATACGATGGAGAAAAGACAGCCACTTCAATACATTGTGCTATGAATGCTGGAGAGTTACATGTAAAAGAATGAAATTAGCACACTCTCTAACACCATACACAAAGATAAACTCAAAATGGATTAAACATCTAAATGTAAGGCCACACACTGTAAAACTCTTAGAGGAAAACTTAGGAAGAACACGCTATGACATAACTCACAGCATGATCCTTTTTGACCCACCTCCTAGAGAATGGAAATAAAAACAAAAATAAACAAATGGGACCTAATGATACTTAAAAGCTTTTTCACAGCCAAGGAAAACATAGACAAGATGAAAAGACAACCCTCAGAATGGGAGAAAATATTTGTAAATGAACTACTGACAAAGATTAATCTCCCAAATTTACAAGCCGCTCATGAAGCTCAATATCACAAAAACAAACAACCCAATCCAAAAATGGGCAGAAGACCTAAATAGACATTTCTCCAAAGAAGATATACAGTTGCCGACAAACACATGAAAAGATGCTCAACATCACTAATCATTAGAGAAATGCAAGTCAAAACTACAACGAGATATCTTTCAAACCAGTCAGAATGGCCATCATCAAAAAATCTACAAACAATAAATGTTGGAGAGGGTGTGGAGAAAAGGGCACCCTCTTGCATTATTGGTGGGAATGTAAATTGATACAGCCACTATGGAGAACAGTATGGAGGTGCCTTAAAAAACTAAAAATAGAACTACCATACGACCCAGCAATCCCACTCCTGGGCATATACCCTGAGAAAAGCGTAATTGAAAAAGAGTCATGAGCCACAATTTTCATTGAAGCACTTTATAATATTACATGGAAGAAACCTAAGTGTCCATCGACATATGAACGGATAAAGAAGATATGGCACATATATACAATGGAATATTACTCAGCTATAAAAAGAAATGAAACTGAGTTATTTGTAGTGAGGTGGATGGGCCTAGAGTCTGTCACACAGAGTGAATTAAGTCAGAAAGAGGAAACAAATACCGTATGCTGACACATATATTTGGAATCTAAAAAAAAAAAAGATTCTGAAGAACCTAGGGGCAGGACAGGAAAAATGACACAGATGTAGAGAATATTCTTGATGACATGGGTAAGGGTAAGGGTAAGCTGGGATCAAGTGAGAGAGTGACATGGAAATATATACACTACCAAATGAATAATAGATAGTAGTGGGAAGCAGCTGCACAGCACAGGGACATCAGGTGGTGCTTTGTGACCACCTAGAGGGTTGAGATAGGAAGGGTGGTAGGGAGAGGCAAGAGGGAGGAGATATGGGGGTATATGTATACGTATAGCTGATTCACTTCGTTATAAAGCAGAAACTAACACACCATTGTAAAGCAATTATACTCCAATAAAGTTGTTAAAATAAATTACTGATAGGTATGTATCTATTGCTATTTTATTACTCGTTTTCCTGCTGATCTTCTAGTCCTTTTCATGTCATTTCATCTTTTTTTCTTTGCTTGTGGTTTATGGATTCTCTTTAGTAGTATTCTTTGTCCCTTTCTTTTTCGTTATTGTGTATATATTGTAGGTTTTAGATTTATGGTTACCATGAGACTCATATATGTGAACCTATAGTTATATCTAATTGTTCTAAACTAGTAGCCATTTAAGATCAAACACATGCTAAATGATCTGCACTTTTTATTCCACCCCTCCCTTGCATTCTGTGTTGTCAATGTTATGTTTTACATCTTCATGCTTATCCGTTAACTGTTTATTTTAGTTATATATATGTATATATAATGAATATACATATACATACATATATGCATATTTTAACTATGTTGTCTTTTAGTCTACATACTGTCTTATTTACATTGCTGGCCTTGAATCATTATATATTTGCCTTTCCTAATGGAGTTTATTCTCTTTCCTACAGATTCTTTCTTCTTTTCCATTTAGAAAAGATTCTACAACATTTCTACCAGGATATGTTTTGTACTGATGAACTCTTTTCATTCTTGCTTGTCTAAGAATAACTTTATCTCTTTTTCTATTATGAATGTTAATTTTTCTAGGTGAAATAACCTAGGTTGCAGGCTTTTTCCATTCAGCGGTTTAAATTTATCATGCCACTCTCTTCTTGCCTGCAATGTTTTGACAGAAAAATCAGCTGATAGACTTATGAGTAGTACCATGTATATGACTCTTTGTTTTTCTATTACTGGCTTTAGACTTCCTTTATATTAAATTTTAGCCATTTAAACTGTGATATGTCTTTATGTGGGGCTATTTTGGTTCATCTTATTGGGAACACTCTGTGTTTTCTGTAGCTGCATATCTTTATTTTTCTTTGGGTTTGGTGTGTTTTCTGTCATAATTCCTTCAAATGTATTTTTGATTCCCTTCTCTCTCTCTTCTTCTGGGACCCCTATAATGCACATGTTTATACACTTAATGTTATACCAGAAATCTCTTAAACTGCCTTTGTATTTTATTTTTTCCCCTTCTTCCACATTATCCTATCTTTCAGGTTAGTTATATCTTCTTCTGTATCACATACTCTCGTATTCCCTCCTTTTAGTGTGTTTTTCATTTTAGCTATTGAATTATTTATTTCTAACTTGATCTTTTTTATATTTTCTGGTTCCTTGTAATATCCCTTTTCCTCTGAGTTCCCTCTAAGGAGCACAGGTACCAACCTGATTACATATCTTCCCTTCCTACCCGATTAAATGTGTATCTTACTTGAAACCTTGCTTGAAAAATGATCTTCTGCCAGGTTCCAGTTAATTTTGAGTGACAATTTTTCCACAAGTAGATTTTTTTTAATGTTTTGTATGGGAAGAAAGAAGTTTCACAACTTCTTTCTCCACTGTCTTCATCCCTCCACACTCTCCTTGTAGTTTCCCAAGTTTCTAATAAGATGTCCTCAAGCTCTGAAATTCTCTTCTGCTACTCTGTCCAGTCTAATAAATGCATTAAAGACATTCTTTATTTTTCCTGTAACAGTGTATTACTTTTAATCACTGGGTTTTAAAATAATTATTATCTCTCTACTTATGTTGTGCATCTGTCTTGCATGTTTTATACTGTATCCTTTAGAAACCTAGGCCTAGTAGTCATAGTTGTTTTACATTTTCATTATGATATTGCCCATATTCTTGCCATGACTGATTCTGATGCTTACTCTGTCTCTTCAAATGTTTGTTCCCTTTTTCAAAGTATCTAATTTTTTCGTGAGAGCTGGACATAAGTTATATGATGGCAAGCTGTTGTGAGAGGGAAAGACTTGTATACTTCTATGATTAAATTCTAGACTTTCAGTGAGCCTCTGACTCTGGACTATGAACTGCATAAATGTTTTCACTTTTTCTCCTTCTTTTGTTGGGACACAATGGCTAGAGGTGACCTGAGTTTTGTATTTCCCTTTCCCTAGTTCAGTTAGGTACCGATAATGCCACAGCAGATTGGGCTCTGATTGACAAATTTCTCCATAGGGCACACCTTATTGATAACATCACTATGGTAGGGTGTGTTAGAAAATGTTTATTTTCTGCTCACCCTGATGGAAGTAAGGGGGATTTTCTCCCAATATTTATTGTGGATCCTGATTGGCCTACTTGAGGTTGATCTCACAATATTGTAGGTGTTCCTCAATGCCTATATATACCTAGAGCTTTTAACTCTCAATGTTGTTCACACTGAGCCTTCAGGAATTCATTAATTACAGTTCAGGTCTCCTTCTCCAGCACTATTTCCCACAGTGGTTTCTGCTTGTTACTCTCTGCCCTGGTAACATAACCCTCTATTTATCTGTCTGTCTCTTCAATCATAGGAGCACTAGTTTGCCCTGTGTTTTCCCCTCTCTTACAGATCCAAGGACAGTTGTTAAATTTTCAGTCTTTCCAGCTTACTACTTGATGTTAGGATGAAATATTAACAAGCTCTATATAAGAGGAAGCAGGGACTGGAAATCTTTTGGAAGGATTTTTAATCCTAATACAATCTTCCATTTTGATATTGGTCTGTTTGGGGTCTCAGTTTCTTTCTGATTCATGCTTGTTGGCTTTGTTTCCAGGAATTTTGCCACTTCCTCTAGGTTACCTGATTTGCTGGCATAAAATTGTTTGTAACAAAAATATGATCCTTAAATCTGTGCCATCTATTGTGATGTCTCCTCTTTCATTTCTGATTTTATTTGTTTATTTAATTTATTTATTTGATTCCTCTGTCTTTTTTCTTAATCTATTAAAACATTTGTTAATTGTGTTAACTTTTCAAAAACTCAACTCAGTTTTGTATTTTTGTATTGCTCTTCTATTCTCTGCTTCCCTTATTTCTGCTCTAACATTTATTTCCTTCTATCGACTAAATGTGAGGTTAATGTTTTCTTCTTTTTCTAGAGCCTTAAAGTGTAAATTTATGTTGTTGTAAATTATTTTTCTTTCTCATTTTGTGTTTAACAATGTAAACTTCGCTGTTAATAATGAGACTATGGAATCAATATGTTTTGCTAAGTTGAATGTTACTTTTCATTTGCCTAAAGTATTCCTAAATTTCATTTTGATTTTCTTTTTTAACCCAGTGCTTGCTCAAAGGTGTATTGTTTAAGTTCCATGTGTTTTTAACATTTTGGTGTTTCCTTTCTGATATAGTTATAGCTCTTTCCACTATGTCATAGACGACACTCAGTATGATTTCATTGCACTTATTTTGCTAAATTTGTTTTTTGTGACTTAGCATGTAGTCTATCTTGAAAAAGGTTCTGTATACATTTAATAAGATTTGTATCCTGGATATCCTGGGTAGAAAGTTCTCCCCATGTATCTGTTAGTTCCATTTTACATGTAGCTTTGTTCAAGTAGGCCGTTTCCTATCGGTTTTCTGCCTTAGTTTTCAATACGCTATGGAAAGTGAGATGTTAAATTGTCTTAACGTTATTTTTGCCTAATATCATATTATTGTTGTCAAATATCCCTTTATTTTGCTAATATTTTAATATATTTAGATGGTGTGATATTGTGTGAATATATATCAATAATTTTTATACATTTCAGTTTCATTGACATTTTACCATTATATAATATATTCCCCTTTCACTCTCTCTTTTTCTCTCTTTTTCCCCCCTCCTAAGGCCAATTTGTCCTACTGATTACAATTTACATAAAATAGCTTTTTTTCATCCATTTACTTTCAATACCTGTGTGTCCTTATATTAAAAGTGAATCTCTTAAAGACAAAATATCACTGGATTTTGTTTTTTAATCCATTTAAATACTCTATGTCTTTGATTGAAAACATTAACTTATTTATGTTTCAAGTAATTTTACGAACATCAGCCTCACAGAACATATGATGTCTCTCCTTTTTGTTCCCTTTAAAAAACTAATTAGGAGAAAATTAGAAACAAGAAAACTACTAAATAAAAAGTTCACTTGTAAATGCAAACATACACTAAATGTAAGAGTTATCCAACTTAAAACACTCAGTATATATAAATATATGTATATATAATACATATGTTTATGTACACACACGCACACACATATATACTGCTATACCAAAACCTCATAGTTTTGCATAGTAAATGCAAAACAAAAATCTAGAAAGATATACACACAAAAAAGAAAAAGGAATCCAAATAAAATACGAAAGATAATCATCAAATCACAAGAGAACAACAAAAAAATTAAAAATACTTACCAAAACAAATCCAGAACAGTTTTAAAAAATGGCAATCAGAACATACATATCAATAATTACATTCAACATAAATGGATTAAATGTTCCAACCAAAAGACACAGAATGGCTGAATGGATATAAAAATAAGACCTATATATATTCTGCCTACAAGAATCTCTCTTCACATCTAGATACACTTCACATGTACACTACAAGTGAGGGGATGGAAAAAGGTATTCAATACAAAAGGAAATCAGAAGAAAGTCCTAATAGCAATACATATATCAGACAAAATAGACGTTAAAATAAAGCTTGGTACAAGAGACAGAGACAGACACTACATAATGATCAAGGAATCAATCCAAGAGGAAGATACAACAATCATAATATATATGAACCCAACACAGGAGCACCTCAATATATAAGACAAATATTAATGGACATAAAATGAGAAAGTGACAGTGACACAATAATTGTAGGGGACTTTAACACCCTACTTCCATCAATGGACAGACAATCCAGACAGAAAATCAACAAGGAGACTCTGGCCTCAAGTGGAAAGTTAGATCTGATGGACTTAAATGGTGCACAAAGATCAAACAGCAGAATACATATTCTTTCAAGTGCACATGGATCATTCTCCAGAATAGATCGCATGCTAGAATGCAAAGCAAGCATTGGTAAATTTAAGAAAATTGAAATCATATCACAAATCTTTTCAAACCACAACACTATGAGACTAGAAATCAACTACAAGGAAAAATCATGCAAGAAAACACAAACTCATGAAGATTAAAAAAATGGGATATGTAGAGAAATCAAAGAGGAAATTAAAAAATACCTGGAGACAAGTGAAAATGAAAGCACAGTCATCCAAAATCAGTTCTCAGAAGGCAGTTTATAGCAATACAATCTTACATCAGGAAGCAAGAAAAAAATCAAATAAACAACCTAACCTTACAGCTAAAGAAACTAGAGAAAGAAGAACAAATAAGACCAAAATTTAATAGTAAGAAAGAAATCATTAAAATCGGAGCAGAAATAAATAAAATAGGTGCTAAAAAATAATAGGAAATATCAATGAAACTAAAAGATGGTTGTTTAAAAAGATAAGCAAAATTAATAAACCTTTAGCCAGACTCATCAAGGAAGAAAAAGAGAGGACCAGAATCAGTAAAATCAGAAACAGAAAAGAAGTTACAGCTGACAACACAGAAATACAAAGGATCATGGAAACTACTATCAAAAACTATATGCCGAAAAAATGGACAAAGTAGAGGAGATGGAAAAAGTCCTAGAAATGTACAATCTCTTCCCACGACCAAATCAGAAAGAAATAGAAAATACAAACAGACACATTACCAGTAATAGAATTAAATCAGTAATTTAAAACTCCAAATAAATAGAAGTATAGGACCAGCTCACTTCATAAGTAAACACTGGCAAACATTTAAAGAGTTATGACTTGTTCTTCAAAAAATATTCCCAAAAAATTGCATAGGTATGAACTCTTCTTAACTCGTTCTATAAAGCTAGCATCATCTGGATACCCAAACCAGACAGATATCACAAAAGAAGAAAATTATAAGACAATATCACTGACGAATATAGATGTAAAAATTCTCAACACGGTGCTAGCCGACAGAATTGAACAATTCACACACCATGATGAAGGAGCAACTATCTCAGGAATGTAAGGAGTTTTCAATATCTTCAACTAAATCACTGTGATGCACCACATTAATAAATTGAAGAATAAAAACCAGATGATCATCTCAATAGATATGGTAAAACCTTTTGATAAAATTCCATATATTTTTATGATAAAAACTCTTCAGAACGTGGGCATAGAGGGAACAAAGCTCAACAAAACAAAGGTCCTATATGACAAACCAACAGCTACCATCATAGTCAAGGGTGAAAAGCTGCAAGCATTTCCTCTAAGATCAGGAACAAGACAAGGATGCCCACACTCGCCACTTTTATTAAACATAATTTTGGAAGTCTTAGTGGCAGCAGTTGAGCAGAAAAATAAGTAAATAAAAGAAATCCAAATTGAAAAGGAGGACGTAAAACTGCATTGTTTTCAGATGATGTGAAACTATACATACAAAGTCCTAAAGACACCACCAGGTAATTATGAGAGCTCATCTATGAATTCAGTAAAGTTGCAGGATACAAATTAGTATACAGAAATCAGTTGCACTTTTATACACTAACAATGAGCTATCAGAAGGAGAAATTAAGGAACCAATCCCATTTACCATTGCATCAAAAAGAATAAAATACCTGGGAATAAACCCACCTAGGGAGGCAAAAGTCCTGTACTCTGAAAACTATAAAAATCTTATGAAACAAATTGAGGAGTACACAGATAGAAAGTTCTACCATGTTTTTTGATTGGACGAATCGATATTGTTAAAATGACCATACTAGCCAAGGCAATCTACAGATTCAATACAAATACCAATGGCATTTTTCACAGAACTAGAGCAAAAATTTTTTTAATTTATATGAAAACAGAAAATACCCACAATTGTCAAAACAGTCTTGAAAAAGAAGAACACATCTGGAATAGTCACGCTCTCTGGCTTCAGGCTGTACTACAAAGCTACAGTAATTCAAACAGTATGATACTGGCACAAAAACAGACATGTAGATTAGTGGCACAAGACAGAGAGCCCAGAAATAAACTCAGACACTATGGTCAGATAATCTAGAATGAAGAAGGCAGGAATACATAATGGAGAAAAGATTGTCTCTTCAATTAGTGGTGCTGGGAAAACTGGACATGTACCTGTGGAAGAATGAAGTTAGAACATTCTCCAACACCATTTATAAAAATAAACTCAAAATGGATAAAGACCTACTGTAAGACCAGATACAATAAAACTCCTAGAGGAAAACATAGAACACTCTTTCACATAAATTGCAGCCATATTTTTTTGAATCCATCTGCTAAAATAAAGGAAATAAAAGCAAAACTAAACAAAAGAAAACTATACTAACTGTATATGTATTTTTCATGTTTTCAATAAAAACAGCTTTTAGGTTTTTGATTTTTTCTAATTTCTATATGTTTTTTAGGCAGCATGTATATGTATGTACAGCATGTATAAAAGCATATAGGGGATTCCCTGGCACTCCCGTGGTTAGGACTCTGAGCTGTCACTACTCTGGGCTCGGGTTTGATCCCTTGTCAGGGAAATAAGATCCCACAAGGATATATATATATAACCATATATATACATATAAACACATATATTTTAATACATGCAGCTACCCTATATCTTTTACTACATTTATATTTAAAGTAATTATTGATAGGTTTGTGCTTATTACTATTTTGTTAAATTTTTTTTCCTGGATATTTATGTAGTTTTTCTTTTTTTCTTTTCTTCTCTCTTTTCTTTCTTTTCCTTGAATTGATAACTAAGTTTAACATTGTGTTTAAATTGTTTCTCTTTATTTTTTGTGTGTCTGTGATAGCTTTCTGGTTTGTGTTTACCGTGAGCTTTATACATAGCTAAAGATATGGATGTCTATTTTACTCTGATCATCCCTTAAGGTTGAGCATATTCTAACTACTTATATTTTACCCTCCCCACGTTTTACGGTTTTCATGTTATATTTTACATCTTTTTTATTGTGTACATTCCTTAACTACTTACTTGTGTATAAGTAATGTTATGATTGTTTTATTAACTTTTCCACTCGCTTATAAGCGACATATCCATTACTACCTTTCCGATATGTTAGAGTTTACCAGTGAGAATTTTTTTCAGAATTTTTTATTTTAGCTGTGGCATTTTCCTTTCTGCTTAGAGAAGTTTTTGTTTTGTTTTGTTTTGTTTTTTGAGAAGTTTCTTTAACATTTCTTGTAGGCCTGTTTAGGAGTGATGGATTCTTTTAGTTTTGCTTGTACATAAGTATTTCTATCCTTCATTTCTGAGTGATAACCTTGCTAACCAAGTAGAGCATTCTTGATTATAGTTGTTGTTGTTGTTGAGCACGTTGAATATATTGTGTCACTCCCTTCTCACCTGCTAACTTTCTCCTGTGAAATCAGTTTACAGTCTTATCAGCATTACCTTGAAACTGTCTAACTTTACCCTTTCCGTGTTGAAGAATCTCTCTTTATTCTTAATTTTTAACATTTTAATTACAATGTGTCTTGCTGTGGACCTCTTTGGGTTTATTTGTTTGGGACTTTCTTTGGTTCCTGGATCTGGATAAATGTTCCTTCCCCAAGTCAAGAAAAATTTTACACATTATGTGTTAATAATTTCTCCTTCATGTTTTCTCTCTCTTCTCCTTCTGAAACCCCTACAATCTGAATGTTGTAGGGGGTCCCTAAACTATGCTCATTTAAAAAGTTCTTTTTACTTTTCCTGTTGTTCTTGGTGATTTCCACTACTCTGTCTTCCTGATTGCTCATCCATTCTTGTGTATGATCTTGTCCACTGTTGAGTTCCTCTACTGTATTTTTTATTTCAGTTAATTTATTCTCCATCTCTGATTGGTTCTTTTAAAATAGTTTCTAATAATTTCTTGAAGTTCTCGCTGTCTTCAGCCACTTTTTTCTCCTGAGTTTAATGAATATCTATTTAATGAATATATAACCTTTTATTAGGTGGATTACTATCTCCATTTTTTCTGATTATTTTTGTCTCCTTCCTTCATTTGGAACATATTAATCTCTCTCTTAATTTTGCCCAGTTCTCTGTTTACTTCTATATATTAGGTAGGTCCATATCTCTCAATCTAGAGAAGGGGCCTTATGTAGAGATACCTATGTCCAGCAGCATATTTCCCTCTGGCCACTAAAGCTAGATGTTGCACAAGTTTATAACTATGTGAGCTGCATGTGGCTTTTTATTATTCTGGGGTTTACTTCTGTGGGCACACTGGTTGGTGAGACTGGCTTTGTTCCAGCTGGCTGCAGATGCACAGGTGTGTGAGGGGGAGACCCCAAACACTGCAGATTGTGTTGCCTGAATGTGCACAATTACTGTGCTCATGCTGGTGGTCAGGTCAGGGCCATAGTATAGCTCGTTGCAAAACACATGTGGGCACATGATAAGTGTGAAAGGCTGTGGCATGCCTGGCTTGGTGACCCAAGCACAGAACATCTGTGGGCATGCTGGTGGGTGTGACAAGATTCTACCATGGTTAGCTGAAGAGGTGAATTTCTGCTGTGGGTGTGGTGGTGGGGGAAGAAGACCCATGGCACTAAGTGGTGCATTTCTGCTGCGGTGGTGCATTTCTGTTGTGGATGAGGAAGTTCCATGGCACCACTGGCTGCAAGGCCTGGCCACACTCGACTGCTGCCAGTGCACTGGTGGGTAGATCTAGCCCAATGGCCTGGCTTTTATGTGGCCTGGCAGTGTAGAACTATGTGGTTATGCTAGTGGGCAGGACAGGCTTCCCACATGGCTGGATGTAATACCAGGCTGCTTGCCACTGCTGTGGGCAGGTGAGGCAGAGTCCCTGCCTGTCTGGTTGCAAGGCTTCTTGTGTTTTACCCTTCAAGTGTTCTGGTGGGTAAAACACCGTGCTGGTGTCACTTACTGTGAGGCCCTGTAACACACAACCTCTGTGGGTGTTCTGTTGGGTGAGGCAGCCTCCCTGCACGGGTTCTAAGGATCACACTCTTGCAACTCCTGTGTACATGCTTGGGGCAAAACAGGCTCCCTGTGAGGCTAGGTGTGGAGTAAAGTGGCATGTGACAGATATAGGCATTCTCCCACATGACTGCCTGTGCTGCTAAGTGCCGTGTGACTGCTGCAGACACACTGGTGGCTGGCATAGTCTAGAATGTTGGCATTGGTATCATGTCAGTAGTCTAGATGGAAAACTGCAAAAGTGTGCCTACCAGCACCAGTGTCAACAGATAGATTGAGATCACAAAAAGTCTGCCACTTGTGTCTCAGTCCCCAGTGGGATTCCCAGGAGCCACCCGCCTCCAAGATTAACAAGTGGGTCTAACCCAGGCACCTACCAAACTCTGCCTCTGTACTGGCACTTGAACTGTATGGGATTTTTCATGTACCATTTAAAAGCAAAGTCTCAGTTTCCTACAGCCTTCCAACTCTCTAGAACATATGACTCCTTGGTTTTCAAAGCCAGCTGTTTTGGGAGCTTGTCTTCTGGTTAGGATCTCCAGGCTGGAAAGTCCAGTGTGGGACTTGCCCTACTCACTTGTGGGGTTAAATTCTGTGGTTATTACATTTCTCCTGCTTGTAAGTTGCCAGTCCAGGGATGAGGGTTGTGGCTGATCCACATCTCAGCTCCTCCCACCTGTCTTGTTTAGGCACGCTCTTTATACCTTTCGTCGTGGAAACTCTTTTTTGGCAATCTTCAGGTTATTCTCAGAAGTAGTTTTTCTGTAAGTAGTTGTAATTTTGTTATGCCTATGACGGAGTGATCTTCCTACTCTGCCATCTTAATCCCTTCCAACTCTTTGAGGAGTTTGAGCTTTATATATTGGATGTTCTTATCTCTCCCCAGGTTTGGGAAGTTTTCAGATTATTACTTGTTAAAATAAGCTTTCTTCTCCATTCTCCTTTCTCCTTTTGGGATCCAATAAAGCGTTAATTTTTTCTCTTAAGCTATCCCATATCTTTCTTCACTCATTTTTATTCATTTTTTTGGTTCTCCTCTGATAACTGATTACCTGACATACATACTTTCAAATATACTGTCTTTAAGGTTGTAGATGCTTTTTTTGCTTGATTCAATCGTCTGTTGATCCTCTGTATCATATTTTTAATCCATTTATTGTTTTCTGTGGCTCCAAATATGTTCGCTTCTTTTTTTCATGATTTTATCTCTCTGCTGAACTCTTCATTTTGTTTCTGTTTAACTTTCTGATATTCCTGAATTATCTTTCTATGTTTTCTTGAACCTTACTGAATTTTTTAGTACAACTATTTTGAATTCTTTATTGGGCAACCTACAGATTTCTATTTAAGTCAGTTAGTGAGAAATTATTGTGTACTTTTTGTGGCGTTATGTTGTGTTGAATTTTCATAATCTTTGAAGTCTTGCATTGCTGTCTATTTATCTCAGGAGTTAGTTAACTTCTCCAGTCTTGGATGACTGGCTCTTGGAGTCATCCTTTAGTGACTCTGAGACTTTTCAGTTTATTTGTTTATGAATACACTTGAACCAAAATTCTTATTTCCTCATGAAGGAGGATTATTAAGATTGTGTACCTATCTTGACCATGGAAAGGCAAGCTGGGTTTTGACATCCTCCAGTTTGACTTCCCTAAGGTGGTACTGAATGTTTAATTTTGTGTGTTTTCTCCTAATTACACAGAAACAAACTAGCCTTCTGCATACACTTACGAGCTGACTGGAGAGCCTTCTTCTTACAGCTCTTAAAGGTATGCACAAGATCCTTTCCAGGGGCTTGAGATATGTGCTTTCTATACGCCTGGAGCGTTAGAGGGGGAGTTGGCCAGTTGGGGTGATCCAAAAGTAGCTTATGGTTGAGCTTTCTGATGCAGTTTGTAATGTGCTTAGTATGATCCTCATTCCTCTGATGCCTTCCAAGAACCCTGGGTGATGTTTTCCCATTTGTTTCCTGCCTTCTAATAACACAACACACATTAGTATTCTGGTTGGGGTGAGAAAGAATTCGTTCCTCTTGGCAGCATCCCACAAAGCTTGGGAAGCAGGGTGCTTTGCTCAGATGATTTCACTTTCACTGTGGGAGAAATCACAGGGGAAAAGGTCTATTTACAATGAACTGTTCCACTATGTGAGATGGGTGACATCGCTTTGTGAAAGTGTTTCTCTTACCCTCTTCAATGCATTAAGTCTCAGATTATTTTGTTCTCCAGCGATGTGCCATAACTTCTCTGCTGGTTTCCCATACTTCCACGTAAGCACTCTTGTCCACAGGAAATTGTCCAAATGGTGTTTTCTGGGAGAAGACTGTAGATTACTTCTATTTTACCATTTTGGTAATGTCTCTCTCCAACAAACTTTTTAATGCATTAATCTGTTAAATTATGTAAAAACAAAATGTGGAGCACTAAATAAAAATTGTCACTTGCCATTCGCCTCTAAGAAGATTATATCACTAGCTACTGAAGTCACTGACCTTTAACACACATTGAAATTCAGGGCAGAGATCAGGAATGAGGCGCTCTGTTCTGGGAAAAACTGGCAGAGCAGGCCTTTAGATAGATATTTTCAGGAGGAGATTCTATGGGCCCAATTCCTTGCATCTTCTCATGTATAAAAAAGCATTAAAATTATTAACAGAGACATTTGCTCCACATGACTAGCAGAAACCTTTTTGTGACTGGCAGCAAACCTCTGCCAAAATGTGTGCTTGATTGCATGTAGCTCCCTTCACTGAAATCACATATATAACTGACATTCCCCCAGCCTCTTCAAAGAAGGTCCTCAGAGTTATCTGAGAGGCTGACTCCCTGGCTATCATCCTCATTTTGCCACAAATAAAACTTAACTCACAACTCTCACATTGTGCTTTTTTTTTTTCAGTTTACAAGAGTCACAAGCCAAAGTTACCCTAGTACCAACATTTACACTAGCGTATTAAAAAATAGTATTTTAAGTCATGTAGAAAACAAAAAGTGTAGATAGAAACCATTGTTACAAAATACTAGCTTTTGTAAATGTCATTGTATTTATCTTTATAGATTTTTTTTTCTTCATACAGCTTATGTTACTAACTATTGTTCTCCATTTCAACATGAAGGGCAAGTCTTCCATTAATAAATTTCATCAGCCTTAGTTTTTGGAGAAAATGTCTTACTTTCTCCTCACTTTTGAAGGAAACTTGTTTTATATATATATATATATATATACATACATATGTATATATATATGTGTATATATATATGTTCATATATATATATATATATATATATATATATATATATATATATATATAAATGGTAAATTATATCTACATAACAGTAAGGTTAAAGCTTTTTCCTTTTATCTGTTGCCTTTGGAGCTCAAAGTTTTTTTTTATGAGAAATCTGCTGATACTTCTATTGAGGATCCCTTGCATGTGACAAGTTACTTCTGTCTTCTTTCAAAATTCTTTTAGAACAGTTTGGTTTTAATGTGTCTTAGCTTCAGTCTCTTTGAGTTCACCTTAGTTGAAGTTTATTGAGTTTCTTGGATATTTATGTTTATGTATTTCATCAAAATTAAGAAATGTTAATCCATTATTCAAATATTCTATAGATAAATTTTTGTTCTTTTCTTTCTCATTTCTTCTGGGACTTTCATAATGCATATGTTGGTGTGTGTCATGGATACTTTAATCTCTGTTTATTTATCTTCATTCTGACTTCTGTAGCTATGTGTAAGTTGCTCCTGGAGTATGAGCACAGCTGCATGCCACAGGATGAGGAGTGGGGAAGAGGTAGCTATAACTGTGCTAAGAGCTAGTAATTAGCTTCAATTTATCATTCAAGCATTCCCCTGGAACTTGCAAACCATCAATAGACTCCAGAGTTTCATATTAGTTACATCAGACAGATTCTTATGTAACTAATTTTTGTCCAGGGGGTGAAACAGGTTTTTGGTGCGTTCTACTCACCTTATTCCTGGAATCCTTTCTATCTAAGTTTTCTTTCTTTTGACAGGTGTAAAAGAATGTTGATATAAATGTGCAAGTGGACACAAAAGTATCTTCTTCCATAGTAGGGTTTGAAAATCCACTGAACTACTAGTGGGACAGGATCAGTCCAATAGAAAACATTACAAGGAATCCCAATTTTCTAAAATGCAAAATATTTCCCAGGATCAGGTGGTGAGGTACAAAGGGGAGTTGAGAAATGAGGGTACAAAGTCTAGCTGGTATTTCTTCACTCAGCACTACTGATATTTCTAGTGGATTATCTTTTTTTGTGAGGTTGGATGTGCACATTGTAGGATTTTCAGCCACAAAATTCTGTAGGTGTCTGCAACCAGTGACACCCAGTCATGACAACCTAAAACGTCTCCAGACATTGACAAGCATCTTCTTGTCTGTGCTTGAAGGTACACAATTGCTCCTGGTTGTGAACCACTAGTAAAGATGCATAGTTTTCTGCTGAAGCACAATTTTTTTTCTGAAAGTCATCACCTTATGATAAAAATAATTTCAAAGAAAGATACTTTTAATTACAAAATAAGGGTTTCCTCATTATATTTGGCCTGGTAATTTAAATAGGTGCAACAAGCATAATAATTTCAGCCAAAAAAAAAATAGAAATGTGACCTTGTTAAAGCTTGATTTCCTGGATGTCTTCATAACTAATCTCAGATTGGACATTTAAATGTTTTTGTCTAGAAAAATAAGCTCAACATGTTGGCATCAATTGACAGCTGTAGAATCTATAGATTTGGGGGAATTTCTTGTTTCTTTGTCATTGTAGAGAATTTGTTCTCAAATATCAAAAATATCTTAAAGTTAATGGGGTTATTAGGAACTGAGATTCCTTACTCAACTATCATCTGTGAATGTTATAAAACAGGTAGCAGGATGGTTTTCCAAAGGGAGCTTTGTAATTATTGTCTCCATGAGGTCAAACTTATCTTCTTAAAAACAGTCTTATCTGATGTGATGGCACTGAACGCGGCAGAGTTACAAGATGCAATCATTTATCCCTCAACTGAAGAAAGACTTACACTGGCTAAATGGTCCAAATTAGTTAATTGGAACCCTGGAATCTAATCACAGTATAAAATGAAAGAAGTCCTAAATGAAGAGGTTGCAAAATTTGCATTTAAAGAAATCGATGTCAAGTCATTAGTTGACCACTATGATAATGGAAAAGAGACCAGTTGTCACAAATGACAAAAATGCAATCTTTGCAAAAATAATTCGTAAAGGTTATTTAAAATGGGAAACTTCAGACTGCAATCATCAACAGTGGAAAACCTGGAGAGGGGAAAGTAGAACTTTGTTTCCCTAGGTACCATATTACAATATTCAAAATAAGTAGTTTTAAAAAAAATTATGAGGCATGCAAATAAACAGCGAAGTATGCCCCTTTAACAGGTACAGAAGCAGACAGAAAAAACCCAAGGAAATCTAGATATTAAACTTACTAGCAAAAGATTTTATGTCAACTGTCTTTTTTCTATCTTTTGTAGACCACTTTTTAAAGGCTTTATTGAATTTATTACAATATTGTTTGTTTTTTGTTTTGTTTTTTTTTGGCCATGAGGCATGTGGGATCTTAGCTTCCGACCAGGGATCAAACCCACACCCCCTGCATTGGAAGGCAAAGCCTTAACCACTGGACCACCAAGGAAGCCCCTCAATTGTCTTAAGTATGCTCAAAGACCTAAAGAATACCGTGAGAATGAAGAACTAAATAAAACCATGAGAAAGGTGTCTCAATAATCAGAAAATATCAATAAAGTAGTAAAAATTTAAAGAAAGTAATCCCATCTAAATTACTGAGTTAATAACCACATTAGCTGAGGTGAGAATTGCACTGGGGTTCAACAGAGGATTCAATTTGAAAAATAACCAGCTAACTTAAAGATAGATCAATTGGGATTATCCAGGATGAGAAGCAGGGTAAAAAAAGACATGGAAAAAGTGAACAGATTCTAAGGAACATGTGAAATATCACCTAAAGTACTAACACACACATAAAGGGAATTCCAGTCATAGAGAAGAGATAGAATGGAATAGAATAAATATTTCTTGAAGTAATGGTCAATAACTTTCCTGATTTGATAAAAACAGAAATATACATATACAAGAATCTCAAAGAACTCAAAGTAAGATAAATTAAAGAGTCTCACACTGATACACATATTGATCAAACTATCCAAATATCAGGAAAAAGCTAGAATCTTGAATGTAACAAGACAGCAACTCATCACAGAAAGATCAACAGCCAATTTCTTATTTGGAACTTTGCAGGCCAGAAAGAAGTGAATGTCATATTTTTTTTAAACATCTTTATTGAAGTATAATTGCTTTACAATGGTGTGTTAGTTTCTGCTTTATAACAAAGTGAATCAGTTATACATACACATATGTTCCCATATCTCTTCCTTCTTGCATCTCCCTCCTTCCCACCCTCCCTATCCCACCCCTCTAGGTGGTCACAAAGCACCGAGCTGATCTCCCTGTGCTATGCGGCTGCTTCCCACGAGCTATCTATTTTATATTTGGTAGTGTATATATGTCCATGACACTCTCTCCGCCTGTCACATCTCACCCCTCCCCCTCCCAAAATCCTCAAGTCCATTCTCTAGTAGGTCTGTGTCTTTATTCCCATCTTGCCAATAGGTTCTTCATGACCTTTTTTTTTTTCTCTTAGATTCCATATATATGTGTTAGCATACTGTATTTCTTTTTCTCTTTCTGACTTACTTCACTCTGTATGACAGACTCTAACTCCATCCACCTCATTACAAATACCTCCATTTCATTTCTTTTTATGGCTGAGTAATAGTCCATTGTATAGCATATTTTAAACGCTAAGAAACGGATCGAGGGGAAAAAAAACTGTTAACCAAAAATTCTGTATGTAACAAAAGTATCCTTCAAACTGAAGGTCACCACTATATTGAGATAATTATTTACATCATGAGAAAGTGGAAGGTATCCAAGGTGTGTAAAAGTAATTCAATGATAAAAATCAATACAATGCATCAACTTAGTAGAATGAAGAAAGATAAATGTATGATCATTTCAACTGATTTTTAGAAAGATTTTGACAGAAACCCAATTCCCTTTCTTGTTAAAGTTGTCAAGTAATAGAATGGAAAAAATTAAGGAAAATGAACAGAGCATAAGATTACAAGAAATAATAGCAACATAAGCACAATGGGAGTCCTGCAGGAGACGACATAGAGAAAAGGAGAGAATGAGTATTTGAAGAATTAACTTCCTAATGTTGTCAAAACATAAATCTACACATCAACGTATTCATTGATCTCTAAACAGGATAAACACTAAGGGATCCACACTGAGAACCCACTAATAACAAATTGTCAAAAGACAAAGACATAGAGAACCTTGATGATGCAATAATCAACTCACAACAACAAGGTACCATCAGTAATATTAACAACCTATTTCTCACAAAAACCATGAAGGCTGGAAGAAATAGAATGCCATAGATGAACTGCTGAAAGATATAGCTATCAAATAAAACAAAGAAGAATTCCATACTTGACAAAATGATTCTTGATAAATAAAAGGGAAATTAAAAGGTTCCCAGTTAAACAAAATCTGAAGAAGTTGGTCACTAGTAGATCTACCATACAAAAATTATTAACTTCTCCATGTTAGTTGAAAGGTACTATATAGTACTTTAATTTTATATGAAGAATTAGAGAAAACTTGTACAGATAGCCACATAATTAAATATAAAATCCAGTATTGTATTTCTCCAATTTTTCTTACATAATTGATGTGCATAAAACAATATATATTAATTAATGTTACAGGGCATATTCGTACAAAATGTAATTTGCAAAGCAACATCAGCTTCATGGTGAGGGAAAACAGTTTTCCTTTTTGTCTCCCCTTTTAAAAACTAATTAGGTATGCATCCATGAACAAATGTGCCTCTGAGGGACTTAAGGGATGCAGAACCATATGCCAAGCTATGCATGAAAAGTCTGCCCACCTGTGACTCTGGTAAAATGCCAGATAGACCTCAGGGTGAGAAGTCGAAACAGCAAGAGCCAGCTTATGTGCCCCAACTCTGCTCTTCTACGATCAGAGAAAACCACTGGGGAGTGCTGACATGGGCAGACACCAGTGGATGAGAGTGACTTGTAGAAGTCCAGCCTCTCCAAAGAGACAGTCTAATGCTCAATTGAAGAAAAACATATGTCTATATACATATGTGTATACACCTAAATGCATACATGAATATAGATATTACACATATTAGTATATGTATACATATGAATTTGAATGCATTAGACATGGTAAAGAGCAGACTTCAAGTGCCTCATCTCTCCCAAGGCAACACAGAACAGGACTAAATAGCTGGTGACAACCACTTCTGTGATGGAAAAGGAGAGTGGTGAGTGTTTGGCTCCAGACATGCTGAATGCTGCTAGGAAAAAAGAAAAAGTTTCCCTTCAGCAGTATCCAGAGTACTGAGGCAAGACCTCCATGACTTAAAGGAAGAAAAAGGTAAGAAAAGAGACATATTAAAATGTCACAGGGTATTAAAAGGACACAGTTTCTGCTGCTGTGCTCAAGACTTCTGCAGTAAGCCTGCCCACAAGCCTGTGGGAGTATTTCACCCGAGGGTAATGTCACTAGGGTCATGGGCTCATGGGCTCCAAGACCTAAGTCCACACAGTCTCCCACTCTGCAATCAGTTCTCTGCATATTTCATTAGTATAGTGGCCGAGTGAGGTCCTATAGACAAGGAGTACACTCAGAAACAGGCAGGGTGTGTGGGCAAGCAGAAAAACACAAACTTGAGCTGCGGAACCACCTAATGGAAATCAGAATAGAGGTTTCCAGTAGACAGCTTGGTGTGTTGTAAGAAAGAAAGAAGACATAATTGCTTAGAATTTTGCCACAAAAGTGAGCGAGAAGTGTGGAGGAGGTGTGCCCATACAAAGTCAAGAAGTCTTCATATAGAGCAGATCAAATAATCAGAATAGTTCACCTGAAGGCTATCAGTAAAAAATTTTAGAGGTGGACTGCTAAATTCAATGAGAAAGCAGTAGTACAAAACTAAAAGAATCAAAAAAACTTGTTAATAAAAAAGATAGCAATAATTTTCCCTTACCTAAAGGTTAAGACACAAAATTTTAAGATATAACTGTTTTAAGATATAGCTGTTTTGAGGGTATTCAATGAGCAATAGGAAAACACAGAAAGACAATTCAATGAATAAAACAAACACAATGCATGGGACAAAGTGAGAAATTAACAAAAAAAAATTTCTAAAAAAAGGAATCAAGCAGAAATTCTGGAGCTGAAGAATTTAATGAATAAAATATATTTTAAAACATTAGAAAGCATCTACAGCAGAGTATCTTAAATAGAAGAGAGAATGAGTGAGGTAGAGAATAGAAACTTTTATATAGCCCGATCAGAGGAAAACAAACAAACAAAAACAAGAAGTAAACAAGTCAAAAAAGGAAGGAAAACTTATGTAATCTATGTACCATAAAATGTACAAATATTATAACGGAGTTCTAGAAGGAAAAATGATGCAGAAAAGGGCAGAAAGTTCATTGAAAAAAATAATACTTCAGACCATCCCAAACCTGAAGAGAGACTTGCACATCCAAGTTCACAAAACTGGTAGAGCACACTATTAACTCAATTTACAACAACTCACTCCAAGACTTATTATAATAACACTGTCAAAAATCAAAGATAAAGAGACTCTGAAAAGAAAGCAGAGAAAAAAAAATGTAACTTACAAAGGAACCCCCATTAGGTGAACAGATGATACAGAGAAGGAAGCTTGTAGTCCAGGAGGGAGTGGAATGACACATTGCTTAGGTTGAAGGAAAAAAAAAAAGAGCTTCCCAGGAAAGAATTCTATATCTGGTAATCATGTGCATCAAAAATAAAAAAAGAAATAAAATGTTTCAGTGAAAAACCTGAAGGAGTTCATCACCACTTGACTTCGCTTGTAAGAAATGTTGGAAGGAATTCTTCAAGCTGAAATAAAAATATGCTAATTAGTAACATAAAAACATAACAATAATATGCAGCAGAGTAGTAACGGTAAATATAGTCACATTTAGAAAACTCTGTGCATAGAATATTTTAACCACTTAACTATAGCATGAAGGTTAAATGAAAATAGATACATTTAAAATAACTAAAGCTATTATAAAATTTTAACAAATACACAATAAAAAAGAGGTATACTGTGACAACAAAAATATAACAAGGGGGTGGAAGAAGGGAGGATCTATGTATGCAAACCAAGTTAAGCTGCTAAACGCATAAAATGGACTTTTTTAAATGTTTATGCAAGCCTCATGGTAATCACAAAGCCAAAACCTAGAGGTGATTCACAAAAGACAAAGAAAGGGAATAGAGATAACAACATCACAGGAATCATCAGTTTTCAAATGTAGGCAGAAGCAGATAAATATAGAAACAATAAAATTACAAAACATCCAGAAAGCAATAAATAAGTATTTACATATCAATAATTAGCATAAGTAGAAACAAATTTGATTCTAATATCAGAAGGCATAGGATGTCTGAATTAACTTGGAAAAACACCAAAAAAACAAGACCACAAAATATGTCACATACAAGAGACTCACTTCACCTTTAATGACACAAGTAAGCTAAAAGTGAAGAGGTAGGGAAAAGATATTCCATGGAAGTGGAAAATAAAAGAAAGCAAGGGTAACGATAGTTATTCAAATAAAGTAGGCTTTAAGAAAAAAAGTAACAAGAGACAAAAATGTCATTTTTAAAAAATTAAAATATGAATTGATCCCAAAATATAACAATCATAAATATAAATGAACCCAATATAAAAGAACTGGAAAATATTAACCAAATACTAACAGATTCACAGGGGGAATTAGACATCAATACAATAGTAGAATGGGACTTCAAGACCGCAATAATATCAGTAGATCATCCAGACAGAAAATCAATAAGAAAACACTGGGCTTGAGCCATACATCACAAAGAAAAAAAAAATGGACCTAAAGGATATTCATAGAACTACTCAATCAACAGAAGCAGAGTATGCATTCTTCTCAAGTATACACAGACCATTCTCTAGGATAGATTATATAATAGGCCACAAAACAATTCTTAGTAAACTTAAGAAGATAAAAATCATAAATGAAGATGTGCTTAACATCATTAATCAAGAAAATGCAAATTGCAACCCAAAAGAGATACACTTTCACATCTGTAATAATACTTATCTTTATTAAGACAATAGAAATCAATTTTTGGTGAGGGTGTGGGAAAAAGGGAATCTTGGTGCCCTGTTTATGGGAGTGTAATTTGCTTCATCCATTGAGGAAATTATATGGAGTTTCATCAAAAAATTAAAATTAGAACTACCATACGATCTAGCATATACGTAAGACATACTATATAGATAGCATGTAATACATAGTAATATATTATATCATATGTAGCAGAAGAGATATCTTCACTCCCATTTTCATCACACCTTGTTAACAATAACAAAGATATGGAAACAATCTAAATGTGTATAAATGGATGAAGCAATAAATAAAAGGTGCTTTTAACCAGCAATAATATATCATTCATTATATTCTTCTAAAGAAAAAAAAAGGAAATCTGTTATTTGCACAACACAGTTGGACCTGGAGGACCTTAAGCTAAGTAAAATATGTCAAACAGAAAGAAAAACACTGTATGATTTCACACGTGTGTGGAATATAAAATAATTTATAGAAGCAGAGAATAGAAAGATGGTTGCCAGGGTCTGTGAGAGGTGTAAATGGAAAGGAGATAAAAAGCGTTGAAAGGTACTATCATGTAAAAAAAAAAAAAAAGTCTGGAGATCTAGTACCCACCATAATATCGTTAGCTAACAATTCTGTATAGTACCTTCAAAATTTGCTAAGAGGGTAAATCTTATGTAAAGTGCTCTTACCACAATTCATACATACATACATAATAAATACATTTGGAGAAAATTTGGGAGTTACAGTTTCACAAAGATACTTATCCCATGTTGTGTATATTAAATATGTACAGTGTTTTACATATCAAACCTACCTCAATAATATGGCCGACAAAATAATTCCAGTTGGAAAAATCATTGCTTGGACCAATGTTGTAGCAGTAGCAGAGTGAGAAGAGATCAAATTCAGATAGATAAGAGTTAAGATGTATTGACGAGTTAAATGTGAAGTATGCAGGAATAAGAACTAACAAAAAACACTTCAAGATTCTTAGTTTTACCAAGTGGTAACATAGTACTTTAGGCTAGACAAGACCTTAGCATTTATCTCTTAAAACACGCTCATTCACAGTTTTGTTAGAAAACTGAGACCTGAAAAGATAAAATGCCTGCTCCTGGTCACATAGCAGATTAACAATTCAAGTGTGGTTTCCTAAACCATGGACCACCACATTTTTCTGTTTCTTCTTTGGCATCAAGTTGATTTTTTCTTCATTCTAGAGAAGTTGTTCACAGGTAGTACTGATAGATACTCTGAAGAGGAACACAGGCCTTCAAAAGATAATACAAATTTAAACATCAAAAAAATCGTATTCTTAAAAATGATGTATTTATTTAAAACAATTTTAAATTTTAGACTAGTTTTAGATTTACTCAAAAATACAGAGTTTCAGGTACCTCACACTCATTTTTTTATTACTAATATCTAACATTAGCATGACACATTTGTCACAGTTAATAAATCAATATTGATATACTATCATTAACTAAAGCTCATATTTTATTGTTTTCCATACTTTTCCTAAAGTTCTTTTCTTCTAGAATTCTATCTAGGACACCACATCAAATTTATTTGTTATATGTCTGGAGACTCCTCATGGCTATGATAGTGCCCTTATTTTTATGAACTTGACAGTTTTGAGAAATACTGGTCAGATATTTTGTAGAAAGCCTATTTTTAAAAATAAATTTATTTATTTATTTATTTTGGGCTGCATTGGGTCTTCATTGTTGAACACAGGCTTTCTCTAGTTGCAGGGAGTGGGGGCTACTATTTGTTGTGGTGCGTGGGCTTCTCACTGCAGTGGCTTCTCTTGTTGTGGAGCACAGGCTCTAGATGCACGGGCTTCTGTAGTTGTGGCATGAAGGCTCATTAGTTGTGGCTCGCAGGCTCTAGATCTAGGCTCAGTAGTTGTGGTGCACGGGTTTAGTTGCTCCACAGCATGTGGGATCTTCCATGATCAGGACTGGAACCCGTGTTTCCTATATTGGCAGGCAGATTCTTAACCACTGTGACACCAGGGAAGCCCCATAGAAAGTCTTTTGATTGGAGTTTGCCTGATATTTTTCTCATAATTAGATTGACCTTTTGTGTTCTTAGTAGGCAGAACACATAAAGTGTCATTTCATCGCAACATATCAACGCTATATGTTATCAATATGATTTGTCACTATTAATGTTATTCTTGACCACCTGACCGAGGTAGTGTTTATCAAATTTCTAAACTATAAAGTTACTTCTTTATTTTCCCTTTACATGATGTATTCTTTGAAAGGAAGGTATCTGCAGCACACATGAAGGTAAGTTATGCCCCACCTCCTTGAGTACAGAGTGTTTACACAAATTATTGGGAATTCTTCTGCATTAATTTGTCGGTTATCCTCTACTAATTTTTTTATTCAATAGTACATATATATGTATATACATACTTGTCTGTTCATATATATATATATATATATATACTTGTTCATATATATAAGAATAGACATATATATACATATTTACTTATATATATACACATATATACTTGCCTATTCTATATATATATAAGAATAGACAAGACACAGCATCAATGATGACAAAAAGATGTTTGACTGAGTGGTGGGATGCAAAAAGTAATTATAACGATAAGCATATGTTCACAAAAAAACTTGTAAATGGATGTTCTCAGCAGCATTATTCATAACTGTCAACCTATATGTTTATAAACTAACAAATGGATGAACAAAGTGTAATAAATCTATACAATGGAATGTTATTCAACCATGAAAAAGGAATGAAGTACTGACACATGATACATCAGCAATGAACCTTGCAAATGTAAGTTTAAAAAAAGTCACAAAAGACCAGATAATGTTGTTTGCATGCATACGAAATGTCGTGAACTAGAAAGTTTTAGAAACAAAGAGTACTTTGTAGTTGCTTACATCTTGGGGAGATAGGCTAGGGAGCTACGCAAATGATAGCTATCAGTACCTGGTTTCTTCCTGAGGTGAAGAAAATATTCTAAACTTGTTTGGATGGTAGTATATGCCTGTGAATATAATAAAATCTATTGACTTGCTCACTTTAAATGTGTGAATGACATGGGATGTGAGTTATAGCCCAATAAAACTGTTTTATAAGAAATAACAGAATGTAAAGTTAAAAGAAAAAAAGTCACTTCATTGTCTGCCAACACTAATGTTGATCTTGCTGAGTTATTAAGGAGACCTGTCTGAGTAATATTGAATAGTGTGGATTTATTACAATGTGTTTATACATTCATCTGCTGATAGCATTTGCATTTAAACTCAGTTTTGACTAGTAAAAAAATAAAAGTGTTATGAGCACTTATACCAGGAACATATGGAGAGAGGCTTTAAATTCTCTTGGGTAGATTTGTAAAAGTAGAATAGCTGGAACATATGTTAGTATATATTTAAATGTTAAGAAATGGCCACACTCTTTTCCCAAAGTCTGTGTACAATTTTACATTCTCACTAGTAGTATATGAAAGTTTCTGTTGTTCCACATCTTTGGTGTGTATGGTACAGCATATTTTTTACATTTGGTTTCTGCTTTAATTTACTTATACACTTTGTAGTTACATTTCTGTTTTTCTATTATCCTTTTCTGTAATTCCTGATTATGTGACAAAGAATATACAGCCTACTTAAAAACTATTTTTATTGTTTTTATTTAATAAAGTATGGTAGCATTTTCCACTGCCAATAGAGAGTACTGAGAATAATCTTTAAAATTATAACTTTCAATATAACTACCAATTATAAGCATATATTAGGTTATAACCCTCAACAATTTGTGGCTTTTAAAGAAATTGTTGCCGAACCCAAGATCAGTGAAATTTTCTTATGCTCTCTTCTAAAATAACTTTAGTTCTTATACTAAATTATATGATACATTTAAAGTTGGATTTTCAAATTGATCCAAAGTTGGAGGAGTTTTGTAGTCTCTGTTTGCTTGTTTTGTGTGTGTGTGTGTGTGTGTGTGTGTGTGTGTTTAATCTTGTGCTTTAACTCGGACTCTATTCATTACAGACTTTTTGTTTGCTGAATAATCAGTATTCTCTATAATCAGTGCGCTTTCAAGCTGTAGAAATCCATAGGTATAGGTCTGGAAATTCAAGAAGCAATTTACTCAAAACAACAAATCAACCTCTCTTACGTCCCTTGATAAAGCAAGCTTCAGAGACACTTTCTAAGGTACTGTAATAACTTTATAATCTGTAGAAATAGGGAAATAATAAAGATATCTTATTAATCTCTATATCAAGATCATGATACACACATTGAGAAATATGTATTGGGTTTCAAGTTCTGGACAGGGTGGCGTAAGTACATTCCACCCTATTACTTTCACTAGTTACAAACAAAACAGACTAAAAAATGGCCAGTATGATTGAAGCAACTAAGAGCAGACTCATAAGGGTGTAAAAAAAAAGAAAATCTGACTGGATAGAAACCTCAAGGATTTAATGATAACTTAGCAGTGAATTCTGGCGATGCAACACTTTACCTCTTATCTATACAAAGTTGGATGCTAAAGCCAGTCAAAACACAGAAATGTCAATGAGACCAGTCCTTCCCCGCCAAAAAAAAATATATATATATATAAGTCAATGGAAAAAGGTGCTCTTTCTATTCTACAAACCAGGAAATAGGGGCACCACTGGACAGAAATTTTTAACTATATCTATTCTACTAAAAAATAATCATAAAACCATTTGTAACCAACCACGTTCCCCGAGGCACTGTGGCAATGGATAATGTGGTAATCCTTTTTCACTCTCTCTGCTCTGCAATAACATGTAAACCATGGAACAAGGAAATCTCATATGAAATGTAAAACTTCAACACATATAAACACTGTTATGATACAGACATTGGAATTACCTGCCGTGAATTTTAAAGTATGAAAATAACAAAAACAAAACTTCACCAAGCAATAAAACCACTTGAAGAAAAATGGAAAAAATACAAAATTTCAGCAGAAAAATTAAAAACATACACCAAAATAAGAATGAATTTTACAATTAAAATATTACTAACTGAAATATAAAATTCACAGTAAAAAGAGTCAATGAATTTAAAGATAAATAGGTTAAAGTTATCACATAACAGAGAGCAACTATATTATAAAAAATTAACAGGGATGCAGGGATCTCTGGGACTTTAGCTAATAAATCTAATATTTATATTATCAGCATACTAGAAGGGAAGAAAAACTTCAGAGCTGTAAAAACAAACAAAAAAAGGTTAAGACTGAATGTCAGAAAGAAGAAACAAATATCAGAGTGAAGGAATAAATGGAAAATAATGCTAACATGGCAGAAATATATCCTAACATGTCAATTTTTACATTAAATATATATTTTAAAGCATACCAGTAAGGACCCAGATTAAAACAAAAATAAGAAAATGACTGAACTATGTGCTGTCTCCCCCTCCGAAAGAATCTCGCTTCTAAAATAATGATAGGTATGTTGAAATAGAAGAAATATCCACCATAAAAACATTAAGAAAAAGAAAGCAGGAGGCCTAAATTAATATCAAATACAATGGGCTTTTGAGAAAAGAAATTACCAAGCCCAGAAAGAAACAGTGTAAAAGGTTCAATCAACCAAGAAGACCTAGTGTTTTTAAAATATACATTCATCAGATTACAGATTTAAATAGAAACTTTACTGAAGTAAATACACAGATGACAAAAGCATGTGTAAAAATTCTCAAGATTAGAAGTCCTTAAGGGAAATGTTAATTAAAACATCAATGATATAACAATACACTCATAGAAGACATATACATAAAACCTCTGATAACCAACTACTGATAAGATTTCAAGGAACAGAAACCCTCATGCACAGTTGGTGGAATGTAAAAAATGCTAAATTGTATAGCCCCTTAGGGAAAAAAAGTACAAGAATTATGACATACAAACATCATATCAAATAGAAGCCATAGATTTAGGAATAAATAAGACAAAGTTGAAATAAAATACATAAGCTATTTATGGATTTTTATGGCCCTTTGATTTAAGCCAATATTCATATTTTCATTTCAAACCATCTAGGGATCTGATGGCATTAGACAGAGAAGACTTCTAGTGTGCAATTAGATAAGAAAGCTGAAACATAGCAAGAATGGGTCACTTGATCATAGAAAGCCTTGCTTCCAGATCGCTACCTTTTTTACCTTCGTCAAGTGGAAGTGGTGTGTTTAATTTTATGTATTAACTTGCCTGGATCATGGGGTACCCTCATTATTTGGCTAAGATTTTTTTTCTGGTTGTTTCTAGAAAGGTGTTTCAGATTAGATTAGCATTTGAAGTCAGTGGATTGAGTAAAGCATATGTCCCTCCTTTAGAAGGGTGGGCATCATCCAATTTTTGGAGAGACTGAGTAAAAGAAAAAGTATAGTAAGGGAGAATTTTCTCTGCTCTACATACCTGGCTGACCTGGTATATTGGTATTTTCTTGCCCTAAGATTGGATCATCACCCATTTTTTTCTCAGGCCTTCAGACTGGGACTGAAATACACCACCAGAGTCTCTAGGTCTCTGCTTTTCAGACAGCAGATTGTGGGATTTAGCCTCCAGAATCACATGAGTCAATTCCCCAATAAACATATATTGAGAAATTTCTATTTCCATGAAGAGAACTAATACAGAACAATAATAATGACACTGAGACTGGTTTTAGAGGAACAGATTATTAAAAGTGAGTTTTCTGAATTCCAAACTTTCTGAAATTGTCTCTGTAATCTAATTGTATTTAAAGATGCTATGACTCCATTTCTGGTAATAAAGAGAGTACTGACAGTGTATAGTAAAATCTGGCAATAGAGGTACATAAAATATATACACTGGATAATCATAATTAACCACTCATAAGAAGTAAGAAGCTGAGTGACTATGTGTCTGATGCTTTCAAATATTTTGGGAGAACTAAGTATATAATGAGGGTGGCTATTTCCTTCTAATGTTGCTGGACATAGTGGTTAAAAAAAAAAAAAAAGAAAGAAACTTGGGGACTTGAATTTTCAGATCAAGCACTGCATAAGTAACCTAAGAGATTATCTGTGGACCTATTCCTTATAGCAGCAAGGCTGAGATTGCTGAAATCAAAGGCAGAATGCCATCTGGCGACTGGCTTATAATATAAGTTGAGTTCCCAGGTTTGCAGTGTGTCTATTGTTAAAGCGAGGGGAAAAAATTGGACCCTGTACATTGGGATGAGGATGTGTTAAAGATCCTAATGAAGTTGAGGAAACTGAGTCCATAAATATTCATGAGTCTGCTTGGCCAGTGGAAAATACTTCCCCTCCATGTGAGGGAATTAATCATCTGTTGCCTGAGGAAAATGTAATGGTTTCCTGAGGCAGTGGGCAGGAAAGACAATGATGATTCTCCTCAGGATACACCTCCACTACCCCTCTTTGCTTCTAAGCCTGTATCTAGACTCCATTTCCAGCATGCTCCTAAAAGTGAGTAGGAGGTGTGACCCATAATTAGGTGCACCTTACTCAAAAAGAACGACTTGAGTTTTCTAATTCACATAGAAATCTGAAGGATACATGTGGAAATGGATATTAGTGGTGTGAAAAACTGATGAAAGGAGCATAAAGTTGAATCAGGCTAAATGTATTGATATGGGCTCACTAAGCATGAAGTTTCTATTTAATGTTTCATCTCAGATTGTTAGAAAGTGCTCTCAGTTTGGTTATTTGGTTGGTTAGGTGAAATATTGGCAAAAAGTGGCTCAGAGTGAGAAAAACAAATGACAGACCTGCTATGGTTTACTGTAGAGGAATGAAGTCAAATCCTCATAGAGGCTTTATCCACATGGTTCCCTGGGTGCTCCCCACCCCAAAAATTACAGGAGAAAACTGTGTTTCTCCCTGAAGCATGGATGGGAGTGGCAGCCCTGATGATCTCTGTAGTTTGCTTTCAAAGACACTCTAAATTTGTTTATCTTCCGGGCTTCTGTGTACCTGGCTGATTAAATTTGTGTCTTATACCCATACAAATTTCCCTATCAAATGATTGATCAACAACACTCTTAATGGATTTTTTTCATAACAAGGTTGATTTTTTTTTTTTTTTGCAATATGAATAGGCTGAGAATTTTCCAACTCTTCAAGATCTTGTTTCTTTTTGCTTAAAAGTATTGTAACTGATTTCTCTGACCCATATTACTATAAGCAATCAGAAGGAACCAAGTTGTTTCTTTAATACTTTGCTTAGAAATATCCTCAGCTAAATATGCAGTTTCATTGCCCACAACTTCTATCTTTCACAAAATGGTAAAACATAAATACAGCTCAGGCAATTTCTTTACCACTTTATAATAATGCTTATCATTTCCATCTGTGATCTCAGCTTTTTCTAAAATTTAATTTATGATAAACTGAAAAGAAAAAGAAAGAGCAGAGATGATCAAGTTGGTGAAGTAGGAGGACGTGGAGCTCACCTCTACCTACAAACACATAAAAAATACCTGTACAAAGAGAACCTTCAAGATGGTGGAGGAGTAAGGTGTGGAGCTCACCTTCTCCCCACAGATACATCAAAAATGCATCTACATGGGCAACAACTCCCACAGAACATCTACTGAACACTGGCAGAAGACCTCAGACTTCCAAAAAGGCAAGAAAATCTCCACATGATTGGGTAGGGCAAAAGACGAAAGAAAAAAAGGAAAAGAGACAAAGCAATTGGGATGGGACCCGAACCTCTGGCAGAGAGCAGTGAGGAAGGAGATTTTCCACACACTAGGAAGCCACCTCTCTGATGAGCATGTGGGGGGAGTTTTGGAGCCTCCAGGAGTTTGCAGCAACTGGTGTGCAGAGGGCAAAGTGGAGAGATACCTGCACAGAGGGTCAGTGCTAACATGCACTCCCCAGGCTGGATGCTTACCTGCACTCCCACCAGGGCAGGTGGGGTTTGGGTGCTGAGGTTCAGGCTTTGGAGCTCAGATCTCAGAGAGAGGACTGGGGTTGGCTGCATGAAGACAGCCTGAGGGGGCTAGTGCATCACAGCTGAGGGAATCCAGGAAGAAGCTGGGCCCAACAGAGAGGCAAGGGACAATTGTTTGGGAGGAGCACAAGGAGAGGGGAGGGTCCAAAATAGGAGCTTCTTGCTCCATGCACTCACAGGTGGCAGGGCACTTCCTACCTGAACTCCAGGAGCGGGTGCAAGACACAGCTGCTATCATGGACCTCAGAGGTGGTCACAGACCAGACTACTACTGCTGCTGCTGCTGCCACCAAAGGTCCTGTGAGCAAGTGCCGGTCACTGCCCACACCTTCCCCGGAACCTGTGCAGCCCACCACCACATGGGTCTCTCAATCCAGGGCCAACTTCCCTGGGAGAGTGCACAGCACACCTCAGGCTGTTTCAACTTCTTGCCGGCCTCTGCCACCACAGACGCTCCCTGCATATCCAAATTGTGGCTGCCATATCCATCCCTCTCCCCAGAATGAGTCAGCAAGTGAGCCCTAATCAGTCGCTGCTTTCAACCCCTCTCACCTGGGCAGGAAATAGATGCCTGAGGGTGGTCCACAAGCAGAGGTGTGGCCAAACAAACCTGAGGCCCAGGGGTGCTGTGACTAAGGAAGAGGAATGGAAATCCTTCCATGCAGCTGCATAAGCTGCAGATTAAATCCCTGTGATCTGATTGGTAAACCCTACATCTGTGGAATACCTGTGTGGACAAAAAAATGCTCCTACAACTAAGACAGGTCTAGCTTTAGCAGCTGTGGACGTTGGGGGCAAGTACACACGAGAACTGGGCCAAGTTAGAGCCTGAGCTGTCCCTGCAGAGCACAGAGCCGGCCCAGAGACTACCTAGAGGTATTGGGTGGCTTCTTGGAGAGGCAGAGATTGGCTGTGGCTCACTATGAGGGCAAGAACACTGACCGCTGAGGCTCCAGGAAAATACTATTATTATTACTATTTTTTGTTTTATTATTACTATTTGTTTGTTTCACTATTTTTTTCTGTGGCTCTTCTTTTTTATTTTTCTTTCAATTTTTATTATTTATTTATTTTTTTCTTTTTTATGCTTTTATTTTTAATATATTTAAAATGTTTTCTATTTTTACTATACTTTTTCATTATATTGTATTATATTGTTTTTTTCTTTTGCTTTGTTTTGTTTTTATCTCTTTTTAAACTATATTTTCTATTTTTCCTTACTTTTTTGTTGTTTTGTATATTTTCCTCTTTTCTTGTTTCTTTTTATTTTTTTAATCAATTTTTTTCTGTTTGTCTTATGCTTACTTTGCCTTTTTGTTTTTTAGTTTGCTTTCTGCTTTTGATTTGTTTTTTGTTTTTGTTAGTTTAGTTTTTATTGTTTTTGTTTTGAGGTTTATTCATTTGTTTGGTTGATTTCTTCCTTTTTGTTTTTCTTTTTCTGTTTGTGTGTGTGTGTGTTTGTTTGTCTGTTTTTGTCTGTTTGGTTTTACTTTTACCATTTCTCTTGAGGGTTTTGTTTGTCTATCTCTTTTCTTTTTTTTTTTTTTTTTTTTCCTTCCACACCTTGCAGTTTGCAGGATCTTGGTTCTCTGGCTATAGGTCGGCCCTGAGGCTCTGATATGGGAGAAGTTAGTCCAGGACACTGGAACACCTGAGAATTCCTGGCCCCAGGGAATATTAATTGGCAAGAGCTCTCCCAGAGGTCTCCATCTCAACACCCAGACTGGACCAACCAACATCCAGGAAGCTCCACTGCTGGACACCTCATGCCAAACAAGTAACAAGACAGGAGCACAAATCCACCCATTAGCATACAGGTTGCCTAACGTCATGCTAAGCTCACAGACACCCCAAAACACACCAGTTGATGTGGCCCTGCCCATCAGAGGGACAAGATCCAACTCCACCCACCAGAAGGCAGTCACCAGTCCCCTCCAACAGGAAGCCTACACAAGCCACTGGGCCAACTTCACCGACTAAGGTCAGACACCAGAAGCAAGAGGAACTACGACCTGCAGCCTGTGGAAAGGAGACCCCAAACACACTGAGTTAAACAAAATGAGAAGATAAAGAAGTATCTTGCAGACAAAGGAGGAAGGTAAAAACCCACAAGACCAAATAAATGAATAAGAAACAGGCAATCTACCTGAAAAAGTATTCAGAGTAATGATAGTAAAGATGATCCAAAATCTCAGAAATAGAATGTAGAAAATACACTAAACATTTAATGAGGATGTAGAAGAACTAAAGAACAACAAAAACAACCAAAAAAAAGATCATGAGCAAAACAGTAACTGAAATTAAAAATACTTTAAAAGGGGGTCTTCCCTGGTGACACACTGGTTAAGAATCTCCCTTTCAGTGCAGGGAAAACGGATTGGATCCCTGGTCTGGGAATAACCCATATGCCATGAAGTGACTAAGTTCATGTGCCACAACAACTGAGTCTGTGCTCTAGCGCCCATGAGGTACAGCTACTGAGTCTGCATGCCACAACTACTGAAGATCACATGCCCAGAGCCTGTGTTCTGCAATAAGAGAAGCCACCACAATGAGAAGTCTGTACACTGCAATGAAGGGTAACCCCTGTTCGCTGCAACTAGAGAAAGTCCATATGCAGCAACAAAGACACAACACAGCCAAAAATAAATAAAATAAATAAATAAATTTATTTAAAATATACTTTAGTAGGAATCAGTAGCAGAATAACAGAGACAGAAGAAAGGATAAGTGAGACAGATGACAGAATGAAGGAAATACAGCCATGGAACAGAATAAAGAAAAAATAATGAAAAGAATTGAGGACACACTCAGAGACCTCTGGAGCAACATTAAATGCAACAACATTCTAATTTTAGGGGTCCCATAAGAAGAAGAGAAAGAAAAAAGTGTGTGAGAAAATATTTGAAGAGATTATAGTTGAAAATTTCCCTAACATGGAAAAGGAAATAGTCACTCAGCTCCAGGAAGTGCAGAGTCCCATAGAGGATAAACCCAAAGAGAAACAAGCAGAGACATATATTAGTCACAAAAACAAAAATTAAATACACAGAAAAATATTAAAAGCAGCATGGGAAAAATAACAAATAACATACAAGGGAATTCCCATAAATTTATCCATTGATTTGTTAACAGAAACTGCAGGCCAGAAGAGAATGGCAGGATATATTTAAAGTGATGAAAGGGAAAAAACTACAACCAATATTACTCTACCCCACAAGGGTCTCATTCAGATTTGATGGAGAAACCAAATGCTTTAAAGACAAGTAAAAGCTAAGAGAATTCAGCACCAGCAAACCAGCTCTGCAACAAATGCTAAAAGAACTTCTCAAAGCAGGAAACACAAGAGAAGAAAAAGAACTACAAAAAAAGTGAAGAAAATGTTAACAGAAATATGTATATCGATAATTACCTTAAATGTAAGTGGATTAAATGTTCCAACTAAAAGACACAGACTGACTGAATGATACAAAAACAAGACCCATATATATGCCATCTACAGAGACCCACTTCAGACCTAGGGATACATACAGACTGAAAGTGAGGAGAAGGAAATAGATATTCCATGCAAATGAAAATCAAAAGAAAACTGCAGTAGCAGTACTCATATCAGACAAAATAACATTTAAGATAATGATTGTTACAAGAGACAAGGAAAGACACTATATAATGATCAAGGGATCAATCCAAGAAGAAGATGTAACAATTATAAATATATATGCACCCAACATAGGAGCACCACAATACATAAGGCAAATTCTAACAGTCATAAAAGGGGAAATCAACAGTAACAGAATAACAGCAGGTGACACTAACACCTCACTTACACTAATGGACTTATCATTTACACAGAAAATTAATACGGAAACACAAGCTTTAAATGGTACAATACACCAGAGAGGCATAATTGATAGTTATAGGAGTGTCCATGCAAAAGCAGCAGAATACACTTCCTTCTCAAGTGCACACAGAACATTATCCAGGATAGATCACATCTTGGGTCACAAATGAAGGCTCGGTAAATTTAAGAAAATTGAAATCATATCAAGCATCTTTTCTAATCAAAATGCTGTGAGATTAGAAATCAATTACAGGAAAAAAAACCGTAAAAACACAAACTCATGGAGGCTTAACAATACAATACTAAATAACCAAGAGATAACTGAAGAAATCAGAGAGGAAATCTAAAAACACCTAGAGACAAATGACAATGAAAATAGGAGGACACAAAACCTATGGCATGCAGCAAAAGCAGTTCTGACAGAGGAGTTTATAGCAATAAAAATCCTACCTAAAGAAACAAGAAGAATCTCAAATAAACAATCTAGACTTACACCTAATGGAACTAAAGAGAAAAACAAACGAACAAACACCATAGTTAGTAGAAGGAAAGAAATCATACAGATCAGAGCAGAAATAAATGAAAAAGAAACAAAGAAAGCAATAACAAATATTAACTAAACAAAAAACTGTTTCATTGAGAGGATAAGCAAAATAGATAAATCGTTAGCCAACTAATGAAGAAAAAGAGGGAGAGGACTCAAATCAATAAAATTAGAAGTGAGAAGCAACCTACAAGCAACTATATACCAATAAAATGGAGAACCTGGAAGAAATGGACAAATTCTTAGAACGGTATAACCTTCCAAGACTGAATCAGGAAGAAATAGAAAATATAAACAGACAAATCACATGTAATGAAATTGAAACTGTGACTAAAAATCTTCCAGCAAACAAAAGTCCAATATGAGATGGCTTAACAGGTGAACTCTACCAAACATTTAAAGAGCTAAGTTCATCCTTATTAAATTCTTCACAAAAGTTGCAGAGGAAAGGACACTCCCAACCTCATTCTACCAGGCCACCATCACCCTGATACCAAAACCAGACAAGGATATCACACACACACATAACAGAAGATTACAGGCCAATATCATGAATGAATGTAGACATTCCTAAAAAAATAGTCCTAAAAAAATAGTAGCAGACAGAATCCAACAACACATTAAAAGGATCATACACAATGGTCAAGTGGGATTTATCCCAGGGATACAAAGATTCTTCAATATATGGAAATCAAGCAATATGATACACCATACTAACAGATTGAAGATAAAAAGCTGTATGATCATTTCAATAGATATAGAAAAATCTTTTGACAAAATTCAACACTCATTTACAATAAGAAACTCTCCAAAAAGTGGGCATAGAGGGAAACTACATCAACATAATAAAGACTATATATGACAAACCCAGAGGAAACATCATTCTTAATGGTGAAAACCTGAAAACATTTCCTCTAAGACCAGGAAGAAGACAAGGATGTCCACTCTCACCACTATTATTCCACATCGTTTTCGAAGTCCTAGCCATGGCAATCAGAGAAGAAAAGAAATAAAAGGAATCCAAGTGGGAAAAGAAGAAGTAAAACTGTCACTTTGCAGATGACATGATATATACATAGGAAATCCCAAAGATGCCACCAGAAAACTACTAGAGCTAATCAATGAACTTGGTGAAGTTTCAGGATACAAAATTAATGCACAGGATTTTCTTGCATTCCTATACACTAACAATGAAAGATCAGAGAGAGAAATTAAAAAAACAATACCGTTCACCACTGCAACGAAAAGAATAAAATATCAAGGAATAAACCTAACTAAGGAGGTAAAAGAACTTTACTCAGAAAGCTAAAAGACATTGATGAAAGTAATCAAAGATGACACAAACAGATGGGCAGATATACCATGTTCTGGGGTTAGAAGAATTAATATTGTGAAAATGACTATACTACCCAAAGCAATCTACATATTTATTGCAATTTCTATCAAATTACTAATGGCGTTTTTCACAGAATTAAAAAAAACTTTTTACAATGTGCTTGGAAATAAAAAAGACCCCAAGTAGCCAAAACATTCTTGAGAAAGAAAATCTTGAGATAGAGAAGTCAGACTACCTGACATCAGACTATTCTACAAAGCTACAGTAATCAAGACAGTATGGTACTGGCACAATAACAGAAATATAGATCAATGGAACCAGTTAGAAAGCCCAGAGGTAAAACCACACGCCTATGGTCGCCTAATCCATAACAAAGAAGGCAAGAATACACAATGGAGAGAAGATGGTGTCTTCAATAAGTGGTGCTGGGACAAGTAGACAGCTACACGTTAAAGAATGAATCAGAACACTTCCTACCATCATACACAAAAATAAACCCAAAATGGCTTAAAGACCTAAATGCAAGACTGGACACTATAAAACTCTTAGAGGAAAACGTAGGAAGAACTCCTTTTGACATAAATCACAGCAAGATCTTTTTGGACCCACCTCCTAGAGTAATGAAAATAAAACAAAACCAAAGAAAAAAAATTGGACTTAGTTAAATTTAAAATCTTTTGCACAGCAAGAAAACCATAAATGAGATGAAAAGACAACACTCACAACGAGAGAAATTATTTGTAAACAAACCAAATGACAGGGATTAATCACCAAAATACACAAAAAGGTCATGCAGCTCAATATCGTAAAACAAACCAATCAAAAAATGGGTGGAAGCGCTAAATAGACATTTCTCCAGAGAAGACGTACAGATGGCACACAACATCGCTAATTATTAGAGAAATGCAAATCAAAAGTACGATGAGGTATCACCTCACACCAGTCAGAATGGCCATCATGAAAAAATCTACAAACAGTAAATGCTAGAAAGGGTGTGGAGAAAAGGGAACCCTCCTGCACTGTTGGTGGGAATGTAAATTGATACCGCTACTATGATGAACAGTATGGAGTTTCCTTAAGAAACTAAAAATAGAATTACCATATGACCCAGCTTTCTGACTACTGGGTATAAATCCTGAGAAAACCATAATTCAAAAAGACCCATGCACCCCAATGTTCATTGCAACATTATTTACAATAGGTAGGACATGGAAACAACCTAAATGGCCATTGAAAGATGAGAGGATAAAGAAGATGTGGTGCATATATAAATGGAATATTATTCAGCCATAAAAATGAATGAAATTGTGACACTTGTAGAGACGTGATGTCATATAGAGTGAAGTAAGTTAGAAAGAGAAAAACAAATATCATATATTAACACATAGATGTGGAATCTAGAAAAATTGTACAGATGAACCTCTCTGCAAGACAGAAAGAGAGACCCAGGTATAGAGAACAAATGAATGGACACCAAGGTGGGAAAGGGGAGGTGGTATTAATTGGGAGATTGAGATTGTCATTATACATTAATATGGATTAAAAAAATAACAAATGAGAACATACTGTAAGGCACAGGGAACTCTACTTAATGCTCTGTCATGGCTTAAATACGAAGGAAATACAAAAAAATGGAGATATATGTATACATATAGCTGATTCACTTTATTGTACAGCAGAAACTAACACAACATTGTAAAGCCACTCTTCCCCAATTAAAAAAAATGCACCTACATGTGGTTAAATTCTCACAAGTAACAAACTGTATGTTGGCAGAAGATTTCTTATACAACCAAAGTTGCAAGAAAATTTTCCACATAACTGGGTAAGAGGCAACAAAAGCATCAGGATGGAATTGGTGTCTCTGAGAGGTACCTGTGAAGAACAGAATGCCTATAGGGTTAGATCCTTACCTTCAGGAGCCGCTTGCTGGCTGGGAAGTCCTCTGGGAGAGACGGAGGGGCTGGAGGGTCCTGGACTCTGTTCATTAGAAGCTCATATGTGCTGGCTTGCTAGCAATCAGAGCAGAGAGAGACTGGGGCCTATGGCTGCCACCTGACAACACTTTCCACCCCCAAACTCATGTTTGGTGGGGCTGCTGTTATGCATAGTAACTAGGCACTGAGTCTCAAACAGATGTGCTCTGTGAGAAGACTTGATCTAGCTGCATGGAGACAGAGAACATGGGGTATGGTCCAAGCCAAGTTTCAGAGCCAATTGTCAACATGCACACTGCAAGGCATTAATACACCAACAGAGCTCACTGTCGGCACTGCATGGGAAGAGAGCGTCTGGCAGCTGACAGAATTTGTGAGCACACACACCCAGTGGTCTCTCACAATTCGGGCAGATAGCCCCTGGTGAGGAGTACACAGCAGTTTATTTTCCATTAGGAGCCTTCCTATTCCTCCCACCCCACACTGCATCTTGATCCAGATTTGGTGTTGACAGGTACTAAGAGAGGACAGCCACAGAGATAGCTCAGGTCCCAGGAAGAAGGAAAACCACCTCGATTTCTGCAGCCACATCACTGTTCCTCAAGACCAACATAGGACTAGGTCTCAGAGAACAAAATGAAGAAAGGAATGCAAACTTGGGCTGTTTCTGTGTAGAACTGAAAATACCTGTACCAAGAGTGTGTATATTCATTGTAATCACACAGGCCTCTCTTTCTCCAGCACTCATCTTCTGTGAGAGTGCACACACTTAAGGGCAAGAAAGTCTTATCATACCGAAACTTGAGGACTTCTACTCTAACAACTGGGGAGCTGACCCCATGACTGTCATGGCAGTGACAGCTGTCCAACTTTCCGTGCAAGCTCTGGACAACACAACACGAATCATACCTTCTATCAAGGGAATAATGCCCACACATTTGAGGAAAGTAATGACAGTTATTCATACTTAAAACAGCAATCACACCAGAAATAGTGAACTCACACAGTCTACAAAATGACACTCCCACATAAAAACACTCATTTAGGACCACAGTAGGTAACTGTTTATTCTGAACTCATAGAAACAGAGAATGTTAATTAAATTAAAAAGCAAAGAAACTACTCTCAATTAAAAGAGGAAGAGGAACTCCTGAAAGAATAAATAATGAAACTATCTCAGACAATTAGACCCCAAGTTCAAAAAGGAGGTAATAAAAATGTTAAAGGAATTAAGAAAGATTATCAATAGAAATGCAGATCAAGGTAACAAGGAAAAATTAATCAAAATCAGACAACTCAAATGCTGAGATAAAAAGCAATCTAGAAGTACAAAATAGCAGACTAAATAACACAGAAGAATAAGTAAGTGATCTGGAGGATAGCATAATGGAAATCACACAATCAGGAGAGCACACAGAAAGACAAATAAAAAAAATTTAAAAAACAACATATGAGGTCTATGGGATAATATAAACTGTGCCAACTTACAAGTAATATGAGTTCAAGAAGAATGGGAGACAAAGGAAATAATCACAAGTGTACTTGAAGAAATAATGAATGAAAACACTCCAAACCTAAAGACTTAAACAGTTATCGAGGTATAGGAAGGAGAGAAGAGTCCCAAACATTATGAAACCAAACAGAACGACACTAACACATATTATAATTAAAATGGGAAATGTTAAAGATAAAGAGAGGGTTCTAAAGGCAGCAGAGGAATTACAAATATTCACTTACAATGGAAGCCACTTAAAGCTATCAGCTTATTTCTCTGCAGAAACTTTGTAAGACAGAATGGAGTGACATGATATATTCAAAGTCTTGAAAAGAAAAAATTTGAAATCTAGGATACTCTAACCAAGCAAGATTATCATTTAGAATAGAAAGATTAAAAATTCTTAGACAAGCAAAAAATAAAGAATACAGAAATATTGAACCTAATCTTGGAGAAATACTGAAAGTTCTTCTCTAAATAGAAAACAAGAAACAATCTATAGGAAAGGGAAAATCACAACAAGAAGGCAAATATATAAAAGGATTGAGGATCACTTAAGCCAGCACAGAGACTTTTAAAATTTTTCTAAAAGCAATTATAACTACAATTAACAACAAAAGGATAAAGATTTAAATGTTAAATAGGACATCAAAAAATCACAAAATGTGGGGGCAAGCATAAAAAAAAATCTTAGAATGTCTTTGGACTTATCTCACAATCAGTCTAAACCAAGTAGATATAGTTATGGGTTTACATACTTGAAACCAGGATAACAGCAAATCAAAATATGCAATAGATTCACAGAAACCAAAAAGAGAAGCATAATGCAAAAGAAAACCATCAAACCACAAAAGGAAAAACAAACAAACAAAAGAATAAATAAACAAAGAACAACAAAATCAATTAAAGAACAAGGTTTAAAATGGCAATAAATACATAACTATCAATAATTGTCATTGTCAATGGACTACATGATTCAATCAAAAGACATAGAGTGGCATATTGGAGAAATAAACAAAACCCTGTAATACGCTGAATACAACAGACACATTTCAGGGTGAAAGACATACACAGACTGAAAGTGAGGAAATGGAAAAATATATTTTAAGGAAGTGGAAAAGAGTAGAACATGGGGGTAGCAATACTCATAAAAAATAAAATAGATTTTAAAACAAAGACTATAATGAAAGACAAAGAAAGGGATTATATAGGGATAAAGGAATCAGTACAAGAATAGGATATTACCTTTGTTAACATATATCCACCCAATATAGGAGCACCTAAATATATAGAAACAAATACTAACAGAAATTGGAGAAATTGACAGGAATACAACAATTGGAGACTATAACACCCCACTGACATCAATTCCAGACAGGAAATCAATAAGACAACCAGATTTCTAAATGACAGAATAGACAAGTTGGACTTAATTAATATCTACAGGACATTACATCCAAAAAAATACACATTTTTTTCAAGCACACATGGAACATTCTCTAGGATAGAATACACACTAGGCAGTAAAACAAGATTCAAAACATTTAAGAGGATAGAAATTATTTCAAGCATCTTTTCTGATAATAATTATATAGAACAGGATATCAATCACACAGAGGGAAAAACATGGGAAAAAAGAACTCTAAGCACATGGGAACTAAACGACATGAAACTAAAACATCAATTGGTCAATGATGAGATTAAATAAGAAATCAGAAAATATCTCAAGACAAAGGAAAATGAAAATACAGCCTTACAAAATCTTTCATATGCACCAAAAGCAATACTAAGAGGGGAGTTCATAGCAGTACAGATCTTCGTCAAAAAACAGGAAAAAAAATCTCAAATAAACAACAAAACCTACCACATAAGAAATTAGTAAAAGAACAAGCAAAATAAAAATTTAGCAGAAGGAAGGAAATAATAAAGACCAAAGAGGAAATAAATAAAATAAAGACTTAAAAAACAGTTGAAAAACTAAAACCGAGCTGATTTTATGAAAAGATAAACAAAATTGACAGGCTCACCAAGAATGAAAGAGGGAGGTTCCAAATAATCTAAACAAGAAATGAAAGGGGAAAAATAACAATTCATACCAGAAAAATACAGAAAACATATAGGCGAATACTATGAATAGTTATATGCCAACCAATTGGACAAGCTAGAAGAAAAGGACAAATTCCTCGAAACATACAGCCTACGAAAAGTGACGCAAAAAGAAACAGAAAATTTGGACAGACTGATCACTAGATATGAAATAGAATCGATCATTTTAAAAACTCCCTACAAACAAAAGTCCAGGACTATAAGCCTTCATTGCGGTATTCTACCAAACACATAAAGAAGAACATAGACCTAGTCTTCTCAGTTTATTCCAAAACATTGAAGAGGAGAGAATGCTCCCAAATTCAATCTATGAGACCACAATCACCCTGATACCAAAACTAGAAAGACACACTACAAATAAAGAAAATCCCAGGCCAAAATCTTTGATGAATATAGGTAAAAACCCTAAACAAATATTAGGAAACAAAATTCAACAATATGTGAGAAGAATCATACACCATGATCCAGTTAGCTTCATCCCAGAGTCACAAGGATGTTTCAACATACACAAATCAAGGAATGTGAAACAACACATTAACCAAAGTAAAGACAAAAATTGCATGATTACTCCATAGTTGCAAAAAAAAAATTACTTGAAAAATGTCAACATCCATTAATGATTAAAAAATAAATAAAATTCATTAAGTATGTATAGAAAGAACATATCTTGACATAAGGCTATTTGGACAAACCCACAATCAACATAATACTCAAAAATGAAAAGCTGAAAGCCTTCCTACTAAATCAGGAACCAAAAAAATGCCCACTCCCACCACTTCTATTCAACATAGTGTAAAGTCCTAGCCACGGCAAGCAGACAAGAAGACGAAATAAAATGATACAAATAGGAAAGACAGAGGTAAAACTGCCCCTATTTGCAGATAATGTGACACTCTCTATAAAGTACACTAAAGTCTCCACACAAAATTATTAGAAGTCATAAGTGAGTTCAGCTAGGTAGAATGACACAAGATTAATATTCAAAAATCTGTTCTATTTCTTTACATTAATAATAAAATATTTAAAAGAGAAAGTTTAAAAAATCCAGTTAAAATTGCATTAAAAAAAACCCCTCCTGGTAGTGTGTATATGTCCATGCCACTCTCTCACTTTGTCACAGCTTACCCTTCCCCCTCCCCATATACTCAAGTCCATTCTCTAGTAGGTCTGTATCTTCATATATACACTACCAAACGTAAAATAGATAGATAGTGTGAAGCAGCTGCATAACACAGGGAGATCAGCTTGGTGGTTTGTGAACACCTAGAGGGGTGGGATAGGGAGGGTGGGAGGGAGGGAGACGCAAGAGGGAAGAGATATGGGAAAATATGTATATGTATAACTGATTTCCTTTGTTATAAAGCAGAAACTAACACACCATCGTAAGGCAATTATACTCCAATAAAAATGTTTAAAAAAAAGAATTGATAAAGGACGGCAACTAAAAAAATAAAACCCTCCTGGGAGTAAACTTAACCAAGTAGTTGAAAGCCCTAGATGCTGAAAACTATAAAAGATATAAGGGAAACAGAAAATGATCCAAAGTAATAGAAAGATATTCCATGCTTTTAGTTTGGAAGAATTAATATTGTAAAATGGACATATTGCCCAAAGCAATCTATGGAAACTTTATTAAAATACCTGACGTTTTTTCACAGAATTAGAATAAATAATTCTAAAACTTATAAGGAACCACAAAAGGCCCAGAATTCTCAAAGCAGTCTTGAAGAAAAAGAACAACACTCAATGTATAACCCTACCAGACTTCAAATTATGCTACAAAGCTACACTAGTCAAAGCATGGTATTGACTCTGTCAGCCAAGGTGGTGGAGTAGGAAGATCCTGAGCTCACTTCCTCTCAGAGGAAAACCAAATTTACAACCATTTTGAGAACAACCATTAATGATAAAGACCACAACCTATCAGCAAGTATTTTCTACAAGTAAAAACAAAGAATGAACACAGTAAAACAGGTAGAAGTGGTGGACTTGCAATTTAGTCAAGTCCCATTACCCCAAGTGAGTGACCTACAAACAGGAGAATAATTACATTGTTGAGGTTTTCCAAAATCAGTGAGGTACTGGAGCTTCACACTGGTTCCCCATCCTGCGGGTCCTGCCATGGGAAGACAATCCCCTAGAACATTTGGTTTTGAAGGACAGCAGTGTTTAATTTTGGAGGAGCCAGAGAGCAGAGAGAATAAAGGTTTCACTCTTAAAGGGCACACACAAAATCTACCACACTCCAGAACCCAGGGCAGGAGCATTAATTTGATAGGAGCCTGGGTCAGACCTACCTGCTGATCCTGGAGACTCTCATGGACAAGCAGAAGGTAACTGCAGCTCACACTAAAGACATAGACACTGGCAACAGCCATTCTTAGGAACTCCTTCTATCACATACACACTGGTGCTAACCAAGCACGGTTGTTCAATCCTCTCTCTAGTTTATTAGCCACAAGACACAGACCTGGCCTTGCCTAAATGACTGTAAGCACGAATGCTGTGATACCTCTGCAAAGCAACTAATAGGGTGGGGACATAAGTCCTCCCATCAGCAGACAGCCTGTATTAAGACCCTCTGAGCCCACAGCTGCATAGTCAGACTAACCTGCCTACCAGAAGGTTCAGGACACAGTTGCACCCACAAGTGGGCAGGCACCAACCTCAGAATTCCCTGAGTGCCAAATCCCCTATCCAGGAAACCTGTTCTAGCTTCTGGATCAGCTTCAGTCACCAGAGAGTAGACAACACAAGCAGGAAAAATACAATCCTGCAAACACATGCAAGAAAAATACAATCCTGCAATCTTCAGACCCAGCCTGTGCACCAGCAGTAGATAGTCAGCCCTGAGACCATACGGGCCACAGGCCTACCAAGCAGGCCAACACAAGCATTGAGACACCCCAAACTCCATATCCTACTGTGTCAGAAACCAGCCACCCCATCACCCACACCCCCGCCACTAGCTTTCTGACACTAGCTGTGGAACACTGAGCCCTGCAACCATACTCCAGGAACTGCCTTTGTCCTCCAGTGTGTGGTCAACAGCATCAGAGTCTTCTGGACCCTGACTCTTCCCACAAATGAACCAGAAGCAGTTCTGTGTCCCCTGGGGTTCTGCATTCAGCCACCTCATAATCTGGTCCCATGAACCAGCAGCTGGCTGCCTCTGCATGAGGCATGGTGTGAAAAAAATCAGACTACGGACCACCCAAACCTGCAAGACCTCCCACAAAACAGGTCAGTCAAAACAGCCGGGCACTGCAGCCTGCCTACAGGAAATCATAAAGCATATAGCTAAGGAAATAAGAGGGGAGTGCATTGCTGGAGCACATAGTGTGTCTCCTACAAAAATGCCACTTCTCTAAGGTTGGGATACACAGCCAACTTACCAGATACATAAAAATACAAACAGCAACTTAGGCAAAGTAAGGTAAAAGAGGAACATGTTTCAGATAAAGGAACAAGAAAAAAACCCAAGAAGAAGAATTAAGTAAAGTGGAGAAAGGCATTCTACCCAAGAAAGAGTTCAGGGTAGCAATTGTAAAGATAATCAAAGAACTCAGGAGGAGAATGCATACACAGACTGAGATGTTAGAAGTTTTTAGCAAAGAGTTAGAAAATATAAAGAACTACCAAATAGAGATTAAAAAAATACAATCACTGAAATGAAAAATACACTAGAAGGAATCAATAGTAGACTAAATTATACAGAGGAATGAATCAACAAGCTGGACGATGGGGTTAAAAATCACCGATGCTGAAGAGAAAAAAAAAATAATGAAAAGAAGTGAGGATAGTTTAAGAGACATCTGGGACAGCATCAGTAATATTCACATCACACGGATCACAGAAGGACAAAAGAGAGAGAAATGGGCTGAGAACATATTTGAAGTCATAATAGATTAAAAACTTCCCTAACCTATGAAACAAAACAGACATTCAAGTCCAGGAAACCCAGAGACTCCCATACAGAATTAACCCAAAGAAAATCACACCAAGACACATAGTATTTAAAATTATGAATATTAGAAATACACACTGAATATTAAAAGCAGCAAAGGATAAGTAACAAATAACATATAAGGAAAGTTCCATAAGGCTACCAGCTGACGTTTTGGAAGAAACTCTACAGGCCGGGGGAGGGAGTGGCATGATATATTTAAAGTGAGGAAAGGGGGAAAAAAGAACACTCTGCCCAGCAAGTCTCTTGTACAGATTTGATGGAGAGGTCAAAAGCTTTAAAGACAATCAAAAGCTAAAAGAGTTTAGTACCACCAAACTACCTTTACAGGAAATAAAATTCTTTAAGTGAAAAAGAAAAGACCAAAACAAGAAACACAAAAATTATGTAAGAAAAAGTATCATTGGTAAAGGCTGTAAAAGTAGAAAATCATCTCATCACAAAAGTCACAAGAAAGTTAAAAGAGAGAAGTAGTATAATCGTCTATGTGAGTGATAAGAAGTTAAGGGATACATGAAAGTATTAGATGTAAAATATGATATCAAAAACGGTAATCATGTGGGGAGAAGAGAACAAATGCGGAGTTTTTGAAATGCATTCAAAATGAAGAAATCAGCAACTTAAGCACATATATATAGAGATTCCTATATAAAAAACTAAGTTACCAGAAACCAAAAATTTAACTAGATACACAAAAAGAAAAGAAACCTCAATATGACACTAAAAATAATTTTCACACCATAAAAGAGAACAGTAGAAGAAATGGGAAAAAAAGTCTTACAAAAACAGCCAGCCAAAACAGTGAATAAAATGGCAGTAAGAATGGTATATTTAGTGCCTATAAGAGATGCACCCCACATCTAAAGTCACACAAAATGCACGTGAAGAGATGGAAAAAGATATTCCATGTAAATGGAAGTGAAAAGAAAGCCAGAGTGGCAAAGCTTATATCAGACAGAGTAGACTTTAAAATAAAGACCATTACAAGAGACAAAAAAGGACACTATATAGTGTTCAATGGATCAATCGAAAATGGAGATATAAAAGTTGTAAACTTTGGTTTACAAAAGTTTTGTATGTGTACCCAATATAGGAGCACCTATACACTTAAAGCAAACACTGATGGACCTAAGGAAGAAATCAATAGAAACATAATAATACTAGAGAATTTTAACACCCCCCTTACTTAAACGGACATAACATCCAGACAGAAAATCAATAAGGAACACTGGCCTTAAATGACATAATAAACCAGATAAACTTAATGGATATATGTAGAACATTTCTTTAAAAAGCAACAGAATACACATCCTTTTCAAGTGCACGTGGAACATTCACCAGGATGGATCACATAGTAGGGTCCAAGACAAGTATTGGTAAATTTAAGAAAAGTTTAATCATATCAAGCTACTTTTATGATGACAACACTACTAGAATAGAAGTCAACTACCAGAAAAACACTACAAAAAACAAACAAACACAAGGATGCTAAACAATATGCAACTAAATAACCAATGTTCACTGCAGAAATCAAAGAGGAAATTAAAATAAAAATACTTGGAGAAAAAAGAAAATGAAAATGCAACGATCCAAAGTCTATGGGAAGCAGGTAACACTTCTGAGAGGAACATTTACAGTGATAAATGCTAACATTAGGAAAGAAACAAAAAGATCTCAAATTAACAACCTACAAAGGAAATAGGCAAACAAGAACAAAAAACACCCAAAGTAAGTAAAGGAAATGAATCATAAAGGTCAAGCAAAAATAAATGAAATAGAAACTAAAAGTAGAACAGAAAAAGATCAGCAAAACTAAAATCGGGTTCTTTAAAAAGATAATAAAATTGATAAATCATTAATCAGACAACAAGAAAATAAAAAGGGTGAAAAAGCATGCACAAGCCCCTTAGATAGCCTCATCCACCAGATGGCAGACAGCAGAAGCAAGAACTACAATCCTGCAGCCTGTGGAACAAAAACCACATTCACAGAAAGATAGACAAGATGAAAAGGCAGAGGGCTATGTACCAGATGAAGTAACAAGATAAAGCCCCAGAAAAACAACTAAATGAATTGGAGATAGACAGCCTTCAAGAAAAAGAATTCAGAATAATGATAGTGAAGATGATCCAGGACCTCAGTAAAAGAATGGAGGCAAAGATCGAGAAGATGCAAGAAATGTTTAACAAAGACCTAAAAGAATTAAAGAACAAAAAAACAGAGATGAACAATGCAATAACTGAAATGAAAATTACACTAGAAGGAATCAATAGCAGAATAACTGAGTCAGAAGAACAGCTAAGTGTCCAGGAAGACAGAATGGTGGAATTCACTTCTGCAGAACACAATAAAAAAAAAAAAAGAATGAAAAGAAATGAAGACAGCCTAAGAGACCTCTGGGACAACATTAAACACAGCAATATTTGCATTATCGGGATCCTAGAAGGACAAGAGAGAGAGAAAGGACCAGAGGAAATATTTGAAGAGATTATAGTCGACAATTTCCCTAACATGGGAAAGGAAATAGCCACCCAAGTCCAGTAAGTGCAGCGAGTCCCATACAGGATAAACCCAAGGAGAAACACACCGAGACACATAGTAATCAAATGGGCAAAAATTAAAGATAAAGAAAACTTATTGAAAGCAGCAAGGGAAAAATGACAAATAACATTCAAGGGAACTCCCATAAAGTTAACAGCTGATTTCTCAGCAGAAACTCTACAAGCCAGTAGGGAGTGGCATAATATACTTAAAGTGATGAAAGGGAAGAACCTACAACCAAGATTACTCTACCTGGCAATGATCTCATTCAGATTCTATGGAGAAATCAAAAGCTTTACAAACAAGCAAAACCTAAGAGAATTCAGCACCGCCAAACCAGCTCTACAGAAATGCTAAAGGAACTTCTCTATGTGGGAAGCACAAGAGAAGAAAAGGACTTACAAAAACAAACACAAAACAATTAAAAAAATGGTCATAGGAATATACATATCAATAATTACCTTAAACGTGAATGGATTAATGTCCCAACCAAAAGACACGGGCTTGCTGAATAGATACAAAAACAAGATCCATATATATGCTGTCTACAAGAGACCCACTTCAGACCTAGGGACACATACAGACTGAAAGTGTGGAGATGGAAAAAGATAGTCCATGCAAATGGAAATCAAAAGAAAGGTGGAGTAGCAATACTCATATCAGATAAAATAGACTTTAAATTAAAGAATTTTACAAGGGACAAGGAAGGACACTACATAATGATCAAGGAGTCAATCCAAGAAGAAGATATAACAATTATAAATATATATGCACACAACATAGGAACACCTCAATACACAAGGCAACTGCTAACAGCTGTAAAAGATGAAATCAACAGTAACAAAATAATAGTGGGGGACTTTAACACCTCACTTATACCAATGGACAGATCATCCAAAATGAAAATAAAGAAAGAGAAGCTTTTAATGACACAATAGACCAGATAGATTTAATTGATATTTATAGGACATTCAATCCAAAAACAGCAGATTACTCTTTCTTCTCAAGTGCGAATGGAACATTCTCCCGGATAGATCACATCTTGTGTCAAAAATCAAGCCTCAGTAAATTTAAGAAAATAGAAATCATATCAAGCATCTTTTCTGACCACAACACTGTGAGATTAGAAATGAATTACAGGGGAAAAAACGTAAAAAACACAAACACGTGGAGGCTAAACACTAGGTTATTAAAACCAAGAGAACACTGAAGAAATCAAAGAGGAAATAAAAAAATACCTAGAGAAAAATGACAATGAAATCACGACAATCCAAAACCAATGGGATGCAGCAAATGCAGTTCTAAGAGGGAAGTTTATAGCTATACAAGCCTACCTCAAGAAACAAGAAAAATCTCAAATAAACAACCTAACTTTACACATAAAGGAACTAGGGAAAGAAGAACAAACAAAACCCAAAGTTAGTAAAAGGAAAGAAATCATAAAGATCAGAGCAGAAATAAATGAAATATAAACAAAGAAAACAATAGCAAATATCAATAAAACTAAAAGCTGGTTCTTTGAGAAGATAAACAAAATTGATAAACCATTAGCAAGACTCATAAAGAAAAAGAGGGAGAGGACACAAATCAATAAAATTAGAAATGAAAAAGGACAAGTTATATCTGACACTGCAGAAATACAAACATCCTAAGAGACTACTACCAGCAACTCTATACCAATAAAATGGACAACCTGGAAGAAATGGACTAATTCTTAGAAAAGTATAAACTTCCAAGACGGAACCAGGAAGAAGTAGAAAATATGAATAGACTAACCAAAAGTAATAAAATTGAAACTGTGATTAAAAAATCTTCCAACAAACGAAAGTCCAGGACCAGATGGCTTCACAGGTGAATTCTATCAAACATTTAGAGAAGAGTTAACACCCATCCTTCTCAAACTGTGCCAAAAAATTGCAGAGGAAGAAACACTCCCATACTCATTCTCTGAGGCCACCATCACCCTGATACCAAAACCAGACAAAGACACTACAAAAAAAGAAAATTACAGACCAATATCACTGATGAATATAGATGAAAAAATCTTCAACAAAACACTAGCAAACAGAATCCAACAACACATTAAAAGGATCATACACTATGGTCAAGTGGGATTTATCCCAGGGATGCAAGGATTCTTCAATATATGGAAATCACTTAATGTGATACACCATATTAAAAAATTGAAGAATAAAAACCATATGATCATCTCAATTGATGCAGAAAAGCTTTTGACAAAATTCAACACCCTTTTATAATAAAAACTCTCCAGAAAGTCAGCATAGAGGGAACCTACCTCAACATAATAAAGGCCATATACGACAAACCCACAGCAAACATCATTCTCAATGCTGGAAATCTGAAAGCATTTCCTCTAAGATCAGGAACAAGACAAGGATATCCACTCTCGCCGCTAATATTCAACGTAGTTTTGGAAGCCCTAGCCACGTCAATCAGAGAAGAAAAAGAAATAAAAGGAATACAAACTGGAAAAGAAGAAGTAAAACTGTCACTCTTTGCAGATGACATGATAGTACACACAGAGAATCCTAAAGACACCACCAGAAAACTACTAGAGCTAATCAATGAATTTGGTAAAATTGCAGGATAAAAAATTAATGCACAGAAATCTCTTCCATTCCTATACACCAATGATGAAAAATCTGAAAGAGAAATTAAGGAAACACTCTCATTTACCATTGCAAAAAAAGAATAAAATACCTGGGAATAAACCTACCTAGGGAAACAGAGGACCTGTATACAGACAACTGTAAGACACTGATGAAAGAAATTAAAGATGATACCAACAGATGGAGAGATATACCATGTTCTTGGACTGGAAGAATCAATATTGAGAAAATGACTATACTACCCAAAGCAATCTACAGATTCAATACCATCCTTATAAAATTATCAATGGCATTTTTCACAAAACTAGAACAAACAATTTCATAATTTGTATGGAAACGCAAAAGACTCCGAAAAGCCCAAGCAATCTTGAGAAAGAAAAACGGAACTGGAGTAATCAGACTCCCGGACTTCAGACTATACTACAAAGCTACAGTAATCACAGCAATATGGTACTGGCACAAAAACAGAAACATAGATGAATGGAAGAAGATAGAAAGCTCAGAGGTAAACCCACGGACCTATGATCAACTAATCTATGATAAAGGAGGCAAGAATATACAGTGGAGAAAAGACAGCCTCTTCAACAAGTGGTGCTGGGAAAACTGGACAGCTACATGTAAAGGAATGAAATTAGAACACTCCCTAACACCATATACAAACATAAACTCAAAATGGATTAGAGGACTAAATGTAAGACCGGACACTATAAAACTCTTAGAGGAAAACATAGGAAGAACACTCTTTGACATAAATCACAGCAAGATCTTTTTTGATCCACCTCCTAGAGTATGGAAGTAAAAACAAAATAAACAAATGGGACCTAATGAAACTTAAAAGCTTTTGCACAAAAAAGGAAACCATAAACAAGATGAAAAGACAGTCCTCAGAATGGGAGAAAATATTTGCAAATGAAGCAACTGACAAATGCTTAATCTCCAAAATTTACAAGCAGCTCATGCAGCTCAATATCAAAAAAACAAACAACCCAATCCAAAAATGGGCAGAAGACCTAAATAGACATTTCTCCAAAGAGGACATACAGATGGCCATGAAGCACATGAAAAGCTGCTCAACATCACTAATTATTAGAGAAATGCAAATCAAAACTAGAATGAGGTTTCACCTCACGCCAGTTAGAATGGGCTTCACCAGAAAATCTACAAACAACAAATGCTGGAGAGGGTGTGGAGAAAAGGGAACACTCTTGCACTGTTGTTGGTAATGTGAACTGATACAACCACTATGGAGAACAGTATGGAGGTTCCTTAAAAAACTAAAAATTGAATTACCATATGATCCAGCAATCCCACTACTTGGCATATACCCAGAGAAAACCACAATTCAAAAAGACACATGCACCTCAATGTTCATCGCAGCACTATTTACAATAGCTAGGTCATGGAAGCAACCTAAATGTCCATCAACAGATGAATGGATAAAGAAGATGTGGTACATATATACGATGGAATATTACTCAGCCATAAAAAGGAACGAAACTGGGTCATTTGTTGAGACGAGGATGGATCTAGAGACTGTCATACAGAGTGAAATATGTCAGAAAGAGAAAAACAAATATCGTATATTAAGGCATATATGTGGAACCTAGAAAAATGGTACAGATGATTCGCTTTGCAAGGCAGAAATTGAGACACAGGTATAGAGAACAAACGTATGGACACCAAGGGGGGAAAAACACAATGGGTGGGGGTGGGGATGTGATGAATTGGGCGATTGGGATTGACATGTGTACACTGATGTGTATAAAATTGATGACTAATAAGAACCTGCTGTATAAAAAAATACATAAAATAAAATAAAATAAAATAAAATAAGAAAATAAAAAGGGAGAGTACAAAAATCAATAAAATCAAAAATGAAAAAAGAAGAGTTTAAACTGACAACAGACAAATACAAAAGATCAAAACAGACTACTATAAACAATTATATGCCAATAAAATGGACAACCTGGAGAAAATGGACAAATTATTAAAGAAGTACAATCTACCAAGGCTGATTCCAGAAAAAAAATATATGAATTGACAAATAATGAGTAACAAAATTTAAAAGTAGTGAAAGTATAAAACATACCTACAAGCAAAATTTTGGGACTAGATGGTTTCACAGATGAATTCTACCAAACACTTAGAGAAAAATTAACACTTACCCTTTTCAAACTATTCCAAAAATTGCAAAGGATGGAACACTTCTAAAATAATTCTGCAAGACCAGCATTACCCAGATACCAAAACCAGAAAAACACATCACCATAAAAGAAAATCACAAGCCACTATCACTGATAAATATAGATGCAAAAATTCTCAACAAAATATTAGCAAACAGAATCAAACAATACATGAAAAGCATCAGACACAGTGATCAAGTTAGATTCATCCCAGGGTTGCAAGGATTTTTCAATATCTGCAAACCAACAATGTGATACACCATATTAACAAATCAAATAATAAAAATCATATAATCATGTCAATCAATGTAAGAAAACATATTTGATGAAATGCAACATGCATTTATTATAATAACTCTCCAGAAAGGGGGCATAGAGGAAACATACCTCCTCATAATAAAGGCCATATATGGTAAACATACAGCTAATATCATATTCAATGGTGAAAAGCTAAAAGGATTTCTTCTAAGATCAAGTTTGCCTTCTCTTATTACTTTCATTCAACATAGCATTAGAAGTCCTAACCACAGCAATCAGACAAGAAAAAAAAATTAAAGAAATTCAAATTGTAAAGGAAGAAGTAAAATTGTCACTCTTTGCATTTGACGTGATACGAAAGATGCTCCAGAAAACTACTATAGCTCATCAATGAATTCAGTAAAGTTGCAGGATACAGAATTACTATAGAAAAACATATTGCATCACTATACACTAACAATAGGGGGCGCCACAAGATGGTGGAATAGGAGGATACAGAATTCACCTCTCCTCACAAGTATAATACATCAAAAATACATCTACAAATGGCACAGTATTCACGGAGCACGTGCTGAACACTAGCAGAAGACCTCGGACCCTTAAAGGACAAGAAAAATCCCCACACAACTGAGTAGGACAAAAGAAAGAAAAAAAGAAAAGAGGAAAGGGAAGGGACCAGCATGGCGGTAGGGAGCTGAAGGTGAGGCGAGGTTCCTATACTCATAAAAGCCCTGTCACGGTGGTGAAATCTGCTGGGGCAGAAAGGAACTCTAGGGGATCAGAGAGGAATGTGTCAAATGTCTGTGGAAGGCAGGACAAAGTAAAAACTGCACACACGGTCCTTGCTACAGCCCTGTGCACCCCAGACTGAGTTGTGTGTCTCCTGGTGTGGAGGGGAGCTAGGTGCTGGAGACTAGACCAGGGAGGGGACAGCTGTTGACTGTGAAAAGAAAGCCTGAAGAGACAGAAGTAATGAGCTCCACAAATGGGAAAGTTTGCAGAAGAAGCCACAGCCACCATACAAGAAAGGCCATTGTAGAGTGGCACACAAGGGGAGAAGCCACCATTGCAACCTCCTTCCCCACCCACCGGTCCCCACCTCCATGGGCACTGGGAAGGGTGCCCATCTGAGCAAGCTCACCCACCCCACAAACCAAGTCTTTCTCCACCTGTGCAGGGTCTGGGGTCCTGTGTGTTGCCACTGCCAAAGCCTTCTTTGACTACACAGACCCCATTGGACTTGTGCATGCTGACCATGCCCTGGATACCCCAGCATGAGATGGGAATATGCCAATACTGGTGGTGACTGAGTGCTAAAGTCTGGGGTTAGGAGATTGGATACAGGGAGGGAAAAACTGTTGGCTGTGCAGAGACAACTGAGGGGAAGGGAATGAGGAACTGCTTGGCCAGTAATGCTCCTACAGGAAGCATGGTCTGCCTTGGAAATGAGGCGCCATTGTTGAGTGGTGCACAAGGGGCTGTGCCGCTATTGTGGATTCTCTCCCTCACACCAGCCACTGCCTCCAAGGGCACTGGGAGGGACTCCCACCAGAGCAAGGATGCCCCAGTCTGTTGCAACTTCCTGCCAGTCTCGGCCACTGCAGGTACTTTGCTCACACTCCAGTTTTGGCCACCGTATCCTTTCCCAGCCTGAGTGAGAAAGTGTGCCCCAATCAACCACTGCTTTTGCCGCCTCTCACCTGGGTGGGGAACAGATGCCTGAGGGTGGCCCTCACGCAAGGTGGGGGGGGGGGCAAAACCAAAACTGAGGCCCAGGGGTTATGCTACTAAGGAAGAAGAATGGAAATCCGTGCAGCTTCACAACCTGTGGATTAGAGCCACGTGATTGGCTTGCTAAACCCTGCATTTCTGGAATATCTGAATGGACAATGAGTGCTCCCACAACTGAGATCAGTCTAGCTTTAGCAGCTGTGGACCTTGTGGGCAATTATATGTGGGAGTTGGGCCAGGTCAAAGTCTGAGCTGCCCCACCAGTGCTCACTGTGGGTCCAGCGACCTACCTAGAGGTATTGGAGGGCCTCCTGGAGAGGCAGGGGTTGGCTGTGGCTCACTGTGGGGAGAAAAACACTGGCAGTGGAAGCCCCAGGGAAATATTATTACCATTACTGTTTTGTTTTGTTTTGTTCTGCTGCTGCCATTGTCGTTTTTATTATTTTTTTCTTTTCTTTTTAAAAATTTTAAATATGTTTATTTTTCTTTTTCTACTTTCCTTTTTTGTGGTTTTCTCTTTTTTCTTATTTTTGTTTTTGTTTAGTTTTATTTTGATCTTTTTTGATCATTTTTGTGCATTTGTTTTACGTTTTCCTTGCTTTTTCTTGGTTTGCTTTCCACTTGTTTACTTATTTTGTCTTGTTAGTTTCGTTTTTTTATGGTTTGTTTTCATTTGGGGGTTCTTTTGCTTTGTTCTCATTGTTTTCTTTATATTTTTGTCGGTTTCTTTAAATTTTTTAATTTTTATTTGGTTTTGATTTTATCATTTTTCTTGGGTAATGTTTGTTTTCTTTTGCTTTTTAAAAATATTTTGCTGCTCTTGGTTTGTTTTGTTTTTGCCGTTTGTCTTGGCGTTTTTTTTCTCTTTGTATTTTTTTCTTTTTCTGGTTATTGTTTGTTTGTTTTTGGCTGTGCCACGTAGCTTGCAGTGTTTTGGTTCCCCAACCAGGGGTTGGGTCTGAGCCTCCAGGGTGGGAGTATTGAGTCCAGTATGGTGGACCATCAGAATTCATGACCCCAGGGAATATTAATTGGCATGAGCTCTCCTGGAGATCTCCATCTCAACAGCAAGACCTGGCTGTACCCAACTGCGTGTAGGCTCCAGTGCTGGATGCCTCATGTGAAAAAACCAGCAAGACAGAAACACAGCCACACCAATCATCAAGTAAGCTGCCTAAAGTCATACTAAGCAACAGACACCCAAAAACACACCACAAGACACGACCCTGACCATCAGAGGGAAAAAACTCATCTCCACCCTCCAGAGTGCAGACACCAGTCCCTCAAATGAGGAAGCCTACACAAGTCCTTGGACAAACCTCAGCCACCAGGGGACAGACACCAGAAGCAAGAGGAAATATGACCCTGCAGCCTGTGGAAAGGAGACAAAATACAGTAAGTTCGATGCAATGAGATGACAGAGATATATGTTGCAGATGAAGGAGCAAGGAAAAAACCCACAAGACCAAATAAACGAAGAGGAAATAGGCAATCTATCTAAAAAGAAATCAGAGTAATGGTAGTAACCGTGATCCAAGATCTCAGAAATAAAATGGAGGTACGAATCAAGAAGACAAAAGAAATGTTTAACAAGGACCTAGAAGAAATAAAGAAAAAACACTGATGAACAACATAGTAACTAAAATTTAAAACACTATAGAAGACATAAATAGCAGAATAAAAGGAAGAAGAATGGATAAGTGAGTTGGAAGATAGAATGGGGGAAATACTGTCACAGAGCAGAATAAAGAAAAAAGAATGAAAAGAATTGACAACAGTCCCAGAGACTTCTAGAACAACATTAAACGCACTATCATTCGAATTATATGGGTCCCAGAAGAAGAAAAGGTAGAGAAAGAGTCTGAGAAAATACTTGAACAGATTATAGTTGAAAACTTTCCTAACATGGGGAAGAAAATACTAAATCAAGTTGAAGAAGTGAAGAGAATCCCATAGAGGATAAACCCAAAGAGAAACAGGCAGAGGCACATATCAGTCACACTAACAAAAATTAACTACAAAGAAAAAATATTAAAAGTAGCAAGGGAAGAACAACAAACAATACACAAGATGTTAAGGTTAAGGAAAGCGAAAACTAAGAGAATTCAGCACCACCAAAACAGCTTTACAACAGATGCTAAAGGACCTTCCCTAGGTGGGAAACACAAGAGAAGGAAAAGACCTACAATAACAAACCCAAAACAATTAACAAAATGGTAATAGGAACCTACATATCGATAATTACCTTAAATGTAAGTGGATTAAATGCTCCAACCCAAAGGCATAGACTGGCTGAATGGATACAAAAACAAGATCCATATATATGCTGTCTACAAGAGACCCACTTTAGACCTAGGGACACATACATACTGAGAGTGAAGGGATGGAAAGATATTCCATGCAAATGGAAATGAAAGGAAAGCTGGAGTAGCAATTCTCATATCAGACAAAATAGACTTAAAATAAAGACTACTACAAGGGACAAGGAAAAACAGTACATAATGATCAAGAGATCAATCCAAGGAGAAGATATAAACATTGTAAATATTTATGCAGGCAACATAGGAGCACATCAATACTTAAGGCACATGCTAACAGCCATTAAAGGGGAAATTGACAGTAGCACAATAATAGTGGGAGACAATAACACTCCACTTACACCAAAGGACAGATCATCCAAAAAGAAAATTAATAAGGAAATACAATCATTAAGTGACAGATTAGACAAGATAGACAATTGATATTTATAGGGCATTCCACACAAAAGTGGTAGAATACACTTCCTTCTCAGGTGCACCCAGAACATTCTCCAGGATAGATCACATCTTGGGTCACAAATCAAGCCTTGGTAAATTTTTTTTAAAAAACCTGAAATCACATCAAGCATATTTTTTTTTACCAGAATGCTATGAGATTCGATGCCAAACATAGGAAAAAAAAACTGTAAAAAACACAAACACATGGAGGTTAAACAATATCCTACTAAATAAGCAATGGATCACTGCAGGAATCAAGAGGAAATCAACAAATCCCTAGCAACGAATGATAACAAAAACACGATGATTCAAAATCTATGGGATGCAACAGAAGCAGTTCTAAGAGAAAAGTTTAGGGCAATATCATCTTACCTCAAAAAAAAAAAAGAGAAAAGAAAAATTTCCAATAAACAACCTAGCATTACAGGTAAAGCCACTAGAGAAAGAAAAACAAATAAAACCAAAAGAGAGTAGGAGGAAGGAAATCATGAAGATCAGAGCAGAAATAAATGAAATATAAATGAAGAAAACAAGAGCAAAGATCAATGAAATTAAAAGTTTGTTCTATGAGAAGATAAACAAAAATTAATAAACTTATAGCCAGACTCATCAAGAAAAAAAGGAAGAGGACTGAAATCAATAAAATTAGAAATAAAAAAGGACAAATTACAAATGATGCTGCTGAAATTCAAATGATCATAAGAGACTGCTACAAGCAACTATATGTCAATAAAATGTACAAACTGGAAGAAATGGACAAATTCATAGAAAGTTACAACCTTCCAAGACTGAACCGGGAAGAAACAGAAAATACGAACAGACCAATCTCAAATAATGAAATTGAAACTGTGATTCTTCCAACAAACAAAATTCCAGGAGCAGATGGCTTCACAGGCAAATTCCATCAAACATTTAGAGAAGAGCTAATACCTATCCCTCTCAGACTCTTCCAAAACACTGCAAAAGGAGGAACACTCCCAAGCTCATTCCATGAGGTACCATCACCCGGATACCAAACCAGAAAAAGATATTACAAAAAAAGAAAATCACAGACCAGTATCACTGATGAACATGGACAAAAAATCCTCAGCAAAATAATAGCAAATGGGATCCGGCAACACATTAGAAGGATCACACACTATGATCAAGCAGGTTTTATCCCAGAGATGCAAGGGTTATTCAATATATGAAAATCAAGCAATGTGATATACCATATTAACAAACTGAAATAAAAAACATACGATCATCTCAATAGATACAGAAAAAGCTTTTGAGAAAATTTAACACATATTTATGATAAAAACTCTAGAAAACTGGCATACCAGGAACCTACCTCAACATAATAAATACTATATATGACAAAAGAGTTTTCAATGCTGAAAAACTGAAAGCATTTTCTCTAAGATGAGGAATAAACCAAGGATGGCTACTCTTGCCACTATTATTCGACATAGTTTTGGAAGTCCTAGCCATGGCAATCAGAGAAGAAATAGAAATAAAAGGAATCCAAACTGGAAAAGAAGTAAAACTGTCACCATTTGCAGATGACATGATACTATACATAGAAAATCCTAAACGATACCATCAGAAAACTACTAGAGCTCATCAATTAATTTGGTAAACTTGCAGGATACAAAATTAATGCACAGAAATTTCTTCGATTCCTATATTCTATAAACAAAAGATCAGAGAGAGAAATAAAGGAAACAATCCCCTTTACCACTGCAACAAAAAGGATAAAATAACTAGCAATAAACCTACTTAAGGAGATAAAAGATCTTTACTCAGAAAGCTACAAAACATTGATGAAAGAAATCAAAGATGACACAAACAGAGAGATATACCATGTTCTTGGATTGGAAGCATCAATATTGTAAGAATAACTATACTACACAAAGCAATCTACATATTTACTGCAATTTCTGTCAAATTACTAATGGCATTTTGCACAGAATCAGAATAAAAAATTTTACAATGTGCATGGAAGCACAAAAGGCCCTGAATAACACAAGCATTCATGAGAAAGAAAAACAGAGATGGAGGAAACAGTCTACCTGACTTCAGACTATACCTCAAAGCTAGAGCCATTAAGACAGTATGGTACTGGCACAAAAACAGAAATATAGATCAATGGAACAGGATAGAAACCCAGAGATAAACCCACACACCTAATCATGGTCACCTAATCAATGGCGAAGGAGGCAAGAATATACAATAGAGAAAAGACAGCCTCTTCAACAAGCGGTGCTGGGAAAACTGGACAGCTACATGTAAAAGAATGAAATTAGAACACTCCCTAACACCACACAAAAAAATAAACTCAAAATGGATTAAAGATCTAAATGTAAGACAGGATACTATAAAACTCTTAGAGGAAAACAAAGAAAGAACACTCTTTGACACAAATCGCAGCAAGAACTTTTTTGACTCTCTTCCTAGAGTAATGAAAATAAAGCAAAAATAAACAAATGGGACCTAGTTAAACTTAAAAACTTTTGCACAGCAAAGAAAACCATAAGTTAGATGAAAAGAAAACACTCACAATGGGAGAAATTACTTGTAAACAAAGCAACTGACAGGGATTAGTCTCCAAAACACACAAAGAGGTCATGCAGGTCAATATAAAAAACAAACAGACAAATGAACGACCCAATCCAAAAATGGGCAGAAAACCTAAATAGACATTTCTCCAAAGAAGACATACAGATAGCCAAAAAACTCATGAAAATATGCTCAACATCACCAATTATTAGAGAAATGCAAATCAAAAGTACAATGAGGTACCCCCTCACACCAGTCAGAATTTACAAACAATAGATGCTGGAAAGGGTATGGATAAAATGGAACCCTCTTGCACTGTGAGAATGTAAATTGATACAACCACTGTGGAGAACATAAGGAGGTTCCTTAAAAAACTAAAAATAGAATTATCATAGACCCAACATTCCCACTACTGGGCATATACCCTGAGAAAACCATAATTCAAAGAAACACATGTACTCCAATATTCATTGCAGCACTATTTACAATAACAAGGACAAGGAAACAACCTAAATGTGCATTGACAGATGAATGGACAAAGAAGATGTGGTACATATATACAATGGAATATTACTCAGCCATAAAAAGAGTGAAATCGGGTCAATTGTATAGACGTATGTGGACCTAGAGTGTGTCATACAGAGTGAAGTAAGTCAGAAAGAGATAAGCAAATATCATATGTTAACGCATATACATGGAATCTAGAAAAATGATACAGTTGAACCTACTTGCACGGCTAGAATATAGATGCAGATGTAGAGAACAGACTTGCGGATAAGAGGAGCATGTGGTATGAATTGGGAGATTGGGATTAATGTATGTACAGTGCCATGTGTAAAACATATAGCTACTGGGAACACACTGTATAGGGCAGGGAGCTCAGCTTAGTGTTATGTGGTGACCTCGATGGGTGGGATGGAGGTTCAAGGGGAGGTGATATATGTGTACAAATTGCTGATTCACTCCATTGTACAGCAGAAACTAACACAATATTGTAAAGCAACTTTACCCCCATTTAAAAAAAAGATACATGCTCCCCATTGATCTTTGCAGTACTACTTACAATCTCCAAGACATGGAAACAACCTAAATGTCCATCAACAGAGGAATTGATAAAGAATACGTGTTTTATATATATATATATATACAATGGAATATTACTCAACCATAAAAAAGAATGAAATTGTGCCATTTACAGAGACATGGATGGACATAGAGACTGTCATACATAGTGAAGAAAGTCAGAAAAAGAAGAAGAAATATCATATAATATTGTTTATACATGAAATGTAGAGAAATTACACAGATGAACTTATTTGCAAAGCAGAAATAGAGACACAGATGTAGAGAACAAACGTATGATACCAAGGGGGAAGGGAGAGTGGGATTAATTAGAACATTGAGAGTGACATCTATACACTACCATGTATAAAATAGAAAACTAATGAGAACCTACTGGATAACACAGGGAACTCTACTCAATGCTCTGTGGTGACCTAAATGGGAAGGAAATCCAGAAAAAGAGGGTGTATATGTATACATATAGCTGATTCACTTTGCTGTGCAGCAGAAACTAACAGAACATTTTAAAGCAAGTGTACTCAAATAAAAACTATTTAAAAATACACTAACAATAAAGTATCAGAAAGAGAAATTAAGAAAAAAATCCCCTTTACCATTGCATCAATAAGAATAAAATACCTAAGACTAAACCTACCAAATAAGACAAAAGAACTGTACTGGAGGAATTATAAAACACTGATGAAAGAAACTGAAGACAAAGCAAAGAAATGGAAATAAACACTGTGTTTATATACTGGAAGAATTACTATTCTTAGGATAACCATACTACCCACAGAGTCTACAGATTCAGTGCAATTCCTATCAAAATACCAATGACATTTTTCACATAAATAGAACAAATCATATAAAAATTTGTATTGAAACACAAAAAAACTCAAATAGCCAAAATAATTTTGAGAAAGAATAGAGCTTTATGAATCCCTCTCCCTCACTTCATACATTACTACAGAGCTACAGTAATTCAAAGAGTACGGTGGTGTCACAAAAACAGACACATAGATCAATGAAACAGAATAAAGAGCCCAGAAATAAACCCAAGCACTTATGGTTAAGTAATCTGTGAGAAAGGAGGCTAGAATATGTGATGGAGAAAAGACAGTCTCTTCAATGAGTGGCACTGGAGAAAATGGAAACTTCAGATTAAAAAAAAATTATAGCAAAACTTTCTCTAACACAACATTAAAAAATTGAATAAAAATGGATTAAAAACCCTAATGTAAAACTGGAAACTACAAATCTCCTGGAGGGAAACACAGGCAGAACACAATTTGACACAAATTGTAGCAATTTTTTTAGCTTTGTTTCATAGAACAAAGGAAATAAGAGCAATATAAGCAAATGGGACCTAATTAAAATTAAAAGTTTTGGTACTGCAAAGGAAACAATTGACACCAAAAAAAAAAAAGACAATGTACTGATTGTGAGAAAATATTTGCAAATAATATGACCAATAAAGTGTTTATATCTAAAAATGTACAAACAGCTCACACAACTCAACATTAAAAAAAACATTTTTTATTTTAATAATTTTTAAATTTATTATTATTATTATGATTTCTTTCTTCTCTCTCCCTTTTTTTCTGAGCAGTGTGGCTGACAGTGTCTTGGTGCTCCAGCCTGGAGTCAGCCCTGAGCCTCTGAGGTGGGAGCTGAGTTCAGGACATTGGACCACCAGAGAACTCCTGACCCTACATAATATCAATTGGTGAGAGCTCCCCCAGAGATCTCTGTCTCAGCAATAAGACCCAGTTCCACCCAACTGCCAGAAAACTCCAGTGCTGGATGCCCCATGCCAATCAACTAGCAAGACAGGAACACAACCCCATGCATTAACAGAGAGGCTGCCTTAAATCATACTAAGTTCACAGACACCACAAAACACACCACCGGACATGACCCTGCACACCAGAAAGGCAATATACAACCCCACCCACCATAACACAGGCATCAGTCCCCTCCACCAGGAAGCCTACACAAGCCACTGAACAAACCTCATCCACTGGGGTAAGACACCAAAAACAATGGGAACTACAAACGGGCAGCCTGAGAAAAGGGGACACCAAACAGTAAGTTAAACAAAATGAGAAGACAGAGAAATATACAGCAGATGAAGAAGCAAGGTAAAACCCACCCAAGCAAACAAACAAAGAGAAAATAGGCCCTCTACCTGGAAAAGAATTCAGAGTAATGAAAGTAAATTTGAGCCAAAATCTTAGAAATAGAATGGAGTAAGTACAAGAAACATTTAACAGAGAACTAGAAGAACTAAAGAGCAAACAATCAATGATGAAAAACACAATAAATGAAATTAAAACTTCTCTAAAAGGAATCAATAGCAAAATAACTGAGGCAGAAGAATGGATAAGTGACCTGGAAGATAAAATAGTAGAAATAACTACCACAGAGCAGAATAAAGAATGAAAAGATTGGAGGACAGTCTCACAGAATTCTGAGGCAACATTAAACACAACAACACTCGAATTATAGGGGTCCCAGAAGAAGAAGAGAAAAAGAAAACAACTGAGAAAATATTTGAAGAGATTATGGTTGAAAACTTCCCTAACATGGGAAAGGAAATGGTCAATCAAGTCCAGGAAGCCCAAAGAGTCCCATATGGGATAAATCCAAGGAGAAACACACCAAGACACATGTTAATCAAACAAACAAAAAATAAATACAAAGAAAAAATATTAAAAGCAACAACGAAAAGCAGCAAATAGAATACAAGGCAATCCGCATAAGGTTAACAGCTGATCTTTCAGCAGAAACTCTGCAAGTCAGAAGGGATTAGCAGGATATATTTAAAGTGATGAAAGGAAAAAACCTATAACCAAGATTACTCTACCCAGAAAGGATCTCATTCAGAGTTGAAGGAGAAATTAAAACCTTTACAGACAAGCAAATTTTAGAGAATTCAGCACCACAAAACCAGCTTTACAACAAATGCTAAAGGAACTTTTCTAAGCAGGAAACACTAGAGACGATAAAGATCACAAACACATACCACAAACAATTAAGAAAATGGTAATAGAGATGTACATATTGATAATTGCCTTAAATGTAAATGGATTAAATGTTCCAACCAAAAGACGTAGACTGGCTGAATGGATACAAAAACAAGACCCATATATACGTTCTCTACAAGAGCCCCACTTCAGACCTAGGGACACATCCTGACTGAAAGGGAAGGGATGGAAAAAGATATTCATGCAAATGGAAATCAAAAGGAAGCTGGAGTAGCAATTCCCATATCAGAAAATATAGACTTTAAAATAAGGCTATTACAAGAGACAAAGAATGACACTACATAATGATCAATGGATCAATCCAAGGAGAACATATTAAAATTGTTAATACGTATGCACCCTACATAAGAGAACTCAGTATATAAGGCAAATGCTAACAGCCATAAAAAGGGAAATCAACAGTAACACAATAATTGTAGGGGACGTTAACACCTCACTTTCACCAATGGTCAGACCAACCAAAATGAAAATAAATAAGGAAACGCAAGCTTTATATGATACATTAAACAAGATGGACTTAATTGATATTCATAGAGCATTCCATCTGAATACAACAGAATACACTTCTCAAGTGTTCATGAAACATTCTCCAGGATGGATCATATTTGGGTCAAAAATCAGGCCTTGATAAATTTAAGAAAATTGAAATAGTATCAGGTATCTTTTCTGACCACAATGGTATGAGACTAGATAACAAATACAGGGGGGAAAAACCCTCAAAAAATACTAACACATGGAGACTAAACAATACACTATTAAATAACCAAGAGATCACTGAAAAACTCAAAGAGAAAATTAAAAAATACCTAGAAACAAATAACAATGAAAACACCATGACCAAAAACCTATGGGCTGCAACAAAAGCAGTTCTAGCAGGGAGTTTGTAACAATATAATCCTACCTCAAGAAACAAGAAACATCTCAAATAAAAAACCTAACCTTACACCTAATGCAATTAGAGAAAGAAGATCAATAACAACAGAAATCCTCCTCAAAGTTAGCAGAAGGAAATAAATCATAAAGATCAAATCAGTAATGGATGAAAAAAAGTGAAGGAAAAAATAGTAAATATCAATAAAACTAAAAGGTGGTTCTTTGAGAAGATAAACAAAATTTATAAATCATTAGCCAGACTCATAAAGAAAAAAAAAGCGAGAAGATTAAAATCAACAGAATTAGAAAGGAAAAAGGAGAAGTAACAATGGACACTGCAGAAATACAAAGCTATGTCAATAAAATGGACAACCTGGAAGAAAAGCACAACTTCCTGGACTGAACTAGGAAGAAATAGAAAATACGAAAAGATCAATCACAAGCACTGAAATTGAAACTGTGATTAAAAACCTTCCAGCAAACAAAAGCCCAGGACCAGATGGCTTCACAGGCGAATTCTATCAAATATTTAGAGAATAGCTAACACCTTTCCTTCTCAAACTCTTCCAAAATATATCAGAGGGAGGAACACTCTCAAACTCATTCTACAAGGCCACCATCACCCTGATACCAAAATCAGACAAAGATGTCACAAAGAAAGAAAACTACAGGCCAATGTCACTTATTAACATAAATGTAAAAATCCTCAACACAATACTAGCAAACAAAATCCAACAGGACATTTAAAGAATCATACACCATGATCAAGAGGGGTTTATTCCAGGAATGAAAGGATTCTTTAATATATGCAAATCAATCAATGTGAGACACCATATTAACAAACTTAAGGATAAAAGCCATATGATAATCTCTATAGAGATAGAAAAACCTTTCGACAAAATTCAACACGTATTTATGATAAAAACTCTCCAGAAAGTAGGCATAGAGACAAATTTACTAAACATAATAAAGGCCATGTATGACAAACACAACCTACATCATTCTCAATGGTGAAAAACTGAAAACATTTCCACTAAGATCAGGAACAAGACAAGGTTGCTCACTCCCACCACTATTATTCAAAAACAGTTTTGGAAGTTTTAGCCACAGCAATCAGACACAAAAAGAAATAAAAAGAATCCAAATTGGGAAAGAAGAAATACAACTGTCACTGCTTGCAGATGACATGATACTACACATAGAGAATAATAAAGATGCTGCCATAAACTACTCAAGCTAATCAATGAATGTGGTAGAGTAGCAGGATACAAAATTAATGCACATAAATCTCTTTCATTCCTATACACTACTGAAAAAATATCTGAAAGAGAAATTAAGGAAACACTCCAATTTACCATTGCAATAAAAGAATAAAATACGTAGGAACTAGCCTACCTAAGGAGACAAAAGACTTGTATGCAAAAAGCTATAAGACAGTGATGAAAGAAAATAAAGAGGACACAAACAGATGGAGAGATATACCATGTTCTTGGATTGGAAGAATCAACATTGTGAAAATGACTATACTACCTAAAGCAAACTGCAGATTCAATGCCATCCTAATCAAACTACCAATGACCTTTTTCACAGAACTAGAACAAAAATTCCACAATTTTTATGGAGACACATAGCCAAAGCAATCTTAGAAAGAAAAATGCAGCTGGAGTATTCAGGCTCCTGACTTCAGACTATACTACAAAGCTACAGTCATCAAGACAGTATGGTACTGCCACAAAAAGAGAACTATAGATCAATAGAACAAGATAGAAAGCCCAGAGATAAAACAACACACAGATGGTCACTTTATCTTTGATAAAGGAGGCAAAAATGTACCATGGAGAAAAAAAGAGACTCTTCAATAAGTGGTGCTGGGCAAACTGGACAACTACATGTGAAGGAATGAAATTAGAACACTTCCTAACACCATACACAAAAATAAACGCAAAATGGATTAAAGACCTAAATGTAAGGCTAGACAGTACAAAACTCTTAGAGGAAAACATAGGTAGAACACACTATGAAAAAAATCACAGCAAGATCCTTTTCCAGCCACCTCCTAGAGAAATGGAAATAAAAACATAAATTAATAAATGGGACATAATGAAACTTAAAAGCTTTTGCACAGCAAAGAAAACCATAAACAAAATGAAAAGACAACCCTCAGAATGGGAGAAAATATTTGCAAATGAAGAAACTGACAAAGATTAATCTCTAAAATATACGAGCAGCTCATGTAGCGCAATAGCGAAAAAACTAACAACCTAATCCAAAAGTGGGCAGAGACCTAAATAGACATTTCACCAAGGAAGATATGCAGATTGCCAACAAACACATGAAAGGATGCTCAGCATCACTAATCATTATAGAAATGAAAATCAAAACTACAATGAGGTATCACCTCACACCAGTCAGAATGGCTATCATCAAAAAGTCTACAAACAATCAATGCTGGAGAGAGTGTGGAGAATAGGGAACCCTCCTGCACTGTTGGAGGGATTGTATATTGATACAGCCCCTATGGAGAAGAGTATGGAGGTTCCTTAAAAAACTAAAAATGGAACTACCATACTACCCAGCAATCCCACTACTGGGCATATACTCTGAGAAAACCATGATTCAAAAAGAGTCATGTACCACAATATTCATTGCAGCACTATTTACAATAGCCAGGACATGGAAACAACCTAAGTGTCCATTGACAGATGAATGGATAAAGAAGATGTAGCACCTACATACAATGGAATATTAATTAGCCATAAAATGAAATGAAATTGAGTTATTTGTAGTGAGGTGGATGGACCTAGAATTTGTCATACAGAGTGAAGTAAGAGAGAAAGAGAAAAACAAATACCAAATGCTAATACATATATATGGAATCTAAAAAAATAAAAATGGTTCTAACGAACATAGGGGCTGTACAGGAATAAAGACGCAGACTTAGAGAATGGTTTTGAAGACACGGGGTGGGAGAATCGTAAGCTGAGACAAAGTGAGAGAGTAGCATGCACATATATACACTACCAAATGTAAAAGATAGCTAGTGGGAAACAGCCGCATAGCACAGGGAGATCAGCTCGGTGTTTTGTGACCACCTACAGGGGTGGGATAGGGATGGTGGGAGGGGGACACAAGAGGGAGGGGATATGGGGATATATGTATACTTATGGCTGATTCACTTTGTTATACAGCAGAAACTAACACAACATTTTAAAGCCATTATACTCCAATAAAAATGTTAAAAAATTAAAGATTGCTCTTATGGCAATGCTGCCCCTCTCCTCATGCACCCTCAACAATGGTGACTTGCCTCTCTGTCAGGCCTATGCTTCTTCCACATACACCCTCATTTGCCACACTCCAGTGCCTTCAGGCTGTCTCTATGCAGCCAACTCTAGTCCTCTCCATAGGTGTGACATCCAAAGACTGAACTTCAGCACCAGCCCCTGATGAACCAATGGATGATCATTGCAGACTGGGAAGTGCAGGGCTGTGGTATCAACTGTCTGTGCAGTTCACTCTCCATTTTGTCTTCAGCAAACTTGTTGCTGTGCTCTCCTCCGAGGCTCCAAAACTTCCCCTGTGTCCAGGCTGATCTATCCAGTGAAGGTACTTCCCCAGTGGGAACATTTCCTCTTTCACAGCTCCCTCCCTGGGGCATGTTTCTTATCCTGAGTTCCTTTCTCTCTTTTTTCCTTTTTTTGGTCCTACCTGGTTACGTGGAGATTTTCTTGCCTTTTTGAAAGCCTGAGGTCTTGTGCTTGCATTTAGTACATGTTCTGTGCAAATTGTTCCACGTGTCGATATATTTATGATGTATTTGTGAAAAGAGGTAAGCTTCATGTCCTACTTCTCTGCCATCTTGATCCTTCTCGAGTATTCTTGCTTTTAGTGAGGAATATGCTCAATTTGGACCCTTAAACCCATCATCAATGTTTTACAGTTTTCAGAGTATATGCGTTTGACTTCCTAATTTTATTTCTAGGTATTTTATTCTTTTTCATGAGATTTTAAAAAGTTTTGTTGTCTTTTTCACCTTCTCTTTCTGATATTTCATTATTATTTTATAGAAATACAATAGATTTCTGTGTAGTAATCATGTATCTTGCAACTTTGTTGAATTTATTGTTTAATTCTAATAGGTTTTGTATGCGGACTTTAGGGTTCTCTGTATATTGTACCATGCAACCTGACAGTTTTACCTCTTCTCTTCCAATTTGGTTACATTTTTTGTTTTTTTCTCATCTGATACTATGGCTAGGACTTCTAATACTATATTAAATACCATTCTTCTCTTGTTCCTGAATTTAATGGGAAGGCTTCCAGCTTTTCACCTTTGAATATGATGTTGGCTGTGGGTTTGGTGTAAATTGTCTTTATTATATTGTGATATGTGTTCACTATACACATTTAGATGAGTGTGTTTATTATGAATGGATGTTGAAATATGTCATCCCCCCTCTTTTTGTTTGCATCTGTTGAGACGTCCATGTGATTGTTATATTGTTATATTTCCTTTTCTTAACGTGGTGTATCACATTGATTCATGTGCATATGTTGAGCCATCCTTGTGAGTGTGGAATGACTTCAACTTGATCATGGGGTAAAATATTTTTTTAATATATTGTCATATTCAAATGTTTAACATTTTATTGAGAATTTCTACAACTATATTTACCAAAGATATTGACCTGTACTTTTCTTTTTTGTTTTTTTGTAGTCTCTTCACCTGGTTTTGGAATTAGAGTAATGTTGGTCTCACAGAATGAATTTGTGAGTATTTGCTGCTCTTCAAATTTTTGTAATTGTTTGAGAATTATAGGTGTTATTTTTCTTATATGTTTGTTACTTCCCTGTGACTATCAGATCCTTGACTTTTTTTTTTTAAACTGGGAGTTATTTCTATTACAAAGGCAATTTCACCTGTAATGAGCCGTCTGTTTATTCATGATATGATTCTAGAATTTGTCAATTTCTTCTAGGTTATCTGATCTGTATGTAATTATTTATAGCATGATTTTAAAAATATTTCTGTAGTATCTATTTTATTTCTTCTGTTTAATATCATATTTTGTTTATTTGAGTCCTCTCTTCTTGTTGGTGAGCCTGGCTAGTTTTACAATTTTTTTTTCCTTTTCCAAAAATCAAATCATGTTTTTATTGATTTTTTTATTTTTTTTAAATTATTTTAAGTTGAAGTTTAGATGATTTACAGTATTGTGTTATTATCGGATGTACAGCTTAGTGATTCAGGCTTTTTTGTTTTTGTTTTTTTAAAGAATTTCACTTTTATTTATTATTTTTGTTTTTTTGGCTATGTTGTGTCTTCGTTTCTGTGTGAGGTCGTTCTCTAGTTGTGGCAAGCGGGGGCCACTCTTCATCGCGGTGCATGGGCCTCTCACTATCGTGGCCTCTCTTGTTGCAGAGCACAGGCTCCAGACGTGCAGGCTCAGTAGTTGTGGCACACGGGCTTAGTTTCTCCACAGCATGTGGGATCTTCCCAGACCAGGGCTCAAACCCATGTCCCCTGCATTGGCAGGCAGATTCTCAACCACTGCACCACCAGGGAAGCCCTGTTTTTTTTTCCAGATTATATTCCATTACAAATTATTACCAGATATTGGATATAAATCCCTGGACTGTATAGTAAATCCGTTTTGCTTATGTATTTTATTTATAGTAATTTGTATCTGTTAATTTCAAACTCCTAAAAGGTTTCTCCCCCATCTCTTTCCCCTTTGGTAAACATGTTTTTTTTTTTTTCTATGTCTGTGATTCTGTTTCTCTTTGTATGTCGATTCATGAGATATTTTCTTTTTTTAAATCTTTGTAGTATGTCCTGAAGTTTGGAAGATTATACCTGCAGGTTTGTTCTTTTTTTTTTTTTTCCCCGATTGCTTTGACAATTTTAGGTCTTTTTTTTGTTCCATATAAATTTTAGAATAGTTGGTTCTAGTTTTGTCAAAAACATCATGGGTAATTTGATAGAAATCACATTAAATCTGTAAATTGCTTTGGATAGTATGGCCATTTTAACAATATTAATTCCTCCAATCCAAGAGCATGGAATACCTTTACATCCTTTTTTGTCATCCTCAGTTTTCTTTGTCAGTGTTTTTAGTTTTCACCGTTTAGAGCTTTCACTTCCTCAGTTATTTTCCTAAGTTTTTCTTTCTTTGTTTTTAATCCAATCAAGTGTTTTTTTTTTTCTTTCAATTTCTGATATTTCATTATTAGTGTAAAGAAGCACAACAGATTTGTACGTATTAATCTTCGATCCTGTTTCATTGCTGAATTTATTAGTTCTAATAACTTCTGTGTGGAGTCTAGGGTTTTCTGTATAGAGTATCATGTCATCTGCATTCAATGATACTTTTACCTCTTCCATTAAATTTGGATACTTTTTTCTTTCTTTCTTTTTTTTCCTCTCTCTGATTAGGCTAAGTCTCTCAATACTATGTTGAAAAGAATTAGTGACTGTGGGTATCCTTAGTATTGCTTCTGATTTTAGCTTTTCATTAGTATTATGTTGGCTGTGGATTTTCATAATTGGCCTTTATTATGCTGAGTATGTTCCCTTCAAACCCACTTTGGGGAGAATTTTTATCCGGGATGGTTGTTGAATTTTCTCAAAGGCTTTTTCTGTGTCTATTGAGATGTTCATGTGATCTTGTCTTTCTTTTTATTAATGTGGTATATCTCACTGATTGATCTGTATATCTCTAATTTTTCCTTTTGACAATGGAATGACTATACCTTGATCATGGTGTATGATGTCTTTTCATATATTGTTGGATTGTTTGCTAATATTTTATTGAAGATTTTTGTATGTAGGTTTATCAGAGATATTGGCCTGTAATTTTTGTTTTTGTAGTGTTTTATGTGATTTTCATATCAGGGTTATTGTGGCTTAAGAGAAGGAATTTGGGAGTGTTTCCAAATCTTCAGTATTTTGCAATAGTTTGAGATGGATTGGCATACTTTTTCACACCGTACATTTGGTATAATTCCCCAATGAAGCCGTCTGGTCCTAGACATTTTTTTTAAATTACAGATTCTGAATCACTGTTCATGTTGGACTGTTTAATAATATGTTTATTTTTTAGTCAGTATTGGCAGGCTTGGCAAGCCATAGGTTTCTAGAAATTCGTCTACTTACATGGTATTCAATTTGTTTTCATATAATTCTTCATAATATTCTCTTATGATTTTTAAAAATTTCTATGGTGTGGATTGTTATTTCTTCTCTTTCAAGTTTTATTTTGTGTATTTGAGACGTCTCTCTTTTCTTTTTGATGAGTGTGGCAGGGGTTTGTCAATTTTGTTTATTGTATCAAAAACCCAACTCTTTTTTTATTTTGGTCTTTCTAATAGTTTTGTGCTTATCTTTATTTTATTTATTTCCCCTCTGACCTTTAGTGTTTGCTTTCTTCTGCTGACTTTAGGCTTTTATTGTTCTTTTTTTTTCTAATGTTTTTTAGGTGGTGCATTACGTTGTTTATTTGAGATTTTTCTTGTTCTTGAGGATGACCAGGATCCGTATAATCTTCTCTTTTAGAATTGTTTTTGCTGTGTAACATAAATTTTGGACTTGTGTTTTTATTTTTGTTTGTCTTGTATTTTATAATTTATTGTCTGATATTATCATTGACTCATTGGTTTTAGTAGGATGGTGTTTAGTCTCCATATGCTTTGTTTTTTTTCTGTTTTCCTTTTTGCAGTTGATTTGTAGTTTCATACCATTGTGTTTGAAAACAGTTATATAATTTATATTATCTTAATTCATTGAGTCTTTTTTTCTCGCCTAGTATGTGATCTACCCTGGAGAGAATGTTTCATGTGTATTTACAAATAAAATGTATTTTTTTAAATTGGGAAATAATGTTCTGTAAATATCAATTAAGTTAACTTGTCTATTGTGTCATTTAAGATTATTAATTTTCTGTTTGGATGATCTCTTTATTGAAATTAGTGAGGTGTTACAGTCTGTTATTTTATTGTCAATTTCTCCTTTTATGTCTGTTAGCTTTTTCTTTGTAAATTTAGGTGCTCCTGTACTAGGTGCGTATATGTTGACAAGAGTAAGATCATTTTTTATATTATCCCTTTATCATTATATAAGTCCCTGCTTTGTCATTAGTTGTAGGATTTATTTTAGACTCTATTTTGTCTTACATGATTAATGTTACTCCTGTGTTCTTGTCAGTTACACTTGCATGAATTATCTTTTCTCATCCCCTCACTTTCAGTCTATGTGTGATTTTGCCCTAAAGTTAACCTCTTGTTGGCAGGATATTGAAGGGACTTTTATTTTTATCCAGTCAACCACCCTATGTCTTTTGATTGGAGTACTTCATCTATTGACAGAGTAATTATTGATAGGTATTTACTTTTTCTTATTTTATTACTTGTTTTCCAGGGTTTTGGTAGATTTTTTCTGTTCATTTCTTCTTTTGGGGTGTCTAGCTGTGGTTTGATGATTTTCTTTAGTAGTATGCTTGTGTTCTTTTCTTTTTTTTTTTCTGTATAAATTATAAGTTTTTAGCTTATAAAAACATATATGGACTCCATGGTAACCATGTTGCCCCATAATTATATATTTTTGCTTTAAACATATGGTCATTAATGTCCAAACATATTCTAAAAGGTTTTTACTCCTTTCCCTTAAAATTTATGGTAATGATGTCATTTTTTACATCTTCAGCCATATACATTTACTGTTTATTTTAGTTATGGTTTCTTTTACTATATTTCTGTCTCTTAATATACATACTGTCTTATTTATGTGAACTTCAATTCTTACTATATATTTGTGTTTCCTATTTGGATTTTCCTTTTCCTGTAGATTCTTGCTTCTTTTCTATTTAAAGAAGACCCTTCAATATTTCTTTTTTATTTAACTATAGTTAATTTACAATATTGTGTTAGTTTCAGGTGTACAGCTTCAGATTATTTTCCACTATATTATAAGATACTGAATATGGCTTTCTGTGTTTTACAGTGAATCCTTGTTTCTTATCTGTTTTATATATAGAGGTGTGATCTGTTAATCCCATATTCTTCATTTAATTATCCCCACCCCCTTTCACCTTTGGTACCCATAAGTCTGTTTTCTATATCTATGAGTCTGTTTCTGTTTTGTAAATAAGTTTCATTTGTATTATTTGATTTAGATTCCACATAAAAATGATATGTAATATTTGCCTTTCTTTAACTTACTTCACTTAGTATGATAATCTCTAGGTTCATCAGTGTTGCTACAAAGGACAGTATTTTATTCTTTTTATGGCTGAGTAATATTCCATTGTGTATATACACCATATCATCTTTATCCAGTCATGTGTTGGTGCACACTTGTATTGTTCCATGTGTGGATACTTGGGTACTGTGAATAGTTCTGCTGTGAACATTGGGGTGCATGAATCTTTCAAATTAATGTTTTCATCTTTTCTAGATAAATTCCCAAGAGTGGGATTATTGAATAATATTACTCTATTTTTAGTTTTTAAAGGAAACTTCACACTATTTTCATAGTGGCTGCCTCAATTTACATTCTCACCAACACTGTACAAGGATTCCCTTTTCTCCACCCTCTCTCCAGCACTATTTGTAGACTTTTTGATGATAGCCATTCTGACTGTTGTAAGGTGATAACTCTTTGGAGTTTTGTTTTGCATTTCTCTAATAAGTAACTATGTGGAGTATATTTCCATGTGTCTCTTGCCCACCTGTATGTCTTCTTTGGAGAAATGTCTATTTAGGTCTTCACCCATTTGCTATTACCTTGTGTGGTTATTTATATTCAGTTGTATGAGCTTTTGTATATTTTGGAATTTAAGCTATTGTTGGTCGCATTATTTACAAGTATTTTCTCCAGTCCATAGGTTGTCTTTTTGTTTTGTTGATCGTTACATTTGTAGAGCAAGCTTTTAAGTACCATTTCTAGGTACCATTTATTTATTATTGCTTTAATTTCTTTTGCCTTGGTAGACTAAGAATATTACTACAATTTATGTCAGAGAATGTCTTGCCTATGTTCTCTTCAAGGAGATTTATGGTGACATGTCTTATATTGAAGAATTTCAGTCATTTTGAGTTTATTTTTGTGTATGGTGTGAGGCTGTGTTCTAATTTTATTGGTTTACATAAGGTTGTCCAGCTTTCCCAACACCATTTACTGAAGACTGCCTTTCTCTATTGTGTATTCTTGCCTCCTTTGTCAAATATAAACTGTCTGTAGGTAAGTGGGTTTATTTCTGAGCTCTCTATTTTGTTCCATTGATGTAGCTTTGTAATATTGTCTAAAGTGTGGGAGGTTTCTGCCTCCAGCTTTGTTCTTTTTTCCTTGGAATAGCATTGACAATCTGGTGGGTTTTTTCTTTGTGAGTGTGTGTGTGTGTTATTTCGTATAAATTTTAGGATTATTTGTTCTACCTCTGTAAAAAAAAATGTCTTGGATAATTTGAGAGAGATAACATTAAATCTGTTGATTGCTTTGGGTGGTAGGGCCATTTTATCAGTATCAATGTTTCCAATCTAATAGCATGGGATATCTTTCCATTAATTGTTATCATCTTCAATTTTTTTTTTTTTTACATCTTACTGCTCTCCACAGCTTTAATTTTAACATTTAACATTTTTATTGGAGTATAATTGCTTTACAATGGTGTGTTAGTTTCTGCTTTATAACAAGGTGAATCAGCTATACATATACATATATCCCTATATCTCTTCCCTCTTACATCTCCGTCCCTCCCACCTTCCCTTTCCCATCCCTCTTGGTGGTCACAAAACACCGAGCTGATCTCCCTGTGCTACGCAGCTGCTTCCCACTAACTATCGGTTTTACCTTTGGCACTGTATATATGTCCATGCCACTCTCTCAGTTTGTCCCAGCTTCCCCTTCCCCTTCCCCATGTCCTCAAGTCCATTCTCTACATCTGTGTCTTTATTCCTGTCCTGCCCTTAGGTTCTTCATAACCTTTTTTTTAAAAGATTCTGTATATATATGTGTTAGCATACGGTATTTGTTTTTCTCTTTCTGACTTACTTCATTCTGTATGACAGACTATTTTTATCATCTTCAAGTTTTTTTAATCAATGTTTTATATTTCTCAGTTTATAGGGCTTTTACATCATCACTTAGGCTTATTCCTAGGCTATTGTATTTTTTTGAGTCAATTTTAAATGGTAATTTTTTTAACTTTTTTATGTGATATTTTATTGTTAGTGTAAAGAAATGCAACATATTTCTATATATAGATCTTGTATCCTGCTAGCTTGCTGAATTCATTTATTAGTTATAATAGTTTTTGTCAGTTTTTTTAAGGGCTTTCGATAAGGAGTGTCATGTCATTTGCATACAATGACAATTTCACCTATTCTTTTACAGATTGGATACAGTATTTTTTCTTGTCTAATTGCTGTGGGTAGAACTTCCAATAGTACATTGAATGGAAGTGGAGAGAATGGGCATCCTTGTCTTTTTCCAGAATTTAGTTGGAAGGCTCTTAACTTTTCACTGTTTAGTATTATATTGGCTGTGGATTTGTTATAAATGCCTTTTTTTATGTTGAGATATGTTGTCTCTATACTCATTTTGGTGAGAGTTTTTATCATGAAAAAATGTTGAATTTTATCAAATGCTTTTTCTGCATCTATTGACATGATCATGTTGTTCTTTTTTTTTGTTGATGTGGTGTCAACATTTCTGTTAGGTGTGTTTAGTATTGGTGAATTCTTTTAGTTTTTGCTTCTCTGAGAGGCTCTTTATTTTTTCTTCAATACTAAATGATAATCTTGTTGGGTAGTGTACCTATATTGCAGGTCTTTTTCTTTCAGGATTTAAATATATATCATGCTACTTTCTTCTGGCCTGTAATATCTCTGCAGAGGAATTAGCTGATAGCCTTATGGGGATTACCTGTGCATGACTATTTTTTTTCTAGTACCTTTAGAATTCTGTTTATCTTTAACTTTTGTCATTTTTATTGTGATATATCTTGGTGTGGGTCTCTTTGTGTTCATCTTATTTGGGTCGCTATGTGCTTTCTGTACCTGGATATGTTTCCTTCTTCAGGTTTGGAAAGATTTTAGCCATAATTTCCTCAAATACATGTTTGATCTCTCTTCTCTCTCTTCTTCTGGAATGTCTATAATGTAAATATTAGCATGTTTAAAGTTATCGCAGATATATCCTAGATTACTTTCAAATTTTGTTCAGTTTTCTTTCTGCTACTGTTCTGATTGTGTGATTTTCATTGTTCTATTTTCCATATCATTTATGATTCCTTCTGTATCACTCAGTCTGCTCTTATTCCTTCTTATGTGTTTTTAATTTCAGCTATCAAATTATCTATTTTTGTTTGGTTTTCTTTGTATTTTCTTGTTTCTTGTTGAACTGATTTTACTGTCCATATTTTGAATTCTTTATCCAGCAATTTTTTCTTTCTGTTTCATTATTACCTTTTTTCAACTGTTTTCTCTTGCTTCTTCAGTTGAGAGTAGTTCATCTTCCTTTTCATTTTACTTAACTTTCTCTGCCTCTATTAATTTAGGTGATACAGTTATATATTGCGGCCTTGAAAGGGTATTTTTATGTGACACTGTTTCTATACAGACTGTGTGTGCTTTGATGGGAGGGTTAGATTTGAGGTGGACTCCAGTCACATGTTTCCTCAGGGTGTGCTCACTGCTATCACTTCAGGTGTGTGTGGGAGGGTGGCTGTAAGTGGAGAAGCTGGAGCTTGCTCAAGTGTGATGCAACACTTCTTCTCTACTCAGTGGTCATCATTACCCTGTTTGTGGTTGTATCTGATACCAGGTTTCTGTAGCAGAAGTTTTGATGATGGACTTGAGTTGGCTCTGTTCCCTTAAGTGTGATTATTTTCCTCCTCCTCCACAAGGGTTGCTGACTGAAGGTCCATGGGTTCTCAGACCTGGTGTAGTTACATTGGTGGGTGATGTCAGTGCCTTGAGGGTGGCCAGAGCCTATTTTGACCTACTTGTGGATGCAGCTGATACCCAGGAGTCTCAGTGATAATGCCAGACCACTTGTAGGTGGAGCCTATTCCTTCTGTCTCTCTCTGTGGACCCTGGGTATCCTGACGTTAGGGTCAACCCAGTGGTGTGCAGAGCTGTCTCCTGACAGCTGGCTTTGGGACCTTGAAGGTCCTGAAGCTAGTGCCAGTTCATTGGTGGGCAGGATGATGTCCTGTGTTCCTTGTGGTTGGGTTCAAGTCTCAGGGCATCTGGGGCCTCAGGGGGTCTTAAGACAGCTGGACTGATGATTAATTGTGCTCTGTCCCCATCCAGGTATTTGTTTGGCCTGAGAAAACAATTACTTATGCTGACAAGCTGGTGGGTGGGGCCAAGTCCCTGTCATAATAAGCTAGAGGGAACGTTCCAAAATTGTACTTGATAGCCCTAACATCCTCATGATAGGATGAGGTCCCCAAAATAGCAGCCTATAACATCTATGTTCCCAGTGTGTGTTCCAGTTGCCTCTTGTCTTTCTGAAAGACTCTGCACTATCACCAGTGGGTCTGATCCAGGCTATTTTGCAATTACTCCTTATGTTATGGGTCTCAGAGCTTATGTGATTTTCTGTGCACTCTTTAAGAGCAGAGTCTCTATTGCCTACATCTCTCTATCTCTCCTAAATTAAGCCTCACTTGTCTTCAAAATCAAACAGTCTGTGGGCTCATCTTCCTGGCTGAGGACCTCCAGGCTTGGGATCCCAATGTGTAACTCTTACTCCCTGCAATTGTAAATTATCTTCCCATTTATGTGTTACCTCCTTTGTGGTATGGGATTTTACCTCTACTCTTCCCCTCCTACCTCTCTTGTTTTGGATACTTCTTTCTATCTTTAGTTGTAAAGATCTTTTCTGTTAGTCTTCAAGTCTTTCTCATCAGTAGTTGCTCTCTAAATAGTTGTGATTTGGGTGTGCCTGTGAGAGAAAGTGAGGTCAGGGTCTTCCTGCTCTGCCATCTTGTTCACTCCATAGTGGTGAAAACTTTAAACTTTTACATTCTTAGCCACTTTCAAATATTGAATATGGTATGGATAACTACAGTTGTTTTTGGATTATAAGAGCCAGTTATTTTACCAGAAAATGGGTTTATTTGGGAACAGCAAAGAATTGCAATTCAGGACATGCAATCTATGGTGAAACACAAGGAAGTCCAGAAAACAAAGGTGGGAACTGTTCTTTTACAGAGGAACAGGGAAGTTGGGAAAAGCTGTTACATACAAAGATTCCATTGAAAGAACTGTGATCTTGAATTGTAGTAGGTTTTTATTGGGTGAGGTGTGACAGCCTCTCGTTGATTGCACAGCTGTGGGCAACGTGAAATTCTATTTTCTTCTTTCTGAGTAACATAGGAGTAAAATTCTTCCTGTTGAAGATGTAAAATTTTGTTTCTTCCTGTTGGGCCTGCAATTGACATGGAGTGGTAGGGAATAAGAGCACCCCCTCTGGCCTACAAACTCCATTTAAAATGAAGTATCTCTTTTTTAATGTTTATATCCTTGTGGTGCACATTATATCCCCAGACCTCATTTACATTTTAATTGAAGGTTTATACACTTTGATCACCTTCAACCTTTTTCTCTATTCCCCATCCCACCCCTAGTGACCATATTTCTTTTCCCCAAAAGACAGGAACAGATTGGCTCTGACCCAGTTATTAGAAAATAATCATAACAAATCACGTATATAGAAAATCCATTGGTGCACCTCAATGCCCTGACTCTATAAAACCCCTCACACAGGCACTACTGACATGAAGGGATTTCAGATGTAAAAGTACCCAGCTGGAAGGACACTGTATTAGGCAGTTATGAGGGACAGGTAGGCACACCCACGCTGGTTCAGAATGTAGAGTGATTCAGAAAATACACTTGGGTTGAAGCCCTCTATTGCCATCCAAACCTTTTGCTGCTTTAAGGTTCTGTGGTGACCAAAGTCTCATAAAGCCTTAAAATTGAGCCTGGGCATAATGTTGCATATTCAGAGAAACATGAATATAGAGTTGGACATGGTCCGAAGGTTGGGGAGGAGACACATGAACCCAGGTTTCCATTCAAATTCTGCCTTTGTGCCCTGGCACACAATCTCTATAGTTTTTCACCTTGTGAAGAGAATCTGGGGTCTCCAAGTTCCCTGCTGTCCCCATTGCAGCCACATTCTTCTTCTTCTGCCTAACTGTCTGTTCAGTAATTTGAAGGAAGCAAGGAAGGTCTTGGTCATTGCAGACCAATAAAGCATTGAAGTTTTCTGTTTCTTTGAGTTTTTTTGTTTAATCCAAGTAAATGTGAGGTGATATGGTATTTTCTTTAACCTGTCTCAGTTGGCATAGTGCCTTCATGTTTCATCCATGTTTTCACATATGACAGAATTTTTTTCTCATGGCTGAATAATATTCCAGTGCATATATTAATATGGTACCTTTCCTTTATCCATAAATTCTTTGATAGGCAAGTAGGAAGTTTTAATATATTGGCTATTGTGAATAATCTGGCAATAAACATGGGAAGGATATTTATATCTTTGATATTCCACTTTCATTTTCCTGACCAATATCCCCAGAAGTGGAATTGTGGGAACACATCGTAGGTCTATCTGTAATTTTTAAAGAAAATTTTACGTTGTGTTTTATATTGGCTTAATAAATTTGCATTCCCATCAACAGTGGACAAGGATTCTCTTTTTTCACTTTTCTGTCTACATTTCTAATTTCTTCCCTTCTTTTTCTTTTTTTTAACATCTTTATTGGAGTATAATTGCTTTACAATGTTGTGTTAGTTTATGCAGTATAATAAATTGAATCAGCTATATTTATACATATATCCCCATATACCCTCCCTGTTGTGTCTCCCTCCCAACCTCCCTACCCCACCTCTCTAGGTTGTCACAAAGCACTGAGCTGATTTCCCTGTGCTATGCGGCTGCTTCCCATTAGCTTCCAGTTTTACATTTGGTAGTATATATAATTCCATGCCACTCTCTCACTTTGTCCCAACTTACCCTTCCCCCTCTCCGTGTCCTCAGTTCATTCTCTCCATCTGCATATTTATTCCTATCCTGCCCCTAGGTTTTTCATAACCATTCTTGTTTTTTTAGATTCCATATATATGTGTTAGCATACAGTATTTATTTTTCTCTTTCTAACTTACTTCACTCTGTATGACAGACTCTAAGTCCATTCACCTCACTACAAATAACTCAATTTCATCTCTTTTTTGTCTGAATAATATTCCATTCTATATATGTGCCACATCTTCTTTATCCACTCATCTGTTAATGGACACTTAGGTTGTTTCCATTTCCTGGCTACTGTAAATAGAGCTGCAATGAACATTTTGGTAGATGACTCTTTTAATTACGGTATTCTCAGGGTATGTGCCCAGTAGTGGGATTGCTGGGTCGTATGGTAGTTCAGTTTTAAGTTTTTTTAAGGAATCTCCATACTGTTCCCCATAGTGGATGTATCAATTTATATTCCCACCAACAGTTCAAGAGTGTTCCCTTTCCTCCACACCCTCTCCAGCATTTATTGTTTGTACATTTTTTGAGGATGGCCATTCTGACTACTGTGAGGTGATAACTCATTGTAGTTTTGATTTGCATTTCTCTAATGATTAATGATGTTGAACATCCTTTAATGTGTTTGTGGGCAATCTGTATATCTTCTTTGGAGAAATGTCTATTTAGGTATTCTGCCCATTTTTGGATTGGGTTGTTTGTTGTTTTGATATTAAGCTGCATGAGCTGCTTGTATATTTTGGAGGTTAAAGCTTTGTCAGTTGCTTCATTTGCAAATATTTTCTCCCATTCTGAGGGTTGTCTTTTTGTGTTGTTTATGGTGTACTTTGCTGTGCAAAAGCTTTCAAGTTTCATTAGGTCTCAATGTTTCTGTTTGTTTTTATTTCCACTTCTCTAGGAAGTGGGTCAAAAGGATCTTGCTGTGATGTATGTCATAGGGTGTTCTACCTATGTTTTCCTCTAAGAGTGTTATTGTGGGCTTCCCTGGTGGCACAGTGGTTGAAAGTCTGCCTGCCAATGCAGGGGACATGGGTTCGAGCCCTGGTCGGGGAAGATCCCACATGCCACAGAGCAACTAGGCCCATGAGCCACAATTACTGAGCCTGCACATCTGGAGCTTGTGCTCCGTAACAAGAGAGGCCGTGATAGTGAGAGGCCGCGATAGTGAGAGGCCAGCACACTGTAATGAAGAGTGACCCCCATTTGCCATAACTAGAGAAAGCCCTCCCACAGAAACGAAGACCCAACACAGCCATAAATAAATAAATAAATAAATAAATAAATAAATAAATGGATCATCACATTTTTTTAAAAAAGAAAAGAGTGTTATTGTGTCTGACCTTGCATATAGGCCTTTAAGCCATTTTGAGTTTATTTTTGTGTATGGTTTTAGGAAGTGTTCTAATTTCATTGTTTTATTTGTAGCTGTCCATTTTTCCCAGCACTGCTTACTGAAGAGGCTGTCTTTTCTCCATTGTGTATTCTTCCCTACACTATCACAATAAGGTGACCATATGTGCGTGGTTTTATCTCTGGGCTTTCTATCCTGTTCCATTTATCTATATTTCTGTTTTTGTGTCAGTACTATACTGTCTTGATTACTGTAGCTTTGTAGTATAGTCTGAAGTCCGGGAGTCTGATTATTCCAGGTCCATTATTCTTTCTCAAGGTTGCTTGGGCTTTTCGGAATCTTTTGTGTTTCCATACAAATTGTGAAATTGTTTGTTCTAGTTCTGTGAAAAATGCCAGTTGTAGTTTGATAGGAATTGCATTGAATCTGTAGATTGCTTTGAGTAGTATAGTCATTTTCACAATATTGATTCTTCCAATCCAAGAACATGGTATATCTCTCCATCTGTTTGTATCATCCTTAATTACTTTCATCAGTGTCTTATAGTTTTCTGCATACAAGTCTTATGTCTCCTTACGTGGGTTTATTCATAGGTGTTGTATTCTTTATCTTACAATGGTAAATGGGAGTGTTTCCTTAATTTCTCTTTCAGATTTTTCATCAGTAGTGTATAGGAATGCAAGAGATATCTGTGCATTAATTTTGTATTCTGCTACTTTGTTGAATTCATTGATAAGCTCCAGTACTTTTCTGGTAGCATCTTTAGGATTCTCTATGTATAGTATCATGTCATCGGCAAACAGTGACTGCTTTACTTCTTTTCTGATTTGTATTCCTTTTATTTCTTTTTCTTCTCTGATTGCTGTGGCTAAAATTTCCAAAACTATGTTGCATAATAGCGGTGATAGTGGGCAACCTTGTCTTCATCCTGATCTTCATGGAAATGGTTTCAGTTTTTCACCATTTAGGACGATGTTGGCTGTGGGTTTTTCATATATGGCCTTTATTATGTTGAGGTAAGTTCCCTCTATGCCTACTTTCTGGAGGGTTTTTATCATAAATCAGTGTTGAGTTTTGTCAAAAGCTTTCTCTGCATCTATTGAGATGATCATATGTTTTTTCTCCTTCAATTTGTTAATATGGTGTATCACATTGATTGATTTGTGTATATTGAAAAATCCTTGCATCTCTGGGATAAACCCCACTTGATCATGGTGTTTGATCGTTTTTATGTGCTGTTGGATTCTGTTTGCTAGTATTTTGTTGAGGATTTTTGCATCTATGTTCATCAGTGATATTGGCCTGTAGTTTTCTTTCTTTGTGACATCATTGTCTGGTTTTGGTATCAGGGTGATGGTGGCCTTGTAAAATGAATTTGGGAGTGTTCCTCCGTCTGATATAGTTTGGAAGAGTTTGAGAAGTATAAGTGTTAGCTCTTCTCTGAATGTTTGATAGAATTTGCCCGTGAATCCATCTGGTCCTGGGCTTTTGTTTGTTGGAAGGTTTTTAATCACAGTTTGAATTTCAGTGTTTGTGATTGATCTGTTCATATTTTCTATTTCTTCCTGGTTCAGTCTCAGAAAATTGTGCTTTTCTAAGAATTTTTTCCATTTCTTCCCAGTTGCCCATTTTATTGGTATATACTTCTTGTATTAATCTCTCATGATTCTTTGTATTTCTGCAGTATCAGTTGTTACTTCTCCTTTTTCATTTCTAATTCTATTGATTTCAGTCTTCTCCCTTTTTTTCTTGAGGAGTCTAGGCTAATGGTTTATCAATTTTGTTTATCTTCTCAAAGAACCAGTTATTAGTTTTATTGAACTTTGCTATTGTTTCCTTCATTTCTTTTTCATTTATTTTTGATCTGAACTTTATGCTTTCTTTCCTTCTGTTAACTTTGGGGTTTTATTTTTTTCTTCTTCTTCTTTCTCTATTTGCTTTAGTGTAAGGTTAGGTTGTTTATTTGAGATGTTTCTTGTTTCTTGAGGTAGGATTGTATTACTATAAACTTCTCCCTTAGAACTGCTCTTGCTGCATCCCATAGGTATTGGTTCATTTTGTTTTCACTGTCATTTGATTCTAGGTACTTTTTTATTTCCTCTTTGATTTCTTCAGTGCTCTCTTGCTTATAAAATAGTGTATTGTTTAGCCTCCATGGTTTGTATTTTTTACACATTTTTTCCTGTAATTGATATATAGTCTCATAGCATATTTGTCAGAAAAGATACTTGATACAATTTCAATTTTCTTAAATTTACCAATATTTGATTTTTGACCCAACATATGATCTATCCTGGAGAATGTTCCATGAGCACTTGAGAAGAATGTTTATTCTGTTGTTTTTGGGTGGAATGTCCTATAAATATCAATGAAGTCCATCTCGTTTAATGTATCATATAAAGCTTGTTTTTTCTTATTTATTTTCATTTTGGATGATCTGTCCATTGGCAAAAGTGGGGTGTTAAAGTCCCCTACTATGATTGTGTTACTGTCGATTTCCCCTTTTATTGCTGTTAGCCTTTGCCTTATATATTGAGGTGCTCCTATTGGGGTGCATAAAGATTTATAATTTTTATATCTTTTTCTTGGATTGATCCCTTGACCATTATATACTGTCCTTCTTTTTCTCTTGTAATAGTGTTTATTTAAAGTCTATTTTGTCTGATTTAAGAATTGTTACTCCAGTTTTCTTTTCATTTCCATTTGCATGGAATATCTTTTTCCATCCCCTCACTTTCAGTCTGTATGTGTCCCTAGGCCTGAAATGAGTCTCTTGTAGACAGCACATATACCGTTCTTGTTTTTATATCCATTCCACCAGTCTATGTGATTTGGTGGAGGCTTTAATCCATTTACATTTAAGGCAGTTATCGATGTGTGTGTTTCTATTACCATTTTCTTAATTGTTTTGGGTGTGTTATTGTAGGTCTTTTCCTTCTCTTGTGTTTCCTGCCTAGAGAAGTTCCTTTAGCATTTGTTGTAAAGCTGTTTTGCTGGTGCTGAATTCTCTTAGCTTTTGCTTATCAGTAAACGTTTTAATTTCTTCATTCAATCTGAATGAGATCCTTGCTGGGTAGAGTAATCTTGGTTGAATTTTTTTCCCTTTCTTCACTTTAAAAATGTCTATCCCCTCCCTTCTGGTTGCAGAGTTTCTGCTGAATGATCAGCTGTTAACCGTATGTGGATTCCCTTGTATGTTATTTGTTGTTTTTCCATGCTGCTTTTAATATTTTTTCTTTGTATTTAATATTTGATAGTTTGATTAATATGTGTCTTGTCATGTTATTCCTTGGATTTATCCTGTATGGGACTCTCTGGACTTCCTGGACTTGATTAACCATTTCCTTTTCCATATTATGGAAGTTTTCATCTATTATCTCTTCAAATATTTTATCAGTCCTTTTCTCTTTTGCTTCTTCTTCTGGGACCTCTACAATTCGAATGTTGGTGTGTTTAATGTTGTCCCAGAGAACTCTGAGACTGTCCTCAATTCTTGTCATTCTTTTTGATTTATACTGCTCTGTGTAGTTATTTCCACTATTTTATCTATCAAGTCACTTATCAGTTCTTCTACCTTAGTTATTCTGCTATTAATTTCTTCTAGAGAATTTTAAATTTCATTTATTGTGTTGTTCATCATTGGTTTTTTTTTTTTATCTTAGTTCTTCTAAGTCCTTATTAAACGTTTCTATATTTCTCCTTTCTATTTCCAAGATTTTGGATCATCTTTACTATCATTACTCTGAATTCTTTTTCAGTAGACTGCCTATTTCCTCTCATTTGTTTGGTCTGCTGTGTTTTTACCTTACTCCTTCATCTGCTATGTGTTCCTCTGTCTTCTCATTTTGCTTAACTTACTATGTTTGAGGTCTCCTTTTCTCAGCGTGCAGGTTCGTAGTTCCCATTGTTTTTTGTTTCTGCCCGCAGTGGGTACGGTTCTTTCAGTGAGTTGTGTAGGCTTCCTGGTGGAGGGGACTAGTGCCTATGTTCTGGTGGATGAGGCTGGATCATGCCTTTGTGGTGCACAGAAGCATGTCCCGTGGTGTGTTTTGGGGTGTCTTTGACCTTATTATGATTTTAGGCAGCCTCACTTCTAATGTGTGGGGCTCTGTTCTTGTCTTGCCAGTTGTTTGGCTTAGGGTGTCCAACACTGTAGCTTGCTGGTCTTTGAGTGGAGCTGGGTCCTAGCGTTGAGATAGAGATCTCTGGGAGAGCTTTTGCTGCTTGATATTATGTGGAGCCGGGAGGTCTCTGGTGGACCAATGTCCTGAACTTGCCTCTTCCACCTCAGAGGCACCGGCCTGACACCTGTCCGGAGCACCAAGACCCTGTTAGCCACATAGCTTTGGAGAAAAGGGAGGAATAAATAAATAAATAAATAAGTAAGTAAATAAGTAAGTAAATAAATAAATAAATGAATAAATAAAAAATAAATAAATAAATAAATAAAATGAAGTTATTAAAGTAGAAAATAACTATTAATTTAAAAAAAAATTAAAAATAATTTTTAAAAAATGGACAGACAGAACCCTGGACAAATGGTAAAAGCAAAGCTATACAGACAAAATCACATAAAAGAGCATATACATACACCCTCACATAACAATTTATTATCATTGTATATTATATCAATGATAATAAACTGTAAATACTAAACTAAGATAAACTTAAGACCAGAAACAAATTAGATGCAGAAAGCAAACCCCAAGTCTACAGTTGCTCCCCAAATCCACCACCTCAATTTTGGGATGATTTCTTGTCTATTCAGTTATTCCAGTGATGCTGGGTACATCACGTTGATTGTGGAGATTTAATCTGCTACTCCTGATTAGGCTGGGGGATAATTCCCTTTCTCTTCTTTGTTCACACAGCTCCTTAGGTTCAGCTTTGGATTGGGCCTGCCTCTGTGTGAAAGTCGCCTGAGGACGTCTGTTCTTCACTCAGAAAGGTCGGGGTTAAAGGAGCACCGGATTAGTGGGCTCTGACTCACTCAGGCCAGGGGGAGGGAGGGGTATTGAATGTGGTGTGAGCCTGTGGTGGCAGAGACCTGCATGACATTGCAACAGCCTGAGGTGCACCGTGTGTTCTCCTGGGGAAGTTGTCCCTATATCACGGGACCCTGGCAGTGCCGGGTTTCACAGGATCTCAGGAGCGGTACAGTGGATAGTGACCTGTGCTTGCACACTGGATTCTTGGTGACTGCAGCAGCAGCCTTAGTGTTTCATGCCCTTCTTTGGTGTCCTCACTGATAGCCGCATCTCACACGTGTCTCTCAAACTCATTTAGGTGGTGCTCTGAATCCCCTCTCCCTGCACACCCAGAAACAATGATCTCTTGTCTCTTAGACAGGTCCGGACTTTTTGCTGGACTCCCTCCTGGCTAGCTGTGACACACAAAACCCCTTCAGGCTGTGTTCACATAGCCAACCCCAGTCCTCTCCCTGGGATCTGATCTTCAAATCCCGAGCCTCAGCTCCCACCCTCTACCCTTCCCAGTGGGTGAGCAGACAAGCCTCTCAGACTGGTGACTGCTGGTTGGCACCGATCCTCTGTGTGGGAATCTGTCCACTTTGCCCTCTGCACTCCTGTTGCTGTGCTCTCCTCTGTGGCTCTGAATCTTCCCCCTTACCACCCTCCATCTCCACCAGTGAAGCGTCTTCCTGGTGTGTGGAAACTTTTCCTCCTTCACAGCTCCTTCCCAGAGGTGTGGATCCTGTCCCTTTACCCAGGTACATGAGGAGTTTCTTGCCTTTTGGGAAGTCTGAGGTCATCTGTCAGCATTCAGTAGGTGTTCTGTAGAAGTTGTTCCACATGTACATGTATCTCTAATACAATTGTGGAGAGGAAGTTGATCTCCACATCTCACTCTTCTGCCATCTTGAGGGTCTCTCCTCTTCTCTTCTTTATGATAGACATTTTAACAGGTAAAAAGTACTATGTTTTGTGGTTTTAATTTATAATTCCCTGATAAGTAGTTATGATGAGCATAATTCAATGTACCTGTTGACTATTTGGCTATCTTCTTTGGAAAACTGTTTATTTAGTTCTTTTGTCCATTATTAAATTGGATTTTATGTTATTGAGTTGTGTGTTTTTTCTATATTTGAACATTAACTTCTCATTCAATACATGCCTAGAATTTTTTTTTCTACCATCATGTATGGTGTCTTTTAATTTTGTTGACTGTTTCTTTTTTATTGTAGAAATTTTTAAGATTGATGTAATCTCATGTGTTGATTTCTGCTTTTGTTGTTTGTACTTTTGGTGTCATATCACAAACACTAATGTGAAGGGGCTTGTTCCTTAAGTTTACTTCTAGGAGTATTATCATAATGGGTCTTGTGTTTAAATCTTTGATTAATTTTGAATAAATTTTTGTGAGTAGTGAAAGGTAAAATCCAATTGTATTGTTCTTCCTGTGTTTATTTTCAATTCTCAATATAATTTCCTTAATAAACTATCCTTTGTTCTTGGTCATTTCATCAAATATTAGGTGGTTCTTGATGCCTAGGTTTAATTCTTGACTATCTATTCAGTTCTATGTGTCTATTGTCTTTTATGATGTTACCAGATTATTTTGAGTACTAGAGGTTTGTAGTGTCATGTGAAATCAGAAAGTGTGGCATGTTCAGATTTGTTTTCCTTTCTCAGGATTATTTTCATTATTCCTATGGTTTCCTAAAACTTAGAATTTATTTTCTGTGAGGAATGTGTTGAAATTTAGAATCTATAGATGGCTGTGGGTCGTAGCAACATTATACCAATATTAATTCTCCAAATCATCAACATAAAATGTCTTTATGTTTGTTTTTGTTGTCTTTGATTTCTTTCAACAAAATTTTGGTGTTTATATTGTACACATATTTTACTTCCTTGGTTAAATTTATTCTAGGTATTTTAAATTTCTTGGATACTATTGTGAATGAGATTGTTTCCTTTATTTCATTTTCAGAGATTCATTATTAGTGTTTAGAAATACAACTAATTTCTGTGTGTTGGTTTTATATCCTAAAATTTTACCAGATTTGTTGATTAATTCCAACAGTCTCTTGGATGAGCCTCTGATTTTCATATATAAAATCATGTGAATCACAAATAAAGACCATTTTACTTACTACATTCTGATTCAGCTGTCTTTTTTGGCCTATTCAATATTTTTATATTTAGTGCAATTGTTGAATATTTCTACTATCATCTTATTGATGGCTTTCTGGTTGTTTTGTATTTTTATTTTGCTTTTCTCCCTCTGATTCTGCCTGCCTCTTTCTGTGGGTCGCTTTTCATGGTGGTATAATCTATTAGTACTATTTATTCTTTCAAGAATCTACTGTAGATTTTCATGTGCTATTACCGTGTGGCTTACATAATGTACAGAAATATAACAGTTCATTTTATTATGATAGCATCATATCTTTTTTCCCTAAAAATCTCCATCCTTTTTGCTAATCTTCTTTTATATTCTAAATGTCACAATTTACCTTATGCTATGTATTTATTAAATTTATAGTAATTTGAATACTCTTTTCCTTTAACCTTTTTACTAATGATAAGTATTTAGCAAACCATCCTAATATAGTTACAGTTTTGCAATTCTATTTTTCGTCTTCACCAGTGTTTTGAGCAATTTCATATATTTTCATGTCACTGATGTGCACCTTTATATTTCAGCTTGAAGGCTCATTTTAGCATTCCTTCCAAAACAGATCGAGTGATAGTTAATTCCATGAAATTTTGTTTGTCTGGGAAAACCTTTATTTCTTTGTAATGTCTTAAGGATAACTTTTCTGGATAAAGTATTATTGGCTGAAAGGTTTATCTTTCAAAACTGAATATATTATGTTTCTACATCCTGTCTTATAGAGTTTTTGCTGATAAATATGCTGATAGCCTAATGGAGGCTCTTCATAGTTTACTTCATTTAATTTTCCCTGTCTGCCTTTAAAGTTCTTTATCATTGAATTTTAGCATTTTTTATTATAATGTGTTTTGAAGAAGCCTTTTGGGTTTAGACAATAGAGTGTTCTATTAGCTTCATGGACTTGTATGTTCACGTCATCTATCAGATTTGGGAAGTTCTCAGCTAAGTTTTTTTTTTTTTTTTTTTTTTTAATAAACTCTCTGCTCCCTTCTCCTTCACTTTGTCTTTTGGAATCAGAATTATTCTTATATTTGCCTTTCTGATCAAAACTCTTATGTCCATAGCCTTTCTTCACTTTTGAAAAATCATTTCTCTCCTCTTCTAACTGTATTTTTTTTATTAATTGAAGAATAGTTGATTTACAAATCATGTTATTTTCAGGTGTACAGCAAAATGGTTCAGTTATCCTTTTAAGATAATATTCCATTATAGATTATTACAAGGTGTTGAATATACATCCCTGTAACATACAGTCAATCCTTATTGCTTATTTTTTTTTATGTTTTGTAGTTTGAAACTTTTAGTCCCATATTCCTAATTTGTCACTTCCTCCATCCCTCTTCACTTAGTAACCATAAATATTTTTTCTATGTAAGCCTGTTTTGTATATAAATTCATTTGTACTATTCTTAGATCCCATATGTAAGTGATATCATATAGCATTTGTCTTTCTCCATCTGACTTACTTAACTAAGTATAATATTCTCTATATACATCAATGTTGTTGCAATGGCAATATTATATTCTTTATCATGGCTGAGTAATACTCCATCATATATATAATTTTCCATTTTCTCCAGTGCCATATATATATACTTATACATGTATATATGTGTATATATATACATGTATATGTGTGTATATATATATATGGAGAGAGACAGATAGGTATAGATATACAGAGAGAGAGAGATATATGTAGATATATAGATATATCACATTTTCTTAAGCCAATGTTTGTGGTTGAGCACTATAATTTTTCCCCCATGTCTTGACTATTGAAAAGATTGCTGCTATGGACATTGGTAGGGTCATGTATCTTATGGAATTAGAGTTTTCATCTTTTCTGGATACATGCCCAATCCCAATGCTGGGCATGATTAGTTATTTAAGGCACCTTCACACTGTGTGGGGGAGTGTCCTCTTTTATTGATTCGCATGTAGCTGTCCAGTTCTCTCAACACCACTTGTTGCAGACACTGCATTATCTCCACTGTGTATTTTTTTGGTCTCTTTTGTCATGTATTAGTTGACTTTAGGTGAATGGATTTATTTCTTGGGTCTGTATTCTGTTCCATTGATTTACATGTCTGTTTTTTGGCCAATAACATAGTTTTTTTTAATTGAAGTATAGTTGATATACAATATTATATAATTTACAGGTGTACAACATATTGATTCACCATTTTAAAGGTCATACTCCATTTATAATTTTAAAATAGTGGCTATATTAACTGCATTATACAGTATATCCTGATACCTTACTTATTTTAAACATACTAGTTTGTACATCTTAACTCCTCCTAAAGTGTCTCTTCCTCACCCCCTTCTCTTCTCTGGAAACCATAGTTCATTTCCTATCTATTTGAGTCTCATTGTTTTTTGTCAGTTTTTTTTTTTTTTATTCCACAGATAAGTGATAGTATACAGTATGTTTTTCTCTGTCTGATTTATTTCACTTAGCATAATGCCATCAAGTCCAACTAAATTGCTATGAATGAAAAATTTCAATCTTTTCATGGCTGAGGAGTATTCCATTGTGTATATAATGTCACGTCTTCATCCATTGCTTGATTGATTAACATTTAGGTTGCTTCCATATCTTGACAATTGTAAATAATGCTGCTATAAATATTGGAGTGCCTGTACGTTTTTCAATTAGTGTTTTCCTTTTTTTTGATGTATATGCAGGAGGGGAATTGCTGGCTTATATGCTAGTTCTATTTATAGTTTTTTTAAGAAGGCTGAATATGTTTTCCACAGTGGCTGTACAATTTTACATTCTCACAAACTTGAGGAATCCCTTTTCTCCACATTTCACTAATTTTCTTGATTTTGTTCTTTTTGAATATACTCGTTCTGACAGGGTGAGGTGATAGCATTTCTCTGATGATTATTATGCTGAGCACATTTTTAGCTGCCTGTTGGACATCTGAATGTCCTCTTTGGAGAGGTGTCTAATCAGGTCTTTTGCCCATTTTGAATTGGGTTGTTAGTGGTATTTTTTTCTTTTTTTAATGTTGAGTTGTGTGAGCTGTTTGTACATTTTTAGATATAAACACTTTATTGGTCATATTATTTGCAAATATTTTCTCACAATCAGTACATTGTCTTTTTTTTTGGTGTCAATTGTTTCCTTTGCAGTACCAAAACTTTTAATTTTAATTAGGTCCCATTTGCTTATATTGCTCTTATTTCCTTTGTTCTATGAAACAAAGCTAAAAAAATTGCTACAATTTGTGTCAAATTGTGTTCTGCCTGTGTTTCCCTCCAGGAGATTTGTAGTTTCCAGTTTTACATTAGGGTTTTTAATCCATTTTTATTCAATTTTTTAATGTTGTGTTAGAGAAAGTTTTGCTATAATTTTTTTTTAATCTGAAGTTTCCATTTTCTCCAGTGCCACTCATTGAAGAGACTGTCTTTTCTCCATCACATATTCTAGCCTCCTTTCTCACAGATTACTTAACCATAAGTGCTTGGGTTTATTTCTGGGCTCTTTATTCTGTTTCATTGATCTATGTGTCTGTTTTTGTGACACCACCGTACTCTTTGAATTACTGTAGCTCTGTAGTAATGTATGAAGTGAGGGAGAGGGATTCATAAAGCTCTATTCTTTCTCAAAATTATTTTGGCTATTTGAGTTTTTTTGTGTTTCAATACAAATTTTTATATGATTTGTTCTATTTATGTGAAAAATGTCATTGGTATTTTGATAGGAATTGCACTGAATCTGTAGACTCTGTGGGTAGTATGGTTATCCTAAGAATAGTAATTCTTCCAGTATATAAACACAGTGTTTATTTCCATTTCTTTGCTTTGTCTTCAGTTTCTTTCATCAGTGTTTTATAATTCCTCCAGTACAGTTCTTTTGTCTTATTTGGTAGGTTTAGTCTTAGGTATTTTATTCTTATTGATGCAATGGTAAAGGGGATTTTTTTCTTAATTTCTCTTTCTGATACTTTATTGTTAGTGTATTTTTAAATAGTTTTTATTTGAGTACACTTGCTTTAAAATGTTCTGTTAGTTTCTGCTGCACAGCAAAGTGAATCAGCTATATGTATACATATACACCCTCTTTTTCTGGATTTCCTTCCCATTTAGGTCACCACAGAGCATTGAGTAGAGTTCCCTGTGTTATCCAGTAGGTTCTCATTAGTTTTCTATTTTATACATGGTAGTGTATAGATGTCACTCTCAATGTTCTAATTAATCCCACTCTCCCTTCCCCCTTGGTATCATACGTTTGTTCTCTACATCTGTGTCTCTATTTCTGCTTTGCAAATAAGTTCATCTGTGTAATTTCTCTACATTTCATGTATAAACAATATTATATGATATTTCTTCTTCTTTTTCTGACTTTCTTCACTATGTATGACAGTCTCTATGTCCATCCATGTCTCTGTAAATGGCACAATTTCATTCTTTTTTATGGTTGAGTAATATTCCATTGTATATATATATATATATAAAACACGTATTCTTTATCAATTCCTCTGTTGATGGACATTTAGGTTGTTTCCATGTCTTGGAGATTGTAAGTAGTACTGCAAAGATCAATGGGGAGCATGTATCTTTTTTTTAAATGGGGGTAAAGTTGCTTTACAATATTGTGTTAGTTTCTGCTGTACAATGGAGTGAATCAGCAATTTGTACACATATATCACCTCCCCTTGAACCTCCATCCCACCCATCGAGGTCACCACATAACACTAAGCTGAGCTCCCTGCCCTATACAGTGTGTTCCCAGTAGCTATATGTTTTACACATGGCACTGTACATACATTAATCCCAATCTCCCAATTCATACCACATGCTCCTCTTATCCGCAAGTCTGTTCTCTACATCTGCATCTATATTCTAGCCGTGCAAGTAGGTTCAACTGTATCATTTTTCTAGATTCCATGTATATGCGTTAACATATGATATTTGCTTATCTCTTTCTGACTTACTTCACTCTGTATGACACACTCTAGGTCCACATACGTCTATACAATTGACCCGATTTCACTCTTTTTATGGCTGAGTAATATTCCATTGTATATATGTACCACATCTTCTTTGTCCATTCATCTGTCAATGCACATTTAGGTTGTTTCCTTGTCCTTGTTATTGTAAATAGTGCTGCAATGAATATTGGAGTACATGTGTTTCTTTGAATTATGGTTTTCTCAGGGTATATGCCCAGTAGTGGGAATGTTGGGTCTATGATAATTCTATTTTTAGTTTTTTAAGGAACCTCCTTATGTTCTCCACAGTGGTTGTATCAATTTACATTCTCACAGTGCAAGAGGGTTCCATTTTATCCATACCCTTTCCAGCATCTATTGTTTGTAAATTCTGACTGGTGTGAGGGGGTACCTCATTGTACTTTTGATTTGCATTTCTCTAATAATTGGTGATGTTGAGCATATTTTCATGAGTTTTTTGGCTATCTGTATGTCTTCTTTGGAGAAATGTCTATTTAGGTTTTCTGCCCATTTTTGGATTGGGTCGTTCATTTGTCTGTTTGTTTTTTATATTGACCTGCATGACCTCTTTGTGTGTTTTGGAGACTAATCCCTGTCAGTTGCTTTGTTTACAAGTAATTTCTCCCATTGTGAGTGTTTTCTTTTCATCTAACTTATGGTTTTCTTTGCTGTGCAAAAGTTTTTAAGTTTAACTAGGTCCCATTTGTTTATTTTTGCTTTATTTTCATTACTCTAGGAAGAGAGTCAAAAAAGTTCTTGCTGTGATTTGTGTCAAAGAGTGTTCTTTCTTTGTTTTCCTCTAAGAGTTTTATAGTATCCTGTCTTACATTTAGATCTTTAATCCATTTTGAGTTTATTTTTTTGTGTGGTGTTAGGGAGTGTTCTAATTTCATTCTTTTACATGTAGCTGTCCAGTTTTCCCAGCACCGCTTGTTGAAGAGGCTGTCTTTTCTCTATTGTATATTCTTGCCTCCTTCGCCATTGATTAGGTGACCATGATTAGGTGTGTGGGTTTATCTCTGGGTTTCTATCCTGTTCCATTGATCTATATTTCTGTTTTTGTGCCAGTACCATACTGTCTTAATGGCTCTAGCTTTGAGGTATAGTCTGAAGTCAGGTAGACTGTTTCCTCCATCTCTGTTTTTCTTTCTCATGAATGCTTGTGTTATTCAGGGCCTTTTGTGCTTCCATGCACATTGTAAAATTTTTTATTCTGATTCTGTGCAAAATGCCATTAGTAATTTGACAGAAATTGCAGTAAATATGTAGATTGCTTTGTGTAGTATAGTTATTCTTACAATATTGATGCTTCCAATCCAAGAACATGGTATATCTCTCTGTTTGTGTCATCTTTGATTTCTTTCATCAATGTTTTGTAGCTTTCTGAGTAAAGATCTTTTATCTCCTTAAGTAGGTTTATTGCTAGTTATTTTATCCTTTTTGTTGCAGTGGTAAAGGGGATTGTTTCCTTTATTTCTCTCTCTGATCTTTTGTTTATAGAATATAGGAATCGAAGAAATTTCTGTGCATTAATTTTGTATCCTGCAAGTTTACCAAATTAATTGATGAGCTCTAGTAGTTTTCTGATGGTATCGTTTAGGATTTTCTATGTATAGTATCATGTCATCTGCAAATGGTGACAGTTTTACTTCTTTTCCAGTTTGGATTCCTTTTATTTCTATTTCTTCTCTGATTGCCATGGCTAGGACTTCCAAAACTATGTCGAATAATAGTGGCAAGAGTAGCCATCCTTGGTTTATTCCTCATCTTAGAGAAAATGCTTTCAGTTTTTCAGCATTGAAAACTCTTTTGTCATATATAGTATTTATTATGTTGAGGTAGGTTCCTGGTATGCCAGTTTTCTAGAGTTTTTATCATAAATATGTGTTAAATTTTCTCAAAAGCTTTTTCTGTATCTATTGAGATGATCGTATGTTTTTTATTTCAGTTTGTTAATATGGTATATCACATTGCTTGATTTTCATATATTGAATAACCCTTGCATCTCTGGGATAAAACCTGCTTGATCATAGTGTGTGATCCTTCTAATGTGTTGCCGGATCCCATTTGCTATTATTTTGCTGAGGATTTTTTGTCCATGTTCATCAGTGATACTGGTCTGTGATTTTCTTTTTTTGTAATATCTTTTTCTGGTTTGGTATCCGGGTGATGGTACCTCATGGAATGAGCTTGGGAGTGTTCCTCCTTTTGCAGTGTTTTGGAAGAGTCTGAGAGGGATAGGTATTAGCTCTTCTCTAAATGTTTGATGGAATTTGCCTGTGAAGCCATCTGCTCCTGGAATTTTGTTTGTTGGAAGAATCACAGTTTCAATTTCATTATTTGAGATTGGTCTGTTCGTATTTTCTGTTTCTTCCCGGTTCAGTCTTGGAAGGTTGTAACTTTCTATGAATTTGTCCATTTCTTCCAGTTTGTACATTTTATTGACATATAGTTGCTTGTAGCAGTCTCTTATGATCATTTGAATTTCAGCAGCATCATTTGTAATTTGTCCTTTTTTATTTCTAATTTTATTGATTTCAGTCCTCTTCCTTTTTTTCTTGATGAGTCTGGCTATAAGTTTATTAATTTTTGTTTATCTTCTCATAGAACAAACTTTTAATTTCATTGATCTTTGCTCTTGTTTTCTTCATTTATATTTCATTTATTTCTGCTCTGATCTTCATGATTTCCTTCCTCCTACTCTCTTTTGGTTTTATTTGTTTTTCTTTCTCTAGTGGCTTTACCTGTAATGCTAGGTTGTTTATTGGAAATTTTTCTTTTCTCTTTTTTTTTTTTGAGGTAAGATGATATTGCCCTAAACTTTTCTCTTAGAACTGCTTCTGTTGCATCCCATAGATTTTGAATCATCGTGTTTTTGTTATCATTCGTTGCTAGGGATTTGTTGATTTCCTCTTGATTCCTGCAGTGATCCATTGCTTATTTAGTAGGATATTGTTTAACCTCCATGTGTTTGTGTTTTTTACAGTTTTTTTTTCCTATGTTTGGCATCGAATCTCATAGCATTCTGGTAAAAAAAAATATGCTTGATGTGATTTCAGGTTTTTTAAAAAAAATTTACCAAGGCTTGATTTGTGACCCAAGATGTGATCTATCCTGGAGAATGTTCTGGGTGCACCTGAGAAGGAAGTGTATTCTACCACTTTTGTGTGGAATGCCCTATAAATATCAATTGTCTATCTTGTCTAATCTGTCACTTAATGATTGTATTTCCTTATTAATTTTCTTTTTGGATGATCTGTCCTTTGGTGTAAGTGGAGTGTTATTGTCTCCCACTATTATTGTGCTACTGTCAATTTCCCCTTTAATGGCTGTTAGCATGTGCCTTAAGTATTGATGTGCTCCTATGTTGCCTGCATAAATATTTACAATGTTTATATCTTCTCCTTGGATTGATCTCTTGATCATTATGTACTGTTTTTCCTTGTCCCTTGTAGTAGTCTTTATTTTAAGTCTATTTTGTCTGATATGAGAATTGCTACTCCAGCTTTCCTTTCATTTCCATTTGCATGGAATATCTTTCCATCCCTTCACTCTCAGTATGTATGTGTCCCTAGGTCTAAAGTGGGTCTCTTGTAGACAGCATATATATGGATCTTGTTTTTGTATCCATTCAGCCAGTCTATGCCTTTGGGTTGGAGCATTTAATCCACTTACATTTAAGGTAATTATCGATATGTAGGTTCCTATTACCATTTTGTTAATTGTTTTGGGTTTGTTATTGTAGGTCTTTTCCTTCTCTTGTGTTTCCCACCTAGGGAAGGTCCTTTAGCATCTGTTGTAAAGCTGTTTTGGTGGTGCTGAATTCTCTTAGTTTTCGCTTTCCTTAACCTTAACATCTTGTGTATTGTTTGTTGTTCTTCCCTTGCTACTTTTAATATTTTTTCTTTGTAGTTAATTTTTGTTAGTGTGACTGATATGTGCCTCTGCCTGTTTCTCTTTGGGTTTATCCTCTATGGGATTCTCTTCACTTCTTCAACTTGATTTAGTATTTTCTTCCCCATGTTAGGAAAGTTTTCAACTATAATCTGTTCAAGTATTTTCTCAGACTCTTTCTCTACCTTTTCTTCTTCTGGGACCCATATAATTCGAATGATAGTGCGTTTAATGTTGTTCTAGAAGTCTCTGGGACTGTTGTCAATTCTTTTCATTCTTTTTTCTTTATTCTGCTCTGTGACAGTATTTCCCCCATTCTATCTTCCAACTCACTTATCCATTCTTCTTCCTTTTATTCTGCTATTTATGTCTTCTATAGTGTTTTAAATTTTAGTTACTATGTTGTTCATCAGTGTTTTTTCTTTATTTCTTCTAGGTCCTTGTTAAACATTTCTTTTGTCTTCTTGATTCGTACCTCCATTTTATTTCTGAGATCTTGGATCACGGTTACTACCATTACTCTGATTTCTTTTTAGATAGATTGCCTATTTCCTCTTCGTTTATTTGGTCTTGTGGGTTTTTTCCTTGCTCCTTCATCTGCAACATATATCTCTGTCATCTCATTGCATCGAACTTACTGTATTTTGTCTCCTTTCCACAGGCTGCAGGGTCATATTTCCTCTTGCTTCTGGTGTCTGTCCCCTGGTGGCTGAGGTTTGTCCAAGGACTTGTGTAGGCTTCCTCATTTGAGGGACTGGTGTCTGCACTCTGGAGGGTGGAGATGAGTTTTTTCCCTCTGATGGTCAGGGTCGTGTCTTGTGGTGTGTTTTTGGGTGTCTGTTGCTTAGTATGACTTTAGGCAGCTTACTTGATGATTGGTGTGGCTGTGTTTCTGTCTTGCTGGTTTTTTCACATGAGGCATCCAGCACTGGAGCCTACACGCAGTTGGGTACAGCCAGGTCTTGCTGTTGAGATGGAGATCTCCAGGAGAGCTCATGCCAATTAATATTCCCTGGGGTCATGAATTCTGATGGTCCACCATACTGGACTCAATACTCCCACCCTGGAGGCTCAGACCCAACCCCTGGTTGGGGAACCAAAACACTGCAAGCTACGTGGCACAGCCAAAAACAAACAAACAATAACCAGAAAAAGAAAAAAATACAAAGAGAAAAAAAACGCCAAGACAAACGGCAAAAACAAAACAAACCAAGAGCAGCAAAATATTTTTAAAAAGCAAAAGAAAACAAACATTACCCAAGAAAAATGATAAAATCAAAACCAAATAAAAATTAAAAAATTTAAAGAAACCGACAAAAATATAAAGAAAACAATGAGAACAAAGCAAAAGAACCCCCAAATGAAAACAAACCATAAAAAAACGAAACTAACAAGACAAAATAAGTAAACAAGTGGAAAGCAAACCAAGAAAAAGCAAGGAAAACGTAAAACAAATGCACAAAAATGATCAAAAAAGATCAAAGTAAAACTAAACAAAAACAAAAATAAGAAAAAAGAGAAAACCACAAAAAAGGAAAGTAGAAAAAGAAAAATAAACATATTTAAAATTTTTAAAAAGAAAAGAAAAAAATAATAAAAACGACAATGGCAGCAGCAGAACAAAACAAAACAAAACAGTAATGGTAATAATATTTCCCTGGGGCTTCCACTGCCAGTGTTTTTCTCCCCACAGTGAGCCACAGCCAACCCCTGCCTCTCCAGGAGGCCCTCCAATACCTCTAGGTAGGTCGCTGGACCCACAGTGAGCACTGGTGGGGCAGCTCAGACTTTGACCTGGCCCAACTCCCACATATAATTGCCCACAAGGTCCACAGCTGCTAAAGCTAGACTGATCTCAGTTGTGGGAGCACTCATTGTCCATTCAGATATTCCAGAAATGCAGGGTTTAGCAAGCCAATCACGTGGCTCTAATCCACAGGTTGTGAAGCTGCACGGATTTCCATTCTTCTTCCTTAGTAGCATAACCCCTGGGCCTCAGTTTTGGTTTTGCCCCCCCCCCCCCACCTTGCGTGAGGGCCACCCTCAGGCATCTGTTCCCCACCCAGGTGAGAGGCGGCAAAAGCAGTGGTTGATTGGGGCACACTTTCTCACTCAGGCTGGGAAAGGATACGGTGGCCAAAACTGGAGTGTGAGCAAAGTACCTGCAGTGGCCGAGACTGGCAGGAAGTTGCAACAGACTGGGGCATCCTTGCTCTGGTGGGAGTCCCTCCCAGTGCCCTTGGAGGCAGTGGCTGGTGTGAGGGAGAGAATCCACAATAGCGGCACAGCCCCTTGTGCACCACTCAACAATGGCGCCTCATTTCCAAGGCAGACCATGCTTCCTGTAGGAGCATTACTGGCCAAGCAGTTCCTCATTCCCTTCCCCTCAGTTGTCTCTGCACAGCCAACAGTTTTTCCCTCCCTGTATCCAATCTCCTAACCCCAGACTTTAGCACTCAGTCACCACCAGTATTGGCATATTCCCATCTCATGCTGGGGTATCCAGGGCATGGTCAGCATGCACAAGTCCAATGGGGTCTGTGTAGTCAAAGAAGGCTTTGGCAGTGGCAACACACAGGACCCCAGACCCTGCACAGGTGGAGAAAGACTTGGTTTGTGGGGTGGGTGAGCTTGCTCAGATGGGCACCCTTCCCAGTGCCCATGGAGGTGGGGACCGGTGGGTGGGGAAGGAGGTTGCAATGGTGGCTTCTCCCCTTGTGTGCCACTCTACAATGGCCTTTCTTGTATGGTGGCTGTGGCTTCTTCTGCAAACTTTCCCATTTGTGGAGCTCATTACTTCTGTCTCTTCAGGCTTTCTTTTCACAGTCAACAGCTGTCCCCTCCCTGGTCTAGTCTCCAGCACCTAGCTCCCCTCCACACCAGGAGACACACAACTCAGTCTGGGGTGCACAGGGCTGTAGCAAGGACCGTGTGTGCAGTTTTTACTTTGTCCTGCCTTCCACAGACATTTGACACATTCCTCTCTGATCCCCTAGAGTTCCTTTCTGCCCCAGCAGATTTCACCACCGTGACAGGGCTTTTATGAGTATAGGAACCTCGCCTCACCTTCAGCTCCCTACCGCCATGCTGGTCCCTTCCCTTTCCTCTTTTCTTTTTTTCTTTCTTTTGTCCTACTCAGTTGTGTGGGGATTTTTCTTGTCCTTTAAGGGTCCGAGGTCTTCTGCTAGTGTTCAGCACGTGCTCCGTGAATACTGTGCCATTTGTAGATGTATTTTTGATGTATTATACTTGTGAGGAGAGGTGAATTCTGTATCCTCCTATTCCACCATCTTGTGGCGCCCCCTATTGTTAGTGTATAGTGATGCAATATGTTTTTCTATAGTAATTCTGTATCCTGCAACTTTACTGAATTCATTGATGAGCTATAGTAGTTTTCTGGAGCATCTTTCGTATCACGTCAAATGCAAAGAGTGACAATTTTACTTCTTCCTTTACAATTTGAATTTCTTTAATTTTTTTTTCTTGTCTGATTGCTGTGGTTAGGACTTCTAATGCTATGTTGAATGAAAGTAATAAGAGAAGGCAAACTTGATCTTAGAAGAAATCCTTTTAGCTTTTCACCATTGAATATGATATTAGCTGTATGTTTACCATATATGGCCTTTATTATGAGGAGGTATGTTTCCTCTATGCCCCCTTTCTGGAGAGTTATTATAATAAATGCATGTTGCATTTCATCAAATATGTTTTCTTACATTGATTGACATGATTATATGATTTTTATTATTTGATTTGTTAATATGGTGTATCACATTGTTGGTTTGCAGATATTGAAAAATCCTTGCAACCCTGGGATGAATCTAACTTGATCACTGTGTCTGATGCTTTTCATGTATTGTTTGATTCTGTTTGCTAATATTTTGTTGAGAATTTTTGCATCTATATTTATCAGTGATAGTGGCTTGTGATTTTCTTTTATGGTGATGTGTTTTTCTGGTTTTGGTATCTGGGTAATGCTGGTCTTGCAGAATTATTTTAGAAGTGTTCCATCCTTTGCAATTTTTGGAATAGTTTGAAAAGGGTAAGTGTTAATTTTTCTCTAAGTGTTTGGTAGAATTCATCTGTGAAACCATCTAGTCCCAAAATTTTGCTTGTAGGTATGTTTTATACTTTCACTACTTTTAAATTTTGTTACTCATTATTTGTCAATTCATATATTTTTTTTCTGGAATCAGCCTTGGTAGATTGTACTTCTTTAATAATTTGTCCATTTTCTCCAGGTTGTCCATTTTATTGGCATATAATTGTTTATAGTAGTCTGTTTTGATCTTTTGTATTTGTCTGTTGTCAGTTTAAACTCTTCTTTTTTCATTTTTGATTTTATTGATTTTTGTACTCTCCCTTTTTATTTTCTTATTTTATTTTATTTTATTTTATTTTATGTATTTTTTTATACAGCAGGTTCTTATTAGTCATCAATTTTATACACATCAGTGTACACATGTCAATCCCAATCGCCCAATTCATCACATCCCCACCCCCACCCGTTGTGTTTTTCCCCCCTTGGTGTCCATACGTTTGTTCTCTATACCTGTGTCTCAATTTCTGCCTTGCAAAGCGAATCATCTGTACCATTTTTCTAGGTTCCACATATATGCCTTAATATACGATATTTGTTTTTCTCTTTCTGACATATTTCACTCTGTATGACAGTCTCTAGATCCATCCTCGTCTCAACAAATGACCCAGTTTCGTTCCTTTTTATGGCTGAGTAATATTCCATCGTATATATGTACCACATCTTCTTTATCCATTCGTCTGTTGATGGACATTTAGGTTGCTTCCATGACCTAGCTATTGTAAATAGTGCTGCGATGAACATTGAGGTGCATGTGTCTTTTTGAATTGTGGTTTTCTCTGGGTATATGCCAAGTAGTGGGATTGCTGGATCATATGGTAATTCAATTTTTAGTTTTTTAAGGAACCTCCATACTGTTCTCCATAGTGGTTGTATCAGTTCACATTACCAACAACAGTGCAAGAGTGTTCCCTTTTCTCCACACCCTCTCCAGCATTTGTTGTTTGTAGATTTTCTGGTGAAGCCCATTCTAACTGGCGTGAGGTGAAACCTCATTCTAGTTTTGATTTGCATTTCTCTAATAATTAGTGATGTTGAGCAGCTTTTCATGTGCTTCATGGCCATCTGTATGTCCTCTTTGGAGAAATGTCTATTTAGGTCTTCTGCCCATTTTTGGATTGGGTTGTTTGTTTTTTTGATATTGAGCTGCATGAGCTGCTTGTAAATTTTGGAGATTAAGCATTTGTCAGTTGCTTCATTTGCAAATATTTTCTCCCATTCTGAGGACTGTCTTTTCATCTTGTTTATGGTTTCCTTTTTTGTGCAAAAGCTTTTAAGTTTCATTAGGTCCCATTTGTTTATTTTGTTTTTACTTCCATACTCTAGGAGGTGGATCAAAAAAGATCTTGCTGTGATTTATGTCAAAGAGTGTTCTTCCTATGTTTTCCTCTAAGAGTTTTATAGTGTCCGGTCTTACATTTAGTCCTCTAATCCATTTTGAGTTTATGTTTGTATATGGTGTTAGGGAGTGTTCTAATTTCATTCCTTTACATGTAGCTGTCCAGTTTTCCCAGCACCACTTGTTGAAGAGGCTGTCTTTTCTCCACTGTATATTCTTGCCTCCTTTATCATAGATTAGTTGATCATAGGTCCGTGGGTTTACCTCTGAGCTTTCTATCTTCTTCCATTCATCTATGTTTCTGTTTTTGTGCCAGTACCATATTGCTGTGATTACTGTAGCTTTGTAGTATAGTCTGAAGTCCGGGAGTCTGATTACTCCAGTTCCGTTTTTCTTTCTCAAGATTGCTTGGGCTTTTCGGAGTCTTTTGCGTTTCCATACAAATTATGAAATTGTTTGTTCTAGTTTTGTGAAAAATGCCATTGATAATTTTATAAGGATGGTATTGAATCTGTAGATTGCTTTGGGTAGTATAGTCATTTTCTCAATATTGATTCTTCCAGTCCAAGAACATGGTATATCTCTCCATCTGTTGGTATCATCTTTAATTTCTTTCATCAGTGTCTTACAGTTGTCTGTATACAGGTCCTCTGTTTCCCTAGGTAGGTTTATTCCCAGGTATTTTATTCTTTTTTTGCAATGGTAAATGAGAGTGTTTCCTTAATTTCTCTTTCAGATTTTTCATCATTGGTGTATAGGAATGGAAGAGATTTCTGTGCATTAATTTTTTATCCTGCAATTTTACCAAATTCATTGATTAGCTCTAGTAGTTTTCTGGTGGTGTCTTTAGGATTCTCTGTGTGTACTATCATGTCATCTGCAAAGAGTGACAGTTTTACTTCTTCTTTTCCAGTTTGTATTCCTTTTATTTCTTTTTCTTCTCTGATTGACGTGGCTAGGGCTTCCAAAACTACGTTGAATATTAGCGGCGAGAGTGGATATCCTTGTCTTGTTCCTGATCTTAGAGGAAATGCTTTCAGATTTCCAGCATTGAGAATGATGTTTGCTGTGGGTTTGTCGTATATGGCCTTTATTATGTTGAGGTAGGTTCCCTCTATGCTGACTTTCTGGAGAGTTTTTATTATAAAAGGGTGTTGAATTTTGTCAAAAGCTTTTCTGCATCAATTGAGATGATCATATGGTTTTTATTCTTCAATTTTTTAATATGGTGTATCACATTAAGTGATTTCCATATATTGAAGAATCCTTGCATCCCTGGGATAAATCCCACTTGACCATAGTGTATGATCCTTTTAATGTGTTGTTGGATTCTGTTTGCTAGTGTTTTGTTGAAGATTTTTTCATCTATATTCATCAGTGATATTGGTCTGTAATTTTCTTTTTTTGTAGTGTCTTTGTCTGGTTTTGGTATCAGGGTGATGGTGGCCTCAGAGAATGAGTATGGGAGTGTTTCTTCCTCTGCAATTTTTTGGCACAGTTTGAGAAGGATGGGTGTTAACTCTTCTCTAAATGTTTGATAGAATTCACCTGTGAAGCCATCTGGTCCTGGACTTTCGTTTGTTGGAAGATTTTTTAATCACAGTTTCAATTTTATTACTTTTGGTTAGTCTATTCATATTTTCTACTTCTTCCTGGTTCCGTCTTGGAAGTTTATACTTTTCTAAGAATTAGTCCATTTCTTCCAGGTTGTCCATTTTATTGGTATAGAGTTGCTGGTAGTAGTCTCTTAGGATGTTTGTATTTCTGCAGTGTCAGATATAACTTGTCCTTTTTCATTTCTAATTTTATTGATTTGTGTCCTCTCCCTCTTTTTCTTTATGAGTCTTGCTAATGGTTTATCAATTTTGTTTATCTTCTCAAAGAACCAGCTTTTAGTTTTATTGATATTTGCTATTGTTTTCTTTGTTTATATTTCATTTATTTCTGCTCTGATCTTTATGATTTCTTTCCTTTTACTAACTTTGGGTTTTGTTTGTTCTTCTTTCCCTAGTTCCTTTATGTGTAAAGTTAGGTTGTTTATTTGAGATTTTTCTTGTTTCTTGAGGTAGGCTTGTATAGCTATAAACTTCCCTCTTAGAACTGCATTTGCTGCATCCCATTGGTTTTGGATTGTCGTGATTTCATTGTCATTTTTCTCTAGGTATTTTTTTATTTCCTCTTTGATTTCTTCAGTGTTCTCTTGGTTTTAATAACCTAGTGTTTAGCCTCCACGTGTTTGTGTTTTTTACGTTTTTTCCCCTGTAATTCATTTCTAATCTCACAGTGTTGTGGTCAGAAAAGATGCTTGATATGATTTCTATTTTCTTAAATTTACTGAGGCTTGATTTTTGACACAAGATGTGATCTATCCGGGAGAATGTTCCATTCGCACTTGAGAAGAAAGAGTAATCTGCTGTTTTTGGATTGAATGTCCTATAAATATCAATTAAATCTATCTGGTCTATTGTGTCATTAAAAGCTTCTCTTTCTTTATTTTCATTTTGGATGATCTGTCCATTGGTATAAGTGAGGTGTTAAAGTCCCCCACTATTATTTTGTTACTGTTGATTTCATCTTTTACAGCTGTTAGCAGTTGCCTTGTGTATTGAGGTGTTCCTATGTTGTGTGCATATATATTTATAATTGTTATATCTTCTTCTTGGATTGACTCCTTGATCATTATGTAGTGTCCTTCCTTGTCCCTTGTAAAATTCTTTAATTTAAAGTCTATTTTATCTGATATGAGTATTGCTACTCCACCTTTCTTTTGATTTCCATTTGCATGGACTATCTTTTTCCATCTCCACACTTTCAGTCTGTATGTGTCCCTAGGTCTGAAGTGGGTCTCTTGTAGACAGCATATATATGGATCTTGTTTTTGTATCTATTCAGCAAGCCCGTGTCTTTTGGTTGGGACATTAATCCATTCACGTTTAAGGTAATTATTGATATGTATATTCCTATGACCATTTTTTTAATTGTTTTGTGTTTGTTTTTGTAAGTCCTTTTCTTCTCTTGTGCTTCCCACATAGAGAAGTTCCTTTAGCATTTCTGTAGAGCTGGTTTGGCGGTGCTGAATTCTCTTAGGTTTTGCTTGTTTGTAAAGCTTTTGATTTCTCCATAGAATCTGAATGAGATCATTGCCAGGTAGAGTAATCTTGGTTGTAGGTTCTTCCCTTTCATCACTTTAAGTATATTATGCCACTCCCTACTGGCTTGTAGAGTTTCTGCTGAGAAATCAGCTGTTAACTTTATGGGAGTTCCCTTGAATGTTATTTGTCATTTTTCCCTTGCTGCTTTCAATAAGTTTTCTTTATCTTTAATTTTTGCCCATTTGATTACTATGTGTCTCGGTGTGTTTCTCCTTGGGTTTATCCTGTATGGGACTCGCTGCACTTACTGGACTTGGGTGGCTATTTCCTTTCCCATGTTAGGGAAATTGTCGACTATAATCTCTTCAAATATTTCCTCTGGTCCTTTCTCTCTCTCTTGTCCTTCTAGGATCCCGATAATGCAAATATTGCTGTGTTTAATGTTGTCCCAGAGGTCTCTTAGGCTGTCTTCATTTCTTTTCATTCTTTTTTTTTTTTTATTGTGTTCTGCAGAAGTGAATTCCACCATTCTGTCTTCCTGGACACTTAGCTGTTCTTCTGACTCAGTTATTCTGCTATTGATTCCTTCTAGTGTAATTTTCATTTCAGTTATTGCATTGTTCATCTCTGTTTTTTTGTTCTTTAATTCTTTTAGGTCTTTGTTAAACATTTCTTGCATCTTCTCGATCTTTGCCTCCATTCTTTTACTGAGGTCCTGGATCATCTTCACTATCATTATTCTGAATTCTTTTTCTTGAAGGCTGTCTATCTCCAATTCATTTAGTTGTTTTTCTGGGGCTTTATCTTGTTACTTCATCTGGTACATAGCCCTCTGCCTTTTCATCTTGTCTATCTTTCTGTGAATGTGGTTTTTGTTCCACAGGCTGCAGGATTGTAGTTCTTGCTTCTGCTGTCTGCCATCTGGTGGATGAGGCTATCTAAGGGGCTTGTGCATGCTTTTTCACCCTTTTTATTTTCTTGTTGTCTGATTAATGATTTATCAATTTTATTATCTTTTTAAAGAACCCGATTTTAGTTTTGCTGATCTTTTTCTGTTCTACTTTTAGTTTCTATTTCATTTATTTTTGCTTGACCTTTATGATTCATTTCCTTTACTTACTTTGGGTGTTTTTTGTTCTTGTTTGCCTATTTCCTTTGTAGGTTGTTAATTTGAGATCTTTTTGTTTCTTTCCTAATGTTAGCATTTATCACTGTAAATGTTCCTCTCAGAAGTGTTACCTGCTTCCCATAGACTTTGGATCGTTGCATTTTCATTTTCTTTTTTCTCCAAGTATTTTTATTTTAATTTCCTCTTTGATTTCTGCAGTGAACATTGGTTATTTAGTTGCATATTGTTTAGCATCCTTGTGTTTGTTTGTTTTTTGTAGTGTTTTTCTGGTAGTTGACTTCTATTCTAGTAGTGTTGTCATCATAAAAGTAGCTTGATATGATTAAACTTTTCTTAAATTTACCAATACTTGTCTTGGACCCTACTATGTGATCCATCCTGGTGAATGTTCCACGTGCACTTGAAAAGGATGTGTATTCTGTTGCTTTTTAAAGAAATGTTCTACATATATCCATTAAGTTTATCTGGTTTATTATGTCATTTAAGGCCAGTGTTCCTTATTGATTTTCTGTCTGGATGTTATGTCCGTTTAAGTAAGGGGGGTGTTAAAATTCTCTAGTATTATTATGTTTCTATTGATTTCTTCCTTAGGTCCATCAGTGTTTGCTTTAAGTGTATAGGTGCTCCTATATTGGGTACACATACAAAACTTTTGTAAACCAAAGTTTACAACTTTTATATCTCCATTTTCGATTGATCCATTGAACACTATATAGTGTCCTTTTTTGTCTCTTGTAATGGTCTTTATTTTAAAGTCTACTCTGTCTGATATAAGCTTTGCCACTCTGGCTTTCTTTTCACTTCCATTTACATGGAATATCTTTTTCCATCTCTTCACGTGCATTTTGTGTGACTTTAGATGTGGGGTGCATCTCTTATAGGCACTAAATATACCATTCTTACTGCCATTTTATTCACTGTTTTGGCTGGCTGTTTTTGTAAGACTTTTTTTCCCATTTCTTCTACTGTTCTCTTTTATGGTGTGAAAATTATTTTTAGTGTCATATTGAGGTTTCTTTTCTTTTTGTGTATCTAGTTAAATTTTTGGTTTCTGGTAACTTAGTTTTTTATATAGGAATCTCTATATATATGTGCTTAAGTTGCTGATTTCTTCATTTTGAATGCATTTCAAAAACTCCGCATTTGTTCTCTTCTCCCCACATGATTACCGTTTTTGATATCATATTTTACATCTAATACTTTCATGTATCCCTTAACTTCTTATCACTCACATAGACGATTATACTACTTCTCTCTTTTAACTTTCTTGTGACTTTTGTGATGAGATGATTTTCTACTTTTACAGCCTTTACCAATGATACTTTTTCTTACATAATTTTTGTGTTTCTTGTTTTGGTCTTTTCTTTTTCACTTAAAGAATTTTATTTCCTGTAAAGGTAGTTTGGTGGTACTAAACTCTTTTAGCTTTTGATTGTCTTTAAAGCTTTTGACCTCTCCATCAAATCTGTACAAGAGACTTGCTGGGCAGAGTGTTCTTTTTTCCCCCTTTCCTCACTTTAAATATATCATGCCACTCCCTCCCCCGGCCTGTAGAGTTTCTTCCAAAACGTCAGCTGGTAGCCTTATGGAACTTTCCTTATATGTTATTTGTTACTTATCCTTTGCTGCTTTTAATATTCAGTGTGTATTTCTAATATTCATAATTTTAAATACTATGTGTCTTGGTGTGATTTTCTTTGGGTTAATTCTGTATGGGAGTCTCTGGGTTTCCTGGACTTGAATGTCTGTTTTGTTTCATAGGTTAGGGAAGTTTTTAATCTATTATGACTTCAAATATGTTCTCAGCCCATTTCTCTCTCTTTTGTCCTTCTGTGATCCGTGTGATGTGAATATTACTGATGCTGTCCCAGATGTCTCTTAAACTATCCTCACTTCTTTTCATTATTTTTTTTTTCTCTTCAGCATCGGTGATTTTTAACCCCATCGTCCAGCTTGTTGATTCATTCCTCTGTATAATTTAGTCTACTATTGATTCCTTCTAGTGTATTTTTCATTTCAGTGATTGTATTTTTTTAATCTCTATTTGGTAGTTCTTTATATTTTCTAACTCTTTGCTAAAAACTTCTAACATCTCAGTCTGTGTATGCATTCTCCTCCTGAGTTCTTTGATTATCTTTACAATTGCTACCCTGAACTCTTTCTTGGGTAGAATGCCTTTCTCCACTTTACTTAATTCTTCTTCTTGGGTTTTTTTCTTGTTCCTTTATCTGAAACATGTTCCTCTTTTACCTTACTTTGCCTAAGTTGCTGTTTGTATTTTTATGTATCTGGTAAGTTGGCTGTGTATCCCAACCTTAGAGAAGTGGCATTTTTGTAGGAGACACACTATGTGCTCCAGCAATGCACTCCCCTCTTATTTCCTTAGCTATATGCTTTATGATTTCCTGTAGGCAGGCTGCAGTGCCCGGCTGTTTTGACTGACCTGTTTTGTGGGAGGTCTTGCAGGTTTGGGTGGTCCGTAGTCTGATTTTTTTCACACCATGCCTCATGCAGAGGCAGCCAGCTGCTGGTTCATGGGACCAGATTATGAGGTGGCTGAATGCAGAACCCCAGGGGACACAGAACTGCTTCTGGTTCATTTGTGGGAAGAGTCAGGGTCCAGAAGACTCTGATGCTGTTGACCACACACTGGAGGACAAAGGCAGTTCCTGGAGTATGGTTGCAGGGCTCAGTGTTCCACAGCTAGTGTCAGAAAGCTAGTGGCGGGGGTGCGGGTGATGGGGTGGCTGGTTTCTGACACAGTAGGATATGGAGTTTGGGGTGTCTCAATGCTTGTGTTGGCCTGCTTGGTAGGCCTGTGGCCCGTATGGTCTCAGGGCTGACTATCTACTGCTGGTGCACAGGCTGGGTCTGAAGATTGCAGGATTGTATTTTTCTTGCATGTGTTTGCAGGATTGTATTTTTCCTGCTTGTGTTGTCTACTCTCTGGTGACTGAAGCTGATCCAGAAGCTAGAACAGGTTTCCTGGATAGGGGATTTGGCACTCAGGGAATTCTGAGGTTGGTGCCTGCCCACTTGTGGGTGCAACTGTGTCCTGAACCTTCTGGTAGGCAGGTTAGTCTGACTATGCAGCTGTGGGCTCAGAGGGTCTTAATACAGGCTGTCTGCTGATGGGAGGACTTATGTCCCCACCCTATTAGTTGCTTTGCAGAGGTATCACAGCATTCGTGCTTACAGTCATTTAGGCAAGGCCAGGTCTGTGTCTTGTGGCTAATAAACTAGAGAGAGGATTGAACAACCGTGCTTGGTTAGCACCAGTGTGTATGTGATAGAAGGAGTTCCTAAGAATGGCTGTTGCCAGTGTCTATGTCTTTAGTGTGAGCTGCAGTTACCTTCTGCTTGTCCATGAGAGTCTCCAGGATCAGCAGGTAGGTCTGACCCAGGCTCCTATCAAATTAATGCTCCTGCCCTGGGTTCTGGAGTGTGGTAGATTTTGTGTGTGCCCTTTAAGAGTGAAACCTTTATTCTCTCTGCTCTCTGGCTCCTCCAAAATTAAACACTGCTGTCCTTCAAAACCAAATGTTCTAGGGGATTGTCTTCCCATGGCAGGACCCGCAGGATGGGGAACCAGTGTGAAGCTCCAGTACCTCACTGATTTTGGAAAACCTCAACAATGTAATTATTCTCCTGTTTGTAGGTCACTCACTTGGGGTAATGGGACTTGACTAAATTGCAAGTCCACCACTTCTACCTGTTTTACTGTGTTCATTCTTTGTTTTTACTTGTAGAAAATACTTGCTGATAGGTTGTGGTCTTTATCATTAATGGTTGTTCTCAAAATGGTTGTAAATTTGGTTTTCCTCTGAGAGGAAGTGAGCTCAGGATCTTCCTACTCCACCACCTTGGCTGACAGAGTCAATACCATGCTTTGACTAGTGTAGCTTTGTAGCATAATTTGAAGTCTGGTAGGGTTATACATTGAGTGTTGTTCTTTTTCTTCAAGACTGCTTTGAGAATTCTGGGCCTTTTGTGGTTCCTTATAAGTTTTAGAATTATTTATTCTAATTCTGTGAAAAAACGTCAGGTATTTTAATAAAGTTTCCATAGATTGCTTTGGGCAATATGTCCATTTTACAATATTAATTCTTCCAAACTAAAAGCATGGAATATCTTTCTATTACTTTGAATCATTTTCTGTTTCCCTTATATCTTTTATAGTTTTCAGCATCTAGGGCTTTCAACTACTTGGTTAAGTTTACTCCCAGGAGGGTTTTATTTTTTTAGTTGCCGTCCTTTATCAATTCTTTTTTTTAAACATTTTTATTGGAGTATAATTGCCTTACGATGGTGTGTTAGTTTCTGCTTTATAACAAAGGAAATCAGTTATACATATACATATTTTCCCATATCTCTTCCCTCTTGCGTCTCCCTCCCTCCCACCCTCCCTATCCCACCCCTCTAGGTGTTCACAAACCACCAAGCTGATCTCCCTGTGTTATGCAGCTGCTTCACACTATCTATCTATTTTACGTTTGGTAGTGTATATATGAAGATACAGACCTACTAGAGAATGGACTTGAGTATATGGGGAGGGGGAAGGGTAAGCTGTGACAAAGTGAGAGAGTGGCATGGACATATACACACTACCAGGAGGGGTTTTTTTTAATGCAATTTTAACTGGATTTTTTAAACTTTCTCTTTTAAATATTTTATTATTAATGTAAAGAAATAGAACAGATTTTTGAATATTAATCTTGTGTCATTCTACCTAGCTGAACTCACTTATGACTTCTAATAATTTTGTGTGGAGACTTTAGTGTACTTTATAGAGAGTGTCACATTATCTGCAAATAGGGGCAGTTTTACCTCTGTCTTTCCTATTTGTATCATTTTATTTCGTCTTCTTGTCTGCTTGCCGTGGCTAGGACTTTACACTATGTTGAATAGAAGTGGTGGGAGTGGGCATTTTTTTGGTTCCTGATTTAGTAGGAAGGCTTTCAGCTTTTCATTTTTGAGTATTATGTTGACTGTGGGTTTGTCCAAATAGCCTTATGTCAAGATATGTTCTTTCTATACATACTTAATGAATTTTATTTATTTTTTAATCATTAATGGATGTTGACATTTTTCAAGTAATTTTTTTTTTGCAACTATGGAGTAATCATGCAATTTTTGTCTTTACTTTGGTTAATGTGTTGTTTCACATTCCTTGATTTGTGTATGTTGAAACATCCTTGTGACTCTGGGATGAAGCTAACTGGATCATGGTGTATGATTCTTCTCACATATTGTTGAATTTTGTTTCCTAATATTTGTTTAGGGTTTTTACCTATATTCATCAAAGATTTTGGCCTGGGATTTTCTTTATTTGTAGTGTGTCTTTCTAGTTTTGGTATCAGGGTGATTGTGGTCTCATAGATTGAATTTGGGAGCATTCTCTCCTCTTCAATGTTTTGGAATAAACTGAGAAGACTAGGTCTATGTTCTTCTTTATGTGTTTGGTAGAATACCGCAATGAAGGCTTATAGTCCTGGACTTTTGTTTGTAGGGAGTTTTTAAAATGATCGATTCTATTTCATATCTAGTGATCAGTCTGTCCAAATTTTCTGTTTCTTTTTGCGTCACTTTTCGTAGGCTGTATGTTTCGAGGAATTTGTCCTTTTCTTCTAGCTTGTCCAATTGGTTGGCATATAACTATTCATAGTATTCGCCTATAAGTTTTCTGTATTTTTCTGGTATGAATTGTTATTTTTCCCCTTTCATTTCTTGTTTAGATTATTTGGAACCTCCCTCTTTCATTCTTGGTGAGCCTGTCAATTTTGTTTATCTTTTCATAAAATCAGCTCGGTTTTAGTTTTTCAACTGTTTTTTAAGTCTTTATTTTATTTATTTCCTCTTTGGTCTTTATTATTTCCTTCCTTCTGCTAAATTTTTATTTTGCTTGTTCTTTTACTAATTTCTTATGTGGTAGGTTTTGTTGTTTATTTGAGATTTTTTTTCCTGTTTTTTGACGAAGATCTGTACTGCTATGAACTCCCCTCTTAGTATTGCTTTTGGTGCATATGAAAGATTTTGTAAGGCTGTATTTTCATTTTCCTTTGTCTTGAGATATTTTCTGATTTCTTATTTAATCTCATCATTGACCAATTGATGTTTTAGTTTCATGTCGTTTAGTTCCCATGTGCTTAGAGTTCTTTTTTCCCATGTTTTTCCCTCTGTGTGATTGATATCCTGTTCTATATAATTATTATCAGAAAAGATGCTTGAAATAATTTCTATCCTCTTAAATGTTTTGAATCTTGTTTTACTGCCTAGTGTGTATTCTATCCTAGAGAATGTTCCATGTGTGCTTGAAAAAAATGTGTATTTTTTTGGATGTAATGTCCTGTAGATATTAATTAAGTCCAACTTGTCTATTCTGTCATTTAGAAATCTGGTTGTCTTATTGATTTCCTGTCTGGAATTGATGTCAGTGGGGTGTTATAGTCTCCAATTGTTGTATTCCTGTCAATTTCTCCAATTTCTGTTAGTATTTGTTTCTATATATTTAGGTGCTCCTATATTGGGTGGATATATGTTAACAAAGGTAATATCCTATTCTTGTACTGATTCCTTTATCCCTATATAATCCCTTTCTTTGTCTTTCATTATAGTCTTTGTTTTAAAATCTATTTTATTTTTTATGAGTATTGCTACCCCCATGTTCTACTCTTTTCCACTTCCTTAAAATATATTTTTCCATTTCCTCACTTTCAGTCTGTGTATGTCTTTCACCCTGAAATGTGTCTGTTGTATTCAGCGTATTACAGGGTTTTGTTTATTTCTCCAATATGCCACTCTATGTCTTTTGATTGAATCATGTAGTCCATTGACAATGACAATTATTGATAGTTATGTATTTATTGCCATTTTAAACCTTGTTCTTTAATTGATTTTGTTGTTCTTTGTTTATTTATTCTTTTGTTTGTTTGTTTTTCCTTTTGTGGTTTGATGGTTTTCTTTTGCATTATGCTTCTCTTTTTGGTTTCTGTGAATCTATTGCATATTTTGATTTGCTGTTATCCTGGTTTCAAGTATGTAAACCCATAACTATATCTACTTGGTTTAGACTGATTGTGAGATAAGTCCAAAGACATTCTAAGATTTTTTTTTTATGCTTGCCCCCACATTTTGTGATTTTTTGATGTCCTATTTAACATTTAAATCTTTATCCTTTTGTTGTTAATTGTAGTTATAATTGCTTTTAGAAAAATTTTAAAAGTCTCTGTGCTGGCTTAAGTGATCCTCAATCCTTTTATATATTTGCCTTCTTGTTGTGATTTTCCCTTTCCTATAGATTGTTTCTTGTTTTCTATTTAGAGAAGAACTTTCAGTATTTCTCCAAGATTAGGTTCAATATTTCTGTATTCTTTATTTTTTGCTTGTCTAAGAATTTTTAATCTTTCTATTCTAAATGATAATCTTGCTTGGTTAGAGTATCCTAGATTTCAAATTTTTTCTTTTCAAGACTTTGAATATATCATGTCACTCCATTCTGTCTTACAAAGTTTCTGCAGAGAAATAAGCTGATAGCTTTAAGTGGCTTCCATTGTAAGTGAATATTTGTAATTCCTCTGCTGCCTTTAGAACCCTCTCTTTATCTTTAACATTTCCCATTTTAATTATAATATGTGTTAGTGTCGTTCTGTTTGGTTTCATAATGTTTGGGACTCTTCTCTCCTTCCTATACCTCGATAACTGTTTAAGTCTTTAGGTTTGGAGTGTTTTCATTCATTATTTCTTCAAGTACACTTGTGATTATTTCCTTTGTCTCCCATTCTTCTTGAACTCATATTACTTGTAAGTTGGCACAGTTTATATTATCCCATAGACCTCATATGTTGTTTTTTAAATTTTTTTTATTTGTCTTTCTGTGTGCTCTCCTGATTGTGTGATTTCCATTATGCTATCCTCCAGATCACTTACTTATTCTTCTGTGTTATTTAGTCTGCTATTTTGTACTTCTAGATTGCTTTTTATCTCAGCATTTGAGTTGTCTGATTTTGATTAATTTTTCCTTGTTACCTTGATCTGCATTTCTATTGATAATCTTTCTTAATTCCTTTAACATTTTTATTACCTCCTTTTTGAACTTGGGGTCTAATTGTCTGAGATAGTTTCATTATTTATTCTTTCAGGAGTTCCTCTTCCTCTTTTAATTGAGAGTAGTTTCTTTGCTTTTTAATTTAATTAACATTCTCTGTTTCTATGAGTTCAGAATAAACAGTTACCTACTGTGGTCCTAAATGAGTGTTTTTATGTGGGAGTGTCATTTTGTAGACTGTGTGAGTTCACTATTTCTGGTGTGATTGCTGTTTTAAGTATGAATAACTGTCATTACTTTCCTCAAATGTGTGGGCATTATTCCCTTGATAGAAGGTATGATTCGTGTTGTGTTGTCCAGAGCTTGCACGGAAAGTTGGACAGCTGTCACTGCCATGACAGTCATGGGGTCAGCTCCCCAGTTGTTAGAGTAGAAGTCCTCAAGTTTCGGTATGATAAGACTTTCTTGCCCTTAAGTGTGTGCACTCTCACAGAAGATGAGTGCTGGAGAAAGAGAGGCCTGTGTGATTACAATGAATATACACACTCTTGGTACAGGTATTTTCAGTTCTACACAGAAACAGCCCAAGTTTGCATTCCTTTCTTCATTTTGTTCTCTGAGACCTAGTCCTATGTTGGTCTTGAGGAACAGTGATGTGGCTGCAGAAATCGAGGTGGTTTTCCTTCTTCCTGGGACCTGAGCTATCTCTGTGGCTGTCCTCTCTTAGTACCTGTCAACACCAAATCTGGATCAAGATGCAGTGTGGGGTGGGAGGAATAGGAAGGCTCCTAATGGAAAATAAACTGCTGTGTACTCCTCACCAGGGGCTATCTGCCCGAATTGTGAGAGACCACTGGGTGTGTGTGCTCACAAATTCTGTCAGCTGCCAGACGCTCTCTTCCCATGCAGTGCCGACAGTGAGCTCTGTTGGTGTATTAATGCCTTGCAGTGTGCATGTTGACAATTGGCTCTGAAACTTGGCTTGGACCATACCCCATGTTCTCTGTCTCCATGCAGCTAGATCAAGTCTTCTCACAGAGCACATCTGTTTGAGACTCAGTGCCTAGTTACTATGCATAATAGCAGCCCCACCAAACATGAGTTTGGGGGTGGAAAGTGTTGTCAGGTGGCAGCCATAGGCCCCAGTCTCTCTCTGCTCTGATTGCTAGCAAGCCAGCACATATGAGCTTCTAATGAACAGAGTCCAGGACCCTCCAGCCCCTCCGTCTCTCCCAGAGGACTTCCCAGCCAGCAAGCGGCTCCTGAAGGTAAGGATCTAACCCTATAGGCATTCTGTTCTTCACAGGTACCTCTCAGAGACACCAATTCCATCCTGATGCTTTTGTTGCCTCTTACCCAGTTATGTGGAAAATTTTCTTGCAACTTTGGTTGTATAAGAAATCTTCTGCCAACATACAGTTTGTTACTTGTGAGAATTTAACCACATGTAGGTGCATTTTTTTTAATTGGGGAAGAGTGGCTTTACAATGTTGTGTTAGTTTCTGCTGTACAATAAAGTGAATCAGCTATATGTATACATATATCTCCATTTTTTTGTATTTCCTTCGTATTTAAGCCATGACAGAGCATTAAGTAGAGTTCCCTGTGCCTTACAGTATGTTCTCATTTGTTATTTTTTTTAATCCATATTAATGTATAATGACAATCTCAATCTCCCAATTAATACCACCTCCCCTTTCCCACCTTGGTGTCCATTCATTTGTTCTCTATACCTGGGTCTCTCTTTCTGTCTTGCAGAGAGGTTCATCTGTACAATTTTTCTAGATTCCACATCTATGTGTTAATATATGATATTTGTTTTTCTCTTTCTAACTTACTTCACTCTATATGACATCACGTCTCTACAAGTGTCACAATTTCATTCATTTTTATGGCTGAATAATATTCCATTTATATATGCACCACATCTTCTTTATCCTCTCATCTTTCAATGGCCATTTAGGTTGTTTCCATGTCCTACCTATTGTAAATAATGTTGCAATGAACATTGGGGTGCATGGGTCTTTTTGAATTATGGTTTTCTCAGGATTTATACCCAGTAGTCAGAAAGCTGGGTCATATGGTAATTCTATTTTTAGTTTCTTAAGGAAACTCCATACTGTTCATCATAGTAGCGGTATCAATTTACATTCCCACCAACAGTGCAGGAGGGTTCCCTTTTCTCCACACCCTTTCTAGCATTTACTGTTTGTAGATTTTTTCATGATGGCCATTCTGACTGGTGTGAGGTGATACCTCATCGTACTTTTGATTTGCATTTCTCTAATAATTAGCGATGTTGTGTGCCATCTGTACGTCTTCTCTGGAGAAATGTCTATTTAGCGCTTCCACCCATTTTTTGATTGGTTTGTTTTACGATATTGAGCTGCATGACCTTTTTGTGTATTTTGGTGATTAATCCCTGTCATTTGGTTTGTTTACAAATAATTTCTCTCGTTGTGAGTGTTGTCTTTTCATCTCATTTATGGTTTTCTTGCTGTGCAAAAGATTTTAAATTTAACTAAGTCCAATTTTTTTTCTTTGGTTTTGTTTTATTTTCATTACTCTAGGAGGTGGGTCCAAAAAGATCTTGCTGTGATTTATGTCAAAAGGAGTTCTTCCTACGTTTTCCTCTAAGAGTTTTATAGTGTCCAGTCTTGCATTTAGGTCTTTAAGCCATTTTGGGTTTATTTTTGTGTATGATGGTAGGAAGTGTTCTGATTCATTCTTTAACGTGTAGCTGTCTACTTGTCCCAGCACCACTTATTGAAGACACCATCTTCTCTCCATTGTGTATTCTTGCCTTCTTTGTTATGGATTAGGCGACCATAGGCGTGTGGTTTTACCTCTGGGCTTTCTAACTGGTTCCATTGATCTATATTTCTGTTATTGTGCCAGTACCATACTGCCTTGATTACTGTAGCTTTGTAGAATAGTCTGAAGTCAGGTAGTCTGACTTCTCTATCTCAAGATTTTCTTTCTCAAGAATGTTTTGGCTACTTGGGGTCTTTTTTATTTCCAAGCACATTGTAAAAAGTTTTTTTTAATTCTGTGAAAAACGCCATTAGTAATTTGATAGAAATTGCAATAAATATGTAGATTGCTTTGGGTAGTATAGTCATTTTCACAATATTAATTCTTCTAACCCCAGAACATGGTATATCTGCCCATCTGTTTGTGTCATCTTTGATTACTTTCATCAATGTCTTTTAGCTTTCTGAGTAAAGTTCTTTTACCTCCTTAGTTAGGTTTATTCCTTGATATTTTATTCTTTTCGTTGCAGTGGTGAACGGTATTGTTTTTTTAATTTCTCTCTCTGATCTTTCATTGTTAGTGTATAGGAATGCAAGAAAATCCTGTGCATTAATTTTGTATCCTGAAACTTCACCAAGTTCATTGATTAGCTCTAGTAGTTTTCTGGTGGCATCTTTGGGATTTCCTATGTATATATCATGTCATCTGCAAAGTGACAGTTTTACTTCTTCTTTTCCCACTTGGATTCCTTTTATTTCTTTTCTTCTCTGATTGCCATGGCTAGGACTTCGAAAACGATGTGGAATAATAGTGGTGAGAGTGGACATCCTTGTCTTCTTCCTGGTCTTAGAGGAAATGTTTTCAGGTTTTCACCATTAAGAATGATGTTTCCTCTGGGTTTGTCATATATAGTCTTTATTATGTTGATGTAGTTTCCCTCTATGCCCACTTTTTGGAGAGTTTCTTATTGTAAATGAGTGTTGAATTTTGTCAAAAGATTTTTCTATATCTATTGAAATGATCATACAGCTTTTTATCTTCAATCTGTTAGTATGGTGTATCATATTGCTTGATTTCCATATATTGAAGAATCTTTGTATCCCTGGGATAAATCCCACTTGACCATTGTGTATGATCCTTTTAATGTGTTGTTGGATTCTGTCTGCTACTATTTTTTTAGGACTATTTTTTTAGGAATGTCTACATTCATTCATGATATTGGCCTGTAATCTTCTGTTATGTGTGTGTGTGATATCCTTGTCTGGTTTTGGTATCAGGGTGATGGTGGCCTGGTAGAATGAGGTTGGGAGTGTCCTTTCCTCTGCAACTTTTGTGAAGAATTTAATAAGGATGAACTTAGCTCTTTAAATGTTTGGTAGAGTTCACCTGTTAAGCCATCTCATATTGGACTTTTGTTTGCTGGAAGATTTTTAGTCACAGTTTCAATTTCATTACATGTGATTTGTCTGTTTATATTTTCTATTTCTTCCTGATTCAGTCTTGGAAGGTTATACCGTTCTAAGAATTTGTCCATTTCTTCCAGGTTCTCCATTTTATTGGTATATAGTTGCTTGTAGGTTGCTTCTCACTTCTAATTTTATTGATTTGAGTCCTCTCCCTCTTTTTCTTCATTAGTTGGCTAACGATTTATCTATTTTGCTTATCCTCTCAATGAAACAGTTTTTTGTTTAGTTAATATTTGTTATTGCTTTCTTTGTTTCTTTTTCATTTATTTCTGCTCTGATCTGTATGATTTCTTTCCTTCTACTAACTATGGTGTTTGTTCGTTTGTTTTTCTCTTTAGTTCCATTAGGTGTAAGTCTAGATTGTTTATTTGAGATTCTTCTTGTTTCTTTAGGTAGGATTTTTATTGCTATAAACTCCTCTGTCAGAACTGCTTTTGCTGCATGCCATAGGTTTTGTGTCCTCCTATTTTCATTGTCATTTGTCTCTAGGTGTTTTTAGATTTCCTCTCTGATTTCTTCAGTTATCTCTTGGTTATTTAGTATTGTATTGTTAAGCCTCCATGAGTTTGTGTTTTTACGGTTTTTTTTCCTGTAATTGATTTCTAATCTCACAGCATTTTGATTAGAAAAGATGCTTGATATGATTTCAATTTTCTTAAATTTACCGAGCCTTCATTTGTGACCCAAGATGTGATCTATCCTGGATAATGTTCTGTGTGCACTTGAGAAGGAAGTGTATTCTGCTGCTTTTGCATGGACACTCCTATAACTATCAATTATGCCTCTCTGGTGTATTGTACCATTTAAAGCTTGTGTTTCCGTATTAATTTTCTGTGTAAATGATAAGTCCATTAGTGTAAGTGAGGTGTTAGTGTCACCTGCTGTTATTCTGTTACTGTTGATTTCCCCTTTTATGACTGTTAGAATTTGCCTTATGTATTGTGGTGCTCCTATGTTGGGTGCATATATATTTATAATTGTTACATCTTCTTCTTGGATTGATCCCTTGATCATTATATAGTGTCTTTCCTTGTCTCTTGTAACAATCATTATCTTAAATGTTATTTTGTCTGATATGAGTACTGCTACTGCAGTTTTCTTTTGATTTTCATTTGCATGGAATATCTATTTCCTTCTCCTCACTTTCAGTCTGTATGTATCCCTAGGTCTGAAGTGGGTCTCTGTAGATGGCGTATATATGGGTCTTGTTTTTGTATCATTCAGTCAGTCTGTGTCTTTTAGTTGGAACATTTAATCCACTTACATTTAAGGTAATTATCGATATACATATTTCTGTTAACATTTTCTTCACTTTTTTTGTAGTTCTTTTTCTTCTCTTGTGTTTCCTGCTTTGAGAAGTTCTTTTAGCATTTGTTGCAGAGCTGGTTTGCTGGTGCTGAATTCTCTTAGCTTTTACTTGTCTTTAAAGCATTTGGTTTCTCCATCAAATCTGAATGAGACCCTTGTGGGGTAGAGTAATATTGGTTGTAGTTTTTTCCCTTTCATCACTTTAAATATATCCTGCCATTCTCTTCTGGCCTGCAGTTTCTGTTAACAAATCAATGGATAAATTTATGGGAATTCCCTTGTATGTTATTTGTTATTTTTCCCATGCTGCTTTTAATATTTTTCTGTGTATTTAATTTTTGTTTTTGTGACTAATATATGTCTCTGCTTGTTTCTCTTTGGGTTTATCCTCTATGGGACTCTGCACTTCCTGGAGCTGAGTGACTATTTCCTTTTCCATGTTAGGGAAATTTTCAACTATAATCTCTTCAAATATTTTCTCACACACTTTTTTCTTTCTCTTCTTCTTATGGGACCCCTAAAATTAGAATGTTGTTGCATTTAATGTTGCTCCAGAGGTCTCTGAGTGTGTCCTCAATTCTTTTCATTATTTTTTCTTTATTCTGTTCCATGGCTGTATTTCCTTCATTCTGTCATCTGTCTCACTTATCCTTTCTTCTGTCTCTGTTATTCTGCTACTGATTCCTACTAAAGTATATTTTAAATAAATTTATTTATTTATTTTATTTATTTTTGGCTGTGTTGTGTCTTTGTTGCTGCATATGGACTTTCTCTAGTTGCAGCGAACAGGGGTTACCCTTCATTGCAGTGTACAGACTTCTCATTGTGGTGGCTTCTCTTATTGCAGAACACAGGCTCTGGGCATGTGATCTTCAGTAGTTGTGGCATGCAGACTCAGTAGCTGTACCTCATGGGCGCTAGAGCACAGACTCAGTTGTTGTGGCACATGAACTTAGTCACTTCATGGCATATGGGTTATTCCCAGACCAGGGATCCAATCCGTTTTCCCTGCACTGAAAGGGAGATTCTTAACCAGTGTGTCACCAGGGAAGACCCCCTTTTAAAGTATTTTTAATTTCAGTTACTGTTTTGCTCATGATCTTTTTTTTGGTTGTTTTTGTTGTTCTTTAGTTCTTCTACATCCTCATTAAATGTTTAGTGTATTTTCTACATTCTATTTCTGAGATTTTGGATCATCTTTACTATCATTACTCTGAATACTTTTTCAGGTAGATTGCCTGTTTCTTATTCATTTATTTGGTCTTGTGGGTTTTTACCTTCCTCCTTTGTCTGCAAGATACTTCTTTATCTTCTCATTTTGTTTAACTCAGTGTGTTTGGGGTCTCCTTTCCACAGGCTGCAGGTCGTAGTTCCTCTTGCTTCTGGTGTCTGACCTTAGTCGGTGAAGTTGGCCCAGTGGCTTGTGTAGGCTTCCTGTTGGAGGGGACTGGTGACTGCCTTCTGGTGGGTGGAGTTGGATCTTGTCCCTCTGATGGGCAGGGCCACATCAACTGGTGTGTTTTGGGGTGTCTGTGAGCTTAGTATGACTTTAGGCAACCTGTATGCTAATGGGTGGATTTGTGCTCCTGTCTTGTTACTTGTTTGGCATGAGGTGTCCAGCAGTGGAGCTTCCTGGATGTTGGTTGGTCCAGTCTGGGTGTTGAGATGGAGACCTCTGGGAGAGCTCTTGCCAATTAATATTCCCTGGGGCCAGGAATTCTCAGGTGTTCCAGTGTCCTGGACTAACTTCTCCCATATCAGAGCCTCAGGGCCGACCTATAGCCAGAGAACCAAGATCCTGCAAACTGCAAGGTGTGGAAGGAAAAAAAAAAAAAAAAAAAGAAAAGAGATAGACAAACAAAACCCTCAAGAGAAATGGTAAAAGTAAAACCAAACAGACAAAAACAGACAAACAAACACACACACACACAAACAGAAAAAGAAAAACAAAAAGGAAGAAATCAACCAAACAAATGAATAAACCTCAAAACAAAAACAATAAAAACTAAACTAACAAAAACAAAAAACAAATCAAAAGCAGAAAGCAAACTAAAAAACAAAAAGGCAAAGTAAGCATAAGACAAACAGAAAAAAATTGATTAAAAAAATAAAAAGAAACAAGAAAAGAGGAAAATATACAAAACAACAAAAAAGTAAGGAAAAATAGAAAATATAGTTTAAAAAGAGATAAAAACAAAACAAAGCAAAAGAAAAAAACAATATAATACAATATAATGAAAAAGTATAGTAAAAATAGAAAACATTTTAAATATATTAAAAATAAAAGCATAAAAAAGAAAAAAATAAATAAATAATAAAAATTGAAAGAAAAATAAAAAAGAAGAGCCACAGAAAAAAATAGTGAAACAAACAAATAGTAATAATAAAACAAAAAATAGTAATAATAATAGTATTTTCCTGGAGCCTCAGCGGTCAGTGTTCTTGCCCTCATAGTGAGCCACAGCCAATCTCTGCCTCTCCAAGAAGCCACCCAATACCTCTAGGTAGTCTCTGGGCCGGCTCTGTGCTCTGCAGGGACAGCTCAGGCTCTAACTTGGCCCAGTTCTCGTGTGTACTTGCCCCCAACGTCCACAGCTGCTAAAGCTAGACCTGTCTTAGTTGTAGGAGCATTTTTTTGTCCACACAGGTATTCCACAGATGTAGGGTTTACCAATCAGATCACAGGGATTTAATCTGCAGCTTATGCAGCTGCATGGAAGGATTTCCATTCCTCTTCCTTAGTCACAGCACCCCTGGGCCTCAGGTTTGTTTGGCCACACCTCTGCTTGTGGACCACCCTCAGGCATCTATTTCCTGCCCAGGTGAGAGGGGTTGAAAGCAGCGACTGATTAGGGCTCACTTGCTGACTCATTCTGGGGAGAGGGATGGATATGGCAGCCACAATTTGGATATGCAGGGAGCGTCTGTGGTGGCAGAGGCCGGCAAGAAGTTGAAACAGCCTGAGGTGTGCTGTGCACTCTCCCAGGGAAGTTGGCCCTGGATTGAGAGACCCATGTGGTGGTGGGCTGCACAGGTTCCGGGGAAGGTGTGGGCAGTGACCGGCACTTGCTCACAGGACCTTTGGTGGCAGCAGCAGCAGCAGTAGTAGTCTGGTCTGTGACCACCTCTGAGGTCCATGATAGCAGCTGTGTCTTGCACCCGCTCCTGGAGCTCAGGTAGGAAGTGCCCTGCCACCTGTGAGTGCATGGAGCAAGAAGCTCCTATTTTGGACCCTCCCCTCTCCTTGTGCTCCTCCCAAACAATTGTCCCTTGCCTCTCTGTTGGGCCCAGCTTCTTCCTGGATTCCCTCAGCTGTGATGCACTAGCCCCCTCAGGCTGTCTTCATGCAGCCAACCCCAGTCCTCTCTCTGAGATCTGAGCTCCAAAGCCTGAACCTCAGCACCCAAACCCCACCTGCCCTGGTGGGAGTGCAGGTAAGCATCCAGCCTGGGGAGTGCATGTTAGCACTGACCCTCTGTGCAGGTATCTCTCCACTTTGCCCTCTGCACACCAGTTGCTGCAAACTCCTGGAGGCTCCAAAACTCCCCCCACATGCTCATCAGAGAGGTGGCTTCCTAGTGTGTGGAAAATCTCCTTCCTCACTGCTCTCTGCCAGAGGTTCGGGTCCCATCCCAATTGCTTTGTCTCTTTTCCTTTTTTTCTTTCGTCTTTTGCCCTACCCAATCATGTGGAGATTTTCTTGCCTTTTTGGAAGTCTGAGGTCTTCTGCCAGTGTTCAGTAGATGTTCTGTGGGAGTTGTTGCCCATGTAGATGCATTTTTGATGTATCTGTGGGGAGAAGGTGAGCTCCACACCTTACTCCTCCACCATCTTGAAGGTTCTCTTTGTACAGGTATTTTTTATGTGTTTGTAGGTAGAGGTGAGCTCCACGTCCTCCTACTTCACCAACTTGATCATCTCTGCTCTTTCTTTTTCTTTTCAGTTTATCATAAATTAAATTTTAGAAAAAGCTGAGATCACAGATGGAAATGATAAGCATTATTATAAAGTGGTAAAGAAATTGCCTGAGCTGTATTTATGTTTTACCATTTTGTGAAAGATAGAAGTTGTGGGCAATGAAACTGCATATTTAGCTGAGGATATTTCTAAGCAAAGTATTAAAGAAACAACTTGGTTCCTTCTGATTGCTTATAGTAATATGGGTCAGAGAAATCAGTTACAATACTTTTAAGCAAAAAGAAACAAGATCTTGAAGAGTTGGAAAATTCTCAGCCTATTCATATTGCAAAAAAAAAAAAAAAATCAACCTTGTTATGAAAAAAATCCATTAAGAGTGTTGTTGATCAATCATTTGATAGGGAAATTTGTATGGGTATAAGACACAAATTTAATCAGCCAGGTACACAGAAGCCCGGAAGATAAACAAATTTAGAGTGTCTTTGAAAGCAAACTACAGAGATCATCAGGGCTGCCACTCCCATCCATGCTTCAGGGAGAAACACAGTTTTCTCCTGTAATTTTTGGGGTGGGGAGCACCCAGGGAACCATGTGGATAAAGCCTCTATGAGGATTTGACTTCATTCCTCTACAGTAAACCATAGCAGGTCTGTCATTTGTTTTTCTCACTCTGAGCCACTTTTTGCCAATATTTCACCTAACCAACCAAATAACCAAACTGAGAGCACTTTCTAACAATCTGAGATGAAACATTAAATAGAAACTTCATGCTTAGTGAGCCCATATCAATACATTTAGCCTGATTCAACTTTATGCTCCTTTCATCAGTTTTTCACACCACTAATATCCATTTCCACATGTATCCTTCAGATTTCTATGTGAATTAGAAAACTCAAGTCGTTCTTTTTGAGTAAGGTGCACCTAATTATGGGTCACACCTCCTACTCACTTTTAGGAGCATGCTGGAAATGGAGTCTAGATACAGGCTTAGAAGCAAAGAGGGGTAGTGGAGGTGTATCCTGAGGAGAATCATCATTGTCTTTCCTGCCCACTGCCTCAGGAAACCATTACATTTTCCTCAGGCAACAGATGATTAATTCCCTCACATGGAGGGGAAGTATTTTCCACTGGCCAAGCAGACTCATGAATATTTATGGACTCAGTTTCCTCAACTTCATTAGGATCTTTAACACATCCTCATCCCAATGTACAGGGTCCAATTTTTTCCCCTCGCTTTAACAATAGACACACTGCAAACCTGGGAACTCAACTTATATTATAAGCCAGTCGCCAGATGGCATTCTGCCTTTGATTTCAGCAATCTCAGCCTTGCTGCTATAAGGAATAGGTCCACAGATAATCTCTTAGGTTACTTATGCAGTGCTTGATCTGAAAATTCAAGTCCCCAAGTTTCTTTCTTTTTTTTTTTTTTTTAACCACTATGTCCAGCAACATTAGAAGGAAATAGCCACCCTCATTATATACTTAGTTCTCCCAAAATATTTGAAAGCATCAGACACATAGTCACTCAGCTTCTTACTTCTTATGAGTGGTTAATTATGATTATCCAGTGTATATATTTTATGTACCTCTATTGCCAGATTTTACTATACACTGTCAGTACTCTCTTTATTACCAGAAATGGAGTCATAGCATCTTTAAATACAATTAGATTACAGAGACAATTTCAGAAAGTTTGGAATTCAGAAAACTCACTTTTAATAATCTGTTCCTCTAAAACCAGTCTCAGTGTCATTATTATTGTTCTGTATTAGTTCTCTTCATGGAAATAGAAATTTCTCAATATATGTTTATTGGGGAATTGACTCATGTGATTCTGGAGGCTAAATCCCACAATCTGCTGTCTGAAAAGCAGAGACCTAGAGACTCTGGTGGTGTATTTCAGTCCCAGTCTGAAGGCCTGAGAAAAAAATGGGTGATGATCCAATCTTAAGGCAAGAAAATACCAATATACCAGGTCAGCCAGGTATGTAGAGCAGAGAAAATTCTCCCTTACTATACTTTTTCTTTTACTCAGTCTCTCCAAAAATTGGATGATGCCCACCCTTCTAAAGGAGGGACATATGCTTTACTCAATCCACTGACTTCAAATGCTAATCTAATCTGAAACACCTTTCTAGAAACAACCAGAAAAAAAATCTTAGCCAAATAATGAGGGTACCCCATGATCCAGGCAAGTTAATACATAAAATTAAACACACCACTTCCACTTGACGAAGGTAAAAAAGGTAGCGATCTGGAAGCAAGGCTTTCTATGATCAAGTGACCCATTCTTGCTATGTTTCAGCTTTCTTATCTAATTGCACACTAGAAGTCTTCTCTGTCTAATGCCATCAGATCCCTAGATGGTTTGAAATGAAAATATGAATATTGGCTTAAATCAAAGGGCCATAAAAATCCATAAATAGCTTATGTATTTTATTTCAACTTTGTCTTATTTATTCCTAAATCTATGGCTTCTATTTGATATGATGTTTGTATGTCATAATTCTTGTACTTTTTTTCCCTAAGGGGCTATACAATTTAGCATTTTTTACATTCCACCAACTGTGCATGAGGGTTTCTGTTCCTTGAAATCTTATCAGTAGTTGGTTATCAGAGGTTTTATGTATATGTCTTCTATGAGTGTATTGTTATATCATTGATGTTTTAATTAACATTTCCCTTAAGGACTTCTAATCTTGAGAATTTTTACACATGCTTTTGTCATCTGTGTATTTACTTCAGTAAAGTTTCTATTTAAATCTGTAATCTGATGAATGTATATTTTAAAAACACTAGGTCTTCTTGGTTGATTGAACCTTTTACACTGTTTCTTTCTGGGCTTGGTAATTTCTTTTCTCAAAAGCCCATTGTATTTGATATTAATTTAGGCCTCCTGCTTTCTTTTTCTTAATGTTTTTATGGTGGATATTTCTTCTATTTCAACATACCTATCATTATTTTAGAAGCGAGATTCTTTCGGAGGGGGAGACAGCACATAGTTCAGTCATTTTCTTATTTTTGTTTTAATCTGGGTCCTTACTGGTATGCTTTAAAATATATATTTAATGTAAAAATTGACATGTTAGGATATATTTCTGCCATGTTAGCATTATTTTCCATTTATTCCTTCACTCTGATATTTGTTTCTTCTTTCTGACATTCAGTCTTAACCTTTTTTTGTTTGTTTTTACAGCTCTGAAGTTTTTCTTCCCTTCTAGTATGCTGATAATATAAATATTAGATTTATTAGCTAAAGTCCCAGAGATCCCTGCATCCCTGTTAATTTTTTATAATATAGTTGCTCTCTGTTATGTGATAACTTTAACCTATTTATCTTTAAATTCATTGACTCTTTTTACTGTGAATTTTATATTTCAGTTAGTAATATTTTAATTGTAAAATTCATTCTTATTTTGGTGTATGTTTTTAATTTTTCTGCTGAAATTTTGTATTTTTTCCATTTTTCTTCAAGTGGTTTTATTGCTTGGTGAAGTTTTGTTTTTGTTATTTTCATACTTTAAAATTCACGGCAGGTAATTCCAATGTCTGTATCATAACAGTGTTTATATGTGTTGAAGTTTTACATTTCATATGAGATTTCCTTGTTCCATGGTTTACATGTTATTGCAGAGCAGAGAGAGTGAAAAAGGATTACCACATTATCCATTGCCACAGTGCCTCGGGGAACGTGGTTGGTTACAAATGGTTTTATGATTATTTTTTAGTAGAATAGATATAGTTAAAAATTTCTGTCCAGTGGTGCCCCTATTTCCTGGTTTGTAGAATAGAAAGAGCACCTTTTTCCATTGACTTATATATATATATATTTTTTTTTGGCGGGGAAGGACTGGTCTCATTGACATTTCTGTGTTTTGACTGGCTTTAGCATCCAACTTTGTATAGATAAGAGGTAAAGTGTTGCATCGCCAGAATTCACTGCTAAGTTATCATTAAATCCTTGAGGTTTCTATCCAGTCAGATTTTCTTTTTTTTTACACCCTTATGAGTCTGCTCTTAGTTGCTTCAATCATACTGGCCATTTTTTAGTCTGTTTTGTTTGTAACTAGTGAAAGTAATAGGGTGGAATGTACTTACGCCACCCTGTCCAGAACTTGAAACCCAATACATATTTCTCAATGTGTGTATCATGATCTTGATATAGAGATTAATAAGATATCTTTATTATTTCCCTATTTCTACAGATTATAAAGTTATTACAGTACCTTAGAAAGTGTCTCTGAAGCTTGCTTTATCAAGGGACGTAAGAGAGGTTGATTTGTTGTTTTGAGTAAATTGCTTCTTGAATTTCCAGACCTATACCTATGGATTTCTACAGCTTGAAAGCGCACTGATTATAGAGAATACTGATTATTCAGCAAACAAAAAGTCTGTAATGAATAGAGTCCGAGTTAAAGCACAAGATTAAACACACACACACACACACACACACACACACACAAAACAAGCAAACAGAGACTACAAAACTCCTCCAACTTTGGATCAATTTGAAAATCCAACTTTAAATGTATCATATAATTTAGTATAAGAACTAAAGTTATTTTAGAAGAGAGCATAAGAAAATTTCACTGATCTTGGGTTCGGCAACAATTTCTTTAAAAGCCACAAATTGTTGAGGGTTATAACCTAATATATGCTTATAATTGGTAGTTATATTGAAAGTTATAATTTTAAAGATTATTCTCAGTACTCTCTATTGGCAGTGGAAAATGCTACCATACTTTATTAAATAAAAACAATAAAAATAGTTTTTAAGTAGGCTGTATATTCTTTGTCACATAATCAGGAATTACAGAAAAGGATAATAGAAAAACAGAAATGTAACTACAAAGTGTATAAGTAAATTAAAGCAGAAACCAAATGTAAAAAATATGCTGTACCATACACACCAAAGATGTGGAACAACAGAAACTTTCATATACTACTAGTGAGAATGTAAAATTGTACACAGACTTTGGGAAAAGAGTGTGGCCATTTCTTAACATTTAAATATATACTAACATATGTTCCAGCTATTCTACTTTTACAAATCTACCCAAGAGAATTTAAAGCCTCTCTCCATATGTTCCTGGTATAAGTGCTCATAACACTTTTATTTTTTTACTAGTCAAAACTGAGTTTAAATGCAAATGCTATCAGCAGATGAATGTATAAACACATTGTAATAAATCCACACTATTCAATATTACTCAGACAGGTCTCCTTAATAACTCAGCAAGATCAACATTAGTGTTGGCAGACAATGAAGTGACTTTTTTTCTTTTAACTTTACATTCTGTTATTTCTTATAAAACAGTTTTAT